>NC_091954.1:93490295-94690295 GCF_031021105.1 Erythrolamprus reginae
TTTCTCATTTATCTCAGGGTCAATACATGCTGTTAGCTGAAGAAACAAATTGTCATACCAAACATATATTCAGGTATTTAATTTTTACTGTCAAACGTAATATTTGGCTGCTGAGTATTTCACTTACAAAATTATCCTCCAATACAAATGCACTTACCTGTTTTGTAAGCCTTTCATGAAGCATAATACCACTGGCAATTAAAACTGCAACCCTAAATAGTAGAAATAGAGTACACTATTATATGGTGTATACAAATAGAATTGTGAAATAAATGTATAAAACGAAAATGAAAAATTGAAAAGGAAAAATTGTAAATTTAAAATGTTTAGCAACATGAATTTGTTGAAAAGAAGGAAATGGTATAAATTTATGCGTTTGTTTTTAACTTTAAAAAATGTTCCATAAAAATATTTTTTTAAAAAAAAATGCAACCTTAACTACTCCAGAGCTGGGGAAACATATCCACATAAATGTCAATGCATTAATTATTGGCTATAACTCTGGTAGCAGTAATACCAACTCTGCTTAATCACAATTATGTTTTATGAAGGCTCCAGGACAGTATTTTGTTCCCCACAAATCATTCTTGGGTAAAGACATTTCTTTTTTAGGGAAAAAAAATCCTTGTGATGTTGATGTGGGGTTGTCCACAAAGTAAGGTCAAAAAAAATTAGGATAATGGTCATACATAAAAAAGCATGCATAATTTTCAACAATCTTCAATTATCTTGATTCATCTGACTGTACCCTGTAAATATCCTTGAATTTAGCACATCAATTTGAACATGAGATAGAACATATTTAATTTTATATATTTTTAATTATATAAATTAAACATAGTATGCATAGTATGCATTTCACTGGGTCATCTTAAGGATATTACCTGGATTTTGTTGTTCCTGATTTTTTTTAATGCTATTTCCAGGAATCATTTCTTGTTGGATTTTCTGAAAAAGTTATTTCCCACCCCCAAATATGTAAACATATAGCTTACTTGGGTCGATGAATATTTCAACTTTCCTCACTTTAAATATGCCTATGATGATTTGTACGAACTCTGTGAGAAAGTTGACATTTTTTCACTTTCTCAAATGAAACTTGAAAAACATCAGCCCTTCATGAAGTTTTGATTTGGAAATTCAGCTTGAAGCCAATTCAGTCAAAACTCGGAATGGAAATTATTTTCTCAATTGTCAAATCTGATTGATGATCCAAATAAAAAAGATGATTGCAATTGGATTGGAACAGATCAGCATATACCAACAATATAACATTACAATCCCTTGTCTCTTCTCTCAAATACTATGGGTTGAACGTTGGGGGATAGAAGTATTTTAAGCATCCAGAGGTGCCTGTATGCTTTGCAAGTCACCCTCTTTGGTGTAAAATCTCTCCCTTCCTTGCAAACAATTCTCATATGTATATGGGTTTTATTTATTTCTAAGAATTGCAGGAGGGCAAGAGGTACTAATAACAAAAGATTTAAGTGCCAAAGCCCACTGCAACAATATAGCCAAGAAGGCTTCAAGAGTTGTAAACCTAATCCTACGTAGCTTCTGCTCTGGCAATCTCACACTACTTACTAGAGCTTACAAAACTTTTGCCAGACCCATCCTCGAATACAGCTCATCTGTTTGGAACCCATATCGTATCTCAGACATTAACACCCTTGAAAATGTTCAAAGATACTTCACCAGAAGAGCCCTTCACTCCTCCACTCGAAATAGAATAACCCTATGAGACTAGACTTTCAATCCTGGGCCTAGAAAGTTTAGAAACTAAGACGCCTTAAACAAGATCTAGTATTGCCCACAAGATCATATGCTGCAACGTCCTGCCTGTCGGCGACTACTTCAGCTTCAACCACAACAACACAAGAGCACACAACAGATTTAAACTTAATATTAACCGCTCCAAACTTGACTGTAAAAAATATGACTTCAGTAACAGAGTTGTCGAAGCGTGGAACTCATTACCGACTCCATAGTGTCATCCCCAAACCCTCAACACTTTACCCTTAGATTATCTACGGTTGACCTATCCAGATTCCTAAGAGGTCCAGTAAGGGGCGAGTACAAGTGCACTAGAGTGCCTTCCGGCCCCTGTCCTATTACTCTCCTATATATCCCTATATCTCTTCTTCTATTCTTTCATGATATACTCTATTCCTATATATGTATATGTATATATATATATGTATATATATGTATATATTATGTATGTATGTATGTGTGTATGTGTATATGTATGTGTATGTGTATATGTATGTATGTATGTATGTATATATATTTGTGTGTGTGTGTGTGTGTGTGTGTGTGTGTTTGTGTATATATATATATATATATATGTAGATTGTTCTGAGTTCGGGTTTTTGCCCTGTGTAATATTTTGCATGTTTATGCGACGTTTCGGTGAAATCACATCCACCATCATCAGGCTGAAGTTTCCAAGCTTCGTGCTGTTGTAAACTTGGAAACTTCAGCCTGATGATGGTGGATGTGATTTCACCGAAACGTCGCATAAACATGCAAAATATTACACAGGGCAAAACCCAAACTCAGAACAATCTACATACATATACCCGTGAAAATTTACGAAAACATATATATATATATATATATATATTCTGTTACTATATTCTATATATTCTATATATTCTATTCCTATATGTTCTATTCCTATATCTTCTTTTCTATTATTTCTTAGATATATTTTACTATGAGTATCTCCTCTATAACCTTCATCATGTATTTTACTATGTGTATATTGATATATACCCACGAAACCCTCATTGTGTATTGGACAAAATAAATAAATAAATAAAATGTATGGACTGATATAAATAAGCTAGCCTGTTTGATAGTCGCTCATGAAGCTTCATGTGCTTTCCAGCTGCCTTTTAAAGTATCCCCACTAGCTTATATCTTTATTAGTTAACCCACTGCATGTTAAACCTGGAGTCTACGGAGAGAGGTGGCATACAAATCTAATAAATAAATTTTTCTACTGCCAAAAGACATAAAATGAAATGTATCTCTTTCAGTGAAAATAATCTAACATAGTTTTAGTAGAAAGAACCATTCAGTATGCCAGAAGAAATAGTGGAGTTTATCCATCTTGCTAAATTGTCAAGGAAAAAAAACATGTTAATAGGTTCAACATACTTGGCAATTCAAGTTCTGGATAAAGCAGAAGAAAAATAGAATGAAAAAATATGGTATGTGAAAAAAAACACGAATGTCATAAACTTTATTTAAAACAAATTGGATTGGACAGATTCACCTTTTTTCAAATTCTGTGACTTTTATTTCTTCCTATAACAGTGTAATAAATCACATCCTTTACTAAATGTACACAATATAGCAGGACATGAATATTTTGAAAAATCCCTCACAGGAATATTTGTAAAGTGCTGTATCTGGAAATACAAATTGAATATTCAGCCAAACAGCTTGCATCTTCATGTACTAAGACTTCATTGCCTCTGCTAGATCATCTTTGAATGAGTCCAGATTTTTCTCAGCAGTGGGAAGAAAATATATCAATGTACAGTGTTCCCTCGATTTTCGCAGGTTCGAACTTCGCAAATAGCCTATACCACGGTTTTTCAAAAAATATTAATTAAAAAATACTTCGCGGGTTTTTTTCTATACCACGGTTTTTCGCACCCGATGATGTCATATGTCATCGCCAAACTACGGTAATAATTTTTGCAAATAAATAACAAAAAACATAATTATTGTTAATAAATAATTATGTTTATAAATATCAGGATCACTAAGTGTCTTATTCAATGGTGAGTACCAGTAATAATGGTGAGTAAATGGTTGCTAAGGGAATGGGAAATGGTAATATAGGGGTTTAAAGTGTTAAGGGAAGGCTTGTGATACTGTCCATAGCCAAAAATGGTGTATTTACTTCCGCATCTCTACTTCGCAGAAATTCGACTTTCGCGGGCAGTCTCGGAACGCATCCCCCACGGAAATCGAGGGAACACTGTAGTAGGAAAGACAATCAGCTTGAAGTTCACAAATCTGGCTAGGAAAAGTTCAACCAACTTCTCAGAGAAAATGTTTTGGACAAGAGGAGCAGTTCGAAATTTAAACACCCAGGATTTTATAGTACAGTAATTGATCTTCTAGGAGGTGGCTGGTTTAAAAAACAAAATATTTCTGTATTGCCACTAGTAGCTGAATGAATGTTTTAGTCTTTCACCAGCTTTTGTATTCACACATCCCAATTGCAAGGATATTTTAGTTCTTTTCAAACAGATTGACGATTTACCTCTCCAGGTTCCTAAGAGGCCAGTAAGGGGCGTATATAAGTGCACTGATGTGCCTATCGTCCCCTTTTGTTTTCGTAGATTTTCACGGGTACAGGTATGACAGTCTTGGTATATTCGGGTTTCTTCCCGTGTAGGATTTGGAAATTTCTGGCGACGTTTCATCTTCAGGCTTCAGGCTGGTGTTTCTGTCCTTGTTCTAAGGTGAACACTGCGAGACTTAAGCTGCCTTTCTTCTATAAATACTGGTGTCTGGGTGTGGTTTGATGGCTCAGGAATTGCCTGCTGTGTAGAAACTTCCTGGTGAGTCAGTGGGGTAATATCTGGGGTCGTTATGTAGCTGAAGTATGCTGATTAGTTAATGGTTGTTGATTAGGCGTGATATCCTGGGTAGTTGGAGCTCCATATATATTCTCTCCATATCTCTTATATCATATATATTCTCTTCTTTTTTACTTTCTATCTTTATATATATTACTTAATATCTATTTTCTTCCATATGTATTGTATATTGGACAAAGAATAAATCAATAAAATAAGATAAAACACATTTCGATACTGAATGCAGCATGGCCAGAATTTTCCTTTGTGAAGGCAGACCAAAATTATCTTGCAGGCATTTATCCCTCCTTGTTTCTTCAGCACATTTTTCTAGAGTCTTTGATTTATATTACTTCTCTGTTATATTCAAATGTCGATTAATATTAACTTTGTTTCTAAAACAATGTTAAACAACCTCCCATTTGATTTCCTTTTAAAAACTATTTCACTGAATGAAAAAAGGATATCTCATTCTAAGTTTTTAAAAAAAAAACCTTACAAATTAGTGCAAATAACATTTTCCTTATGTGACCATGTCAAATGGATACCAGATTATGTTTCTGTTAAACCTGGTATCTGTTTAGTATGAAATTCAATCTTTCAACTCTTTTTGAATTTTTGGATTATTAATATATCCAAATACATGCACAATTCTTTTAGCTCTGTGCCTGTGTTTTTAACTTTCAAGCCTCACAGATTTTTACATTTTTTTTCCCTGTAATCTTTTCAGAATTTCAACTTTCAGCTTGCAATATAAGTTCCACATTTGGTAACTTGATTTTCACACCGGGAAAATAGTTCAGATCAGGCATGTAGAAAAATTTAAGCAGACTAGATCATTCCCATGGGCTTTCTTTCCATCTTCTGGAGGGAAGAATGGGAAATAAATAGTGATGGGCGAACCGAACTCGCACAATTCGGGTCTGTACCAAATTTTGCAGTGTTTGGTATGCCGAACACGAACACAAAATGTTTTGAAACTTCGGGCAAAATTCAGGGTCGTGTTCGGTGTTCGGAGGTTTGACATCACCGGCAGGTTGCTAAGGATGCCAAGGTGATCACTTCCTGGATTCCATGGAATCCAGGAAGTGATCACCTTGGCATCCTTAGCAACCTGCCAGTGACGTCAAAGTTCCGCCCCCGGAATCTCTTCGTGGGAGGGATTCCCCAGCTCCTTCAAAGGGAGGTCTTCACGTAAAAATAAACATTGTTATTTTTATGAAAAAGGATGCCGCAGCAGCGCTGCAAGCAAAGGGTGGTCCTTTCACGTAAAAATAAACATGGGATTCCCGGTTCGGGTTTGATTCAGGTTCAGCCGAATTTTGCGTAAAGTTCGTCCAAACTTGCCAAACCCGAACACTGTTGGGTTCGCCTATCACTAGAAATAAATGCAATACTTGGATAAATAAATGACACCTAGAAGTGTTCTAAGACAGTGTTTCCCAACCAGTGTGCCGCGGCACACTAGTGTGCCGCGGGACATGGTCAGGTGTGCCGCGAGCCCAGCCTGGCTGGAGCTTCCCTGGCGGTGACGGGAAGTGAACTTTTGGGGCTCGGTGGGAGGGCGCCGGCCACTGTTGTTTCTAAGCTGCGTGGGCGTGCGCCCGCACAGTCATTAGGACACCCCCCCGCAGAAATTTTTGAAGTGGCGCAAAGCCACGCAGTCCTGAATCGCTCCCTTCTCCGGCCAGCAAAGTTGGCTGCCCGGGAAAGCGCCGCCTTTGAAAAGCGCGCGTTTAAAAAGCGTGCCGTTTTCCCAGGCAGCCGGCTTGCTGGCCGGAGAAGCGAGCGATCCGGGACTGCGTAGCTTTGCGCCGTAATGACAACGGTGCCGTGGTGACCTCCAAGTGCCACCCTTCGTGGCGCCCCACCACCCATTCCTGCAGGTAGAAGTCGGGCGGGGTACCAGGAGGCGGAGGTGGTGCGTGGCTGGGCGCTGAGCGCCATAGACACCTGGGAGGGCAAAAGGTTGGATGTGGTTGCTGCCTCTTAGGCGGAGGCGAAGTCAACGGCAGAGTTTGCGCTGGGGCCATGCGGGGCCGCTGATCCAGGGGGCCGCGGACCGGCAAGCCGCCCTCCACTCTCTCTCCGCTCTCTCTTTCTCTCCATGTTGCCGGTGTGGTGCACGAGAGAGAAAGAGAGAGAGAGAAAAAGGAGGGTTAGAGAGAAAGCAAGAGAGAAAGAGGAAGAGAGAAGGAAAGCGAGAGAGAGAAAGAGAGAGAGAAAGCAAGGGAGAAAGAAAGAATAAAAGAGATAGCAAGAGAGACAGAAAGAGAGAGAGAAAGAATGCAAGAGAGAAAGCGAGAAAGGAGGGAAGGAGGGCGAGAGAAAGCAAAAAAGAGAGGAAGGAAGGAAGGAAGAAAGAAAGAGGGATGGAGAGAGAGGGAAAGAAAGAGATAGGGGAGAAATAGGGCGAAAGGGAGGAAGAGAGGGTTTTTTTGTCCAAACAGTTTTAGCCCTTCCCCCCCGCTCGCCCCCCCCCCCCCCCCCCCGCTCAGTGTTCCCCAGGATTTTGTAAGTGTGAATAATGTGCCGCGGCTCAAAAAAGGTTGGGAAACACTGTTCTAAGAGAAGGTGTAAAAATGGATGAAAAGGAGTAATTCATTAGAATAATTATACTCCCTTTGGGCATTGTGTAGGATAAACAATTTTACAATTTTACAAAATAAAGTTGTTGTTATTATTACATAGGCTTTTCTTAGGGTGAAACTAAGTATGGCCAATAGAAATAAAGTCCAAATTAAAATAAGACCATTACAGGGCTCCAATTTTAAAAAAGCCAGTGTATTAGAAGAGATGAATAAACTGGGGCCCATAAATAAGCATTGATCCATCAACTGGAAGTCAAAATTGAATGCTACTGTACTCTAGTCACATGGTTTTCACTTTGTTGCTGAATCAGTTGCAATCTAAAGAGCATCGGCTGTATGAAAGCACAGTTGGTACCCGTTAAAAACAGCTCTAAACATTTTGATCCTATTAGGTCAGCTATGTTTAAGGTTGAGATAATTTATTTCTATCCCAATCGCTGTATATTTGAATCAACAATAAAACCACTGTTTTCTTTGAAATGCTGAAGCTCATTAGAGTTTGGAGGCAATCTCTTTTTCTTTTTTTTTCATTTGCAGGAAATCTTTTATCCTGACTTGTGGATTTCACCTATTTCAAACAGTTTTTCAAAGGAAAAGGCGATTTGATATTTTATGAGAAATGCATACAAACAAATGCACATTACAGCATGTAATAAGTTTAAGTTTAAGTTCAAGTTTAATCAGATTTGTATGCCGCCCCTCTCCGCAGACTCGGGGCGGCTCACAGCAATAACAATACAATGTAAAACAAATCTAATATTTAAGTTAATTTAAAAAAACACCACAAATTAAAACCAATCATGCATACTAGCGTACCATGCATAAATTTTATAAGCCTAGGGGGAGGGAACATGTCAATTCCCCCATGCCTGATGACAGAGGTGGGTTTTAAGGAGCTTACAAAAGGCTAGGAGGGTGGGGGCAACTATGATATCTGGGGGGAGTTGGTTCCAAAGGGTCGGGGCCACCACAGAGAAGGCTCTTCCCCTGGGTCCCACCAAATAAGGACATAGAATCAAGGGGTAGATTATAAACAAATGGATTTTATTTCCTTTTTATATGTATTGGGATGATGAGGTTTTCTTTTTCCAGAATCCATGACAGTTTGGAGGAAGGGCAACAATTCTTTGCAGTTTGCGCTCTCTGTTGCAAATTTGAAGAAAGAGAAAATAACAGATTTTTTTCTTTCAAACTGTTTTATGAGGGTTAGAGAGGTAAAAATAGTGGCATTGAATTAATATGTAGAAGTTACCTTGGAATAGCCCCAGTTATGTTGTTGCTCTTATTGCCTTACTTATGAATAATCTATTATTTATTAAGAGTTTTGCCTCTTAAGCAAACACTAATTTGTCTGAATACATAGTTGTGTGGTGCTGTGGTTAGCAATTCAGTATCAGAGAACGAAGATTAGATTAGATTAGATTAGATTAGATTAGATTAGATTAGATTAGATTAGATTAGATTAGATTAGATTAGATTAGATTTATTGGATTTATATGCCGCCCCTCTCCGTAGATTCGTAGAACTGAAGTAGGAACTTTCTGGATTTTTTCTTGATTCCAAGAAATAATTTGCAGGTTTAAGTCAAAAGATTTTGGTTGTTCATCTGAAAAGAAATCCTCTGAGATAAGGATGGGAAATGGCGTCATATATATTATAGTGTGGTTGTTATTGCATGGCTTGTGAACTAGAGTATGATCAATGATGTAGTAGTGCAATCTGCAAACCTAACCAATTATGTCTCAACAAATTACAGTCGTCAAAACAAATGTGGCTTAGCATGATATATGAACTGAATATTTTGTATTTTACTATATGTTATATTGGAGGGAACTACTGATACTCAGATATCAGAGGCCAATACATAAGGAAAGATCCACAATATGTAAGACCAATCAATTCCATTGCTGCATTTATGAGACCTGCATAGAGTTTAATTCCATACTATTATTTCATTTGCCTAAAGATCTGAATTCATCCTTCAAAATACGTGTTAGCCATATTTATTTATTTATTTATTTAGTCCAATACACAATGAGGGTTTTAGTGGGTATATATCTATATACACATAGTAAAATACATGATGAAGGTTATAGAGGAGATACTCATAGTAAAATATATCTAAGAAATAATAGAAAAGAAGATATAGTAATAGAACATATCAATGAAAGAATAGAAGAAGAGATATAGGAATAGAAGAAAGGTATAGGAGATATAGGAGAACAATAGGACAGGGGACGGAAGGCACTCTAGTGCACTTGTACTCACCCCTTACTGACCTCTTAGGAATCTGGATAGGTCAACCATAGATAATCTAAGGGTAAAATGTTGGGGGTTTGGGGATGACACTATGGAGTCCGGTAATGAGTTCCACGCTTCGACAACTCGGTTACTGAAGTCATATTTTTTACAGTCAAGTTTGGAGCGGTTAATATTAAGTTTAAATCTGTTGTGTGCTCTTGTGTTGTTGTGGTTGAAGCAGGACATTGCAGCATATGATTTTGTGGGCAATACTTAGATCTTGTTTAAGGTGTCTTAGTTCTAAACTTTATAGGCCCAGGATTGAAAGTCTAGTCTCGTAGGGTATTCTATTTTGAGTGGAGGAGTGAAGGGCTCTTCTGGTGAAGTATCTTTGGACATTTCCAAGGGCGTTAATGTCTGAGATGCGATATGGGTTCCAAACAGATGAGCTGTATTCGAGGATGGGTCTGGCAAAAGTTTTGTAAGCTCTGGTAAGTAGTGTGAGATTGCCAGAGCAGAAGCTACATATGTTAATTTTGTTGAGTAAAGAGACTGGAGGCAAGCTTCAAACAACATGCTCTTTATTCAACTATGTACAGATTTCAGCAAAGGAGCCAGTCTGACAGCTAGCCCTTTTACAGGGGGCTGTCAGATAGCTTAACCAATCAGCGGGTTCCATTCTCTACTCAAATGGAGGATCTGGTTGTAACCAGGCATTCTCAATATGTAACACCATTTTAAACCTGTATGTATGTTTACTCCTATAGCATCACTCGTCACTTTAATATATTCTTTTAAGAGTTTTGTGGCTTATGTGGAGATAAGTTTTATTCTGGAAGCCAACCGTGGACATTAAATGGCCATTGCCCAAAATAATAGTTACACTTTTTCCTTGATTTTGAGAAAGGAAATTGCACAAACATGGCTTTAAACCATGTTTTCTGAGATTTTTGTCCAAATGTTCCTGTCCAAACCATATTCCTTCAAATTAAGAGAGAAACCAATATATAATAGTACCCATAAGGTATGTTATACTTTATGATCTTACTAGCAGATTTATCCACATTTTTGCTTTAAGTGGGAAGAAATGGGCATTGATGAGAGGGTATATTATAGAATTAGAACTGCAGGAAAACCAATTGCTACCAACCTTCTTTCCATTGAGTCATAAAGAGGGCCGTGAAAATATTTACAGACACCTCACATCCTGGACACAAATTGGTTCAACTCTCACCTTCAAAATGACCCTATATAGACTGCACAACTAGATACAAGAACAGTTTTATTCCGAATGCCAATTTTTTTATTAATTTTCATAAAATAAACAGACACACATACAAACACTAAACATAAAGTGGGGGTGTATTTCCCCCGCTTCTTTTGAAAGTATACATTCAAGTACAGAAAAAGAATACATAATTGAATATATGTTAAATGTTAAAAGGCCATCACTCGGCTAAACAAATAATTCCCTCACCATTGTCAAACTATTTACTAAGTCTGCACTAGTATTAATCTTCTGTCATTCCCATCATCCATCTCCTCCCACAAATGACTGTATGACTGTAACTTTGTGGCTTGTATCCTTAAAATTTATTATTGACTGGTTCCTAATATGATTTGATTGCTTATTTGACAATCATTAAGTGTTGTACCTTATGGTTCTTGACAAACATTTCTTTTATGTACACTGAGAGCACCAAGACGAATTCTTTGTGTGTCCAATCACACTTAGCCAATAAAGTATTCTATTCTATTCTATTCTATTCTATTCTATTGATGTTTAATAGCTGCTAGTGTTAAACAAAGCTCAGGGAATTATTAACCAAGACAGATGCTGAGAAAATTTAGGAAAGAAATAAATACCACTTTCAGCATGCACCAAGTATACAGTAGTATCTTTCAAATGCTTTTTGCTTTGACCGTTACTATAATCTTTCTGAAATTGGGGGTCCCATAGGCCCGCCTCTCCAGTGTGTTTCAGTATTTGTTTTAGACTAGAAATGCCAAAGGGGAAAAGAGAAAAACTTGCCAGCTTGCTTACAATTAATGCCTCCTCTCAACAACAGAACATAATAAATGTGTAAATAATAGCTAGTAAGAAGTTGATGGACAAGAATGAATCCATTTTTCTTCAAAAACTGTCAAATGCACAATGAACAACTGCAAACAACTGTATCTGGTAAAAAAAATTGCCTCAGTAATATGTCACACAAAAAATAACTCTCTTCTGCTACTCTGGTTCCAATCTTCCTTGTTGTTCTGTCGGGCTCTCTGGCAGACTCCTCCCGAAAATTCACAGGTACAAATTTCAGACACACACACGTTTGAAAATTCAAAACAACGTTTTTTATAATGAAAATTCACTTAACCTAAGCCCTCTTTTTGTATAGCAAAGAGCACTGGTCTCCAAACAAACTGGTAATTTGTACAAGTCCCTTATCAGTTCTGTGATACTTAGCTTGCAGCTGTGAGGCAATTCACAGTCCTTCTTCTTTCACAAAGTGACACACACTTTGCTCTGGTTTAGTTTCAAAGCGGGGAAAAATCAGCCACAAAAGGTCAAACACAGCAAAGCAGTCACAAAGCACAACGATCAGATAATCCTTCTCAATGGCCAAACCCACAGGCTGCTATTTATAGCAGCCTCACTAATTACCACAACCCCACCCAACCACAGGTGGCCTCATTTTCTTGGATAATAATCTCTCAGTTGTTGTTGCCTATGCATCGCTCTCCACATGTGTGGCTGTATCATTAACTCTTGTTCCGAATCCAAAGAGGAACTAGATAACTGATCTCCTTCTGAGCTGTCTGCCACACTCTCCTCCTCCCTGTCACTCATGTCTTCTTGGTCAGAGGAGCCTTCATCAGCAGATTCCACCGGGGGCAAAACAGGCCTGCAGCATGTGGATGTCTCCCCCACATCCACAGTCCTTGGGGCAGGAGCTGGGACAGAGCTAACCACAACACTTATTATATTAGATTGCATTATAGTTTTATTTTCATTACAAATGTTTCTACATTTGCGTTTACATGTACAAATGAAAAATTGCAATTTAAGGCACCTCTGTATTTTTTTACCAACCTTCTTAATTATGCATTTACAACAATACTATCACTGTAAGCTGAAACTAAGGGCAATAAAAACAAGATACAGGTATTTCCAACCACAAGTGAGCCCAAAATTTATGTTGCTAGGTGAGAAATTTGTTGAGTTTCCCCCTCATTTTATGACTTTTCACAGTTGTTAAATTAATTCCTGCCGTTGTTGAGTTAGTAAGACGGTCGTTAAGTAAATCTGGTTTCCCCATTGACTTTGCTTCTCAGAAGAGTGCAGAAGGTGATCACATGACCTTGGGACGCTACAACTGTCATAAATGTGTGTCAGTTGTCAAATTTTCAAATGTAAATCATGTGACCATGGGGATGCTGCAACAGTCATAATTCACTTTTTTTTAAAATACTGTTGTAACTTTGAATGGTCATTAAGTGAATTGTTGTAAATCAAGGACTTCCTGTATACATTGTAGACCTACCCTCAAAACAATACTATAGAGCACTGCACACCAAGACAACTTGATACAAGAAGATTTCCCCCAAAAAACTATCACTCTGCTAAACAAATAATTCCCTCACCACTGTTCACTAAGACTGTATTACTATTACTATTAGTTTTCTCATCGTTCCTATCACCCATCTCCCCCCACTTATGACTGTATGACCATAATGTGTTGCTTGTATCCTTATGGCTTATATTAATATTGATTGTTTCCTGATTGCTTATTTGTACCCTATGACAATCATTGTGTTGTACCTGATGATTCTTGACAAACGTATCTTTTCTTTTATGGACACTGAGAGCATATGCACCAAAGACAAATTCCTTGTGTGTCCAATCACACTTGGCCTATAAAGAATTATGTTCTGTTCTGTTCTATTCTATATCTAGTTGTAAATTGATATTAAAAGAAAATATAAAGAGAGAGGAAAATAAAATTGTATTGTCTTCTTCCAACATTCCCAAATAACAGAACACAAATTATTTAATACAGTAAAGCTTAAGTGCTGAAACCTCTCCTTTTAGATACTTCGAGTCTTCGGAGAGGGGCGGCATACAAATCTAAATAATAAATAAATAAATAATAAATAAATAAATAAATAAATACTTCCAGTTTCTGCAGAAATTTCCAGGATTGTTTTTTTTTTTTGAGAGAGAGAGAGAGAGAATTCAAACAATGACAATCTTTCTCTTTTTCCTCACTTTTTCCATTTTCTTTCATATCAAAAACTGGCATATATAAGATGACAGTAAAAGTATAAAGATACTGTATATACATGAGATAATTTCGAGTACATGAAAACATCAGGACAGGAATGATAGACACGTTGGTACGCTTATGCATGCCTCTGACAGACCTCGTAGGAATAGGGTGAGGTAAATAGTAGAAAGTCTAAGGTTAAAATTTTGGGGATTTGGCAAAGAAACCACAGTCTGGTAGTGCCTTCCAGGCTTTGACCATTCTGTTGATGAAGTCATCTTTTCTGCAATTGAGTATGGAGTGGTTTACCTTAAGTTTGTGTCTATTGTGTGCTCATGTATTGTTGCAGCTGAAGCTGAAGTAGTCATTGATGGGTAGGACATCGTAGCAGATAATTTTATGTGCTACACATAGGTCAAACCTAAGGTGACGTAAATTATCCAAGCCCAAAATTTCAAGTCTGGTGGCATAAGATATTCAGAGCCTTCTCTGTGGCGGTCGCGACTCTCTGGAACCAGCTCCCCCCGGAGATTACAACTGCCCTCACCCTCCTTGCCTTCTGTAAACTCCTTAAAACTCACCTCTGCCGTCAGGCATGGGGGAATTGAGGCATTCCCCCCCCTCTCCCCCGGGCCTATACTATTTATGTATGGTATGTCTGTGTGTATGTCTGGTTTAATAATGGGGTTTTTAAATGTTTTTTAAATTTATTAGATTTGTCATGAATTGTTTAATTGTATGCTGTGAGCCGCCCCGAGTCTACGGAGAGGGGGGGGCATACAAATCTAATAAATAAATAAAATAAATAAATTCTGTTGCAAACAGAGGAGTGGAGGATTCTTCTTGTGAAATACATCTGGACATTTTCAATTATATTAATGTCTGATATGTAGTGTTGGTTCCAGACAGATGAGCTGCATTCAACAATTGGTCTAGCAAAAGTTTTGTATGCTGTAGTTGAAAGTACAATATTAACAGAGCACAAGATTAGCACAAGATTGCTTTTTTTGGCAATGTTGTTACAGTGGGCTCTGGAACTTAGATCATTAGAGAGGAGTACTCCAATGTCCTTAACAGAGTGAGGGTTGTCTACAAGGTGATGTCCATCCAGTTTGTATTTTGTGTTTTGATCTTTTTTGCCGATATGTAAGGCAGAGCATTTGTTGGTTGAGATTTGAAGTTGCCACTTGCTTGACCATTCTGACACATAGTCAAGGTCTTTTTGAAGGCTAGCCGCATTGTCGGCAGTGTTGAATAGCAAAGAGAATGCAATTGCTTATAATATGATCGCAAAGGTCATTTATGTAAAGTATTAAAAGTGATGGCCCTAAAATGCTGCTTTGGGGAACACCACTGTTAACAGTTTACAGGATTTGATACATAAAATTTGATAAACAGCCAAAGCCTTGCTATGAATTCTGTATTTTGAAAAGGTGGCATCCTGTAAGAATACAAATTTGGAGAAGGTTGACTTAGGACAATGTCAATCTCTAGCAATCTTTTTGAAAATTCCCACTACATTAGTAAATATTTTCACATGCTCTTAATCAGTAATATAAGAGAAGAGGAAATGGAAACCCCTGCTACAATTTCCAGTATATGTGATAACAGAATGTCAGTTCTTATTATCTATTTTTTTGCTTCTTACCTGTTTCCAAAGTTTAAAATATTTATTCCGACATTACCTACTCAAAAAAACAAAAACAAACTGTAAGGTTAAAAACAAAAAAAAGGGTTCAGTATGTAGGTTGGTCTGTGTTGTGTTTGGGCTTGGGCCAGCCGTTGCTCCCACAGATGGGAGAGATGTGGCACAAAGTGAGTGCGAAAGCCTGGCTGACAGCCAGGAAGACGTGGCAGACAGCCATGAGGATGAGGCCACTGGTTCAGAGGAGTTGGCAGACAGCACGCAGGACCCAGCAGACAGCCCAGGGGATTTGGCATGCAGTCACTCAGACAGTTTATCTTCCTTGGATTCCGATGCAGGCCAATTCATAGACATGCGTAGCCGAAGAGCCATGCAAAGGAGGGCTCAATTAAAGGACTATTATCAGTGATCAGAGTAGCACCTGGGCTGGGTGTGGTTCCCTTAATGTGGGCTAACGGTATAAAAGGGAACAGAGGCACAAGGCAAACTGTGGCTGTTTATCTGTGTTACTTTGTGGTTTCTGTTCTGTGCCTTTGGATTTCAATCCAGACTTTTCAGGCATGTGGGAGGTGAAACCTCTGGGACTTGCTGTTTGCTCTAAAGATTCAAAGGACTGCTGAAACGTTTCTGCTCCATGCAGGTTATCTTTGTTTGCTTTTTCCTGTGTTTTGTATTTGGCTGAATTACGCCTTGCACTATCATTTATTCCTGACACTAAGGACTGTTTTGGTTAACCATTTTTTGTTTGTTTAATACAAGTTTGCTGATTAGAAGAGCACGTGTGTGTTTGATTTCTTTTCCTTGGACTGTTACGAATTGCCTGAGCCCAGTCAGGCAGAACAGTCTTTTTTTGCTCCACCTTAATCTAAACTTCAGGGGTTGTATAACACAGCTAAAGATTCGTGCTGGATCATGACTGTGTTTCAAAACATTCTGAATGTTCTATAATTGTCCATAGCTTAGTCCAGGATGAACTAGGAAAAATGAGAGGGGGAGAGGTTCTGTTTGTAAAGAAAATTAAATTCCATACTTGTTATATAAAGAGCCAGGGTGGCGCAGCAGGTAGAGTGCTGTACTGCATGCCACTGAAGCTGCCTGTAGATTTGTAGGTCAGCAGTTCAAATCTCATCACCAGCTCAAGGTTGACTCAGCCTTCCATCCTTCCGAGGTGGGTAAAATGAGGGCCCAGATTGTGGGGGCAATATGCTGGCTCTGTTAAAAAGTGCTATTGCTAACATGTTGTAAGCTGCCCTGCGTCTATGGAGAAGGGTGGCATAAAAATCAAATAAATAAATACATACATACATACAACGAAAAGTATTTTACCATATTGGTCTATATTGGAGATAGCTGTAGAGCTAACTCAGAAAGGCTGATAAATATATCTGTGTTTCAAATTAAAGCACTACTATGCTGGTACACAGCCAAACAAATTATCCTTTGAAGTTCAAGTTTCATTATGGTATAAAATAAGACATTAGCTATGGCACATTTTTTTGATTCGGGGTGGAAACTGAATATCAAACTGAAATATATCCATGGAACTGGATGATTGGGAAGCAGATGGATTATACATTCTGGATGTGGTAGATGTATGGTCTGCATTAAAATATTCAGAATAAGTTATCTTCTTTATTTTTGTCATCCTAATAGGGACAATAAATTTGGCAGCATCCATGAGCAATTCTCTACTAGAATCTTTTGAAGACACAGAAATCTCATTTTTATTGTGTTCTTTTATATATTGTATTCTTTTTGTAAGTGAGCTATTTTGGGGACAAACAACTGATAACATTTAATGGTATCAACAGACACAAATGCCCTTCTAATGTATTTTTTTCTTAAATACAGGGGAATTGGTGATCTAATGAAGGCCAGAACAGCAGCACTCAGAGAAAGGGCTACAATTCTATCCTGAAACTATTCTTCTTTCAAGAATAGAAGTAAATGTTGGTACTTCTTTCCTGGGATGAACAGGAGTATAACATAAATCACAAGCCTGAGCAGATTTCGGGAGGGGGGGGATTTCAAATGCATTCAGGCATTTAATTCGCTTTCAGTTTGGTTCTTTGTTGAGCAAAGTCATTTTGACAAAATCATTTTGATTTGTTATCTTAGTAAAGGAAGTATCTCAAGATCTATCCTGGTTACAAGAAGTTCTCAACTTAACTACTACAACTGGGACCAGAATTTACATCATAAGTCATTTAGAGTGGAGTGGGGTGGAGTGGAGTGGAGTGGAGTGGAGTGGAGTAGAGTAGAAAAGAGAAGAGTAGAGTGGAGAAGAGTAGAGAAGAGTAGAGAAGAGAAGAGAAGAGTAGAGAAGAGTAGAGAAGAGAAGAGAAGAGTAGAGAAGAGTAGAGTAGAGAAGAGTAGAGAAGAGTAGAATAGAGTAGAGAAGAGTAGAGTAGAGAAGAGTAGAGTAGAGTAGAGTAGAGTAGAGAAGAGTAGAGAAGAGTAGAGTAGAGTAGAGAAGAGTAGAGTAGAGTAGAGTAGAGTAGAGTAGAGTAGGACAGGACAAAATCTGAAAGAAACTTTGGAGGTCTTCTAATGCAGCCTCCTACTCAAGCAGGATCACCTATACTACCGTATTTCAGATAAATAACTGTCTAATCTCTTCCTCAAAACCCCCAGTGATGGAGCACCCACAATTTCTGAAGTCAAGCTGTTCCACTTGTTAAATTGTCCTCACTATTAGGAAGTGCCTCCTTAATTCCAAGTTGCTTCTGTCTTTAGTTCGTTTCCAGCCATTGTTTCTTGTCCTGCCCTCTGGTCCTTTGTACAATAATTTAACCCTCTCTAGTAACATCACCATAATTTTGCATACGGGTTCTTTGCGAAATGAATACATCCTTTATTTTTAAGCAACTTGTGATTAATATGTTAAAAAATTTAATATAGTGACAAAATCAGTGGCCTATGCAAAATGCATGCATAGCGCATGTCAGGGCCAGATCACCAAACCATTTTTAACACATGAAGATTGCTTCTGGTACTGTGTGAAATTTGATTTGTATGAAAACAGCTATCACAGATTAACTGTCATGGCAGATTTATCACATATAAATAACATCCATCAATACTGGGCAAGCCCCTAGATAATATAACTGGGTAACTATTGCTGCAAATAGTTATGGAAATTGCTTGGTGGATTAATAAAGAAAACTTACCAACACTTCAAGCTAGGAGTAGTGGAATTATGCAGAAAGTTCAGGAACAGATCAAAATGCTGAAATACTAAATTTCCTTTATGGATTTACAATGCAAAGAAAATTCTGTGAAGAAAAAGGATAGTAATGTACCCATAAGGATCAAACCTCAAGAACTTGCTACTATGAGATCAAAAAATAATCTACAGAAAAATATATAACAGTTGCAGTAGCAAATGGGCTTAGGTATGGTCAAAGCAATGGAAACTGTAGTTTAATATTTCCAAATGTAAAATAATGCACTTGGGGAATAGGAATCCTCAATCTGAGTATTGTATTGGCAGTTCTGTGTTAGCAAAAACTTCAGAAGAGAAGGATTTAAGGGTAGTGATTTCTGACAGTCTCAAAATGGGTGAACAGTGTGGTTAGGCAGTAGGGAAAGCAAGTAAAATGCTTGGCTGCATAGCTAGAGGTATAACAAGTAGGAAGAGAGAGATTGTATTCCTGCTGTGTAGAGCACTGGTGAGACCACATTTGGAATACTGTGTTCAGTTCTGGAGACCTCACCTACAAAAAGATATTGATAAAATTGAACGGGACTAAAGACGGGCTGGAAAAATGGTGGAGGTCTTAAGCATAAAACGTATCAGGAAAGACTTAATGAACTCAATCTGTATAGTCTGGAGGACAGAAGGGAAAGGGGGGACATGATCGAAACATTTAAATATGTTAAAGGGTTAAATAAAGGGAAGTGTTTTAATAGGAAAGTGAACACAAGAACAAGGGGGCACAATCTGTTAGGGGAAAGATCAGAAGCAACGTGAGAAAATATTATTTTACTGAAAGAACAGTAGATGCTTGGAACAAACTTCCAGCAGACGTGGTTGGTAAATCCACAGGAACTGAATTTAAATATGCCTGGGATAAACATATATCCATCCTAAGATAAAATACAGGAAATAGTATAAGGGCAGACTAGATGGACTATGAGGTCTTTTTCTGCCGTCAATCTTCTATGTTTCTATGTTTCTAGGTATTAGCTAAAGCTGCCCAATGCATTACAGGTAGTCTTGACTTACAGCCACAAGTACGCTCAAAATTTCCATTGCTAAGTAAGACAGTTATTAAGTGCGTTGTTCCCCATTTTACAACCCTGCTAGAGTTGTTAAGTGGACTATTGCAGCGGTTAAGTTAATAACATGATTGTTAAAAGTGAGTAACAGTGAGGGGGGAATCAGCTGTGCCATGCAACTTAGATTAGCTAGAAAGCAAGAAGTCCTGCTTTCTAGCTAATCTAGATCATGCAGCACTGCTGATCCTCGCACAGGTGATCATTGGATATACCAGTTCATCTGAACTGGTAGAATTTTTTACTACCAGTTTGGGTAAACCTGTCTGAATCGGTAGCATTTCACCTCTGAAGGGGCCCTTTCTCAGACCAAAGAGACGGCAAAGCAAAAAAAAAACCTGTGAACTCTCTCTAATAATTCACAGGGTAAAGCTAACAGTTATGCAGATTGCTGCCTTAGCCTGGCAAGATTTCTGTTTATAGGCAAAAATAATAAATAAATCATCTGAAGTAACTCCTCATGCCGTATCTTCGGCTTGGCAATATAATAGCTAAGGAGTTGGAGAGACTATTTCTGGTTCACTGTCATCCACAGAAGCTTAAATATAGATCAGATCCAACTATTATTCAATATCAATCAAACCTTTTTTTTTTCAAGTCATATCTCTATACAGTACTTTGAAAATAAATCATAATAGTTAATTCATGCAATTTATTCTTCTGTATGCATGTGTAAGGGAAATATTCAGCTCAAAAAAATAAAGGGAACACTCAAATAACACATCCTAGATCTGAATGAATGAAATATTCTCATTGAATAATTTGTTCTGTATAAAGTTGAATGTGCACAACAGCATGTGAAATTGATTGTCAATCAGTGTTACTTCCTAAGTGGACAGTTTGATTTCACAGAAGTTTGATTTACTTGGAGTTATATTGTGTTGTTTAAGTGTTCCCTTTATTTTTTTGAATAGTATATAATCCAGCTCACTTTCTGGCCTATATATGTTACTTTCTCCCTTGTTTATGGACCTTATATTATCCTGAGTTGTTTAATAACAAGTGTCAGTAAATGGGGGTGATATTTACACAGTCTTCAAATATTACATTAGAATCATGTTGGCCTACAGTATATGAAAGCCCATTTTAATCATGATGCAGTTAAAGCTGATTTGATTGAAATTATTTCTACCAAGGGAGCTCTGAAAGAATAGTAAAATTAGGTTTATAAAGAAATCCAAGCCACACTGTAAAATAATAACAACATTATAGGAATATAATTTTATCACCACCCTTTTTCAGATATATGTCTTTTAATGTAATCGGTATACAGTATTGACCTAATCCTTTAGCACACAAAATGCAAGGCTTGTTAACAGATAGATATTGTTGATATATTATTTAAAATATTTACATTGGACTTTTCTGAGTAATGTCTTTCCAAGGCAATTTCAAAAGATCACAATTTATTAAAGACACATTAAAAAATCCAGTTCCAAAACGTAAACATCATCAGTTTAAATGGGGGCATTCTTCTAACAGTATCTGTGCATTACCTTTGCTAATAAAAGTTTTGTCTTTGTTTAAGATATATGTCACTTTAACTGGGCTAGTATCTTGCTTGGAATTATGACCTAACCACTATAATGCCATTCATTTCTGCATTCAGTTTACATTCATTCAATCATTCGTGATCCGCTTGCTTTTTTGAGTTACTCTTTTTTTAGTTACTCTTAAGTAACTCATAATTCTTACTGCTTGTAATTTACTCTCATGTTACTTCTCACATGTCTAACACTCACTCATCCCTTCATAAAACAAATTAAGGTGAATAAGAATAACAGTTGAAAGGGACCTTGGAGGTCTTCCAGTCCAACCCCCTTATACCAGTGATGGTGAAACTTTTTTTCCTCCGGTGCCAAAATAGTGGATTTGCACACTATTGTGCCCACACCCATATTCAATATCCCTCCACATGCCCATGTGCCCCTATTTCCTGACTTCCAGTGGGGCCGGTAGGCCCGTTTTTCTCCCTTCCCAGGATCCAGAGGCTTTCATGGAGCTTGGGGATGGCAAAAATGTTCTCTACTGCCCCATGGAGGTCCTCCAGAGGCCAAAAAGGCCCTCCTAGACCCTCTGTATGAGCCAAACATCCAGCGCCCACATGTGTACTGGAGCTGAGCTAGGGCAACGGCTCATTTGCCAGCAGATATGGCTCCTCGTGCTACCTGTGGCATGCGGGCCATAGGTTCGCCATCATGGACCTATACCATTCTGAACATATAGTTGTCCAAACTCCAAGTGATGTAGCACTTACAACTTCTGGAAACAAGCCATTCCATTGATTAATCATTCTCACTAATTGTTGTGGTCAGCTCTGGCCCAGCTCCTGCCCCAAGGACTGTGGATGTGGGGGAGACATCCACATGCTGCAGGCCTGTTCCCCCCCCCTCCCCCCCCCCCCCTGGAATCTGCAAAGCTAGAGGTATAATAGGCAGGAAGAGGAAGATTGTGATCCTGCTGTCTAGAATGCTGGTGAGACCACATTTGGAATACTGTGTTCAGTTCTGGAGATCTCACCTACAAAAAGATATTGATAAAATTGAACGGGTCCAAAGACGGGCTACAAAAATGGTGGAAGGTCTTAAGCATAAAACTTAACAGGAAAGATTTAATGAACTCAATCTGTATAGTCTGGAAGACAGAAGGGAAAGGGGAGACATGATTGAAACATTTAAATATGTTAAAGGGTTAAATAAGGTTCAGGAGAGAAGTGTTTTTAATAGGAAATTGAACACAAGAACAAGGGGGCACAATCTGAGGTTAGTTGGGGGAAAGATTAGAAGTAACATGAGAAAATATTATTTTACTGAAAGAATAGTAGATGCTTGGAAGAAACTCCCAGCAGACATGGTTGGTAAATCCACAGCAACTGAATTTAAACATGCCTGGGATAAACATATATTCATCCTAAGATAAAATACAGGAAATAGTATAAGAGTAGACTAGATGGACCATGATGTCTTTTTCTGCCATCAATCTTCTATGTTTATATGTTTCAATAAATGAATACGTGGATAATTATAAAAGCCAAAATTAAGACTGCTACTTATTAATTAATTAGTAGAATAGATAGCATATAGAATAGATAGCATATCTCCCAATAAAAGTAGTACTAACACTGCATGTAATATGTAAACGAACAGACCTGTTACTCTAAGCCTACAGTTTATACTTAAACAATCTATACTAGGAATTCAAAATATACTTTCTATCTGACATATTTCCAATAAGACCAGTGGAATACAGTAGTTGGTTCATATTCTTAACATTACTTTGAGGCTGTTGATATATGTAACTCACAAAATGATTGATGCACACGATATGAATTTTAAATCTTTACAGTATGTTCAAGGTGTTCATTCTTCCTGCCTTTAGGAGGATTGTAATAAAAAAATGAAAAATGTTCTTTTACCATAATGGAGGGTGATGATTGGAAAAAGATAATGCTTTTTTGCATGAAAATGGACAAGGCAAAAAACATTTCAAACCAGAAAAACTGGAGAGACAAAAATATAAGCCTATGGCAAAACCACATATGATTTTATATTTTTTTATTATGTCTTCATTTATATCAAACTCCTCCAGACGGATGAAATTTGGATGGATATTTTATGAGCTGATCAAGGTATGTGTCGTCCTGTTTATTTTGGAAGAAAATATTTTATCTGGATATTTGCAAGGCTTTTTCTAGATACCAGGATACAATTTATGTAGGAAGGGAAAATACTGGTTCGAATGATAGATTTGATCATGCCATAAATTTATGCAAATTCTTATTCAGTGAAAAAGGGTTTCTCTATTTGGTGCAGCTTTACACCTTTCAATGCTTCGTAAAGAATGTTACAATAAGAGATTTGTACTATTGGAAGAAATGAGATTGCATTGCTTGGCTTTTTCCTTTCTCTTTTGTTTTCTTTCTCAAGAAACCGCTGAAAAGAAAGCAGCGCATGCTTTGTTAGAGATTCATATGCTCTTTATATAGCTATCCTTATTCATGCCGCAACCTAGGGATGTGCGTCAGAGACTTTTAAAGGATTCTGAGTCTATTTCTTTATTGGCATATCATCTTCATATTATCTCATCAACCATTTCAGCAAATCCCAGCTGAACTGAAAAAAAGAAAAGGTACTACAATTGCGCTTGAGTGTACAATTGGCGAGATACAAAATGAAGCATTGTTGAACCGCAAGAACTCAGTTTCCACAATTCTCTGAATCCCACCATTGTAAATTAATACAGTGATAGTCTATAGTAAAATTGAATATTTATAAAATATAATTTAGACTTCACTATTGGGCCTGATAATGGTACAGTAGTCCCTCACCTATCGCTGGTGTTACGTTCCAGACCTGGCCGCGATAGGTGAAATCCGCGATGGGGAATTTATCGACTGATAGTACTTATTTAAGTATTTATATTGTAATTGTTTGGTAAGTTTTCATTGTTTTAAGTGTTTATAAACCCTTCCCACACAGTATTTATTTTAGATACAGTATTTAAATACAGTACTTACAATTTTAGATTTCATTTTTTTAAAAAACCTGCCGATCAAGTTCGGCGGGCTGTTTAAATCTGCTGATCGACTTCCTCAGAAACCCGCGATGAAGTGAAGCCGCAGTAGGTGAAGCGCGGTATAGCGAGGGACTACTGTACTCCTAAACTTCATCACAATAAATTAGAAGTTGTGGTTTTTTAAAAAAACCTTTTCTTCTTGGCTTCTCTCTTTACCTTGTTTGCCATCTAGAAAGCCTGAACAATTTTGGACGACTTGAAATGTTCCACCCTATTTTGATATATTTATGTACACATTTACGTGTATGATTTATACAGCCATCCATCTGGAAAATTGTGAATTTTAAGACTTTCATTTAAATCGAAAAGGTATATATTAAAAAATTGCAAGATTAACATACATGCCTAGAATCACTGGCTTCTTTAAGTAAAGCATTATGAAAAAGCACATTTAATCAGACGATGGCATAATATATTAAACCGCAAATTAACAAAATATTAATGGATTGAACAATGAGCTAAGTCAGAAAAGAAAAGTAATCAAGATTAACATTAACCAAAAGCAATATCTTGCTTAAGAGCAGGTGCTGGCCTTTAACTGACCTGGTTAAGGTTATATTATATAAACACTTTCCATTCTATTAAGGAAACTGATTCAAAGCTTCTCTTCCAGACACAGATTTCCCCCTCTGATTCTGAGTATTATTTCTTACACATGGTTCCATTCCAACTTCTTGTATTTGAGTAAAAGGTTAAAGTAAACCTGAATGTATGTTAATGTACAGGGTGGCCTTCAAAAATGTTTGCAAAGGGTCTCTGTCTGGTTGATGGATGGGCATGGCCATGGTGGATGTGAGTAGTCGCTCTCCTGCACCATAGTGGGGTGGGTGTTTTTGCCCTCCCTGAGCTCCAGAGGCTTTTTTTGAGCCTCCGGGAGGGTGAAAATTTATTTATTTATTATTTATTATTTAGATTTGTATGCCGCCCCTCTCCGCAGACTCGGGGCGGCTCACAACAAAGTGAAAACAATTTATAACAAATCTAAATTACTGTTTAAAAATATTTAAAAGACCCCATTTTCTAAACACACATACCTACAAACATACCATTCATAAATTGTATATGCCCGGGGGAGATGTCTCAGTTTCCCCATGCCTGACGACAAAGGTGGGTCTTAAGGAGCTTACGAAAGGCAAGGAGAGTAGGGGCAGTTCTAATTTCCGGGGGGAGTTGGTTCCAGAGGGCCGGGGCCGCCACAGAGAAGGCTCTTCCCCTGGGGCCCGCCAACCGACATTGTTTAGTTGACGGGACCCGGAGAAGGCCCACTCTGTGGGACCTAATCGGTCGCTGGGATTCGTGCGGCAGCAGGCGGTCTCAGAGATATTCTGGGCCAGAAAATGGCCTCACCAGGCTCTGGAGGCCCTCTGGAGATAAGAAATTGGCCTGTTTCTGGCTTGCAAATTTCTGGTAGACCCATTTCCCCCTCCCTGTGCCTCTATGTGTACCCTGGATTTACCTGCCTCCCAAACGTGCCACATGGGGACTCCTAGGAGGGGTGGGGTTGGGTGGGCAGGGCCAGCCAGGAGTGGGATTTGTGGATTCTCCAAACTGCACAGAATCTTAGCTAGAGGTTCTCCCAAACTCCTGTGAACTCCCAGCATCCCTTTCCTGTAATATATCATGTGTGACACCCTCCCCCCCCCATTGTAATTTGCGCTAGGGCAATAGTATGCTGACTTGCAAGGTGATCTCTAGAATGGAGATCCTAACTCACATAATTACTTGGGAGTAAAACCATGCATTTGTGTGGTTCTGTGACCCAAATGTGAGCTAAGTGACTGGTCCCTCCCTTACACATTAGCAAGGAACGCTGAATGTGGTTCACATAAACTAAGGCTGTTAACCAAATCTATATTTTCTCTGTTTTAGTTTTTAAAAAAACATTTTGTGGAAGCTTCATTGAACCAAATGATGGGCAATTGTCAGGCTCCAAACCTAGCAAGATACTCCGAGTTATTTTAAAACACTTTTCTTTATTGTTCCTTAACTATGGACTGAAGTGTTGCAAACAATTACTAAATTGTTTAAAACCCTCTACTTGCATCACTAAATATATACTCTGAGAACGTCTAGGATGGAACAATCTTGACTCTGTTGCTCCCAACCAAAACTATATAAACTTTGCTGTCTTTGCTCCTCTGGAATGCAGCCCCAGCCACCTGGGAATCCAGTCTACACTTCCCCAAGCAGTAAAACTGAATATTTATGGCCCAATTGGATGATAATCCTGTCACTCAAAATGGAAGAGGAGCAAATGCTAAAGTGCATCAATTAATGGAGGACACAAAAGAAGCAACAATAGAAGTGATGCGTCTGGGACACCAATGGAAAGGGGATGGGTTTAACGGATGGGTTTAACGGAGGGGTTTTTTGTAGAATGAAGTTAATACATGCAATTTTGTTGAGGATTTTAACTGGCTAAATCCTAATTTAAAAGGTATAAGAGTTGAAAGCAGGGGTGAAATGCTCCTGGTTCGCTCGTGCCTATCAGTGGTCAGAGAGCAAAGAGCAGGTCATGAAGGCAGCACGAGGCTCCACCTATCCATCTGGATGCTGCCAGTTTAATTCTTTGACCCTCTGACCATGTGCAAAGTGCATATGTCGGTTGGCGGGCCCCAGGGGAAGAGCCTTCTCTGTGGCGGCCCCGACTCTCTGGAACCAGCTCCCCCCAGAGATTAGAACTGCCCCTACCCTCCTCACCTTTCGCAAACTCCTTAAAACCCACCTTTGTCATCAGGCATGGGGAAACTGAGATATCTCCCCTGGGCCTATACAATTTATGTATGGTATGCTTGTGTGTATGTCTGTTTAATAATGGGGTTTTTTAATATTTTAAATTGTAAATTATTAGATTTCTTATAAACTGTTTTTATTGTGTTGTGAGCCGCCCCGAGTCTATGGAAAAGGGCGGCATACAAATATAATAAATAAATAAACAAACAAACAAACAAACAAACAAACATGCATAAGGTAAAAGAACCCAAATGGCAGCATCCAGGCGGGTGGGCGGAGTCTCGCAACTCGCTCTCCGCCAACTGAACCAGGAGCATTTTACCCCTGGTTGAAAGTAAGCAAAATTGGAGAAATGTACTGTGGCTCTATGCCAGTTAGGTAGTCTATAGACCAAATTTTTGCTTTTCAGCAGGTCATAGAGAAATGGAGACCGTAAGTTAATCGTACATGTATTGATTTTGAGAAGGTGAATAGACTTAATTATAGAATGCTTTGTGTGAATACAGACTTGAAGGTTAATTACAGAATATTTATATAAGGAGGAAATTTATCATGTGTGAGAATAAACAGAAAGCTTAGTGAATGATTCGATATGGAACATGAATGTATGATATCCCCTTCTGTTGTTTAATGGATTTATGGATAAATGTATAAGAAATTATCATGGCAGCTGAGTTGAATATGTATCTGTATTTTGTATGCATCTGATGACATGTTATCACCTTTTGTAACATATATTGTGTGGAAAGTATGAAGCAACGATGAGTATAAGACTGAAAATTAAGAGCATTCAAGATCAGCAAAGTTGTGTTTCATGGGGGAAATGGAGTAAAAAATTGCAACATATGCATAAATGGCATACAATAGAACAAACTAATAATTTAGTAGAACCTTTACTAAAGATGGTAAAATGGTTGGAAAAAACCAGATTTGCAAATCCTTGCAGAAAGATAGAAGATAATATGTCGTCTTTTGTAAGGAATGGATGTCAAGCAAAAAAAAAATGAAGAGGACGGGGAGTGACATGATAACAGTCTTATGATATTTGAGGGGCTACCACAGAGAAGAAGGGGGTCGACCTATTCTCCAAAGCACTTGAGGGCAGGACAAGAAGGATGGAAACTTATCAAGGAGACAGCTAATCTAGAACTAAGGAGAAATTTACTATTAGTGTTCTGTCGGGCTCTCTGGTAGAATCCTCCAAAAAATTCACAGGTACAAATTTCAGACACACACACATGTTTGAAAATTCAAAACAATGTTCTTTATAATGAAAAGTCACTTAAACCAAGCCCTCTTTTGGTATAGCAAAGAGCACTTGTCTCCAAACAAACTGGTAATTTGTACAAGTCCCTTATCAGTTCTGTGATACTTAGCTTGCAGCTGTGAGGCAATTCACAGTCCTTCTTCTTTCACAAAGTGAAACACACTTTGCTCTGGTTTAGTTTCAAAGCGGGGAAAAATCAGCACACAAAAGGTCAAAGTCAGTAAAGCAGTCATGAAACACAACAATCAGATAATCCTCCACAATGGCCAAACCCACAGGCTGCTATTTATAGCAGACTCACTAATTACAACAGCCCCACCAAACCACAGGTGGCCTCATTTTCTTTGATAATAATCTCTCAGTTGTTGCTGCCTATGCATCGCTCTCCACATGCGTGGCTGTATCATTAACTCTTGTTCTGAATCCAAGGAGGAGCTAGATAATTGATCTCCTTCTGAGCTGTCTGCCACACTCTCCTCCTCCCTGTCACTCATGTCTTCTTGGTCAGAGGAGCCTTCATCATCAGATTCCACCAGGGGCAAAACAGGCCTGCAGCATGTGGATGTCTACCCCACATCCACAGTCCTTGGGGCAGGAGCTGGGCCAGAGCTAACCATAACACTTTCTGGGTAAAACTTTTGAAAGATAGAATCTTCATATCATACAGAGTCCACTGGAGTTAAGAAGCAGTGATAGAAAGCGCTCCAGCGGTAATAATCCTAGGCTGGAAGGATGTGACAAAATGGACAATACAAAATTGGTATCGGTACATGGTGGATCATATTCAATTTGAGATTATGGATAAGAGGATGAATTTGGCCAATGAAACTAATCTGCGGGAACTGATGGGACGAAGGGACGAGGACATATGGGCAGTAGAATTTGAGACCAAGGTATAAAGAAATAAATTAGAATTACTTTATAATATGTAAATAGATATATTGCTCTTGAGTTAAAATTATATATAGAAAATATGCCCCCATTTCGGTGGAGGGGTATGAATGTTGTTTGGTGATGGGCACTTTGAACACTGAGCACATTGTTATGTATTGTGTGAATGTTTTGTTGATATTATTATAAAAATCAATAAAAAATAAATTAAAAAAGAATCCACTGGAGTTGAGCAGCCAGTAAGATAATGATGATGATGATGATGATGATGATGATGACGATAATTGAGTTTTGCCCCATTTTGCAAACTATCTTGTCACAGCTGTTAAGTAAATCACTGCAGTTGTTGCATTAGTAACATGATTGTTAAGTAAATATGTCTCCCTCGTTGACTTTGCCTTCAGAGAAGTTTGCAAAAGGTAATCACAAGACCCCAGGATATTGCAGCCATCCTAAATATGAGTCAGTTGCCAAGCATTTGAATTGTGATCACGTGACCATAGGGTTGCCACAGTGGTTGTGTGAAAAATGATCATAATTCACTTTTTTAAAAAGTGATGTTGTAACTTTGGACGACCACTAAATGAACTGTTGAGCACTACCTGCAGCCCTTATGCACTAAAATAGAATAAGACTTCTTCCTGAAATCTTATTCATTTATTTATTAAAATTTGTATGCCGCACCTCTTGGTCCACAGAATAGACAACATGGTCAAGGATGAGTTATCCAGCCATTTGTTTCCAGGTTCTGTCCAACTGAGTTGGAAATACAACTTCTGAAATTACTTCCCACCTTATTTGAAGGATGTTTGATTTGGAAGCATGGTAGCGTGATTCTCCATCCTTTTTCATTATTATTATTATTATTATTATTATTATTATTATTATTATTAAAATTTGTATGCCGCCCCTCTCCGTAGAATCTTAATACTATTAATACAGCACTTAATACTATTAATACAGCACTATTAATAAATGATAGTGCTGTCTACCCATCCTTGAGTCCACACAAAATATGCTGTCCCCTTTATCATCCTTATATGTCTCAATTATAACTCTTCCGAGTTATTAGAAAAAAATGTCCAGAATAGAATAGAATAGAATAGAATTTTATTGGCCAAGTATGATTGGACACACAAGGAATTTGTTTTGGTGCATATGCTTAATATGCATTATGCATATGCATAATTACAGGTATAACAATTGGCTTTTCTCCTCTGGATTTTTTCCCTTCTCTTTCATCCTATTACCACTAACAGAGAAAACATTCATCGCTCAGGGCATTGCAGGACAGGTGGGATGAGCTTGACTTCTACATGGACCTCTCTAAATGGGTTTATTTGTTCTCCCTCCACACACAATTTGTGGCTCTCCCATATTAAAATGCTCTGAAATAAAGAAATACACATGAAGATACTAGGAGAGAAGGACCCTAGCACAGAAGTAGCCCTAGAGAAGATGGAGATGGTGCAACCATGAATGTGTACCTAGCTGTGTTCCATAGAAATGAAGATGTGGGTCTGGACATCTGCTGGCCAACCATGATCCTTAGTTCAGAGCTTGTCTGAGAAGTTGATAGATTTTTTTAAGACCTTAGGAGAGATTTTAAGGCCTTAGGAGAGATGTGTGACTCATTATCCTCAAGTTATTCTCTTCATGGTTACCAATGAGGATCATACACTTTGTTGGGTTATAAGACATGTTCAGTTCTGACAATACAGTACTGTTAGTCATTCCAGAAAGACTTTCCTCTACAAAATAAGGGGCAACTACTACTAAAAATCCCTAGGGGAAGAAAGATCTGTGTCACCTTTAAGTAATCAGTTGTATTAGATCGCAATCTCATGGGAATTTACTAATAAAGTAGACTTGATTCAAGGAAGTTTCCCACATAATAAAATTCAGGTCACCATACATAGGCTGCAAAAAAGCCAGACAGCCAGAGAGTAGAGTGTAAATAGGGAAAACAGTACTTCTATGCAGCCATCCAATCCTTGCTCAGATTTTGCAGCCCTAATAAAAAGGTTAGTTTTAAGAGTGGCTCAACTGTCTTTCTGGGTTTAATACAAAAGATGAAAAAAAATGTATTTCTTTGAAAATAAGGGAGAAAGGGGACTTAACCTTTTAAAGAAATGATTAGAGGAAATCACATCACAGGTTGAATTTGGTTTTTAAATAGTTGTATGATAGAGATGTTTAAAAAAAATAGAAATTCTAATATCTTTAGCACTCTTGGTAATTTTTCCACAACTACTGGGCCAGTTTCTGTCCTGTTACCTGCCATCACTTTTGACATTTTCTCCTTCCACCAAGGAGGCCAATTCTCAACCAAACTCAGCAGGAAAAAAAATGACTGTTTAGGATTACTGTAGCCCATAATCTTGGATTCAACAGTGCTGGATCTCTTAAACTGGTGTTTTGGAACTAAACCAGTACTTTTGAAGCACTGTCTTCAGCAGAAATGCCAAACCTGTGAATCTATTGAGGCTCTTTTCAAACAATTGAAGTATCAAACCCCCCTTTAAAAAAACGTTTTCCCCACAACTACCAGTTGCCAATCTGTTTTAAGTGAGGCGAAGTAGATACTAAAATGTCTAGATTCTAAGAATCTGAAACAATTCTTGGATGTTCTGTTTTGTTATTATTATTATTATTATTATTATTATTATTATTATTATATATTATATTATATTAATTATATTAATTATATTATATTATATTATATTATATTATATTATATTATATTATATTATATTATATTATATTATATTATATTATATTATATTATATTATATTATATTATATTATATTATATTATATTATATTATATTATATTATATTATATTATATTATATTATATTATATTATATTATATTATATTATATTATATTATATTATATTATATTATATTATAATAATAATAATAATAATAATTATTATTATTATTATTATTATATTGATGGTCTTTGACTGTAATAAAGGTCTTTTTTTTTAAAGTGAGGCGAAGTGATGTGCCACAACATCAATTAAGATCTTTATACCTGTTTCTCTAAAAGGAAATCTTACTAATTTTAGGGTAGTTATTTCTGAGCAAGCCTTTACAGGAATGTCCTGCTGGCTTCCTTTAGAAAAATTGTTTACCTCTTAATTAGGGATGAGATAAGAACTATCCAAAGAGAGGACATAGATTCTATCCCTGCTTACTTTCAAGTCTCATTTATTATAAATTCAATGTTTGTTGCTGCTGCCGCTGCAAATAGCAGCAGCAAAGTACTACAAAGTTCCAATTAAATCCTACTTCTTCGAGATGGGACTCCTCTTAAATGTCCTTAGGACTAGTGGATTTCCTGCCAACAATCCTATAAGTACTTTGCTCAAAAGTCAACTGGACTTTCCAGCAAGCAGAGTTGGAATGTTTTGCCCATTTTTACGGGATGTTGTGGATTCGACTGCGCGGCAGTTTAGAGGGCTGTAACACGAGATGGGATTCCGAAGCGTTCCTCTGCGGGTAGTTCCATCGGTTTTAAAAGCAAACACTTTGTTTTCTCCTGAAAACAAATTGGCCCGAACTATTTTTGAATCCCAGAAAGGAAAGAACGCATCGGGATAGCGGAAGAGTCGTTTGGATCAACCCAAAGTATCCCCTTTCAAACCTCTTTGGTCTTAACAACTATGTGTAAGTGAAGTTCCTTCCCTCCTCCCCAAATATGAAGAGAACGCAAAAGGCCTTCGGTCCGGGGAGACACGCCAAGAATACTTCGGGGTTCCTACACCCTTGGAGCCGAGGTGTGTTACTCCGGTAATAGGATTCGCTCCAATCAAAGCAACGTTTGATGTTATCGGTGATACCCGCCTAATGTCTCATTCCCGAGGGGGAATAAAGTCCGCTGGGTCAGGTGAGTTACTCTTGGGTGAATGGACAGGGAATATGCTATGACCTCGGCATTCGGGTCGTAAACACACTGAACTAAAATAAAGCACTGCTTACTGCCCGGCGTTTGAAAGTCAGTGTTAACATCATAACAGAGTAATGTCGTGCACAGGTGCCTCATGATTCTTGATAAATGTTTCTCTTCTTTTATGTACACTGAGAGCATCTGCACCAAAGACAAATGCTTTGTGTGTCCAATCACTCTTGGCCAATAAAGTACTGTACTGTATTCTATTCTATTCTATTCTGGAATGGAATGGAATGGAATGGCACCAAGACGAATTCCTTGCGTGTCCAATCACACTTAGCCAATAAAGTATTCTATTTCATTCCATTCCATTTTACTCTACTCTACTCTACTCTATACATACTCATGCCTGGGTGTTTTGCTGCTTCAGTTGCCAATTATGAGACATTTTGTGTCCTAGGTTCTCTTTCTTCAAAGCTTTATCATCGCCTCCCGAAGCTTGCGTTGCTCCATTCTGAGCCGATTGCCAGTATCAATAATGTTGGTTTGACTTCGCCGGCCACTTTTCCCACGCGTTACTTAAATCGCTCCTTGATTTGCGGTTCATGGAGACAACGTCAATCTAGATTGACTTGGACGCGAGGTTTGCAATCTGAGGGTCCCCCTCGCCACCAAGTCACCTTTCTTTGGGTGGAGCCCCCGCTCCCAATAGACTAACAGGGATAGTAGGGATGGATTTGAGAAGTATCAGATGGGGGAAAGACTGCGAGAGGGAGGCTTGAGCGGCCGAATGAAATAGTGGATAATAAGAAAGGAGTTATTGGGGGGGGGAGGCAGAGAAGGAGTTGTGGGGTGGGGCAGGACAGGGCAGGATACAGGGGATGAGACCACTTCTTCCCTGGATCTACTATCTCCTCTGGAGAAGTCAGAGAGAGTAGGAAGAACTGGTGGTGGTAATCCTGCGAACCAAAGGCTGCGTTTTCGGAGAAGGGAAATAATAATAATAATAATAATAATAATAATAATATAATAATAATAATAATAATAATAATAATAATAATAATAATAATAACAACAACAACAACAACAACAACGGCAACGGCAACAACAACGGCAACAATAACAACAACAGAATTGGAATGATCCTTGGAGGTCTTTTCGTCCAACCCCTGCTTAGACAGGAAACCCTACACTACTTCAGACAGATGGTTATCCAATATCTGCTTTAAAACTTCCAGTGTTGGGGCATTCACAACTTCTGGAAGCAAGCTGTTCCACTGATCAACCGTTCTGACTGTCAGGAAATTTCTCCTTAGTTCTGTCCTTGTTTAGAATGATTGAGAAGCCATCAGAATCGAATCCTGCTGGATTTCTGGAATTTGTTTAGATAGTCCATGCACCACCCTTCATTTAAATCCAGGTCGTTCTAGATTCCATCTTTCCCCCTCCCGGTGAAATCTTGAATCTGTCTACCTCTGGGGGAAAATAATTCGTGTCCCAAGCCACTACTGTATTAGTTCTTATGCGGTACAGTGTTCCAATTTTTCTCAGACTCTCAGACGTCAAGGCTATCTTGGACTTCAGCTGTCATGATAATCAGCTACCATTCATTCCCTCGGCCAAGTTGTCAACAAATTATGGGGATTGTACCACAAGTTTGAATTATACTGGTGCGTAGACGCGCGTCTTTCCTGCAGGACACATTGAAAAATCAGGCTGATTAAAGTCAACGGGCACTACAAACCCAAGACCGACGTTCAAGTCAACATTGGGAGTCAGGTTGGCTTGTAATGAACATGACAACAGGATCCAGTATTCAAGTGAAATGCGTCCAAGGGAAGCGCGGCCAGGATTTCTGCTTAACCAGAGGCCCAAATAACTTCGGACTGACTGGGTCCATTAATTCTTCCTTTTCTGTATGTGTGAGCTGCGGTGGCAGAACATGCTAGCTGGGTGTTTTGATCCGCTTCCTCCCGCGGCAGGCCTTTTGACCCTGGGATAACGTGCAGGAAAACCACTCCCGACCACGAGAAAACCGACTTATTTTGTAAACAATAAAACACGTTGTTCAGAAATCAAAGTAGCTAATCTAGAGGTCTTCAAACTTGGCAACTTTGAAAACTCGTAGACTTCAACTCCCAGAATTCTGCAGGCACCATAGCTCCAGCACAGCACAGCTTAGCTGGCTGGAGAATTCTGGGAGTTGAAGTCCACAAGACTTCAAAGTTGCCAAGTTTGGCGCTAACCCTTACAAGTCGCCGTGGGAGTGAAAGGGGGGGAGCCCTGAGCTCTGCGCGGGTGGCTCAAGAGCAGAGATTTGGATAGCGCCCGACTTAGTTGTTCCCGAACCAGTATTTGTTTCATCGTGGTTTATTAAAATAACCACGAGGTTTGAATCCACAAAACAAGCTGAATCGTGATGCGGTTATTGGGATTTTGGCTTTGCCTGCCCAAGCGTGCAAGGATTTGCCAGAAATCGCCCTTTATCCCTATGCTATTGATTTCCCCTGGGGGTCCCTTCTACGGAAATTGGTTGCTATAACTGAATTGCAGCCCGACTTCATGCCCTGGATCTGATTGAGCGCTGCCCTAACCCTAAATTCCCGGGCAAAATACGTCAGATCCAACGTTGGGGGGAACCCTTTTGCAGGAAAGCGAATCCGGCTTTCGGTCATATTTTGACTCCTATGGGGAATGGCCGGATCCACTTCCACTGAGGATGGTGTAGAGGCAATGGGTTTTAGCGAGGAGAAAGATCCTTTGGGATCGCATTTATAAAGGGTTTGTGGGACATCTTTCTGCAGAATCGATAGAGCCCGGTTGTTTCATTCAATGCAATTAGCATCACGGATAACAACTGTGGAAAAACAAACTATTTACACACACATACACACACCCCCCCCCCCCCCCAAAATAGGTTCTTTTAACGGAAAGAACCTTTTGGATTGTCTAACTTTCCAATATCTCCAACAAAAGGAAAGGGCATGCAAGCGAACCCTACAGTATAATTAGATTCAGCCCTAATTTTGTGGTCTTAAGTATCAGGAAGAAATCATCACGGGAACCCATAGATTTATTTTCTGGAATTGGGATTTATAGGATTGCATTGTGCTTTTTAAAAAGGCGTGGGGAACTGTTGAACCCTGCTGTACAATAGCACAGACCTTTTTTTTCCCTGTAGCGGAAAAACAGCAAAGAGATTGAGAAGAAAGTCACATTTCGAAAATGAGGAATATAAAGATGTGTGGTGATGAAGGGCCGACCTCCCTTTGACAGATTTGGTTGCTCTCTAAAGTTTGCAGAAAATATGTAAGTAACCACGCGTAAAACACACAGGAAGCAGAAACCCAAGAAGATAAAAGAAGGGGGAAATAAATTTGAAAAGGTAGAATGGCACTATTGATTTAATAGAATCAGGAACAAAACTTGTGCGAAACCATCAATTAAAATTTTACTTTCTCATTTTTTTACCCATTCAATAGATTTGCAAAGTGTCTTAATTCATAACTTGGCACTTATTGAAAACTGTGAATTCGACAATGAACAAATAAAAGCGAAGCAAACCTGAGTGGAACAAACTCTCGTGCCGACAACACGGAAATAAAATATCAGCGTTTCTTTCTTCTTGGCCACTTTTTTCTTTTCCCCTCAATAACTTAAAATACACTAGAAAAAATACGGTCATTATAAATAATTTGTTTTGTTTTCATGGAGAACAAATAATTATAACGCTCTGTTCCTAGCAGAGTTCAATTCGCAGAGAGATGTCTCTCCCCTTCCCGTTTCATTTTCTTGGCAAAAAAGAGAGCGCGCAGCTCTGGCTTGGAGCGAACGGACGGACCGGCTACTTCGCGGTCGCTAAGATTACCGCTATATATATATATTTATATTTATATTTCTTCAGAAAAGAAAAAAATACATTGATATAGATTATGTAACATCACAAGGTTACGGGAATGGATGCACCTTTATGAGATCGGATCGAAAGATTTGACGGAACACTCAACTCACCAATTATTTACCACCGAAATAAATGCTTCTGTGCACCAGTATCTTTCTTTTTAAAAATATACTTCGTACCCCCTGCCATTATTAGAGGTGGCCTTACGGATGGCCGTGGATACTCTTCCGTCCGTACAGCGAAACAGAGGAAGAAGACATCTAAGGTTAGTAGAAATCCGACAGCCAAACAAGCTTCACCCGAAAAACAAAGCTACATAGACACCCCATTGAAATCAACTGGATGACAGCTGTTGGCCACGGATCCTGTTGATCTCAATGAGAGGTTGTGAAAGTGTAGGCAGCCTTGGCGTGGGGCTGGGGAGGTCCAAAATGTATAACGTAATCGTGGCTTCATTATTAGAATTTATCTTAGGAACATAGAAGACTGACGGCAGAAAAAGACCTCATGGTCCATCTAGTCTGCCCTTATACTATTTCCTGTATTTTATCTTAGGATGGATATATGTTTATCCCAGGCATGTTTAAATTCAGTTACTGTGGATTTACCAACCACATCTGCTGGAAATTTGTTTCAAGCATCTTTTCCAGGAAGCTGGATGTTTGAACCAAAAACAGGGATGGGGCAGTTTTCAAGGACTCATGATTCTCGCCATCTCTTTTGGAAAATAAGTCAGTGTCATCAATAAAACCTATGGCGGGGGAGGAGTGTCTGCAGATGATTTTTTTAAAAGTCCAAATAGTGACTGGTAAAAGTCAGGGGGAGGAGGCTTCCATTGCACCCTGGCCGCTGCTATTTTTAGCAATAGCAATTACACTTATATACTGCTTCACAGCCCTCTCTAAGCGGTTTAGAGAGAGTAAGCATTTTGGCCCCCACAACAATCGAGGTCCTCATTTTACCGACCTTGGAAGGATGGAAGGCTGAGTCAACCTTGAGCCTACTGAGATCCGATCTGCCCAACTGCAGGCAGCAGAAGTAGCTTGCAGGACTGCACTCTAACCACTGCGCCACCCAGGCTCTATCAAATAACTTTCCATTAGTTTCTGCTGCGGTTTTGTCAGATATCCTGCAGGACATTGGTGCCCCAGGAAAGCCCATTTGAATCGAGCCTGAACCTTATTTAGCCCATTGTTTTGCGCCGAGGCTCCTGAATTTGGACTTTTTTTAAAAAAAAAACATCTTCCGCAGACACCCAAGTCAAAGATCAGGAATCTTATGCGATCATAGCTAAGAGTACTAATTGGGGGAAGGGGCAGGGATGCCCCATTGCTTTCGATGGGATCGAGGGAGGCCTTTTTTTCTGCATTGCGTTGCGCAGTCTCCCTCCCGACCTCGGTGTGTGCTTCTTTCCTTGACGGATTTCCTTCTCCTTCCCAAGATTTTCGGATGCGATGCCAACGAGGGATGCCAAGAAGTGTTTTGGGGTGTTTTTTTTTTTAGAAAAATAATCATCGTAATTAACCGAACCCCATGCAGACCCGGAAAGACAGTCCTAGCAAAATATTCCGACTTAAAAGTTTAGCCTTGGAAAGAGGAGGGAGGGAAGATAAAAGAACCGCGCGTCTTTCTTCTCTCCCCTCCCCTTACTCATCCTCCCCCTTCCCGCCATTTGTAACCGTTCCTTTCCCCCTCCCTTCCCCCCGCAGTCTCCACTTCTAAGTTCGTAGCTGCTCGAGCTCCGGCTTTATCAGATGCAACGTGAAAGGAGGCCCGCCTCTCTTATCCACTTTTCCTCGCATTAAAGTGAACTTCGCAGGGAAAAAAATAAAAAGGGTCCCTGTGTGAACTTCCCAGCTGCGCGTCTACGGTTCTTCGAACTCTCTGAATAAGCCTTGCGCTTCCCTCTCTGTTTTTATGAGGGAGTCGCCTGGCCGTCGTCCCTCCTCTTCTCGCTTTGTCAAGCCGGAGCGGGAAGGCAAACATTTATTCCCCCCCCCCAACTCCCTCGGTCAAAGAAGCGAGCGTTGTCCTCCCGCCCCGCCATTGCGTCGAGCCCGGACTGGGCCCCTGGGCCGCGTCTCGACCATTGAAGTCAGCCCCTCATGAGCATCCCTCAGTTTGGAAGGCGCGCGTGCGCTCTAGGGTTCGGCCTCGCTCCTGAAGTGATGAGGTCGGTCTCTGTCAGTAGGCGGAGCGCGCGGGAGGGTGGCGGGGGCGAGTCTGCTCCACGGGGGCCCCGCGCTGCTGCTGCCGCCTGCGGTGGGATCGCCATGCGCCCCTCGGGGCCCCAAGAAGAGTCACAGGCCCAGCGCGGCCGCGTGCTTTTTGGCTTTGAGTCTGAGGTCCGCGATGCTCGAGTTCTTGCTGGTGGTCTTGGCCGCCGCCGCCGCGGCCACCACCGAAGCGGCCGAGGCGGATTCCGCCGCTAGGGTGGCCAAAGGCAGGCCGAAGGGCGGGGCCGGAAACATCATGTAAGGCGCGTGCGCCGCCAGGTGCGGGTGGAGGTGGTGGTGCGCGTGCGCCACGGCGCTGTCCAGCTGCAGCTGTGCCTGCACCTGAAAGGACAAGGGCGTCACGTTGCAATGACTATCCTAAAAGGTGTAACGAGAATGGAGAGAGACAAGAGCGTTAACGGACCGCCCAGCCATCGGGCCCCCCTCCCCCGCCCTTCAGCGCGCGCACCCATTTGTGTGTGTGGGGGGGGGGAGTTTTGAGGGGGGGTGTAAAGGGAGAAGTTAGCCGACTTGATTGGGGTTTGCCCTGAGTAAGGGGTAGGCAAAGTCGACTCTTCTATGACGTGGACTTCAACTCCCAGAATTCCTCAGCGAGCATGATTGGCTCAGGAATTCTGGGAGTTGAAGTCCAAAGTCATAGAAGAGCCAACTTTGCTTACCCCTGCTCTGAGTAAACTCTGACCTTCAGCCCCATCAAAAGAACTAGCCTATGTCTTAGCAGGAGTGAACCCAACCAGGCACCTTTATTTATTAAACCATGGGTCAAGATGATGTACAAAACCAGGTAGCTGCCTCTTTAACCACAGTTTACAAATTTGCAAGGCCAAAGTTCACACAACAGGAAAAGCCAAAAGCCAAACAAATGATATTGTGCTAGGTGACCTGGGACTTCATTCACAAAGAAGGCAGAGTGGGTTTTTTTCTGTCTCCCACTCTCCCTTTTTTTTTTGGAAAGAAAAGAAGAGGACAAATTAAAATGAGAAAAATCCATGCCTTTCCTAAATTCCACCTTTTTATCTGTAAGTGAAAGCGATGAATAAGTTGTGTGGAGTGCTGGGTTTATTTTCTGGCAAAGGATTAATTATTCTTTTTTTTTAAATGTGGTGGTGGGTAGGGGGAGTTGAAGTTCAGTTTAGGAGCTTGCCTGGGATTACCTATCAGGTGGCCAAACCATAATACACTGCTCAAAAAAATAAAGGGAACTTAAACCACACAATATAACTCTAAGTAAAATCAAACTTCTGTGAAATCAAACTGTCAACTTAGGAAGCAACACCGATTGACAATCAATTTCACATGCTGTTGTGCACATTCAACTTTGTACAGAACAAAGTATTCAATAAGAATATTTCATTCGTTCAGATCTAGGATGTGTTATTTGAGTGTCCCCTTTATTTTTTTTTTGAGCAAAAAAAAATATTTTTTTTTTGAGCAAAAAAAAATATTTATATTTCATTGGGAATAAGCCCCATTGAATACAAGCCTGGCTTCTGAGTAATGCATGCATAACATTTATAGGTTGTACTGGTACATCCTCAAAGCTGGAAGAGGCAGCATTTAATGGGGCTTGCTCTTAAGCAGATGCTTTTATCTGTTTTAGCAAACTCTTCAAGCTGCTCACAACATGAAACCTCCAAGTCATCACATTCAGGAAAGCGCAATAAGAGCACCTGAAGTAAATAGCAAGGTTGCAGAAGTGCTCTCACAGTACTTGGCTGAATCTCAAAACAGGTACATAACATCCATAACAACAGGTCAAGGCTGTTTTGAGCTTTTGCAGAGCAGGCTCTGGATATTCGAACAGGCCCTGCAAAAACCAGCTTTCTGTCTAGCTGGAATAAATGAACAGCTACCGTGTTTCCCCGAAAGTAAGACAGTGTCTTACTTTCTTTTTACCCCCAAAAGCCCCACTACGTCTTACTTTCGGGGTATGTCTTACATTGGAAAAAAATTGAAAGGGTCGTGTTCCCGAAGGCATCTCCCCAGAGTCCAGAAGGGCAGCCGCGGGACAGGGGCCTTGTGAGCCCTTTTCCAAGTTCAACCTCAGGGCTCCAAGCGGCGTGCACGCGTGGAGCCACAGACGCGTGTCGGGGAAGCGTGTGTCTGGAGGGGAGGAGCCGCTCTGCGCAGTTGGGCAGCCCCACATGCCTGCCGGAAAGGAGGCGGGCGAAGGAGGACGCAGCTCCGGTCGCTCGCCTCAGAGCTGGTCAGCCTCGCTGGCCGCTTGCAGCCGAGCCTCGGCAGGACTCGGTTGCTGGGCCGAGCGCCTTCGCTGCAAGCCACCGCCCGCTTGGCTCGCTTCGGACCAGCGCCGTCCTTCGCTTTGCCAAGCCGGGGAAGAGGCGGTGGCGCCGCGGCGAGGCGAAGGCGAGGGGCACGCGGGGAGCTTGGAAGCGACGTCATCGGGCTCCCCCCCCCCGGCAATACCCCCGTGTTTCCCCGAAAGTAAGACATATGTCTTACTTTCGGGGTACGGCTTATATTAGCCGACCCCCCTGAAACCCCCGATACGTCTTACAATCGGGGGTGTCTTTATGCACTTGAACAGCTAGTATATAGTCTTTAGACAAGCAGTCACCACCATGATTATCATCTAGTCAAGGGTAAGCCAAAAAGAGAAATAAAAAAAGCTCAGCTTTCAGAATAAAAATGGCTGGGGAGTTAAAACAAATCTAGTGCCAGGAAGTCAATCTATTCATTTCTTCTTGCCTAGGATCATATAAACCTAAATCTTCATTAGCAAAACATAAGCATTGGCCCATGTAACATCAAATCAAATGAATTATGTGGCAGCTTCATGAGACAATCTGGTTAATGTCACATGCTCCAGATATGTTGACCACAAATTTCATTTTATTCTAATCTAGTATGGGTTAACCAGTTCTTTTGTTTCAAAGTTGAGTGGTACAGAGCCATACCTGAGCCTTGTTTAATATTACTGTAGTTTTCAGAGTATAAGACGCACTTTTTTACTCCCCCAAAGAGTTGAAAACTTGAGTGCATCTTATATGCTGAATGTACCCCCAAGCAGCGACCCCCACTCTTTGGTTTCTGCCTGCCAACAATTTACCTCCTTGCAGCAAATAGCAGCAAAGTCTGATTAGCACAAGCCACTGATTATCTGCCTCCCCACACTCAGGTGATTGATTGAACATGCTGGCAAGCCCAGTGCTAAAATGAAAGGGAAACTAAAGCTGCCCGGAGGCAAATTGCTGCAGGTAGAGGCAAAGGCTGAAATTGGCTGTTCGTTTTTGCTTCAAGGAGGTAGGTCAACAACTATAATTGCCTATAGAATGTTCAAATTATTAGACTTCTTTTTTTAAAGACTGTTTTAAGTCTTTAAAGGCCCAGTTCTAGACAATAAAATGAAGAAGCTTTTTAAAATAAATGCTGGATGCGAAGAGGCCCAGTGCTATTGTATCTTCTTTTAAATAGCAGAAAAAATACTTCCAGAAAGCCACACCAATTTTAAAAATCTGTGAAAGTATAATCTGAAATGTCCTGTTTTAGTATTAAGTATTGGTAATAAGATAAGGTAGCTGAGTTAAACCCTGATTTAGTCATATTTGGAGTAGATCTATTTAAATCACTGGGAGGAGCTAGTATTACCTTTAAGAAAACATTCTGGGATTAATATACTGCCATAGTGTATATTTTTCCAATTCTTTGTATTTCTATTTCACACATACACAGAAATCCACAGCAAACAGTGTATATCATCTGTGCTGTTTGCTGATTGCTGTTTGGCAGATTGCTGGGAGGCAGAGGCCTTTTTTCCTTGTTTTCCTTCCCCCAAACTAAGGTGAGTCTTATACTCCGAAAAATACAGTATGTTTATTGATGGTGGGGAGGTTTGAGGGAAGGTGTTAAAGAAAGCTTAAAATATTTGGGGGTGGCTGTTATTATCCAAGATGCAGGATGGACACAGGGACACTGACCGCCTTGTACTCAGAAATGCATTGCTTCATTGGTTGGTTTCTTCTGCTAATGGGTTTGCTGCATTTTGCATTGATTGACTGATCTGTCTGTAATATGTTCATTATGCATATAAAACACAAAAATGTTGGTTTAGAGCTTCTGGTACTGTTACTGTTTTATTCCTGCGGCAGCTGCCAAATAGTATATATGGTACTTAACTAACCATAAGGACCTATGGCAAATTGGCTATACAGTGTTCCCTCGATTTTCGCGGGTTCGAACTTCGCGAAAAGTCTATACCACGGTTTTTCAAAAATATTAATTAAAAAATACTTCACGGGGTTTTTCCCTATACCACGGTTTTTCCCACCCGATGATGTCATATGTCATCGCCAAACTTTTGTCTGCCTTTAATAAATATTTTTTTAATAAACTTTAATAAATAAACATGATGAGCAATAATCTGAATGGTTGCTAAGGGAATGGAAAATTGCAATTTAGGGGTTTAAAGTGTTAAGGGAAGGCTTGTGATACTGTTCATAGCCAAAAATAGTGTATTTACTTCCGCATCTCTACTTCGCGGAAATTCGACTTTTGTGGGCGGTCTCGGAACGCATCCCCCACGAAAAGCGAGGGAACACTGTAATGTAGTTAATTGTCTTCCTAGCTATTAAACCTCAAGCTTCTAATTCTAATAAATGTGCTTGATTGTTCTTATGATTATCCATTCTGGGCTTTTTTTAAAAATCCTTTTAATATGGGGAAATTATGTGTCTAGCTAATTCTTAATTCATACATATTATGACAATATTTAGGCTGCCTAAATATTGTTGAGTTGAGTACTGTAACCCTAAAGAGCATCAAACACTTAGGTACAAATTACAACACTATACTTTTATCTCTTGCCTTTTCTCTGAATTCTTTAAAGGCCAAAAATATTTATGGTTCTAGTAATCTTTTTGCCTGCATTTTGTAAAAGTATGATTTACACAGATTCTAACTATAACTTTTTGGAGCTTTAAAGAGATTTGCTGTGTTGTTATGAATGTCATGGATACCAGCCACCTTTTTTTAAATAGTTTTTAAATAGTTTTTTTTGTCTGTTGAATCTAAAAATATTTAATATTTAATATACAAATCTAAATAATAATAATAATAATAATAATAATAATAATATGTATATTCAATACAAAAATTTAAAAGCATTGAATTTCATGTATATTGAAGTAAGATTGGGGGTTTTCTTATTCTAATTTTGTATGACTGGTCCTTCAATCTACCACTAGCAGAATTCCCACCCAGGACTGGGCTGCCTGTGATGATTGGGAATTCTGGGAAATGTAGTCCAATCACATTTAGAAGGTGACAGGTTAGGAAAGGCTGAACAAAGGTTTGAAAAGAACGATCCATCCACAATTATTTAATGGGTGTGCACCATCTGGAGTATACCATTGCTATCAGCAAACCTGAGGAGGAAACTTTCGTTTGGACTGAGCACAAGTCATTAAAAACCTTCTGGCTTTATAGCAAGATGCTATTTCTGATACATCCATTATAAATCCCCTGGAAATCAACTAGAGTTATTTCGAAGTAATGGCCATGATTTAGAGACAGAAGCCCCAGAAATCAATGTCTTAAGATGATCAACTAGGCTGGGCAAGAGCCCAACATGTTTAGAAACAGGGTTGTCAGGCTTTCCTTCATTCACCAATTATAGACCTTTTAAAAGGGAATTTCCAAGGGGGGAAAAGAGATTATATTGTTTTGTTAAAAGTACACTAAACACTATTTTCAGCAGAGAGCATAAATTAAACTACTTAAAATATAATTCTATTTGTAGAGCTATGTCAGTTGTGATTTTTTGTTTGTTTAATTCTGCAAAGATCATTCTACGAAAATTAGGATATGCGTATTCAGTCTTGATGCCTATCCTTGTATCCAATGAGAATAGCAAAATTCATCTTTTGAAAAGTAGTTGGTAATATATTTTTCTTTTTCTTACTATTTTTCTTTCCCCCTGAATGATCTAATAGTCTATTTGAAATTGCATTGAAGTCACCAATTATAATCAAATTTTCAATATTTAATCCATTTATTTTCTGGTGCAGTTGTTTATAAAATGTTATGTTAGACTTGTTAGGGATCAGATTTAAGAGTTATGAATTACAACGTATGAAGATTTAATATAAAAAGTTAACCAAATTTCTTCTTTTCATTTAAAGTAATAAGTTGATTTTAAACTTTTTTGAATGTATTCTTTTTTGTATTGAAATTTTACTTCAAGAATAAGCGGGGAAGATACAACCCCACTTTTATGTTGAATGTATGTTTGTCAGTTTTGTCTATTTTAAGAAAACTTAATAAAATATATTGGGGGGGGAAAAGAGAATAGCAAAATTCAATTCTTTGGACTGAGCACTCTGTGGCAGCATCAAGAATGGCCTTTCTAATTGGCCTTACTAGTTTCGGTGCATTAAATCAGTGTTTTTCAACCAGTGTGCCGCAGCACACTAGTGTGCCGTGAGACATGGTCAGGTGTGCCGCGAAGCTCAGAGAGAGAAAGAAAGCAAGAGAGAGAGAAAGAGCAAGCGAGAGAGAAAGAGAACAAGAGAGAGAGAAAGAGAACAAGAGAGAGAGAAAGAAAGCAAGAGAGAGAGAAAGAGAACAAGAGAAAGAAAGAAAGAAAGAGAGAGAGAAAGAGAGAGAGAGCAAGAGAGAGAAAGAAAGCAAGAGAGAGAGAGAGAGAAAGAGAGGGAGGGAAGGAAAGAGAGAGAAAGACATAGAGGGAGGGAGGGAGAGAGAAAGAGAGCAAAAAAAGAGAGGAAGGAAGGAAGAGAAAGAAAGAGGGATGGAGAGAGAGAAAGAAAGAGGAAGGAAGGGAGAGAAGGAGGGAGAGAGAAATAGAGCAAAAGGGAGGAAGAGAGAGAATTTTTTTGTCCAAACTTTTTTTAGCCCCCCGCCCCGCTCAATGTGCCCCAGGGTTTCGTAAATGTAAAAAATGTGCCGCGGCTCAAAAAAGGTTGAAAATCACTGCATTAAATTCATGGGACTTTATCTGATTAAATATGCCTGGTTTCAATAGTTATCTGTAAGTAAAACTTCCTTGAACACACAATGCAATCTTCTCCCGGTAACATGGATAAAAAAATGGTCTTGGATCTCAGGCTTATGCCCTGAATGAATTTATCAAATTTGGCTTCACAATTTTGACATCTTTCCAGATCCCTGATTGCTCCATTCCAATCCAGCCTCTGGTTCCTTGAGATTACAACCATGAGAACTGCATCCTAGCAAAATCAAAGCAGGGAGAAAAGTTTCCCTCTTTTCTTAATAGTCACCCCCCCCACCGCCCCCCATTTAAGAGCTTTCCGCATCAAACCTGAGTTCCCTGGCAGGGCAATTAAATGATGGTTGTTTTAAAACAGCCAGAAGGTTAGAATGATCTGCAGATCTTCCACGGATGCAAGGAAGAGTTGTTCTTATGCTCCACACCAGTGTTTCCCAACCTTGGCAACTTGAAGATATCTGGACTTCAACTCCCAGAATTCCCCAGCCACCGAATGCTGGCTGGGGAATTCTGGGAGTTGAAGTCCAGATATCTTCAAGTTGCCAAGGTTGGGAAACACTGCTCTACACCAGTTGATGGCAAATGTATGGCATGGGTGCCACAGGTGGCACTTGGAGCCATATCTGCCGGCACACAAGCCATTGCCCTAGCTCAGCTCCAGCACACATGGGCACATTGGCCAGCTGGTTTTCAGCTTGCACAGAGGCTCTGCGAAGGTGTTTTTGGCTTCTGGAAGGCTTCCAGGGGGGGTGGAAGAGAGCGTTTTTGCCCTCCCCAGGCTCCAAAGAACCTCTAGAGCCTGCGGAGGGTGAAAACCAGCCTACCAGGCCTACCAGAAGTTGGGAAATGGGCTGTTTCTGCCCTCCAGAGAGGGTTGGGGATGCAGGGGGGGCAATTTTCACCCTCCCCAGTATTGAATTATAAGTGTGGGCACTCCCGCTGGCATCAAAAGGAAATTGTTAGCATTTCCAGAGCTTCTGTCTCCAAAAAAAGCAAGATAGAAAGAACCACAGGAAAGGAATGGGGGCTGGTGGTGGCCCCTTGGTCTCAAGAGATACCGCTGGCTGTCCCTTCTACTTGCCTGCTGGAAAGGCATCCTCAAAGCCCCAACATTCACGTAGGGAGCAACTCGGCATGCTTCAAACTGACTTGCTGCTCCAATGAGGACCCCTGAAACAAACAAGGATTTAATCACGGTCCACTTTTATCCTTAGCCACACTATGCATATTTGTATTTGTATTTATTAGATTTGTATGCCGCCCCTCTCCGAAGACTCGGGGCGGCTAACAACAATATAAGAAGACAATGTAAACAAATCTAATATTAAAAACAATCTTAAAAAACCCTAATTTAAAGAACCACTCATACATACAAGCATACCATGTATAAATTCTATAAGCCTAGGGGGAAGGGAAATTTCAATTCCCCCATGCCTGACGACAGAGGTGGGTTTTAAGGAGCTTGCGAAAGGCAAGGAGGGTGGGGGCCATAGTTCCCTCTAAGCTGAGCAGTGAGCAATCGCTCACTTAAAAATCATCATCAACTCAGAGTTTTCCAAACCTGCCCAGAAGCCAAGAGGGAAAGAGTGAGAGGGAAGGAGAGAGAGAGGAAGAGAGAGAAACAGAGAGAAAAAAGAGAGGAAGGAAAAGAGAAAGAAAAAGAATGGGAGTAAGGAAGAGAGAAAGAAAATCAAAATCTAGTTTGAAACTAGCTCAACTATTTAAGTGGCATTTTGATATTGATAGAGTTGCCCTATTATGAGCTCACTGTTATAGACACACAGTACAGTATTTTATTTTGAAATTCTCTGAGGCAAAACAGGGTGGGTTTTTTATTTGTTTGTTTGTTTGTTTATTTATTTATTTTTTATTATTTCTGTGCTGCCCAGTCCCGAAGGGACTGCCACTCAGACACTATACTTTTCCGCCCACCCCCCAAAAAAATTAGAGGGAACACTGGTGGGGGCAACTCTGATATCTGGGGGGAGCTGGTTCCAGAGGGTCGGGGCCGCCACAGAGAAGGCTCTTCTCCTGGGTCCCGCCAAACGACATTGCTTAGTCGACGGGACCCGGAGAAGACCCACTCTGTGGGACCTAACTGGTCGCTGGGATTCGTGTGGCAGAAGGCGGGCCCGGAGATATTCTGGTCCAATGCCATGAAGGGCTTTTACCTATGCATCCTTTTACCTCTCAGCCATACTAGGGAGAGAGAAGCAGAACTTGAAGATATTAAGCTAAAATGATTAGTGTCAGCATTTAGGTCATTTGGGCTCAGGTGCAAGACAAAAAGGACTTAATTCTGATTGCCTCCATCCCCACAGTCCTGGACAAATAAGTTCCCTGCTCCTCTTGATGGTACCCCAAGTGTCACCCTCCTATGTACTTTTGCATTGAAGGAAGTTCCCTTGTATCCCATGAAATCAGGCTGATAAATCTGCAGAAAGCTGCAATTTATTTATTTATTTATTTATTGGATTTGTATGCCGCCCCTCTCCGTAGACTCGGGGCGGTTAACAACAGTAATAAAAAACATCATATAAATCCAATATTAAAACAACTAAAAAACCCTTATTGTAAAACCAAACATCCCTACAAACAAACATAACATGCATAAATTATAAAGGCCTAGGGGGAAAGAATATCTCAGTCCCCCCATGCCTGATGGCAGAGGTGGGTTTTAAGAAGCTTACGAAAGGCAAGGAGGGTGGGGGCAATTCTAATCTCTGGGGGGAGTTGGTTCCAGAGGGCCGGGGCCGTCACAGAGAAGGCTTTTCCCCTGGGCCCCGCCAAACGACATTGTTTTGTTGACGGGACCCGGAGAAGGCCAACTCTGTGGGACCTAACCGGTCGCTGGGATTCATGCGGCAGAAGGCGGTCTCGTAGATACCCTGTTAGGAAAGGTCTATAGCAGAGATGGCGAAGCTATGGCACGGGTACCACAGGTGGCATGCAGAGCCAAATCTACTGGCACGTGAGCTGTTGCCCTAGCTCATCTCCAACATGCATGTGTGTGCTGATTTGTGGCTCACACAGAGGCTCTGGGAGGGCATTTTTGGCTTCCAGAGAACCTCCAGCGGGGCGGGGGGCGTTTTTTCCCTCTCTTGGCTGCCTTTGGAGCCTGGGGAGGGCAAAACACGAGCCTACTGGGTCCATCAGAAGTTGGGAAACAAATTGTTTCCTGCCTGTAGAGGGCCTCCAGAAGGTGGGGGAAGCTGTTTTTACCCTCCCCGGGCATTGAATTAGGGGTGTGGGCACTTGCGCATGCACAACAGCACACACACATGCTCTTTTGGCACCTAAGGGAAAAAAAGTTCGCCATCCCTGGTCTATAGAGATTATAGCACCCAAATCAGGCAAGACACCCAAGAGCTCAGTAATTAAAGAAGGCATAAAGGTAACAGTTCCCCTTGCACATATGTGCTAGTCATTCCTGACTCTAGGGAAGAAGGCACGTCTATAGCAAAAGCCCTTTTGGCTCCATTTCACATACCCACCTTTATGGAGCTGGTTTTCTTGCTTTCTGCATTTAGCTCTTCTGTTCTGAAACCAGACCTGGGCAGACAAACAGGGAGAAAAGCAAACAAGTCAATATAAAGCCACAGCTATATATACATATATATTAAGTGATCTCTCTGATGGCCATGTTTATTACAGGAAAGCTGCATTTTGTAAGCAGAGATTCTTCTTCAATTCCTGTTTGCTATGACCAGCCCTTTTCCATCTAAATCTGGCCTCTGGAGAACTTTCAGATCTTTTCCCCTAGCTGCACATTGCAATTATTTGTCTAACTTTGGACTCTTCTCGGGCTGCCCTGATCTAAGAGCAAATCCCATGAAACACAGCTGCATTCCTTTTTGAATAAGCCTGGGTATGATTACATGGGTATGACCTATAAAGCCCTTCATGGCACCGGACCAGAATATCTCCGGGACCGCCCGAATCCCAGCGACCGGTTAGGTCTCACAGAGTTGGCCTTCTTTGGGTCCCGTCAACTAAACAATGTCGTTTGGCAGGTCCCAGGGCAAGAGCCTTCTCTGTGGCGGCCCCCACCCTTTGGAACCAACTCCCCCCAGATATCAGAGTTGCCCCCACCCTCCTTGCCTTTCGTAAGCTCCTTAAAACCCACCTCTGTCGCCAGGCATGGGGGAATTGAGACTTTCCCTTCCCCCTAGGCTTATAAAATTTATGCATGGTATGTCAGTATGTATGATTGGTTTCTTAAATTGGGGTTTTTTAAATTAACTTAAATATTAGATTTGTTTACATTGTATTATTATTGCTGTTAGCCGCCCCGAGTCTACGGAGAGGGGCGGCATACAAATCTGATTAATAAATAAATAAATAAATTGTCAGTCAACTGTAACATCTTGACTTACAAATGTTGGAAGCACAGCAAATATTTCTGAATCTCCCATCGGCTACAGTATCTCCAAGTTCCACAGGGTAAAATGAGGCACTCTCCTTCTCACTGCACTAAAAGCACCTTCATAGTTGGAAAGGCCAAATTCTCACTTTTACAGTCCAAAGGCCAGACTGTTTCTGTGCTATATTTAAATAATCTAGTTGATATAGAATTGGAAAATGCCATTTGCACGTTCATTTTTGAGAAGCTTCCCTCATTTTCAGACATTACAGTTATCAAATATTTGCATCATGCGTGTTACATGTTTTAGTACTTTTCTATACAGTACTAATTTTACAGTAAAAAATATCTGTCACACACATGCTAATCACTGTAAAATGCATCAATAAACTGTTTTATAATCACACACACAGTTTATGTGATTCTTTCTCAATAAATATGAAGCCAGTTGAAATGAAAACTAGTACATTCATGTTTCAATTGAAACTAGGCTTGTATCTTAAGCATAGATGGTGGCAGAAAATATTTCCAGTGGTTTGGAAGCAACCCCTATTCTTGAAAAGAAATTTATCCCAAGCAAACGCTGATAGATTGAAATTTTCCTCTGCAAAATCAATGGGTCTTACTTCCCTTCTAAGTGAAATGTATTTCATCTCAGGCCTGTTAAGCACTTTAATGCTGTAACCCAATACAGATTCACTGGGGATTGATCCTATTGTGCTCAGTAAGTCCTGTCTCCTAGTAGATGTGTCTAGATGTCTGCTTTAAGTCCTATGATTTTTCAACTGGGAGAGAGTGAGGTTTATTTCCTTCATTCAGTTTTCTGGAAGTCCTTCTGCAGTCAATTGACCTTATTTGTGAGTAAATGTTATTGGTAATTCTATTTAAACATTTACACAAAATATGAGTATAAGAGGAAGCAAAATGGATGAACTTAATTGGGTGACCTCCGGAACCGCCTGCTACCGCACGAATCCCAGCGGCCGATAAGGTCCCACAGAGTTGGCCTTCTCTGGGTCCCGTCGACTAACCGCCCCGAGTCTGCAGAGAGGGGCGGCATACAAATCTAAATAATAAATAAAATAAATAAATAAACAATGTCGTCTGGCGGGCCCCAGGGGAAGAGCCTTCTCTGTGGCGGCCCCGGCCCTCTGGAATCAACTCCCCCCGGAGATTAGAACTGCTCTCACCCTCCTTGTCTTCCGTAAACTACTTAAAACCCACCTACAGTGTTCCCTCTAATTTTTTGGGGGGTGGGTGGAAAAGTATAGTGTCTGAGCGGCAGTCCCTTTGGGACTGGGCGGCACAGAAATAATAAATAAATAAACAAACAAACAAACAAACAAATAAATAAATAAATAAAAAACCCACCCTGTTTTGCCTCAGAGAATTTCAAAATAAAATACTGTACTGTGTGTCTATAACAGTGAGCTCATAATAGGGCAACTCTATCAATATCAAAATGCCACTTAAATAGTTGAGCTAGTTTCAAACTAGATTTTGATTTTCTTTCTCTCTTCCTTACTCCCATTCTTTTTCTTTCTCTTTTCCTTCCTCTCTTTTTTCTGTTTCTCTCTCTTCCTCTCTCTCTCCTTCCCTCTCACTCTTTCCCTCTCGGCTTCTGGGCAGGTTTGGAAAACTCTGAGTTGATGATGATTTTTAAGTGAGCGATTGCTCATTGCTCAGCTTAGAGGGAACTATGCCCACCTATACCGGCAGGCATGGGGGATTTGAGACATCTTTCCCCCAGGCTTATTATAATTTATGTTTGGTATGTATGTGCTGTTTGGTTTTTAATTATGATAGGGTTTTTAGTTTTTTAATATTAGATTTGTGCCATTATAATATTGTTTTTATCGTTGTTGTGAGCCGCCCCGAGTCTTCGGAGAGGGGCGGCATACAAATGTAATAAATTATTATTATTATTATTATTATTATTATTATTATTATTATTATTATTATTATGTTTTTGAAAAAAAGAGTCTTCCAGAGAAATCTATTTAAGTTCGAATCTGAGATTCAGAGGCATATGCTAAGGTCAAATATTAAAAATTGGGTTATAATGCAAGAAGCCTCACTTAGATGGAGCAGAAGGAAAATTTATTTGGACTCTAAAACCAGGAAGGGCAGAAAGGAAACAAGAAGGAATGGGGTGTTCCTCAAGAAGATGAGTCCAGATTTTAACAAAAGCAACAGAGTCTTGTGATGCTTTCAAGGCTAAGAACTTTCAAGCATCACAACACGCTTGAAAGTTCAACATTTCAAACATTGAAACAAAGTTCAGCATTTCAACACAAACTTTCAAGCATCACAAACCGTCAAGAGTCTTTGTGTCCTATGCTATAATATGCTATAAGACTTTCAGATGCCGTGACACTGTTAAAATCTACAGTAGATAAATGCACTGACCCTCAGCTGGAACAACGGAAGCCATGCCATTTTTTTCCTTTTCAAATGTAGTGGTGATAAAAAGAAGAGTTTGGAATTAAAAGAGGACAAAAGGGATCTGAGCGGAGGGGTTTTATTTTATTTTATTTATTTATTTATTGGATTTGTATGCCGCCCCTCTCCGGAGACTCGGGGCGGCTAACAGCAACAATAAAGCAGTGTACAATAGTAGTCTGATGTTAGAAACAATTAAAAAACCCATTAATATAAAAAACCAAACATACATACATACATACCATGCATAGAATTGTAAAGGCCTAGGGGGAAGAGGGTCTCAATTCCCCCATGCCTGACGGCAGAGGTGGGTTTTAAGCAGCTTACGAAAGGCAAGGAGGGTGGGGGCAATTCTAATCTTTGGGGGGAGTTGGTTCCAGAGGGCCGGGGCCGCCACAGAGAAGGCTCTTCCCCTGGGTCCCGCCAAGCGACATTCTTTAGTTGACGGGATCTGGAGAAGATCCACTCTGTGGGACCTAACTGGTCGCTGGGATTCGTGCAGCAGAAGGCGGTCCCTGAGATAATCTGGTCCGGTGCCATGAAGGGCTTTATAGGTCATAACCAACACTTTGAATTGTGATCGGAAACTGATCGGCAACCAATGCAGACTGCGGAGGGTTGGTGTAACATGGGCATATTTGGGAAAGCCCATGATTGCTCTCGCAGCTGCATTCTGCACGATGTGAAAAACAGATCCCTAGGTTCAGAATGTATGACTACATAGTTTTAGGGCCTAAAGAGAAATAGCATGTCCAATACAAGATGGACATTTGTAGTGGGGGCTGATTAGCAGGCCTTTGCATTATTAAAACCTAAGTCTAAATATATGCCTCCCTGCTCCTTCCTATCCCACGAGTTATCAAAGCACAATTTCTCTCTCTCTCTTGATTTTCATGCCAATACAGTCTTATCTTTGCAAAGGCACTCCTGTTGAACTTCTCTACTTGATCTAACTCTGAAAGTTTGAAATTGGATCAAGGTTTTGGGATGTTTGCACAACATACAAAAATATATATCTAAAAAAATAATTCAAAAGAGAATGAGCTCATTAAAAGCTAGTTGTATTGATTAGCTTTCTCTGCAAAAACAAAACAACAAAACAAAACACCAAAGCATTTAATTACAAACTTTGAGGTGGAGGGTCATAAAAGTGTCATAATAAAGAAGCTGAGAAATGCACTCTTTCTCTGGGGACTAAGCATGCAATACAGGAGCAGAATAATGATCTCATTATTATGATAATCTCATTTGTTTCCATATTAGGAGGGGAAAAAATAGAAAATGTGAAAACAGCTCCACAGCAGGCAAGGTATCATTTCTGGCTCTATTAAAGCAAGAAAAAGTTTTTAAAGCATGAAGGAGAAAAAGAATAAAGTTGGAACTTTACCCCTTAACAAACTTGGACTGCCTGATCCTATATCTATTCTTCCCCTGCCATCCCACACATACTCCCAGCGAGTTCAAAAGAAAATGCTATTAAGATCCACTGAGTTCAGAAAGACTTAAGATTTGAGCAAAGGCTTAAAAGTGAACTTCCTGGATTCTTTAGAAGATTCTACTTTAAATTGGTTGGGTTCCAGGCTTTAATGTGTAAAGGGAGAGGGTAAGAAGGTAGGAGTGACCAACACCTGCTGTCCTGCAAAGGGAAAAGAATCTCACTGCAGACTTTCTTTGAAAGAAGGAATGAGCTTGCAAAGAGGTCTGCACACCTAGAAACCCACCTTAGGACACATTGAGGTGACCCAAATGCTCTAGAGCAGGGGTGGGCAAAGATGGCTCTTCTACGACATGTGGACTTCAACTCCCAGAATTCCTCAGCTAGCATGGTTGGCTCAGGAATTCTGGGAGTTGAAGTCCACAAATCATAGAAGAGCCAACTTTGCCCACCCCTGCTCTAGAGTCTAACCTTATTCAAGGTACTGCTTGAATCTCTAACTTTATTCAAGGTACTGCTTGAATCTCTAACCTTATTCAAGGTACTGCTTATTTGCTTTAAAGCAATAGACATTTAAGCCAAGTGTGAGATGGACAGCTCACCCAGCCTGTGAAAGAAACTATTTTGTTTTCAGGGTTCCAGGTTAAAACTACCACTCTCTAGCTTTTCCTGGGGCATTAGCCACACAGCAAAAGGAAGCAAAGGAAGCCCAGCCTGCCTGTTTCCTGGATATATCTGACTTCAATGTGACTTGCTTCCGTAGAATTCTCTGTAGTCGGTGCAGCAAAGCAATGGGATCCTGTGCAGCTATACAAAAGCAGCAAAGCCATAAACCCCCAGCATCTAAGGCCATTGCTTCTGTGTGAGGTGCAGGTCTGGAGATTGGCATTGCAGTTTCTAGTATTTTCAGGCATGCTAGCAAGCTCTTATTCCAGCCATATGCCAAGGTGAACCAGGCAGGAAAGGATCCTTAGAGCCAACCCAGAAGCATTTTTTCTGGGGCCTTTTGAAAGGATCCAGATTCTAATCAATGCAAATCTCTGGAAGTTCTTTTCTATGGATTATACTCCAAGCGCCAGTTATTCTTTTGTTGAGGCAACCAAACCTCTCTACTCTGGATTCAAGCAGCCTTTAATTCCTCTTCTTTCTCTCTCTGTGTCTCTCTCCCTCTCTCTCTTTTTCTTTTAGACTTACTACTCAAAATACACTGCTCAAAAAAATAAAGGGAACATTCAAAGAACACATCCTAGATCTGAATGAATGAAATGTTCTCATTGAATACTTTGTTCTGTACAAAATTGAATGTGCACAACAGCATGTGAAATTGATTGCCAATCAGTGTTGCTTCCTAAGTGGACAGTTTGATTTCACAGAAGTTTAATTTACTCAGAGTGATATTGTGTTGTTTAAGTGTTCCCTTTATTATTATTATTATTTTAGCAGTGTACAAGCACCCGTGTTTGGAAGGGTGTGTGTTTTAAGTGGCCAGCCTAAAGAGCAGTGGAGATAAATGGACAATCAGGAAGGAGTAACAAGATCAAGCAAAGAGAGAGGGTGTTATTTTTTTCTCCCTTTCAATTTTCGAGAGGTTAAATCTTTTTTTAAATACCCAAAACTCTGTGCTTCTGGGTCCATCCCACCCCCCTTCGACCCCTTCGATTCTCTTCTGCCTTTGCTGCAACTCGACTGTTCAGATTCTGGCTTGATCCTATTACAAACTGCAGAGAAAACCTTTCAAAACTAGAGCCCGGTTTGGTGCAGATGGCAGCCCAGGCCGTCAAGATGGAGAGGAAAGGATCAGTTACTCCACGAGCAGCTGCAGATGTTCAAGGCCTTTTTAAAAAGCGATCGGGGTTTTTTTTTCTGGGGAATCACAGCAGATAGAGATGTATAGTGTGCACTCAAACACTGGACAAACCTGGCATTTGGCTCACCAGCATCTTTGGAGGAAAGAAATGAGCTCACAAAACTTTGGCTCAAGGACGCTTAGGGAAATTTGGAAGGTGTAGGAGAAAAAAAATATATCCAAAAACACCTTTTTTTAAAAAAAAATTGCTTGCACCCTCTAAACTGAAAGAATGTGTCAGCTTTTCTTTCTTTCACCTTTCTTGGAGGTTTTTAAAATTGCTTACAAGGAAGGAAGCTTTAAATACACTGTAAATACACATCCAATTTCCTGTTTTAAACATTTTTTCTTTTTTTGAAAGATAGCCAATACTCAAAGTCAGGTGTGTGTGTGTGTGTGCCTATATTATCTAGTCTGGCCATATATACTGCTCAAAATAAAATAAAATAAAGGAAACACTTAAAAAACAGAATATAACTTTAAGTAAATCAAACTTTTGTGAAATCAAACTGCCCACTTAGGGAGCAACACTGATTGACAGTCAATTTCACATGCTGTTGTGCAAATGGAATAGGTGTGCAAATGAAATATTCAATGAGAATATTTCATTCATTCATATCTAGGATGTGTTACTTGAGTGTTCCCTTTATTTATTTATTTATTTATTTATTTATTCATTTATTCATTTATTCATTTATTTATTTATTTATTTTTGAGCAGTGTCCATTTTTCCAGGTGGAAAGATTAGACTGATATAATTTAAATCCTGAAATTATAGAACTGAAGGATCTTATTTGAGCCTCACTCACAGTGGCTGTCTTTTCAAGAACTAAATTGCGGTTTGCTGAACCAACAATTTACTGGATTTAACCCACTTGCCTGAGGTCACCTACCCTAACCCTACTGAATGGCTGTTCTTTTTCCACATGTGGAGTCAGAACTTGGCTAGTTGTGCAGTTGAAAGCTCAGCCCAGCAGGAAACCAGGTTTGCTTTCCCCACTTTGCTCCATCTTCACCTCTCTCACAAGACAACCCCCGGCTTCTATTTGCACCAGTAGGCTTGCTCTCTGCGTTTCTTTTGCTTTGGATCCGAATCTTTGGGCAAGTTTAGCCACCAGTGGCTTACTTATCCCATATAAGCCCTGTATTCAGCAACCCCAGCTTTGCTAACAGCAACAGCAACGGTTAGAAAGTGGAGCCAGCGTGGATTGCCAGCAGGACAATAAAAGCAGGATTTTTCCAAACAGTTGAATACCTTTTTCTTCCCCGCAGTTGGGAGGAAACTTCACCTGGCTTGAATTCATCTCAAGCCAGGTGAAGCCTAATTTGAATGTTTCCTCCTTCCTTCCATCCAGCCTTTTGCTCAACCCCCGCTCCCCAATTTAAAGAAGAGATCTGAGCTCCAGTGCCCAGTGAGTTGATGGGGAGGCTGGCTTATGCACTGCTCAAAAAAATTTAAAAAATAAAGGGGGAACACTTAAACAATACAATATAACTCCAAGTAAACCAAACTTCTGGGAAATCAAGCTGTCCACTTAGGAAGCAACACTGGTTGACAATCAATTTCACATGCTGTTGTGCACATTCAACTTTGTACAGAACAAAGTAGTATTCAATGAGAATATTTCATTCATTCAGATCTCGGGTGTGTTATTTCAGTGTTCCCTTTATTATTATTATTTTGAGCAGTATAGAACCGCCGAATGAATATGAGCGGCACTAAAGGAGGATGGATCTGACTCCTCCTCGGTGTAAGCTACCTCCGTTTCCTTTACTACCCCCGGAAATGCGTCTTTCCGAAAGAGCTCGGAGGCGCCTCACCGGACCTGCTGGGGTTCTGGCCACGGATTTCCCTCCTCGCTCAAAGTGTCTTTCGAATGAGATCAGATAAGACTTCGCTGCTTGGGAACCTTTCCAATCTGGAGCGGACCAGGGTTCCTTCCGCGGAGAACCCGCACCCACTCGCGGGGACCCAGATTGTTGGGGGCAAACTGCCAGCAGTTTGGCAGATGGAATCTCACCAGGCTCAAAGTTGACTCAGCCTTTCCATCCTTCAGAGGTGGATAAAATAAGGACTCAGATTGTTGGGGGCAATAGGCTGACTCTCTGTAAACCGCTTAGAGAGGGCTGGAAAGCAGTGCCAAGCTGTATATAAGTCTAAGTGCTATTGCTATTGCTACATCTTATGTTATGGAACAGAACACTAATATTTATGTCCTCGGTTCCTAGGTATTCCCAGCTGTTCAACTCCTTTTATATTCCCCATACACATACACAAACAAAATCCCAAACTGTTCAGTACCATTCAAAATACCCTGTATTATTATTACTGCTTATATTATTATGATGCTCACTCTCTGTAAACCGCTTAGAGAGGGCTGGAAAGCACTGTGAAGCGGCATATAAATCTAAGTGCTATTGCTATGCCATTGCTACTTCTTCTGTTGTGGAACAACAACATTAACATTTATGTCCTCTCTTCCTAGGTGTTCCAAGCCATACACCTACTTTTATATTCCCCAATATATATACACACACAAAATCCGAAACTGTTCAGTACCATTTAAAATACCCTGTATTATTATTACTGCTTGTATTATTATTATCATGAAGCCTGGGTAGGTTAGTATGGAGGATAGACAGCAGATCCTCCCTCTCCACGTCTCTAAATCCAGACCATGGTATTGTGGTCTTTGGAGCCTGAAGGCTGCCAATGCAATTATTACCATGTTTACTTTCTCTAAGCCGCTTAGAGAGGGCTGGAAAGCAGTGCCAAGTGGTTTATAAGTCTAAGTGCTATTGCTATTGCTACTTCTTCTGCTATGGAACACAACATGAACATTTACAGCATATCCGCTATTCCTAGGTATTCTAAGCTGCACAACTCCTTTTATATTCCCGACACACACAAACAAAATCCAAAACTGTTCAGTACCATTTAAAATACATTGTATTATTATTACTGCTTGTATTATTATTATCATGCTTATTCTGTAAACTGCTTAGAGTGGTATATAAGTGGTATATAAGTCTAAGTGCTATTGCTATTATTCCTGAAAGGATCACGGCTCCTGGCCGAGCAAAGGCTGCATACAATTTAATGGACTGTGCAATTAAACCAGCCCAGGATCCAAAAGGAGCATCCTCCGGCAAGGGCAACCCGAGGTCCCAAATGCCACACAAATACAGAAACACACACACAGCCGTCAAGGCTCCGGATGCTTCAGAGGAAAGTCGCCCCAGCCCCAGCATCCAGAAGCAGCTAGTGGCTTTTACTAAGTCTGCACTTCTATTTCTACTGTTTTTTTCCCCCTCATCATTCCTATCACCCTTTTCCTCCCACTAAGGACATAACTGTGGTGTTGCTTGTATCCTTAAGATTTTTATTAATATTGATTGTTTCCTCATTGCTTATTTGACCCCTATGACAATCATGAAGTGTTGTAGCACATGATTCTTGACAAATGTATCTTTTTCTTTTATGTACGCTGAGAGCATCTGCACCAAAGACAAATCCCTCGTATGTCCAATCACCCTTGGCCCATAAAGAATTCTATCCTTCTATCTATCTTTGTGACACACACACCCTCTTTCCTCTTCCCCCAAATAACCCGGACAAAGCACCCCGGGCCTCACCTGCACGCGGGCTTCGGACAGTCCCAGCCGCTGGCTGAGCTCCTCTCTCATGAAAGCGTCCGGGTAGTGGGTCTCGTCGAAGAGGCGCTCCAGCTCGTTCAGCTGCTCCAGGGTGAAATTGGTGCGGCTCCGCCGCTGCTTGATCTTCGCCTGCCCTTCGTCTTCCATCGCCTTGGCATCCTCTTTGCGCTCTTTCAGCTCCGGAGAAACTGTGGGAAGGAGCGGGGGTGGGGGGGATTTCGAGGCGATCAGAGCCACCCACCCGGGCGCGCGTGGGCCGGGCCTGCTCTGATCGCCGGGTCTTCCCCCCTCCCCTCCCCACGTGCCTTAAGCCGAGGGGGGAGGGAAAGGGAGGGGCGGGGGAGGATCAGAGATCAATGAAGGAAGAAAGGTCACCCCCCCTCTCCCTCCCAACTTAACGGTTTCGCGGCTGGAGGACTCGGCTCAACGAAGGCACCCGGTGGTGGGCCGAAGCGGAAGACCTGGTGGCTGGGGTTCGATCCGGCTAAAGTCTTCCCTTCCGAGCTCTTTCCCCCCTCCCAAGCCTTCAAGTGTCCCCTGGATTTCGGCGGGCAAATTTATTAGGGAGGAAAGCCGAAACTCAACGGGACTCGTTCCGGAATGGCTCGGCCAATGGTTTCTTTCTCCCCTTTGCATGGCAAGTCCAATCCTAACCTCCCTTTCAATGCGAAGTATTCAATGCAAAGCAGCCCTGGTGCTTTTTAAAAGTTTGAGCAATTGTACCCCAGGGTCTCAATTGAACTGGACACAAGATTATCTCTCACAGAGAGAGAGAGAAGAGCGAGGGGGGAGGGAGGGAGACAGAGACAGAAGCAGAGAGAGGGGGGATTGTCTTTCTCTATAAGATTTGTTTTAGAAATATTTAAGAAAACATCTCGACTTCTGTAGCGGGATCCGCCGCTCCTTTTCGCTTGCCCCCAGTCATCCCCAATCCTCTGCAGAACAGAATCCGAAAAGGGGTTGAAAACCCGAATTTAGAAAGGCTTGCAAGTAGACTAAACTCTAGAACTACTTTTTATTTTTTATTTTTGGAACACGCGACTGCCTGATCTTTTGGCGTTTGGAAAGAGGATCTGAAGAACGGTTGGATAGGAGGGGGGGGGGGGGAATTACTCTGGAAAAAAATAAAAATAAAGCCGAGCCATCGCTGAAGTTGGACCCGGAGGAATCCTTCAGGTTCTGGGTTACACTTGGAAGTCTATTTTTTCCCTCGCTACCCTCTCCTCCTCAAATCACTCCATTGCGGCCTTTCTGAGATGGGGTGGCTCTTTGGGAAGGAAACCCAACTGCGGCGCGCGTTGGGAGCTTCCTGACCCGTCTGGTTTTTGATAAAGACGGCTGGATTTTCGAGAAATCCTTGCGGCAGGTGCCGGCAGAGAGGCGGCATCCGCCACACGCCAACCTTTCCTCGGTCTCTTTGGGGAAGTTGAAAAACTCCCCTTGGTCTTTTTTTTTTTTCCTTTGCGCGGAGAAACAGCAAAAAGGTCCCTTCCAAAAAGGGAAATCTTTGCAACCCCAACTATATCGGTATCTAAAAGTTTAAACCGCATCCCACTCCGTTTGTCTGCGCTTTGTCCCGAGTCCCACTAACCTCAATTCCGGATGAAAATGACAACTAATCCGCGCGGGGAATTTTGGAAGTTTATACACTGCTCAAAAAAAATAAAATAAAGGGAACACTTAAACAACAGGATGTAGTTGTTAGAAAGTAAATCAAACTTCTGTGAAACCAAACTGCCCACTTAGGAAGCAACACTGATTGACCCATCAATTTCACATGCTGTTGTGCACATTCCACTTCGTACAGAACAAAGTATTCAATGAGAATATTTCATTCATTCAAATCTAGGATGTATTATTTGCGTCTTCCCTTTATTTATTTTTTGGAGCAGTATAGATTCTTGCGACAAAAACCTGCTGCCATTATTAAATGAGAGTTCCGTCTTAATATTTCCTTCTCGTTTCATTTTTTTGTGTCTACAACCGACCGCGCGCAGAGACAAACCCACTTTGGATACAGGGCCCGGCTTTTTAACCTGGCTTTGGAGTTCATACCGCGGGGCTTTTCCAATGCAAAGGTCTGATTTCTCCCTTTTCCCTGGGACGGTTTGGCCCATCGCCCCGCCGGTGTTTGTTTAATCGCAATTGCGCTTCTCTTTCTAATCGCATTCGGAATTTGTTTTAAGCAAATCATTTCCGGCTCAGGTTTTCAATCCAGTTCCGATCTACTTTCGTTTAAACAAAAGGGTTGAGGTGGGGGAACCGCCTCCACTTCCCCTCCGCGAATACGGCACTCGCTGAACTCAAACCACACGCAGATATTCAAATATCCTTGGAAAGCCACGGAGTTCTTTGGGCGCGCAAAGGGGAAAGAGAAAGGCCCTGCTTTCCAAGCTGCATTTTGCTTCCCCGGTTTCTTCTTTTCAGCAGAACCGCAGATAGCTCGCGAAGAGCTTCCGAAAATAAAGCTACAAAAGCCGCTTTTTTTGGGGGGGGGATTTCAACGCTGGTTCCGATTAAAGGTTTCTTTTGCAACGGGGTTGTTATTATTATTATAAAACGCGCCTACAAATCAACACTTTTCGAAGGGCCCTTGGTGAAAGGTGAAAGGAAGTTTTCTTACTTTTATCGCGCACACTACTTGATGCCCTAATTTTTTAATTTATTTATTTATTCGGTGTTTTTTTTTTTAAATGCCGCCCATCTCCTTAGACTCAGGGCGGCTTACAACATGTTAGCACTTTAAAAAAAAAACAACAACAACAGAGCCAGCATATTTCCCCCACAATCCGGGTCCTCATTTTACTCACCTCGGAGGGGCTACACCTAATAGGGGCTACACTTTTAAGCTTTCCGATCCTCTTTTTAATACGCGCCTTGTTTAATGCCGCCTTTGTTTACGTTGAAGAGAATCGAAGAGAATCGCTTGAGTGGAAGCGAATTAATTTTCAACCCCCGATGTTTTTAAAGCTTAAAGGCGGACTTCAGAGCGATGTACTACTGCTATCCCTGTTTCTCGGGGAGTTAAATGTGTTTTGGGGAGGAAAAAGTAACGTAGGGAGCAATCAAACCTCCCACATTGAGGGTAAAAAGACTCCGGAGGATTGTGGGTGCCAGATTCCCCCGTATATAAAATCTCTCTCTCTGAAAAACAAACTCTAAATAACCTCCCCCCCCCCCCAGTTAACCAAAGCAGGCGACGCTGACCGAAGGAAAACCTCAGTTGGCCAACCTAACTAGCACCTCTGTCCAAAAAAGGGATCCACAGTCGATCCTCCCCCAAAAATCCACAGGTAGAATTCCACCCACCCATCCAAACTCCGGCTATCTGGAACCGTACCTCCCTGGGAGATGGCCGGATTGGATTTCTTCCTTTTGAGTTTAAGTTTTCAATATTCCCAGCGCCTGGCAAGGCTTGGTTTGAGAGCGAAATCGAGGGCGCGCGAAAATCGGACCGGACCGGCTCTCCATCTCTTCTTTCTCTCGCCAAGTTTCCTGGCCTCCTTTCTTTTTGATCCGTCCGGACTTTGGACGCGGATTTTTCCGTGAGCGTGGAAATGCGAGCACACGCGTGCGCGGCGGGGGGGGGGGATGCGCGCGATCCGCCAGGCGCGCCTTTTCCTTTGCTTCTCTCCGCCACCTTCCAGCCCACCTCTCCGACAGCCACCCGCGTGGTCTTCCCCCTCCGGCCTCGCCTGTTCGCCCCCCACCCCACCCCGCTCTTACCTTCGCTGAGTTTAGGAGTGTCCGCGTCTCGGTTCCTATCCACGGCGCCCATGTCCAGCTCTCGGCCCGGCGATCGCCTGCCCGCTCCGCCGCTTCCTCCGATTCCCCGCGCCGCCGGGCTGTCGCTCTCTTCCGCGCTGGGCTCGTTGGAGCCTCCGGATTCCTTAGTTCCCCTGGCGGGTCCGCTTTCCAGCACCTCCCGGTAGGTGATCAGCTCCTTCTTCTCTTTCACTTTCTGATCAAACGACTTGGAGACAAAAGCGGTGAGTTCTTCCATCGCCGGCTCTTCTTTGGGGCTCTTTTTTTTTCTCCCCCTCGTTTGCCTCCTCTGGCTGCTCCGAGCCCCCCAATAAACACATCAAGGGGGTCGGGAGGAGGGGGAGTGGGAGGAGAAGAAGAAGAAAAAAGAAGAAGGGGGGAGAGAGGGGGGGCAAGGGAGAGAAAAGCCGCAGAGGGGCTGGCTTGGAGCGTTCAAACGGGAGGTTTTCCCAACCCCGAGCGAAGCTTGTTAAAACACACACATACACACAACGACCACAACGACGCGGCCTTTGACAATTCTCCCCCGCGAAGAGTTCCGATCGGTCTGGGCTTCGGTGATTGAAGTCCCCACTATTTATACTTTGCAGAGCCAGCCCCTCGTTTGGAGCAAATAACCTCCCCTTTTGGTACCTGGGAATGAACCCCCTTCTCCTTTAGAGCAACCCAGGCGCTCCGCCGAAAGAGAGAGAGAGAAAAAAAAGAGCCAGGCGGAGAAGGGGGTGGGAGAGAGGGAGAAGTTCTCCGTCCCCCCCCCCCCACTTTATCCCGCCCCTCTCCCCCTTTCCAAGTCCGGCTGCCGGGCTTTCTCTCTCTCGCGCGCGCGCGCGCTCTCTCTCTCACTTTCTCTCTCGCCCATTAATCCAGGATTGACAACAAGCCCTAATTAATTTAATTAGGCACGGATCCTGCGCGGGTGTCCCGAGTTAGTTAAACGCCGGAGGAGGGGGGGAGAGTGGCGGAAGCGGGGGGGGACTTGCAGGGAGGGGCTGAAATGAGGAGTCGCCAGAGAAGGGAAAGAAGAAGAAGCGCTTTTGACCCAACGTCTCCAAGCGCCCAGGGCGCACCAGCCAGCGAAGGGCGCGACTTGGCCACCGCTTGCCGGAGGGAGGAAATACTCGCCGACCCTCGTTGGAAACCAGACCTGCCTCTCTTGGGTCGGACTCTCTCCCCCGTCCCAATGCCTCTTGACCTCGGGAAGAGGCAGAGAAGAGCAGAGCTCGCTGGAGAGAGAGGGGGGGGAGAAAGAGACGTCTGTAGGGCAAGCCCCAAAGCAGTGGCTCCCATGAGAGCCGTGCCCGGCGGCTTCTAGGCAACGGGCTTAAAACGACTTGCAACAGTTGTGGCCTATCGGGCACTGGGAGGGTGGTGGTGGTAGGGGGATGGAGAGAAGCAAACAAAAGAGGCGCGTTTTCTGGCAGAAATAGCCCTTTGGGTATCACCATCACCAATTTTGTCCCGTCCACTCAATTGATACTCCATCCCTTTTACCTGCCACAATGGCAGCTGGGTTCATTCTCCGGTAAAGTCTTCGGGTTTTCCAGAGCCGTTTGACACCGGACTGAGCAAACCCGGTCCTTCTCCAAATGGTCATTGAACTAGTTTTATTTATTCATTTTATTTATTCGATATTTTTTTTGTCGCCCTTCTCCTTAGGTTCAGGGCGGGTTACAACACGTTAGCAATAGCACTTTTTAACAGAGCCAGCGTATTGCCCCCACAATCCGGGTCCTCATTTTACCCAACTTTAACTAGGAAAGAGGTCCAGTTTGTCTCTTTTTTATAATAAAGTGTCATCCAAATCAGGCGTGCTGGAGAGAGGTTCGTGAAGTTTTATTAGCAAGAGAAAGCAAGGCTTTCTTCGCAACATTTTTTTTGCCTACCAGCTCCCCTTTTAGCTTATTGCCTTGGTCTTCCATCCAAATGCTAACCAGATGCCACCTTGCTTGATCTTGTGGAGGCCTTCTTTTTGCTTATGGTACCAAATCAATCTCCAGATTGAAAATTCAAGTGGAGTACAGATTCTCACTTTGGAAACTTTTTAACTGGGAGATATGTATGGGTGAAAACAGTCATATTTTTTACTTGTGGGTGAAGGTAAAGGTTAAAAGAGGAGAACGTATCATCTCTTGTATAGTTGCAGCTATAGTTAGTGGAATCATTTGAGAGAATCTGGATTTACCATCCATAAATTAGTTGCAAGCCCGTGTCCATTTTTTTTCAGTAAGACCAAGTGCCCCTGACATTTTCCTTGTAAATAAGTAGGGAGAAGTCCCATTCCAAATGCTTCCTATGGGGAAGGACAAAGGATGCGAGTTTACTTATGGGAGTACAGTAAATTGAAAGTTTCTGATAATTATATTGTCCAGAAAAGAGTGGGGGGGGGGCAGGGTGGTGTTCTTTTTTGCATACTCCAGGAATCCTAGGCTCTATCTAAAAGCCAAATTGAAATGCTCATAGCTATTTGGCTTCGCTCCTTTGATTAATATTAGTACATTTTGTTGTTTAATACTCAGAATGCAAAGTTTTCTATTTGGATGGAGCGATTCCAAATATTTTTTACATTATTTTATATTGAGAGATATATATTACCCCTTTTCTCAAATAATTTAATATTACAAGTAACATGTACATTATAGGGAATCAATGTATCTAAATATGTTAAATATGTGTGTTAAGCTTTTAAATACTTCATTAGAAAATTGTCAGAATATCTTATACTCTTTTTATGGCTTTCAGTTAAATCTGCTCATATGCAGATGAAAGTGGTGATACAGACTCCTAGAAATCCACAGAATCCACAGTAACATGCTTTACAGACTACACAGAAACTGTTTCTCACTGTACAAATAAAAAGAATAATATGAATATAATTCTAATTGGAAAGTAGAAATATTAACTCAGGAATCTTAAAGGCATCACCATCTATTCAAGCTAAAAGAAATTTTGAGAAATGAATGGGGGCTCTGAATATCAATTCTGATAAAAGCTTTCTATAGTAAATCCTTTTTAAACTAATCCTGGTGTTTCCTTTCTTTTTCAATGACTATGGCAAGATTTAATTCAAGTTTCCTATATCTCCAGATAAGCTCTAGTGTAGATTCTTTCACTGCATTGAACTAATATAGAGAGACAAGTTTCCACTAAAGTGACTCTCACAATGTCATTTAATTACTGAATGAAAATAGGCTTTTATTTTCAAAACAAAACAATGAATTAATGTGTTGATTTAAAATTATTTTAAAATATATTTTTTTTAAAAAAGAAATTGTACAATTTTATGCATTTGCCTTGGAAATCAATCCCACTGTGTCCATTGAATTGAGGAGTCTATACAAAAATTGTACATGTCACATTAGTGACAGCTAGAAATGTCTGTTTTACATTAGTAAAATTGCAAAATAACCCTTCCACTGAGGGTACACGATTAGGAATTAAAAAGGAAATGCTTCCAATCTATCAATTCAAGGATATGTAGAAGTAGTTCTGATTCTGACATTAAGACATAAACTCAGATATCCAATTTAGTAATCAACTGTTTCTGGGTTTAATGAGATTTATTTAAGGGAAGCATGCATTACAGTGCAATTTTGGCTGTGTTCACCAAAAGTTGACATTTAGTCCCCAGGAATGAGTTATTCCCAGAGAAATGAATACAAGAATACCACTTGAACTTGTAACTCTATGCGGGTTGCTTATTATGTATCATTGATTTAAATACTTCACTTCTGAGCACACCTATGCAGTGTAAATTAACTGTCAGAAACACAGTTTGCTCTTCTGCAAAACCAAATCTGTTGAGTGTGAAATGTTCAAACGTGATTAAGGATCACAATCAAAATCTGAAAATGGATTTGTGGCTTTCAAATGTTTAAAGCCCAACCTCTGAGGTATGAACATGGATTGATCTGCATTTAATTGGAAAGTAGAAATATTAACTCAGGAATCTTAAAGGCATCACCATCTATTCAAGCTAAAAGAAATCTTGAGAAATGAATGGGGGCTCTGGATATCAATTCTGATAAAAGCTTTCTATAGTAAATTCTTTCTAATCTAATCCTGTGTTTCCTTTCTTTTTCAGTGACTATGGCAAGATTTAATTCAAGTTTCCTAGTTTATTTCCAAGATCATGAGGAGACAGTGGTGGATCAAAGAGCAGAAAACCAGGACCTCCATTGCCTTCTTGAATAGCATTTCAGGTCCCTGTGAATGAATGGGCAGCTCTATCCCACATATCCCAAGCCTTGAAGTCACTGGGAGTAAACAACAACTACTTTACTCCGTGAAATAAAAGCATCTTATTTTTATGCCAAACGTTTTGGGGGTTGTTGTTTTTTTGGCAGACGTAATCTGCAGACAGAAAATAGTGACCTGCTTGAACGCTCTAGATTTAAATCAAAACTGATCAATTTCATTCTCACCTTCTCCAACTGAGTTTTTAACTTTTTCTCCTTTAACAAATAATCCCACTCCGAACCACCCCTAACATAGCGTCAACTGGGCAAGTAATATGCGCCTAAGCTCCGAAAAACCTTCATTTCCAGTGTAGAAAAATGGCAGTTTGCAGGCAAATCGTTCCAATTTTAATTAATTCTATATAGACCAGTGTTTCCCAACCTTGGCAACTTGAAGATATTTGGACTTCAACTCCCAGAATTCCCCAGCCAGCATTCGCTGGCTGGGGAATTCTGGGAGTTGAAGTCCAAATATCTTCAAGTTGCCAAGGTTGGGAAACACTGATATAGACCGAACTCTGCGATTTATTCGGGATGCCTCCCTCCCTTCTTAGAGGCGACCCATCTGTGCACAAAAACCGGACGTCAAGAAAGACCACACCAAAAACCAAAACAAACCCAAACCCTCAACCGGTTGTATTAAAAAATAATACAAATTAAAATACCTCGATATGGACGCGCATTAAAAATTTAAACCGCGTTCATTGGAACGGAGTCGGAGGGGGGGAGGTTGGGGGGGGGGAAGAGAAATGAAAAACAAAAGGAAAAGCCCTACGCCGCGCCAAGCCAAAAAAAGCCGTACCGCCACAAACCCGCGCACGACGCCAGGCTTTCGATCGATCACCTCGGCGCTCCTCGCCTGGGCACGTGGATGGATGAGCGCTGCGATGGCTTGGTAAGGTCTGGCTGGAGGGAGGAAGGCGCTGAGCTCAAAACTACGGAAGCTCGGCGGCGCGGAGGCCTTCAAGCGGGTTCGCGGGCGCCCTGAGGTAAATGGGCTCGAGTTGCCCGGTGGGGGGCGGGGGAGAGGGTGTTGCGATTTGCCGTGGGGCTGCTGAAAGAGGCGGAAGATGAGGGGAGCTTTTTTTAAAAAAAAAAAAAAATTTAAAGGCGGCCTAGCGCCTCATATTCTTGATTTTTCGGGAATCTAGGAGGCAGAATCCGGTCCAGTAGCCCGGGAAGCCCTATTAATACAGGCAAACGCTCGTAGCCTTGACGGTTGGTGGGCCGTTCCTTCTCTTCGAGCGGCAAAACACTCTATTTGGGGAGAAGGGGATATCCACATCCCGGGGTTTTCCTTCGGCTCCCCTCCGGTCAGATGAGGAGGCGGAGAGAGTTGCAGAGAGGATTTATTCAGTTAGTTAGTTAGGAGAAACCCTTCCACCTCTCCCTATTTATTTATTTTATTTATTTGTCAAACAAGTATAGTATTATAGTACATATTAACATAACATAAGTAGAATGTAGTAATAGAAAGGATAATAAGACAGTAGGACAGGGACATTAGGCACAAAAGTGCACTTATGCACGCCCACTTATGCACAATACTAGACAACACAGTATCAACAGTAGAGACCTTCAAATTTCTAGGTTCTATCATATCTCAAGACCTAAAATGGTCACCTAAGATCAAAAATATCATTAAAAAAGCACAACAAAGAATGTTCTTTCTGCGCCAGCTCAGGAAGCTCAAACTGCCCAAGGAGCTGCTGATACAGTTCTACAGAGGAATCATTGAGTCTGTCACCTGCATCTCTATAACTGTCTGGTTTGGTGCTGCAACCCAACAGGACCAACACAGACTTCAGAGGATAATCAGAACTGCAGAAAAAACAATTGCTGCCAACCTGCCTTCCATTGGGGACCTGTATACTGCACGAGTCAAAAAGAGGGTGGGGAAAATATTTACTGATCTCTTGCATCCTGGACACAAACTGTTTCAACTCCTACCCTCAAAATGTCGCTACAGAGCACTGCACACCAAGACAACTAGACACAAGAACAGTTTTTTCCTGAATGCCATCACTCTACTAAACAAATAATTCCCTCAACACTGTCAAACCTTTTACTAAATCTGCACTTCTATTCTACTAGTTTTTCTCATCATTCCTATCATTCCTTTTCCTCCCACTTAGGACTGTATGACTGTAACTTGTTGCTTGTATCCGAAGATTTTTATTAATATTGATTGTTTCTTCATTGCTTATTTGATCTCTATGACAATCATTAAGTGTTGTACCACATGATTCTTGACAAATGTATCTTTTTCTTTTATGTACGCTGAGAGCATATGCATCAAGACAAATTCCTTGTCTGTCCAATCACACTTGGCCAATAACGAATTCTATTCTGTTCTGTTCTATTCTATTCTATTCTATGTTAGTCAGTCAGTCAGTCAGTCACGTACGTATTGGTGGTATACATATTATTTATATACCTGATGCTAGTAAAAGAGAAACATTAGGACAGGAGACGGAAGGGACTCTGGTGCACTTATGCACGTTCCTTACTGACCTCTTAGGAATTGGAAGAGGTCAACAGTGGATAGTCTAAGGGTAAGGTTTTGGGGCTTAGGTGATGATAGTACAGAGTCTGGTAGTGAGTTCCATGCATTAACTACTCGGTTACTAAAGCCATGTTTCCTGCAGTCGAGTTTAGAGTGGTTTGTTTTAAGTTTGTATCTGTTGTGTGCTCTTGTGTTGTTGTGGTTGAAGCTGAAGTAGTTGTTGACAGGAAGGAAGTTGTATCAGATGGTTTTGTGGCGTATGCTTAGGTCGTGTTTAAGGCAATGTAGTTCTAAGCTTTTTAAACCTAGGATTGTAAGTCTAGTTGGGTAGGGTATTCTGTTGCTAGTGGAAGAGTGGAAGGCTCTTCAGGTAAAGTATCTCTGGACATTTTCTAGGGTGTTTATGTCCGAAATGCGGTGTGGCTTCCACACAGATGAGCTGTATTCAAGGATTGGTCTGGCAAAAGATTTGTATGCTCTGGTTAGTAGTGTGAGATTACCGGAGCAGAAGCTACCTAGGTTTAGGTTTAGGTTTATTGGATTTATATGCCGCCCCTCTCTGCAAACTCGGGGCGGCTCACAACAATAATAAAAAACAGTACAGTACACAATACCAAATCCAATGCCCACCCATCCAGATTCCAATTGAAATTAAGGATTAGGATTAGGTTAACAACTCTTGAAACTTTGCAGTCGCTTCTCTCCAAAGTGCTGGGGTAAAAAGAGCCCTCTGGGTATGAAAGGTGGCCCGGGAGCTGCCTTTGCTTTCCAAAGCAGTGTTCCAATCTCGTATATTCTGGGCCTGAAGCCTCTGTTTCCCCACGTGAATTCCGAGAAATTAAAGAAGCAGTTATAGAAAGTGCCCAGGCGGTCATAGTTTTAGGTTGGAAGGATACAACAAAATGGACAATACAAAATTGACATTGGTACATGGTGGAACACATTTGGTTTGAAATCATGGATACAAAGATGAATATGATGAATGAAAATAAATCGCAGGAACTGACGGGACAATGGGACAGGGTTAGAGGTTATATGGTTAGTAGAATTCGAGACCAAGGTATAAAGAATAAATTGGAATCACTGTATAACTTGTAAATATGGTAATGTTCTTGTTCAAAAATGGGTGATAGGAATGATTAGAAAAAACTAGTAGAAATAGTAGTGCAGACATAGTAAATAGTTTGACAGTGTTGAGGGAATTATTAGTAGAGTGATGCCGTTCAGGAAAAAACATATTGTGTCTAGTTATTTACTGATCCCTCGCATCCTGGACATAAACTGTTTCAACTCCTATCCTCATGTTGCTACAGAGCACTGCACACCAAGACAACTAGACCCAAGAACATTTTCCCCAAAGGCCATCACTCTGCTAAATGTGTCTTTTTATTTTATGTACACTGAGAGCATATGCACCAAAGGCAAATTCCTTGTGTGTCCAATCACACGGGTAATAAAGAATTCTATTCTATTCTATTCTATTCTATTCTAGTTGTCTTGGTGTGCAGTGCTCTGTAGCGAAGTTTGGAGGGTAGAAGTTGAAACAGGATGCAAGGGGTCAGTAAATATTTTCACACAACGGTTTGTGTTAAGATCCGGTTTGTGTTAAGGTCCATCCTTTATTTTTTGTATTCCCCAACCCCTTGACAAAATTCTAGTATCTCAGTAAGCTACCCATTTGGGTTTGCCTATCATTTCTCTCTATAAAATGTGCTGACAGCCAGAAAGGTGTTTTGGGTCACAACTTGGATTAATCATATCTATTCTGTATTCTCTGTATGGAATGTCCAGCATAATGATTTTTAAAATTCACATCCTTTGGCTTTGTCGTTCGCCAAGTATCCATGCCAAATATCCGGTTGTGTTGTTCTGAGTCTAAGACCTTTCTATTTCTCAGTAGCACCAAACAAACCAAACCAAACCAAACAGCAAGCTGCAAAATACAATCTCAAATCAAATCATTCCTCCTTCCTTTGCACCTGTAACACATTATACTTAACTTGTGGGTTTTCCCCCCACCACACAAATTTAAATGTATTTACATATTTTTGTTAACATCTTCAAACTTCTGTTTGTTAATCTTAAAATCTGCTAACACACCAAATTCTTTTAGTTTTCTCAGTAATGCTTCTTTTCCTTTTTGTACCTCATAAGGTTTTGCTAGAACTACATTAAAAATAATTTGTGCTTTCTATGAAATGTAAATTGGGCTATCCGTTTTATAAAGTTTCGTTGAGTTTAATAGAATTTAACAGTGTGCAAGCTGGAGAGGGGCGGCATACAAATCCAATTAATAATAATAATAATAATAATAATAATAATAACAACAACAACAATAATAATAATAATAATATTGTTTTGTTTATTTCTTTTTTTTAAAGGTTACATAGAACATTGTGTCTTCTCCAAAAGTGGAAAAGTTTGCATGATTATATTTTGAGGACTGTGTTACATATGTAATGACAGTAGATTTTGGTTTCAATTTAAGACCAGTGAGTGGAAAATTGGTAATGATACACTTTTCTGTTAATAATACAATACTTTTTTAACTTTTACAGTTTTCTAATTTTTATAAAAACTATTTGCTAAAATGGGTCGCCATTCATCAGACACTGAAGAAGACACTAAAAGCAAAAGAAAAAAGAAACATCGTAGAAGGTCATCTTCAAGCAGTTCCTCAGATAGTAGAAGTTACAGCCATAAAAAATCAGGAAGAAAATCAAGATCACGGTCTCGAGATGTCCAGTTTCGTTCACATTCATATGAAAAAAGGTAAATATATTACTTCAGTTTTAAAATTGCTGGTAAATGAAACTTTTAAAATATTCATCAGGTACAGTATAGTTCAGTATTTGATCTGATAAAAGTGATGTATAAATTGTAGCATTCATGTAACTTATTTGTGTCAGTTTATATAAGTTGCCTAATTAATTTTTTTTAACAAATGGCATCTTTTTAGAGAAAGAACTAAATCCACACAACTTGCCCTTGCTTACCAACCACTCATTCAATTATCAAAGTTATGATGTCACTGAATAATAAGACTTACAGTCAGTCCTTGAAGTTTTTTGCACATCCCTTATGGTCACATGATTTTGATTTAGGGTCTTAGCCTTTTGAAAGCCAGAAAGTGCTGGGTTAGAATGAGGTTGGGATAGTTGTTTGCATCAGAGAATGATTAAGGCTTTTGCTTTTTGATAATAATATAGTTTACATCTTACAAAAATATCTTTAATTCCATCAAACAACTACAGTTCTATATCCCAGGTTGCTGGGAAGTATCCAATAGATAAAAAATTCAAATTGAATATAAATATCTGTCTAACTATGCAATGAACTGTGCAAAGAAGCTGAAGAAACAATGGGCCACCTAATTAGATAGTACAATGGTGCATTGGAATATCTGCAAGAAATACTATTTGCCTGTAAGCAAGAACTGGTGGGACCATAAAATAAAGTAATAGTACCGTTAACACCATCAAACATCAATATCTGCCTATCCTGAGTTTTTGGGAAGGACTTGATAGGAGGAAAGAAATGTCAAATCCAATTTAAACATCTGATTGACTGGGCGGCCAGTTATAACTTATTAAATTAAATTTATAAGTGTTTATTAAATTTATATGCTGCCTAACTGCCAGTTACTCTGGGCCATGTTAAAACATTTAAAAAGTAAGAAATACAACAAAACCACAAATAGCAGCACCCAGAGAAAGGTTCTTGTGGGAAATGTGCTACTTATTTTACTCAAATACAATAAGAAAATATCACCAATGATTGACTGTGACAAATCAGTAACAAAATTTTGACTTTATATACTGCTTTTATTGCTACCTAATTTCCTTTGCTTCAGATTTTATCAAAAGTCTATTAATATGCCTGCAGTAGCATATTTCCTTCTATTACACCTGACGTACTAGGGGCATAGTAGTATATGTACATACTGACTTTGTTACCCTGTTCTGCGGTCTGAACAGTATATAGCTGTGATGACGAACTACTGTAATGGCATGTGTGCCCAAAACGGCACACGAAGCCATGTCGCTCGGCACAAGCTGCCTTGCTTGTTTATTTTCCGAGTTTCTGGCACGTATATGTGCACGATGATCAGCTGTCCTTTGCATGTGCAGCAGTGCCAAAAACCACTGTGTGCATGCGTGATGGCCAGCTGATCATTGGGCATGCATATGCTCTAGAACCCAGTACTGTAGTTCAGCTTTTCCGGAGCGTGAACCCTTCGCACCTGTGGCAATGCCGAAAACCAGCCTTCGCATGCATGCTGGCCAGCTGATTACCCGGCATGCATGCGCACTAGAACATGGAAGGTCAGCTTTTCCGGAAGGTGCCCGCAATGAGTGTGTGACGTTTCCACGCTACCTTTTCAGCACTTTGCTGAAAAGGTTCATCTTCCCTGGTATATGGTATATACTTTGGAGGAACAAGAATGCATGCTGTGAACTAATTTGACTCTGAAACCATGTTGTGTTCTGCATATGAAGCACTGATGAATAGTATGTAGTATGAGTCACAGTGGAGAATAGTTTTATGTTCAAAGAGAAACATTTAAAAAAATCTTTACACTATTCATTAATTCAGTTTTAATTAGATCAAATTTTTAAAATTTGGATGAAAGGTTTTACAAAGTTTTAACAGTTATTAAACTTTTAATGTCAGGATTTATTCTTTTTCTTTATTAAAAAAACTAATCCATGGAATGTGCATAGTTTTTCCCACAGAAATTCATATTCAACCTGAAAATTTTGTTATCAGTAGCATCTCATTAACAGTAAGTGGCTGAAAAGATGACTATACAATATAGACAATGCTACATCCCTTCATAGTTACTGCAGCAGAATAGGCTGTATGATTTTCAAATATATGTTTCTTGAGGATATATTGATTGATTCAATGTATAGATCATGCATATCCTTCAAGCCTAAGATATATTAAAGTAAAAATTTTACATTTGTTTTTGTTTTATTTTTAGGTGGTTTTATATGTTAATTTTGTAAAATAAAATAACTGAACACAGATCGGAATATGTAAAGAGAGAGAGAGAGAGAGAAAGCATCATTTGATGTTCACTTTTGCTCTTCTACTACAGCAAAGTTACTGTTTTTTCTACCCAGGGTATTTTCAAAGCTCATGGCTTGCTTTGCTGAATTAAGTTGTGAGGGGGCATTTTCAGATCCCTGCTATTTTCTGTGCAGTATCAACAAAGTTTGATTATTTTCTTTGTTTTTAATAATTTTAGCGAAATAAGTATTTCACATTAAGTCTGGAAGCCAGCATTGAAAAGTTTAAATGGTTAGATTAGGTTACTTTTAGTTTATGGCACCCATGGACATACAGAAGCTTGTCTTCTTGATCCCGTACAAAAATTTGAAAGGATTGGCTTGGAACCTTGAGAAGTTATAGACATGCTTGTAAGTTGAAGTCAGTCTGATCTCCCTGGCTAGCTCGGAGAGAAGGAAACTGGACAGTTGCAAGCTCCAACTAATCAGCAAATGCTATAACCCAGTGTTTTTCAACCAGTGTGCCGTGGCACACTAGTGTGCCGCGAGACATGGTCAGGTGTGCCGTGAAGCTCAGAGAGAGAGAAAGCAAGAGAAAGAGAGAGAGAGAGAAAGAGAGAGAAAGAAAGCAAGAGAGAGAGAAAGAGAGGGAGGGAAGGAGAGAGAGAGAAAGACATAGAGGGAGGTAGGGAGGGAGAGAGAAAGAGCAAAAAAGAGAGGAAGGAAGGAAGAGAAATAAAGAGGGATGGAGAGAGAGAGAGAGAAAGAAAGAGGAAGGAAGGGAGAGAAAGAGGGAGGAAGAAAGAAATAGAGTGAAAGGGAGGAAGAGAGAGAGATAGATTTTTTTTGTCCAAACTTTTTTTAGCCGCCCTCCCGCTCAATGTGCCCCAGGGTTTCGTAAATGTAAAAAATGTGCCACGGCTCAAAAAAGGTTGAAAATCACTGCTATAACCAGCCACATCTCTCTCTTGGGGAGATAAGTGACTGTAGGGACCCAGCAGGGCCAGATGGGTGGTGGGTGAGCTCTGCAGTCTTCTTGCAATTAGTCATAAGGTGAATACCTTTGCTGCTGTAGCAGCCATAACTTTGAACATATCATAAGTAGTTTTTAGGGGTTCTTTCATAAGTTCAGATGATTGCTAAGTGACCAGTCGTAAATCAAACGCTACCTGTAAGCTCCTTCTCTAAGTTCACAACATAAATTTCAATTTTTCTATTGGCTATTATTTTTTCTATTAAATCCTCATGTTATAATTTCATTTATTCTTTTAAGTGCAAAAAGTCCAAAGGGGCTTCCAATCAGCATTAAAAGTAATCAGTGTCTTTTCTTTAATTAAAGCTATCAATGTTGTCCATTCTAGCCTACTCCATTAACTTTACTATTCACTCTTCAATGGTAGGCAATGGCAAATCTTTCCAAATCTTGTGCATATGAAAGTTTTGTTGCTGTTATCATATATAAAAGCTAAGTTCCATAAGTTTTTACCACTGCGTGTCCATCACTCCCAAAGGGAAAATCTCTGGTTTCTATTGTATATCATCTTTAACATCATTTGAATTAATGATACATATTTGAATGCACACATTTAAAGCTTTTTTATATGTCCACTCAGCATGATAAATTACATTTCCAACATACATTCAAAGTACCTTAATACATTTTAAATAATGTTTCCATTGACCAACATTATATCATATTATTAAAAAATATTTTTAGGTAGTTTATAATTTTACTTTAAAAATCCTCTTTAAATTTTTTGAGTTTCCAAAGGTCTTCTGGAATCTGTATATTGTTTCAATTGGTTGGATTTAGCCTAAAGAAAAAATAATAATAACTATTTTTGCTTACTTTACCTATACAGTATATATTTTGGAATGTATGTTTTTTTAACCATATTTACGGTACTATTGGTTAATGGTTAATACTACAATACTATTTTTAGTATTGGATTTTGTTATATACTGTTATACTGCTGTTTTACTGCTGTTGTTAGCCGCCCCGAGTCTGCGGAGAGGGGCGGCATACAAATCCAATAAATAAATAAATAAATAAATAAATAATTACTAACTTACGTGATTATGCAAAAAATACCCCAATGATTCATTGTAAGTGAGTTTTCTGCTGATATCTATTTGAGGCGACGACATCGATCAAGCAGCAGTTCTTCATATGGGTCCAAAAGAAAACGGAGTCACAGCCGATCAAGAACACAAGGAAAGTCATATCGGTCTCAGAGATCAAGATCAAAAAGCAGATCAAGAAGGTATGACAATTTTCCCCTAAAATAACAATTGCCCAGATAAAATGTTTTTCAATTTGTACTCCGAAGTCTTAATATACATTAAATAGTTATTTTATATTAACTTCAAGATTATAAATCTTGAAGTTAATTGCAAAAGATTGAAGTGTTTTGACTTTTATATAGTTTTTATATTAATAATAATATTAATAATAATTTATTTGATTTGTATTTTTATTGTGGTTTAACTTGGAGTTCCTTTGTCCATATGTATTATTTAGACTTGATATAAAACCAGTTTTATTGCAACATCCATTATACAAAGTACGTGGTTATAGCATATATAGATAATATCAGGTTTAAAAAGTAATCACGTTTCTGGGTATTACCGTAATTCCAGCCCTAACCAGGTGCATCACCATTTGAGGGTAAAAAAATATCAGTTTTCCCCCCAAAATGCTTTTCAGAAGGGTGCAGATGATTGACTCAGCAAATGTTTGCAGTGTTAACACATTTACTGTAATGCCACTACAGCATTAAAGAGAAGCAATGCTCCCATACCTCTGTATCTATTATTAGATATTTGCAAATCCTTCAAAAGTGTACTTTGTATATCTTCCAGCATGTCCCAAAGCACCTTCTTCAAAGGTGCATCTTTGATAATAGGTCTTATTTCTGAGGTGAGTGACTCTTGATAAGAGAGGCACTCCTGAGAATTGGGAAGAATGTATAAAAGGTGCTTTGTAAACCTGATATAGAGAGCCTTAAACTGAATATTGGAGAAAGGAAAACAAGAGTCTGGAAATGCAAAAGTACTGAGAATAAGACTAGGAGCGAAAACAAATACATGAAAAAGTCAGGGTATAAAACTCAATATTTTTTCTTTGTAAAGCATGGAGGGAAGATAGGAAAAGCAAGTGTTAATTCAGAAAGGTAAATACAACTTAACAAGTCTTAATAACACTTTATAAGGCCTTAGTAAGGCCATACTTGGAATACTGTGTTCAGTTTTGGACGTCAGCATGTAAAAAGGATGTTAAGACTCTAGAAAGAGTGCAGAGAAGAGCAACAAAGATGATTAGGGGACTGGAGGCTAAAACATATGAACAACAGGAATTGCAGGAATTGGGTATGTCTAGTTTAATGAAAAGAAGGACTAGGAGAGACATGATAGCAGTGTTCGAGTATCGCAGGGATTGCCACAAAGAAGGAGTCAACCTATTCTCCAAAGCACCTGAGGGTAGAACAAGAAGCAATGGGTGGAAACTAAACAATGAGAGAGGCAACTTAAAATTAAGGATACATTTCTTGACAGTTAGAACAATTAATCAATGGAACAGTTTGCCTCCAGAAGTTGTGAATGCTCCAACACTGGAAGTTTTTAAGATGATGTTGGATAACCATTTGTTTGAAGTGGTATAGAGATTCCTGCCTGGGCAGGGGGTTGGACTAGAACAGTGTTTCCCAACCTTGGCAATTTGAAGATATTTGGACTTTAACTCCCAGAATTCCCCATCCAGCAAATGCTGGCTGGGGAATTCTGGGAGTTGAAGTCCAGATATCTCCAAGTTGCCATGGTTGGGAAACACTGGACTAGAAGACCTCCAAGATCCCTTCCAACTCTGTTGTTATTACTCTTATGCATTATCGATAGGACAAAATTGATGAACGAGTACAAGAATTGAGGGATACAGCTTAATCAAAATCAATAGACCAGTCAACTGGAAGGGAGATACAGGCAGTCCCCAAGTTAAGAACAAGTTCCATTCCCTAGCTCTGTTTTTAAGTTTGATTTGTATTTAAGTCAGAGCTTATTGCCTATTACTAAAAATAGTGGACAACATTGTCCTTTCTTAAGCTAACAAAGTACTGAAGCCGCACAGTGCTTTCAGGAACCCCTGAAACAGGCTATATATTAAAAACACATGGATTCAATGGTTCCTGAGAGCAGTGTACAGCTTCAGCACTTTCTCAAAGAAAGAGAACACTTCTGCCATTTTAAATAATAGGCAGTCTGCCTGTATGTAGGGATTGTCCTTGAAGTGGACATTCATAAGCTAGGGACTGCCGGAAATTTTATTTAAACTATTTTAAATAGGCAGACTTGTTGGAGTGAACAAGAAAAAAGTATACTTAAGTTGAAGTACATTTTGGTGAGAGGTCAGGGGGGGAAAACCTTGGATATCTATATAAGAGCATATATATGCATTTGTGGATAAATAGTGGCATATAAACTGGTTGTCATTTTTCAGAATGAACATTAGCAAGTATATAATGAATATTAGTAAAGTATTTGCTTATGTGGAATAAGCCCCATCTGTAAATGAATTGAACAGTTATTTGTTTACCAGTGTCTTATGTTATTACAAATTGAATAGGTACAGTGGTACCTCATGATACGAACCCCTCGTCATACGAACTTTTCAAGATACGAACCCAGGGTTCGGAATTTTTTTGCCTCTTCTTACGAACTTTTTTCACCTTACGAACCTGCCGCCGGCCGCTGGGATGCCCGACCTCCAGACTTGAGTTCATCCTGTTTTTTCCCACCCTGTCCTGCCCCATTCTCCCCTCTGGATCTCCATGGGTTTCCTCCGTTTTTCTCCACTCTTTCCTGCCCCATTCTCCCCTCTGGATCTCCATGGGTTTCCTCCGTTTTTCTCCACTCTTTCCTGCCCCATTCTCCCCTCTGGATCTCCATGGGTTTCCTCTGTTTTTCTCCACTCTGTCCTGCCCCATTCTCCCCTCTGGATCTCCATGGGTTTCCTCCGTTTTTCTCCACTCTTTCCTGCCCCATTCTCCCCTATGGATCTCCATGGGTTTCCTCCGTTTTTCTCCACTCTGTCCTGCCCCATTCTCCCCTCTGGATCTCCATGGGTTTCCTCCATTTTTCTCCACTCTTTCCTGCCCCATTCTCCCCTCTGGATCTCCATGGGTTTCCTCTGTTTTTCTCCACTCTGTTCTGCCCCATTCTCCCCTCTGGATCTCCATGGGTTTCCTCCGTTTTTCTCCACTCTGTCCTGCCCCATTCTCCCCTCTGGATCTCCATGGGTTTCCTCCGTTTTTCTCCACTCTGTCCTGCCCCATTCTCCCCTCTGGATCTCCATGGGTTTCCTCCGTTTTTCTCCACTCTTTCCTGCCCCATTCTCCCCTCTGGATCTCCATGGGTTTCCTCCGTTTTTCTCCACTCTTTCCTGCCCCATTCTCCCCTCTGGATCTCCATGGGTTTCCTCCGTTTTTCTCCACTCTGTCCTGCCCCATTCTCCCCTCTGGATCTCCATGGGTTTCCTCTGTTTTTCTCCACTCTGTCCTGCCCCATTCTCCCCTCTGGATCTCCATGGGTTTCCTCCGTTTTTCTCCACTCTTTCCTGCCCCATTCTCCCCTCTGGATCTCCATGGGTTTCCTCCATTTTTCTCCACTCTGTCCTGCCCCATTCTCCCCTCTGGATCTCCATGGGTTTCCTCCGTTTTTCTCCACTCTGTCCTGCCCCATTCTCCCCTCTGGATCTCCATGGGTTTCCTCCGTTTTTCTCCACTCTTTCCTGCCCCATTCTCCCCTCTGGATCTCCATGGGTTTCCTCCGTTTTTCTCCACTCTTTCCTGCCCCATTCTCCCCTCTGGATCTCCATGGGTTTCCTCCGTTTTTCTCCACTCTTTCCTGCCCCATTCTCTCCTCTGGATCTCCATGGGTTTCCTCCGTTTTTCTCCACTCTTTCCTGCCCCATTCTCCCCTCTGGATCTCCATGGGTTTCCTCCGTTTTTCTCCACTCTGTCCTGCCCCATTCTCCCCTCTGGATCTCCATGGGTTTCCTCCGTTTTTCTCCACTCTTTCCTGCCCCATTCTCCCCTCTGGATCTCCATGGGTTTCCTCCGTTTTTCTCCACTCTTTCCTGCCCCATTCTCCCCTCTGGATCTCCATGGGTTTCCTCCGTTTTTCTCCACTCTTTCCTGCCCCATTCTCCCCTCTGGATCTCCATGGGTTTCCTCCGTTTTTCTCCACTCTTTCCTGCCCCATTCTCCCCTCTGGATCTCCATGTGTTTCCTCCGTTTTTCTCCACTCTGTCCTGCCCCATTCTCCCCTCTGGATCTCCATGGGTTTCCTCCGTTTTTCTCCACTCTGTCCTGCCCCATTCTCCCCTCTGGATCTCCATGGGTTTCCTCCGTTTTTCTCCACTCTTTCCTGCCCCATTCTCCCCTCTGGATCTCCATGGGTTTCCTCTGTTTTTCTCCACTCTGTCCTGCCCCATTCTCCCCTCTGGATCTCCATGGGTTTCCTCCGTTTTTCTCCACTCTTTCCTGCCCCATTCTCCCCTCTGGATCTCCATGGGTTTCCTCCGTTTTTCTCCACTCTGTCCTGCCCTATTCTCCCCTCTGGATCTCCATGGGTTTCCTCCGTTTTTCTCCACTCTTTCCTGCCCCATTCTCCCCTCTGGATCTCCATGGGTTTCCTCCGTTTTTCTCCACTCTGTCCTGCCCCATTCTCCCCTCTGGATCTCCATGGGTTTCCTCCGTTTTTCTCCACTCTTTCCTGCCCCATTCTCCCCTCTGGATCTCCATGGGTTTCCTCCGTTTTTCTCCACTCTGTCCTGCCCCATTCTCCCCTCTGGATCTCCATGGGTTTCCTCCGTTTTTCTCCACTCTGTCCTGCCCCATTCTCCCCTCTGGATCTCCATGGGTTTCCTCCGTTTTTCTCCACTCTTTCCTGCCCCATTCTCCCCTCTGGATCTCCATGGGTTTCCTCCGTTTTTCTCCACTCTTTCCTGCCCCATTCTCCCCTCTGGATCTCCATGGGTTTCCTCCGTTTTTCTCCACTCTTTCCTGCCCCATTCTCCCCTCTGGATCTCCATGGGTTTCCTCTGTTTTTCTCCACTCTTTCCTGCCCCATTCTCCCCTCTGGATCTCCATGGGTTTCCTCTGTATTTCTCCACTCTGTCCTGCCCCATTCTCCTCTCTGGATCTCCATGGGTTTCCTCCGTTTTTCTCCACTCTTTCCTGCCCCATTCTCCCCTCTGGATCTCCATGGGTTTCCTCCGTTTTTCTCCACTCTTTCCTGCCCCATTCTCCCCTCTGGATCTCCATGGGTTTCCTCCGTTTTTCTCCACTCTTTCCTGCCCCATTCTCCCCTCTGGATCTCCATGGGTTTCTTCAGTTTTTCTCCACTCTTTCCTGCCCCATTCTCCCCTCTGGATCTCCATGGGTTTCCTCCGTTTTTCTCCACTCTTTCCTGCCCCATTCTCCCCTCTGGATCTCCATGGGTTTCCTCCGTTTTTCTCCACTCTTTCCTGCCCCATTCTCCCCTCTGGATCTCCATGGGTTTCCTCCGTTTTTCTCCACTCTTTCCTGCCCCATTCTCCCCTCTGGATCTCCATGGGTTTCCTCTGTTTTTCTCCACTCTGTCCTGCCCCATTCTCCCCTCTGGATCTCCATGGGTTTCCTCCGTTTTTCTGCACTCTTTCCTGCCCCGTTCTCCCCTCTGGATCTCCATGGGTTTCCTCTGTTTTTCTGCACTCTTTCCTGCCCCATTCTCCCCTCTGGATCTCCATGGGTTTCCTCCGTTTTTCTCCACTCTTTCCTGCCCCATTCTCCCCTCTGGATCTCCATGGGTTTCCTCTGTTTTTCTCCACTCTGTCCTGCCCCATTCTCCCCTCTGGATCTCCATGGGTTTCCTCCGTTTTTCTCCACTCTTTCCTGCCCCATTCTCCCCTCTGGATCTCCATGGGTTTCCTCTGTATTTCTCCACTCTGTCCTGCCCCATTCTCCTCTCTGGATCTCCATGGGTTTCCTCCGTTTTTCTCCACTCTTTCCTGCCCCATTCTCCCCTCTGGATCTCCATGGGTTTCCTCCGTTTTTCTCCACTCTTTCCTGCCCCATTCTCCCCTCTGGATCTCCATGGGTTTCCTCCGTTTTTCTCCACTCTTTCCTGCCCCATTCTCCCCTCTGGATCTCCATGGGTTTCTTCAGTTTTTCTCCACTCTTTCCTGCCCCATTCTCCCCTCTGGATCTCCATGGGTTTCCTCCGTTTTTCTCCACTCTTTCCTGCCCCGTTCTCCCCTCTGGATCTCCATGGGTTTCCTCTGTTTTTCTGCACTCTTTCCTGCCCCATTCTCCCCTCTGGATCTCCATGGGTTTCCTCCGTTTTTCTCCACTCTTTTCTGCCCCATTCTCCCCTCTGGATCTCCATGGGTTTCCTCTGTTTTTCTCCACTCTGTCCTGCCCCATTCTCCCCTCTGGATCTCCATGGGTTTCCTCCGTTTTTCTGCACTCTTTCCTGCCCCGTTCTCCCCTCTGGATCTCCATGGGTTTCCTCTGTTTTTCTGCACTCTTTCCTGCCCCATTCTCCCCTCTGGATCTCCATGGGTTTCCTCCGTTTTTCTCCACTCTTTCCTGCCCCATTCTCCCCTCTGGATCTCCATGGGTTTCCCTCCCCCCACTCCGTTCGCCTCAGCTTCGTCTGCCGGCAGCTTTTTTTTAAAAAGCCTTAATGTTTTGGATTTTCCTAATCGGCTTGCACGCATTATTGGCTTTTCCATTGATTCCTATGGGAAACATTGTTTCATCTTACGAACTTTTCACCTTACGAACCTCGTCCTGGAACCAATTAAGTTCGTAAGATGAGGTATTACTGTATTTTAATAGATATTTTCAGCAGACACTTTATCTTGTCCGCTTGCTATTTTCTATGTCAGGTTTTATATTGTGTTTCTTTTTAAAAATATGTTTTAACATTTGTTTGAACAAAGCTCTAACTTTATAAAAGCAAAATAAATTATAAATTTGTCAAAATTATGATATGGTCTTTATAGATTGGCTTTTGTTTTGTGCCATTTTAGGTTAGATAATTTGTCTTCCCATTCTTACATAAGTTATATAAATGGCTGGTACATCGATTAACATGTAGTGTTAAACACCCATATCTATCTGCATTTTAGCTATGGTAAATCTAAGACATTCAGACAGTGGAGAGAACAATTTTAGTGTTCACTGAAAAGCCTTTTTTGATAAGTATATTATTTTACTTAGAGCCTTTCACATTTCTAAGACGTGACTAATTTTTAAAAAGAAATATTCCCAAGTTTGTATTTAGCCATCAAGAATATTTAAAACAAGTTGTTTTTTTCTCCTAAAAGTATTTTGGGCTTCCTCTCTAAATGAAATTTCACTTTTGAGAGAAGGAAATTTCATATTTGAAGAAAAAAATTAAAAATGAATTATGTAGTTTTTCTGCATTCTCATATCTAGATAGAATTGGGTAAATTTGAGATGGGCCACTTGTGATTCTACAACTATAGAAGTTACCTTGTTTTAACAGATTTGGCCAGGTAATGGTTTATTTGTTTGAATACAGAACACTGACTCAAGATTAAAAATCACAAGATTTTTCATTTGGTATGTTTTTAAAGAACTACGTATTGCATTGTTCTATTTTTCTTATAGAAATCATGGTTATAAAATTAAGACTAGTAAACTAGTCTGTTGGGCTGGTAAATTTTATCAGACTCTTAACTCTTAATTATTCTCTTTTGTGTTTAAGTATTTTTCTTTTATCCAAAATGAATGTTTGGACTGCAGTTTTTTATTCTATTTTAAATGTAGTCTGAATCAAAATTAAGGTTCTCTATAATACTATAGATTTACAATTATCTTTCAATAAAACAGGGTTGTGCAAATAATGTAAAATCACAAACTAAGTTTCAGCAGAACAACCACATTTACATTAAATTAATAATTTTAAAATAGATTTATTTTGTTTTACTGGCATTTGCTTAATAACGTTTTGTTGTTTTCAGTCTTTTTAAACACAATAATTCATCTGAGAAATACAGGCACATTGTCAGCAGAAAAATTGAAAGTAACAGCTCACTTTCTGAAACCACAGATATAGTGATATAAAAAAAATCCAGCTCTACAAAATTTAATAAATCATTCTATTTCCTAATTTGATCATATTAGATGCTGATGTGGGAGAAGCATTTCAAATGCCATCTCCTCATTAATATACATCAGTCTGGGGAATGGAATAGAATACTTATGTGGAGATGTCACAGTTAGTGTTTCTTAGTTTACTAAGTGGAACAGGTTGATGTGATACTGAGTGCTATTTGTCAATGTCTTGTTAAAATGGTTTGGGTCGAGTTATGGAGTCCAGAAAGACGGTGGCTGATAAATCAAATGTGGATTGAGTGGACAGGAGGCAGTGATTGATACTCTGACAGGATATGAAGAAAGGAATCTTGATACAAGCATGCACAATATTGAATATGAGAACGAAAATGACTCTAGAGTATGGATATTATTCAAGGAAATGAGATTAATAATATCAGCTTGAAATTATTGCCATGGGAAGATTACGATACAGCAATTCTTTTTATAATGTTATGGATTTCTTGGGTGGTATTACAATTTTGTATATAGTATTATAGATGCATATAGTGGTGAATTACTCTTGCTAATGTTTTAATTTTTAACGTGTTAATTGTGCAAAATGCATTCCTCATATAAGCGTTACATTATTTAATTCTTTGAATTATCAAGGCTTTATTTGAATTAAAGCAACAATGTTGGAGCAATATTAATCTTTTTAAACAATTTAAGCCCCATTTATCATAACGTGTATTGCATAATTTATATACCTTATGCTAAAGATAAAACTAATTTTAGAAAATTATATTGAAAATATATCAGTGAAAGCATTTGTTTTAATGTATCCAGTGAAATATTGTGTTTTCCTATTTGGCTGGTAAAATTTAATGACAATTATATTATTGGATTCCTAGGATGCAGCACAATACATCTGTTATAAATCTTTTGCATCTAAAACCAGAATGTGTTGTTATTCTGAAGATCTAGAACATTTTTAAAGACATGCACAAATGTATCATTCAGAAGGTCTATGTGATGGTAACTTATTTGATTTATCAATATGTTGATGATATGAGCATAGACATATAATTGTGGAAATGATATTCATGGCATCTTTCATTATATTGCAGATTTATGATATATTTGTCAAGTATTAGGTATTTCCCTTCTGATGTATGATATATTCTAGGTGAGCGGAATATTAGGAAATGAAAAATGGCAAAATCTTTATCTTCCTTCATTTTGCATATTCATTATTAGTTACATGCTAAAGGCCGCCTAAAATGTTTTAGTGTGACACAAATATTGTAAATCTAAAATTAAATTTTTATGTAACTAAAATAAATGATTTAAGAATTTTCCTATATAACTAGTAATTTTTTTCAGTTATGCTCTAAACGTTTATGTGATAAGAATGTTAAATTAATTAATGATATTAGATTGCAGTTGCCTGCAAACAGTAAATTTGTAGGAGGCATAAAGCCATTCAGTCATATGTGTAAGATTGGCAACTGACAAAAAACAAACAAACCCTAATTCAATGTGATAACACACAAAAGCCATTTCGATTTTAAGACTATTATGAGAACATTCCATTATTTTGAATGGCCTACTATTACTCTAGTTATTTTAGTAAGTATGAGTTTAATTTTTGTACACCAGATTAAGGAATATGATTAACATGGCAAAAAGAATTTATAAGAGAGGAATCAGAACAATGAAGAGTGAAAAAGTCAAAACGTGTGGAGCAATTTATGATTTCATCAAAATTGATGAGTTTCAGACTTTTTTCATTGAGGAATAGCATTGTTGTAAGATAACAATATGACTGGAATCCAAAAAACATACTGTATAGATGTGCATTCCAGCACATGGATACATACTGTATATACGTACATACATACAATATTTTTTTTGTTTATAATGTAATGACAGCCATGTTTCACCTGAATTTAAGAGAGAAGCAGTAGATGCTTCTGCCATAGGAAGAGTAGGCAGGATGAAAAAAAACTGACAAAAAACTAGCTTTTCCACCATTTTGAACTTAAAATCAATCCTGCAGATTTCCCCTTCTACAATAATTAAGGGCATGGGGTGTGTAGGTATATGCAAGTTTATGTATGCCATGCAGTATGTACTATATTGTAATATTGAATTGTAAGCTATCCAAAGTCATGGAGCGAAATAGGCAGCAACAGAAATTGAATAACAATGAATGAATGAATGAATGAATGAATGAATGAATGAATGGAAAGGAAGGAAGGAAGGAAGAAAGAAAGAGAAAGAAAGAAAGAAAGAAAGAAAGAAAGAAAGAAAGAAAGAAAGAAAGAAAGAAAATGTATGGAGTCCACTGGAGTTGGGCACTTAATGTAAAAGATTATAGCCAAGAGATAGGACAAAACATTAAATTGAGTGAATTAATAACTATTAATTAAAATTTATGGTCTATAAAATAAGGCATCTCATAAAATTAACTGATTCTTCCCTTTGCTGGCTATTGTTTTCTTCTATACAACGGTCCTCATTAATAGAAATGCACACTCAAACAATATGTATTTATTGATTTATATAGGTACCCATCTTGTAATTGTCACTTGGGCAACTGAAGACAATCAAATCTCCAGCACAGCCATGTCATTCCTCTTTTTTTCCTTTTAGCTAAAGCAACAAAAACAACAAAAGACTCAAGGAGGTAGAGGAGGAAGAGAGAGATAATGGAAATAGTCAGAGTAAGAGAAATGTTACCTAAATTTGGAAAACCAGAGTCCGATATTTGAATGCATAAGGATCAAAATTACCAAGTGTGTGTGCTATGTATTTTCCAGCCAAACATAAGAGGACTTGGCATGTGTTTCAATCCCAGGAATGTCAACTTTGAAAGAAGTCCAATTTAAACAGTCTAGCCACATAACCAGATCTTTGACCTTTGGATTTCTGAGACCTTTTAGTCTCTAAATTCTGATAAGTAAAGGTGGCACAGAGTATACCTATCTACAAAGTCTCTTGCCCATATGTGGGATTTTGTGCAACTTAAATTTGGTTGCTCCTTATCATATGAAGCAGCAGGGTATCAAGTTGGGTATCAAGCGGAGCATCCCAGCTGAACTTCAACAAGAGTTATCAGAAAGGTGTAGTTTGCTAACTATCTCTAGATTAGTGAACAAGGTTGTTACTCTAAATCATGATTACGTTGCCATTAACATAGTTTGACATGTCACCTAAATTGAGCTATTAGTTGAAAAATGATGTGCGTCTATTAGATTACTGATAATGCGTTTTCTGTATTTCAAAAGTTACCAGATTTCAGAGTAGAATGCAGTTATTCAAATAACATATTTTCACTTAATTATACAAAGTTGCTAAATGTCTCCAATTACATATTAAATGGTAAAATTCACTTGATGGCTAGGGAGTTGTTGGTTTTTGTTGTTGTAAAGATGCCTTACAGCTTATTAAATTCATTTGGTGTCTAGAACTTAGAATCTGATTCCTGGGTATATCAAATATGTGTTAAAAGTTTGCCTATTAAAACTATTAAGCTTTTTGGTTGCAGATAAGGGGGAAAAACCTTATGTAAGCTTCTGGAATTTTTTCCAAATTACATTTTAAATGCCAATTAAGAAGTTGAATATATTAAAATAAAAGCAAATACATCCAAAATAGCTTCGCCTTATGGCTAGTTAGGCCTTTTCTCTCAAAAGTAGAACCTTTGCTCTGAGCATAGCTTTGAGAAAGATATTCAGCTTAATGAACACATTAATTAAAACCATAACTATTTATAAGATAATTAGAAACGTAGCATAGTAAACTGGGCTTTTCCTGTAATTAATCGAGGATTAATTACTGGAGGTAATGAAGTGGTTTTTTAAATGCATTAAGGTGAAGTACAGAGAATTGCAAGGCTTTGTGAGTTGCATAATTATTTCACACTGTTTGAGCATAGCTTATACAAGATCGCTAATAAGCATCATTGCATCATTATGTATGCACTTAAAAAGACTTACCACCAAAATGACTACCTAATTATTTCTAATTGACAGGACTCAATGTTATTGCTGAGCAGTTTGTAGCCATTTTAAGATTCATTTAACCATCCTTTGGGCCATATGATAGATGGAAAAGGCTTCAACTACATACTGGCCTTGACTGGTGTCGTTAATCAGTTTTGGTGAGCTTCAGTTTGAAATGCTTTTGCTCGTACAGAGGTCAAAACCTGAAGTAGTCCAAGCAAACTTTTTCCTTTGAAATCACTTTACTATATTCATTAGCAATTAGTAAAATAATTGTGTCTGTCACTATGTTTGGATTTCCATATGAGTTAGTATTCTTTAATCACTGCTTTCTCTTGTGCTATATTAGTTTTTCCAGGTACCACTAATATTCTTCCTATAGATCCTTTAACAAGTTCATTATAATGGCATATGTTCCTATAGATTACCTTTATTCATTCATTTGTTAGCTTAAACACTGCAATACATTTCAACACAGTTATCTTATTCCCAATGGATTGCTGAGTAAAAGTTCTACCCCAAACCAACATTTTAGAGCTTTCATGAATAAAAAAAATATTGCAGTTAAACATTAAGACTAGACGCAAAAGGCAGCCATACTGAATTCTGACATTTATTCAAAGATAACTAATCATATTTATACTTGTTTTGTACATATATGTACATATGTGTGCTGTTTGAGTTGTTAATATATACAATATACACAATTGCTAACTTGAAGAACTTTCCTAGTTGCCTGCTATATAGTTGTTCTATTGTACTTTATTGGATTTAATATGGTAGGCCATTAGGTGAGCATATGTAAAAGTTTTCAATGTATGTATTGTCCTGCTAATGTAATCATGACCATCTGTAAGATCTTGTCAAGTTATGTAAGGCAAGCCACATATTAAGCAGTAAAACACACAGCAGATTTAATTAATTAATTCAGTATTATCCTTTCTGTTGTAATGCTTTAATGATTAAATCATAAAGTTTAAAGTATATGAGGTTTTAAAGTAAATAGCCAAATTTATAAAGATACATTTATCCCATTTGATTTGTTACACCACAACAAATCTTTTTTCAGAAAATTTCTTAATCACAGTCAATTTCAATTTAGAGCTTATATTAGGCTACACGTCCATCACATTAATCAATATGTCCTGCATATCTGCAGGCATCAGTTTCAGAAAACTATAAGTTTCATCTTGAGTACACCCTGTAGTCTTAAACAAAAGTCATATTATGGTCTGGATTGCAAACTTTATTTCAAAGTATGATTATGTTGCTATTCACTTAGGAACATCATTTTGATTGGCTGACAAATTGTAACTAATAACACAATCTAATAGTTTTAGATTTATCCAAAATAATTCTAGTTCATGATGTCAAACTCGCGGCATCACGTTATTGTCGCATGATGTATTGTGAATTTCACTAAACTGGGGGTGATAGTGGCTTGACACCTCTGCTCTCGTTTTATTTGAATTGAAACTCATCATTAAGCACAATTGAAAAAATGCTGCATCCTAGGGCAATTATGCAACTAATTCAGATATTTGAGGGAACCATCTCATCATTTACCTGTCCAATCAGGTTGACCATGAGGCATGTTACAAATCTCATTGCCATAGGAATGTCATTTTGTAGGACTTATGGAGATTGTCTTTTTTGCTGTGACACCCACAATGTGGAACATCATATTTTCGGAGATCAGATTTGCCCTGATTCTGCTGGTTTTTTGCAAGTCAAAAACATGCCTCAGAGCACTGATGATGTCATCTAGTTTGAGTAACAAAACATCCAGAGTACCTCCGGAACCGCCTGCTACCGCACGAATCCCAGCGACCGATAAAGTCCCACAGAGTTGGCCTTCTCCGGGTCACGTCGACTAAACAATGTCGTTTGGCGGGCCCCAGGGGAAGAGCCTTCTCTGTGGCAGCCCTGGCCCTCTGGAACCAACTCCCCCTGGAGATTAGAACTGCCCCCACCCTCCTTGTCTTTCATAAACTACTCAAGACTCACTTATACCACCAGGCATGGGGGAGTTGAGACACCTTTTCCCCAGGCTTTTTTATACTTTGTTTTATGTTTGGTATGAATGTGCTGTTTGGTTTTTTAAAATAATGATAGGGTTTTATATGTTTTTTAATATTAGATTTGTTCCACTACTATATTGTTTTTATTACTGTTGTGAGCCGCCCCGAGTCTTCGGAGAGGGGCGGCATACAAATCTAATAAATAATAATAATAACAATCATCATCATCATCTGAAAGAACACAATCAACTCCAGGGAGCACCAAGGATCCTAAGAGGCAAATATTCTCCTTTATTAGACATGCTTCTTGCCAGCAGGCTTGGGAAGATGTAGTCTGTACAGTAGCTGTACTGACTATTTTGATGAATGTGTTTATGGGCTGTGAGTTTCAGGTACTTTATTATGGTTCTATATATACTCATATATTTCTTATTTCTGAATTGACTAGTTTACATATTTTATTTATTATACATTCAACAATAATTCTGAATGTGATTTTGAGAAGTACTAGTAAGATTCCAATAATAGTTAAATATCAGTTCTTTGGAAAACTTCTTAGGTTTGATGGCTGGATTTAAGAAATATATCAACTAGATAGAATAAAGAATTCAGTTATCTAGACTGGATTAGATAAAAGGTATAAGATTCAATAATATAACAACAGCATTGGTATGGAATATCTTTCAATAAAATATTCATACACATTTACTATGTTACTTCTTCAGTCCAACCCAGATTCTATGGTATGCTGGTGTGCTAAGCCTAAATTTTGTGGAAGAGTCAAAACTTTGAATTCATTCAGTATGTTTACTTTTATGTTGAACAATATGAGATAGCAGCAGATACGCTACTGAATGTGCAATTCTGTCAGTTCTTTTCTCTAGCTGTTGCTGTCTAATTTTGAATTAGTTCTTTGTTCTTCCCTAATAAGTTTGTAATCACCATTATTTGAAAACAATGGGATCTTTGTTTAATTTTAATAACTAATGCTATTATTAGACAAAATTTAGTTATTGATTGATTTGATTCTCAAAATATAGCAATGCAATTGGTTTTGTTTTCCAGTGGGTATAATTTAACTTACTTAACCTGTCTTCCACAACAGAGGAGGAAAAAGATCCAACTATTGTTACCTCTCTGAAAAATGGTATATGTGGCAATGGTTTTTAAATTGTGGAATTTTAAAAAAGATTAATGAATGTATTGTTTAATGTAATATGTTTGGGTGAATATTTAATGACAATGACCACATTCACTGCAGAACAATGAAAATTAGTAGCTTCTCTCTTTATTGGGATGATATTGCAGATGTAGTGTACATTTAATTAAGTATAGTTTCCTTTTGATTATGGAATGCAGATCTGTTTTTTGTCGCAAAATCTTTCTAGTTTTACAGTTTTTCCACATGTTTTCTTTCACCATTTATGATCTTTTTCAAAGCAGCTCTATAGGACCTAAATCACTTTAGTATGCAGCACAGTTCTTATTTGAACAATAAACGCCATTTTAAAAAGTTCTTAGATCTTCTGTTACTTCATAAATACCAATGTTTAAAATGTTATGCAGTTGTGATGCCTACCTGCTAATTAAATGCAGATTTTCCCAGACCTGTTTTAAAAATCTGTTTTGTTTGTTTCAACTTGGTTAGTGTTTTGACTACATAAGGCTCTTGCAAAACCAATTATGCTTATGAGCAGATGTTAAATTTACTGCAAGATATTTTGTTCAATATTTAATATTTTAATTAATTACTTGTGAAGAAATTAGCAAATCAGAACTTGCTTTACAATAACTAGATAGTCCTTTATAAGATATTTTCAGCCTTTAAAAAAATATGCGCAAATTGCTCAAGAAATAAAGAGATTGCTTATGAGTTTAGATGGTGGAATCTTGCATATATGGTGTCAATAGCTAGAGATGCTAAGTGATTCAAAGCATCTGTCTGCTCTATAAATTAGACACAATAATATTCTACATTAATGAATCATTCCTAATTACCATGCTACTTTTATAGATTAATAGTTTGGAATTTGATTTTAACAATAATAATTGGGAATTTTTTAATACTACATAAACATTCATCCAAATTCTTGTAACTTAAATCAAGGCAAACATCTCCAGTGATTTCATTCCTTCTGTCTTGGACTTGCCTAGATCAGATCATAAGCCTGATCAATTTCTTTGACATTTCTTAAATTTATTGATTTATTTGTCACATTTATCTACTCCCCATCTCACTGGGGCTACTCTAGGATGTTTACAACAATAAAAAGGAAAAAAATGAAGATTGTAAACAAAACTAAAAGAGAATACATAATATGATAACAAATGTAGGTGGAGAGCACAGAGCAAGGTGGGGGGGGAGAGATAGAATTTATCATCAGTCCAGTCAGTGTTGAACTCCCGCATTTGAAATTGTTTCAATTTATCTGAATGCTTTTTGCAGTACCTGCCCAGGACTGAGCACATTGCTGGTAGTGATGTTTGATCAAAGCAACATAAGTTCTTATAGTTTTGACTACACATGATAATTAAGATATAATGGAATATTTTGTTAACTACTTTAAATCAAGAGGTATATAATGACATGGATATGTCTAATCGCATTTGCTATGCTGCGATTTCGCTGAGGCTTCCGTCGCTGGGAAACCCCATCTCCGACCTGCTGGGGAATACCAGCAGCGCGAAAACGGGCGCTTCGGCTGGCAAAAGGGGTGAATTTTGGGGTTGCACGCATTAATCGCTTTTCCATTGATTCCTATGGGAAACATTGTTTCATCTTACGAACTTTTCACCTTACGAACCTCATCCTGGAACCAATTGAGTTCATAAGACAAGGTATCACTGTACAGTGAACACAAGAACAAGAGGACACAATCTGAAGTTAGTTGGGGGAAAGATCAAAAGCAACATGAGAAAATATTATTTTACTGAAAGAGTAGTAGATCCTTGGAACAAACTTCCAGCAGACGTGGTTGGTAAATCCACAGTAACTGAATTTAAACATGCCTGGGATAAACATATATCCATTGTAAGATAAAATACAGGAAATAGTATAAGGGCAGACTAGATGGACCATGAGGTCTTTTTCTGCCGTCAGTCTTCTGTTTCTATGTTTCTACAGTCCTATTTTTGTGTATTTACTGAATATCCCATATAATGCAAGATTAGCTTTTACTCTTCCGGACAGGATTCAGAAGGAGTATATGTATTGTAAAAGGATAAAAAAAATACAATTATAACTTTTCCCATTATTAACTTAGGCAGGGATTTTCAGACATTTTTAAGGTGACGAACCCCTTAATTTTAAAACAAATTCTAGGAAACTGTTCAAAGGTAATGCTTGAGTGATAGAAAATGGGCTGTGTTTAAAAGTTTCTTTTTGGGGGAGAGGATGTCTTCATCTCTGACAGAATGATAGGGTTCCCTGGATCTGGTTTGAAAAATCCTAAATTAAGGATATTATCAAAACATTTTTTGTGATTTTGTGCATTTTTATTCTTTTATGAGCTAGTTCATGTGGCTTATTCTGGAGCTTTCTTTGGTATGAGACTCTGCTATGGTTCCCTGTTCTTGTTTCTCCTTGTTCTGAAGAAAATGGTTTTTTTTAAGGCTTGTTTTCACATGCTTTATTTTATCTGCACCTTTTAAAAAGTACACATTTGTGAACAAACTAAGTTTAAGAATAAGTGGATATCAGTAATATAATTATTGTAATTGGTTTTTTGTAGCTCTTCCTCGATATGATTCTTTTTGTTGATTTTTCTAACTGTAGATCGCATTCCAGACCCCAACAACGATCATACAGTCGCAGCAGTGAAAGAACCAGTCACAGGAGAACCCGTAGTGGGTCTCGTGAGAAAGAAAGACGTAAAGGCAGAGATAAAGAGAAAGCAAGGGAGAAGGAAAGATCCAGAGGAAAAGAGAAAGAGCATCATTACAACAAAAGTGGGTAGGTAACACGGAAGCATGTTAAATAAGCTATTTTGAATGTTGTTGTATAATATTTCATTTTCTGGGCTTTTCATAGAAATTTAATTGGCTCTTGTAAGGAAATGGATGTGGGACTGCATGGTTGCCCTTTGATTTAATTCAGCAGTGCTTTTTTAATGTTCTTACTGAGGCTTTTCTACTACTGTTCCTGTTCATGCCTCATAAGAATGGAGGCCTTTGCAAATTGATATGATAAGGAGCTTGCAGACAGAGGGAAAACTGGTGTAAATGGAAGATCACCTTTTAGGCCAAATCCTTATCTTTAAATAGAAAATACAAGAGGTAATGCCATAATATGATCAACTCAGTGAAGGGGATGTCCCGGAGCCTGGAGACTGTTAGGGTTTGGATCGGTGTCAGCAGGCTCAACTCCAACAAGATGGAGTGGCTGTGGGTTCCCCCCGCTCACCCAAGAACAACTGTATCTATCCGTCCATTACCCTGGGGGAGAGGACTTTTGACCCCCTCAGAGAGGGTCTGCAACTTGGGAATCCTCCTTGTTCCACAGTGAGTTTAGAACACCATCTCTCAGCTGTGGCAAGGGGGGCGTTTGCACAGGTCCGCCTGGTGCACCACTTGCAGCCTTATTTGGACAGGGAGTCTCTTCTCACAGTCACTCATGCCCTCATCACCTCAAGGTTCGACTACTGCAATGCCCTCTAAATGCCCTCTACCTTTAAAGAATGTTCAGAGACTGCAGTTAGGACAAAAAACAGTCGTGCGAATTGTTGTGGGCCTTCCAAGGTATACCCATATTTCAACATCACTCCACAAGCTGCATTGGCTACTGATTGGTCTCTGAATGGAATTTAAAGTGTTGGTCATGACCTATAAAGCCCTACGTAGCTTAGGACCAGGTTACTTACAGGACTGTCTTCTGCCTGGTGCATCCCAGTGGCCGTCAAGTCCCAGAGAATTGGCCTTCTTCAGGTCCCATCAGCTAATCAATGCCGTCTGGCTGGACCTAGGGGTAGAGCCTTCTCTGTGGTGGCTCCGTACTTTTGGAATCAACTCCCTCCAGAAATTCATAAAGCCCCCACCGTCCTGGCCTTTTTAAAGATTTTAAAACCTCACGTTTTTAAGGTTTTAAAACCTCACATTTTTAAGGTTTTAAAAACTTTGGCGGCAGGCTTGGAACCGTTGAGCATTGCCATCCTGCTCCGGCTGAATGCATGATTGTGATGGAATGAATGTGGATGATTATTTTTAATAATTGGGGTTTTAGACTAGATTTAGATGAGTTTTAATGTTTGGGTTTCTTACATGTTTCATATTGTATTTATTCCTTTTTTGTAAGCTGCTCTGAGTCTATGGAGAAGAGTGGCCTAGAAATCCAAATAACTAAATAAATAAATGATCAAAGAATATATTAATATATCAAATAAAAGCAGATGAAACCATAATTTATTTAGATTTTGACTGGTATATAATAGCAAGCATCAGGTTTGGTGTTCAACAGAAACTGCTCTCTTCTCAATTTCTAGTGAAAGATCGGCCTTTGGTGTCTTTGGATGCCGTCACAGCCAAAAATGGAGCTGATGGGGGCCATGTGAGGCCCTCCCAAGTTCCATTTTCACTGGCAGAGGCTTGCAGGAGGCCATTGCTGCCGAAAATGGAACTTAGGAGCTCATTTTCTCTGGCAGGCTACCACAGCACCCGTGATACAACTGATTTGAGCTAGCCACGCCCATCCTGGCCTTGCCCTCCAGCCCTCCCAAGATCAAACACAACCCTGATGTGGCCCTCAATGAAATCGAGTTTGACACTCCTGTTCTAATAGATAGTTTATAGTTTTAGTTTATAGTTTATTAGATTTGTATGCCGCCCCTCTCCGAAGACTCAAAGACAGTAGTAGGCAATAGATAGGCAGCAATAGGCAATAGCGGTACTTACTTTGAAAGAAGAGCATTAAATTTGCACTGCATATTATACTTATTAAAAACTTTTTTTACATGGTATCTGTCTATCTATCTATCTATCTATCTATCTATCTATCTATCTATCTATCCATCCATCCTATTGTATTATACTAGGCCGCTCATTTTGCCTACTCTAATAATACTCCCAATCATGTTTGTTGAAATGGATAGGACAGTTTTTAAAACCTATAGAAATTTGATGATCAGATTGGATCATTCCTTGTCATATGGCAGTGTTGTAAATTCAGTAATTTTTTTTGTCTTTTAATGTTCAATAATGATAGGAAGAAAATATTTGTAGCTCAGCTGAATTTGGTGCTCTCTGAGTTTGGTGGTTTCCTTGCAGATTTTTCATTCATGTTCCAAACTAGGTAACATCAGTGCTAGAAAAGACTGTGTTTGAATTTATTTATATATACTATGTACTTTTCTCTATACAATTAGTATATAAAAATAAGAGCAAACCACACTCCCTTCTAAAATTATTGATGTTATCTAGTTTAGCAATGAAATATCTGAATGAAAACTACCAAGCTCACAGAGTACTAAAACCCCCAAGATTCAGTAATTCTGGCAAATGGTTTACGCTGGATTATTTTGCTATGTATCATTTTCTTTCCTTCATTTAATCAAACAATAAGCTCAAATGTTATCTATTTAATTTTATTTTTAAAATGCTTAAATACTAAAATTGTTACATTCAGTGGAAAGTTATTGGGGGTTTTTATATTGTTTATAAGGGGTCATTTTTGCTTCTTAAGATAATTGTATATGATATAGCAGGGATGCTAGGTTTAAATGGATAATTGGAACATCAACATTATGATTTATTGAAGAAAAGAGTATTTATTGCAGGACCATAATTTAACCAGATGTTTTTCATTGACAAAAACCCGAAAGATCATTTTAATAGTTTCTTTGTGTTCAGTGGAACCTTTTATTCTAATAAAAGTCATCTATCAGATTTCCAAAAATGACTATACTGTGTTAGGTACTTCTTTATTTTTATGGTATTTCATGTCTGGAGGTAAGTAAATGCATTTCTATAATGTTATACTTAAGTTACTCTCCTGATACTAATATTGTCAAAATGTGCATAAGTCTGAAGCAAATTAATTTAAATCTAGTGCTTACATCTGTCTCTGATTTATTACTTTATATATACACATGAACATGTGGGCACATGTATCCTTTTGAGCTTTCTTTCTGAGTCAGCTTCTCTGAAGAAATGAATTGCTTCCAGGTTGTATCTACAAGTGATGATTACAATCTTAACTTTGCTAGAGATTACGTACTGCAGCGAGTTTTTTTAATGGTGGTAGGTAGAAATTTTAATAAATTTAATGTTATTACAAAAAGCATATTATATTTAAAATTATTTGTAATGATTGCAAAAAAACAAAATTCCAGATGCTACTCTTGACTATTGCTGAGCATCATTTAGTAGTTGTTTTTGTTGAAAAAATATTAGTTTCCAGTTTATTAAATATGTAAATAAATTAAACAGCTTCTTGAATTTATCTACAAGAAATCTTTCCAATAATTTTGGAGAAACAGATTGTTAACTACCGTAAATAAAACACACACTTAATACGTAAATTGCTTCAACTCTAAATACTTTAATGTGACTTTTCTTGAAACAAAACAAAACCCAGGTTGTTTTGAATCCACATATTATAATATGTTAAAATAATTATTTCAATAGTTAATGAAATATTTTCTTGACTGATTTTATTCTGTATAATATTCATAATTATTATTCAATTAAATTACATTATTTTTGTTTTCAGTGATCAACTAGTATATGATAATTGAAATCAAGAATTTTATACAAGTTAGGAGCCAATGCTAATAGGCTTTTGAATGAAAATTGAAGGAATGTTCTTGATGTAATTAATTCCTTATATACCTTTTAAGTGGGATTGAATTTTCATTTAATCAGACAGGGATCAAAAAAATATCTGTATAGGGAATATGGATCTAAGAAACTTTTCTCTTTATAGCTATATGTCATTTTGAAGAGTTATTTAGTGCAACTTGAATAAGAACAGGACATAGTAGAAAGATTTTACACATAACCAATGCATGTACATATTAAACCAATTGCTGTTCTGAGTTAGGTGCTACCCACCATGAGAAAACAGTTTAATTGAAAGTTATTCTTTGAACCTCATTCCTGAAATAATTCTAAATTTAGAATATTATACACTTTAAAGTTCTTTTTTCTTTTCAAAATTAAAAATGCAGAATAAATGAGAATCTTCCAAAGGTTTGTTCTGTTGAAGAAATATTTTTTTAAATCTTTCAGTAATAAATAAAATCCATAATTCATGTTTAATGAGGCCCACTAAACTAATAAAAAATAATTTCAGGGTCTCCACTTTTCCAGAATTTTCCAGAATTTTTAGCAAGAGCAAAAGGTTCAAAGCTTTCATACTCTATAGTGGACATTTAAATTTGCTTAACTATTAGAAATGATAATGCAGAATTTTTAAAATAACATTCTAATTAATAATTCTAACTAATAATAACTAATAATTCTAACATTCTAACTAATAATACGACAAAATAATGGTAATAAATTGAAATTATCATGCATATCCTCCGTTGAGTTTTAGGAATACTTTTAGCATATTTCAAATATGGAGATTTGAAATAATCTATTTCTTAGTCCTAGTGTCACAGTTCCTTCTGTACCTATTCCCCATTTGCCATTTTACCAAAGTTTTCTAAATAAGGTTGTTTTCCTATGATAATTTTGCTTTGCTCAGCTGAAAGCTTTGCCATCAATAATCCATTTAGAATATTTGGAGAAAAGTAAATGGGTTTTTTTTGGGGTGTGTGTGTGTTTTTTAGATAGGAAATAGTGGAAGTAGTGGCCTGGAATTGTAATAAAGCCAAGATATTCTTTCTTTATCTCAGATTATCGCATATTACAGTAATTTAAAACTATAAAATGAGTGAGTGTAAGACAACTATTAAATTAAAAGGAAAAGACATTTTAATCTATATAACAGGTTCTCCTGTTTTATTAAAGCTAATATAAGAATTAGACCAACAATTTATGTCATAAAGATCTGTTAAATTGTATTAAACCATGTTTTTCCGTTTTATTTAAAAATCTTTTATCTTTTATAGAAGATCAGATTTGATTTTCTGATTGCCATATGGCAGTGATGACTAAGGAGTCACATGCATGCCCTCGTGCATGCATGTGACTCCCCCGCCGCATTTTTGGCCTAAAGGTCTCTCTGCCATGCCCCAATACTCCCCCTGCCAGTACAGAACAAAGTATTCAATGAGAATATTTCATTCATCCAGATCTAGGATGTGTTCTTTGAGTGTTTCCTTTATTTTTTTGAGCAGTGTATAATATCACATTGGAAATACATAGGTAATGAACATTTTCCTTTACAATAGAAAACAATTCTTAAATAAGCCAAAAAATATTACACTTCTTGCTTATATCATATTTGTAACTCATGTTCTATAAATTTCATAAAATGTAAAAAACAGTACTATCCTTACTGGTAATCTTTTAAAATAATGTCCTAGGAAAATATTTACTAGTGTTTTTCATTTTAAATTAACTCATTATTACAGTTATTTTCATAGCTAGTGGCTATAATTCCTTTGTCAATAATTCATATTGATACATTTATAGTACATGGCTGATGTTCAAAATAAACAAGGACTGTTTGAGTGTCCTGGATTTGACAGCAATCATAGATCGTTGGAACTTGCCTTTTTTCTTTACCTCGTAGTACTTTATGCAGCAGGGAGTCATTTATGCTAATTTTGCCTAATTTGCATATAGGTTATAAGAGTTCTGTAGTATATACCATGCTTAGAACTCTTTTTTAAGTGCCTGTTTAGATCAAAGTGGGCCTGTGTGATAGCTGTTGTCTGACATCAAGCTGTGTGGTGTTGTTTTCATTAAACATTTATCATGCTTCCAATGTGACAGCAGGCAACTCTGTGTTTGAGAAACATGTTTCTATGCAAAATTTATTGGAAAAGATGAGATGTTTTAAAGAGGTCTTGTCATCTTTCAGGATTAACAAATGCTAAATGTTTGATTGGATGAGGTACACCTGTAAAACAATTCAAAGCTTCTCCATAGAATAAATAGTAACAGTGTTTATTCAGTTATATGCTTATTATCAAATTGATTTATTTTTTTCTAACTCATTTTAAATGTATTTGGATTGATGTATCATTTAAATATTTGTGCTATTTGATACCTATGCAGGACTAATTTAATTACATATTGAATATCTCAATCAAATACCATGATGACAATGAAACTCTTCTTGAGTAACAAAACTGGTAATCGGTTGTCATAAATTTACTGGGTGAAAGCTTCCCTTAAGTTGCATTTCTGCTGTATTAGCTGTAAATTATTTTGAATCAATGTCTTTAGTAAAAGAAGCAAACACAATATTAAAAATATTGTATAGAATTTTAATTTTGGATTGCACATTTTATCCTAAATATCTATTAATCTGCAAGTCCCTTAAGATCCTGCCCTAATATTTTCATTGTCAGTTCTGTTTAGTTTGGTCTTCATATTTAACTACAGTCCCATTTTTCATAGTCCTATTATTCCACAATAATAAGTAAAAGTGCAAGTGAGCTGCAAATTCTAATAAAGAGTTTGCAGATCACTTGCACTTTTACTTAGCATAGTGGAATAATTAGTGTAGTGCAGAGTATTGATGTTTCTACTCCCAGTTTTAAATCTTGCTTAAATTGGTTGAATACCTAAAAGGAAAATATACAGACTTGCCTCGTTTTTTTGTGAATCTGGAGCCACCCTCCTTTGCCATGATCCATTTGGATTATGGATTTGTATTCTATGTATTGTTTTTGCCCAAGTTGTCCTGTGATTCCCCTTTCTAAAGGACATTTCACAGCTTCACACAGTGAAAACAGTAATGAGCTTTCTATAACCAGTACAGTACAGTATGGTATTTTTTTTAATACTTTGGCTTTCTCAGTTATGTGCATCTGCAATACCACTTGTTCCCCAGCCTTTCTCAAAGCCAGCTATCAATATTGCTAAGGAAGGGAAGTCATTCAGTTGATTTTATTCACATTTTTAGTACCACATACAAATCATCTGCCTATTTCAGGTTGTTGATATTTCTCCTGGCACTCTTAATTCCAACTTTTGATTCATCTAGCCCCGCCTTTCTCATGATGTGCCCTGTATATAAGTTGAATAGGCAGGTGACACTATACAGCAGAGATCTTCAAACTTGGCAAGTTTAAGACTTGTGGACTTCAACTCCCAGAATATGCTGGCTGGAGAATTCTGGGAGTTGAAGTCCACAAGTCTTAAACTTGCCAATTTTGAGGACCCCTGCTATACAGCCTTGCCGGACTTCTTTCCCAGTTTTGAACCAATTAGTGATTCCCTGTCCAATTCTCACTATTGCTTCTTGACCCACATATAGGTTTTTCAAGAGACAAATAAAATGATCTGGTACTCTTAACAAACTTGCCACAATTCATTGTGATCCACACAATCAAAGGCATTAGCTTAATCAATAAAGCAGAAGTAGATGCTTTTCTGAAATTCCCTAGCTTTCTCCATGATCTAGTGTATATTAGCAATTTGATCTCTAGTTCCTCTGCCTCTTCAAAATCCTGCCTGTACTTCCTGTAGTTCTTGATCTGCTGAAGCTTAGCTTGTAGAATTTTGAGCATAACTTTACTAGCATGTGAAATGAGTGCAATGGTGTGATAGTTTGAACATTCCTTGGCATTGCCTTTCTTTGGAATTGGAATGTAAATTGACCTTTTCCAATCCTGTGGCTACTGTTGAGTTTTATAAATTTGCTGGCAAATTGAATGTAACACTTTTACTGCATCATCTTTTAAGATTTTAAAATCTTTTTCTTTTAAAAATAAGAATAGCTCAGCTGGAATACTGTCACCTCCACTAGCTTTGTTGTTGCACAGATGTCCTAAGGCTCATTTGACTTCACATTCTAAGAGGTCTGGCTTAAGGTCAATGACCATCCCATCATAATCATCAGGGACGTTAAGCTGGTTCTTGTATAGTTCTTCTGTGTAATTTTGCCACCTCTTCTTAATCTGTTCTGCCTCTGTTCTCTGTTAGGTCCCTGCCATTTTGGTCCTTTATCATTCCTATCTTTGCATGAAATGTTCCTTTCATATCCAATTTTCTTGAAGAGATCTCTGGTCCTCCCTATTCTATTGTTTTCTTCTATTTCTTTGCATTGTTCATTTAAGAAGGCATTCTTATCTCTTCTAGCTATTCTCTGGAATTCTGCATTCAATTGGGTGTGTCTTTCTTTTTCTCTCTTGCCTTTTGCTTCCCTTCTTTCTTCAGCTATTTGCAAAGTTTTCTCAGACAGCCATTTTGCTTTCTTGAATTTCTTTTTCTTTGGGATGATTTGAATTGCTACCTCTTCTACAATGCTGCCAACCTCTGTCCAATACTGATAACGATGGAATAATTCGTGATTTTTGTTCTAAACATTTGTATTTCCATACATTGGGGGAGTGACGTGAAAGCTATTCAGTTATTTAAACCTATGACTCTAATACCAGTATTCTCTTCCAATGAGAAAGTTGGGATTGAAGAGGGCAGAGCTACAAGTTTCTTTGCCTGCAATAATATAAATACAGTGATACCTTGTCTTACAAACTTAATTGGTTCCGGGACGAGGTTCTTAAGGTGAAAAGTTTGTAAGATGAAACAATGTTTCCCATAGGAATCAATGGAAAAGTGATTAATGCGTGCAAGCCCAAAATTCACCCCTTTTGCCAACTGAAGCGCCCATTTTTGCGCTGCTGGGATTCCCCCGAGGCTCCCTCCATGGCAAAGCCCACCTCCGGACTTCCCTGTTTTTGCGATGCTGCAGAGGAATCCCAGCAGGGGAATCCCAGCATCGCAAAAACGAGTGCTTCGCTGGCAGCGGAAGTTCAGAGGTGGGGTTTCCCAACAAAGGGAGCATCAGTGAAATCGCAGCATTGCAAAAACACCGAAGTCCTCGAAACCCCACCTTCGGACCTCTGTGTTTTTGCGATGCTGCGATTTCACTGAGGCTCCCCTCGCTGGGAAACCCCACCTCCGGACTTCCATTGCCAGTGAAGAGCCCATTTTTGCACTGCTGGGATTCCCCTGCTGGGATTCCCCTGCAGTATCACAAAAACATGGACGTCCGGAGGTGGGGTTTCCCATGGAGGGAGCCTCAGGGAAATCCCAGCAGTGCAAAAATGGGCGCTTTGCTGGCAACGGAAGTCCGGAGGTGGAGCATCCCTGCAGCGGCAGTGGGTTTGTAAGGTGAAAATAGTTTGTAAGAAGAGGCAAAAAAATCTTAAACCCCAGGTTTGTATCTTGAAAAGTTTGTATGACGAGGCGTTTGTAAGACGAGGTATCACTGTATTATCTATATTGCCTTTTTATATATAACTCAAGATCACAAACATACCTAATATTTCCGCTTTCTATTTTTCTCATAACAACAGTCCTGTAAGCCAGATTGGTCTGAAAGAAAGTAACTGGTCCAAAGTTACCCAGATGGCTTTCATGCCTAAGAGAGGTCAGAACTACAGTATTCTGATTTCTAAGTTATCACCTTAACCACTTAACCAAAGGAGTTCTGATATCAGTTGGATGTCTTCAGACAAGTAAGGATTTTATATCAATTACCTGACTGGATTTGAGATTTATGTGTAATACCCAAAACCCAGAAGAGAAAAGGTGGCACTAAGATAAAGTTGAGAGGGAAAGTATATAGAAGAACGTCTTCAGCCTGTATATTTGTGAGCCGCCCCGAGTCTTCGGAGAAGGGCGGCATACAAATCTAATAAATAATAATAATAATAAATAATTTCTTTTCAGAGTGTTCCTTTGCTCCCTGAAAATTCTTATTCTCTATCCTGTCTCTTTTCTTCTTCTCACTTTAATATACTGTACTGATCTTGATGTGAATTTGGTACAGTCAAACTGTTTTCTTAAGTACTTTTTGCTTTTATTAAAATAAAAATTAATTATTCTTTCACCCCCTTGGTTTGTACAAACAACATACACTGTAAAAAATGTTGGGTCTTGTAACCTGGTTAAAAAAAAGAAACATTTCATCCTTAGCCTTAGTTATATGGAAGGGAGAATCTGTTGTTCTTCTCATTCTTGATGATCAAGAACATTTCTTCATCAAAAACAAGTGAAACCAGGAAAAGATTCAGCTCCTTTTAGAAATTGCATAGAAGTGGTCATGAATGCTCCTCTAAAGTATTGCTTTTCCCTTCAGATATTAAGCTTATATGACTTTTACGAAACTAGTAAATACCTGCTTGAGTGTAACTTTTGCATCCAGATGAGTAGCCATACTGAGATATCCAAAACTTAAGTAGGAAGCTAGGGGGGTATAAAGCCCATAAGGAGATCTACAAGGCTTATGTATTAGGTAATACATATATAATAGACAAACTGGAATGGTTTCAGAAGACAACAGCTGTCATGACCTGAGGATATGATTTCCCACTTTGTGAGGGTAAAGCTGGGGATTTGCATAGAAGATTGTTTGCAGAAGTAATCTGGACCCCTGACTCTTTCAAAAATGTGCATTCAAGAAGAACCTACTAAATAGATTTCGCTTCAGCCAGAGCATATTTTTTTTGGTAGCAAACCATTATTCGGTATATCATAATAATAATGCTATCATGAATTAGAAAACGAACATGTATTAATTTATATAAAATCATGCTTATAAAAAACAGGCAATTTTTTTCATCAAAAGCAGTTGATTTGCTTTTCCTACAATTGAAAATAAAATATTTTGGATAGTTAAAAAAAGCTTTGCTGCCTAAGCTATTTCCTATGTACTGAAATGTATTACCGGTAATCTTCTATCAGAGTATTCTAAATATATGTAGCATTTAAAAGAGTATTATTTAAAAGAGATATGGTAATCAAGTAAAGTTGTGAATTCATTGGTTTTATATCATGCTTTATCACATCAAGAAAATGTTCCGTTTATTTTCTCTTTATATGTTGTAATCCTTATAATTTGTATCTTTGTTTAAAATTCTTTCCACCCACTTGTTCTCACACAAAAAAACTGTGATGGCAATTGAACTAACAATGACTGACAAAGTGAACTGCCCAAGATGCTTGTATCACAATGCCACACAGCCATTTACAAACACATTTAATAACTTATTTCAAACTTTTTTAATGCCTATCCCATTCAATAGAATGGTAGCAGGATGTTTTTAGAGATGTGCTGTTTGAAACAATGTATAGATTTGACAATTAAGAGCACTTATAATTTCTAACAGTACTGTACAGTGGTACCTCGAGATACGAGTTTAATTCGTTCCGGACCTGGGCTCTTAAGTCGAGCAGCTCTTATCTCGAACGACTTTTCCCCATAGGAATTAATGTAAATAATTTTAATTGGTTCCAGCCCTCAAAAAACTCACAAAGTTAGTCTAAATTATGCAGAAAGACATGTTTTTAATGAAGAAATGTACATGTACATATAAATGAATAATGAAGTTTCTTTCACGTAACTTGTAAACTTTCTTAAACTTTTAAGTTTACATATGTTCAACTTCTCTGCCACCCAATCCTGTAGGACAGAGGTCCCCAACCCTTTTTGCACCAGGGACCGGCTTTAAGCGATCAAGAGAGGAATGGGTGAATGAATGGACGGAGGGTGGGAAGGAAGGAAGGAAAGAGGGAAGGGACAGGAACAGAGGAAGGAAGCAAGGAAACTTATGAAAGGGGAGAGTAAGAGAGGAATGAGTGAAGGGAGGGAGGGAGGGAAGAAGGTGGGAAGGAGAAAGAAAAGAAGAAATAGAGGAAGGGAAGGTAAAAGAGAGAAAGAAAAAGAGCAAGAAAGAAAGAAAGAAAGAAAGGGGGAAGGGACAGGAACAGAGGAAGGAAGCAAGGAAACTTATGAAAGGGGAGAGTAAGAGAGGAATGAGTGAAGGGAGGGAGGGAGGGAAGAAGGTGAGAAGGAGAAAGAAAAGAAGAAATAGAGGAAGGGAAGGTAAAAGAGAGAAAGAAAAAGAGCAAGAAAGAAAGCTGCAAGCACCCCCCCCCCGAGCCCCCCAGGCCGGCTGCAACCTTTTAAAACACGCGCGCCGCTTCGCAGCTGTCTCCTGAAGCCGAACGCGGAAGTTAGCGTTTGGCTTCAGGAGACAGCTCCTTGGCGCTTGTATCTCGAATTTGGGCTTGTAAGTAGAACAAAAATATCTCTCCCCTCCCAGCTCTTATCTCGAGTTGCTCTTAAGTAGAGCAGCTCTTATGTCGGGGTTCCACTGTACTGCTTTTTAAACAGTACTAAAATTGGTAATATTGTTTTGCTTGTGTTTGTTTTTGTTGTCAAGAAATATTTTTAAAGAAACATTTTTCAGACTTCAAGTGTCTTGCATTGTTGAAGCAACTGGCTCTTGTTTGGCTGGACCCTCTTAATATGTATATGAACAATTGAAACAATGATTGGAAGCTGTGAAAATCCAGTTAATGTGAGCTATAATCTCTTTACTGATTTTAAATAGTTAGAGTACCATTCAGAACTACTAAACTGCACTCATTCCTCCTCCGTCCCCCAACCCCCAATCTCAGTGATGCAGTAATCATCTAAATATGTATCTTGTAGTTTGCTGCCAGGCAATCAAAGCAGAAAAGTCTCTAACAATAATTCACTGGAAATAGTGACCTTTTTGTTATAAGTTATATGCATTGTATCTTATAACATATAATGCAGCATTAAAACAAGATTAGAAATTTGATTCTAAAAACTTGTGATTATACTTCAGTTTTGCTAATCAGCTATTCTAGAAGCTTTAGAAGATACTTTTTAAAAAAACCCAAGCATATGTCTTTCATAAAATATTTTGTTTTCAGCAATTCAAGTTTATATTTTTCTATGGAACTGTAATGTTAAATAAATGAAAAAATGTTTAAATAAATGAAAAAATATGCGCACACACACACACACACACACACACACACACTTTTTTGAGTTAGGCAGGCCTTCTATAGGTTAATAGAATCATTAGCAGACAATTTAACCACTATATTGACTGTTTTCTCTTAATCTATCCAATTGTGTCCGAGTCTCAAAGACTGCCTTTATACCTCTCTGCAGTTTGGTTGGCAAGTTGTTTCAGAAGTGTGAGTTTTCTTGGAGAAAGTGGCTTGCCAAGATCACTCAGCTGGCTTTGTGTCGAAGAAAGGATCAGAACTCAAAGTATCTTGGTTTCCACCTGATACTTTAACCACTACACCAAACTGCTGTTCCACATTTTCTTGTTACTAACTCTAAACTTACAATATAGGAAGTTTTAGGTAGACTACATAAAAGTAGTTTATCCCTCATGTCAATGAATGATGAGGGGCATAAAGCTTCATTTCAGAGAAATATTCATATTCAAAATTCATATTCAACCAATGGAACTGCCTGCCAGGGGAGGTGGTGAACTCCCCAACTCTGGACACATTCAAGAGGAGATTGGACTTCCATTTGGCTGGGGTGCTGTAGGGTTTCCTGCTCAGGCAGGGGGTTGGACTCGATGACCTAACGGTCCCTTTCAACTCTATTAATAAATAAATAAATAAATAAAATAAAAAATAAAAAAAATAGAACAAAAAGTAACAGGGTTTCTTTTGATTACAGTCTTATAATAATAATAATAATAATAATAATAATAATAATAATAATAATAATAATAATGATTTGTATGCCGCCCCTCTCCAAGGATTCAGAGCGGCTCACAACAAAAACAATACATAGTATACAAATCCAATGATTAAAAGAACAGTTTGAAAACCCTTATAAAAAGTAATCATACGGTCCAAACAAACTATACAAAAATCATAATAGCTAAGGGGTATATTAATTTCCCCATGCCTGGCGACATAGGTGGGTTTTCAAAAGTTTATGAAAGGCAAGGAGGGTGGGGGCAGTCCTAATCTTCAGGGGTTCCAGAGGGCCAGGGCCGCTACAGAGAAGGCTCTTCCCCTGGGTCCCACCCGATGGCATTGTTTGGTCGATGGGACCTGGAGAAGGCCAACTCTGTGGGACCTAATCGGTCGCTGGGATTCATGCGGCAGGTGGCGGTCCCGGAGGTATTCTGGTCCGACAACTAAAGAAAATCATACTGCATTACAAATTAGCTCTGTATGTTGGGTTTTAAGTCTCCTGCAAAGAGATTCATTTATATATCTTTATAAATGTCAGAAGTATTTTTATGGTGTCCTATTTCTCCCTTAAATAAGGCATCCCTTGATAATAAGCCCAATCAGGATTTAAAGTGCAATAAGTGCTTGGCAAGCACTTATTTCATTTTTTTTTTAAAGGCAGGGTTTTATTTGGTATTAAAACACTGGAGCTTGGTATACTTCATTTTATTACCGAGTTTGTATTTTTGGTAAGGAGTTCATTATTAGTGCAACTCATCACCCCGCTGCATTCACCCAGATTCAATTCCCACCCCTCCCCACATCCCTCCCCCTCTGCTCTTTTGGCCATCCTGCACTTGGCTGCCCCCCCCTCTCAGGCTGATTTGCCTCTGCTAGTGAGGCATCCCTGATACAGCCTTCGTGAGGCAGCTGCTGGCTGCAAAAGGCTATGGCAAGGATGTAATACAGCAGCTACCTCATGATCGTTCAGGTTATAAAGTGTTGTCCCCCTAGCTACATTTTGAATTACAGCTCACTATACATAAAGAAAAAGGAAATGATAATTTTCTAATTCTTTCTGTATTGAGTAAATTCATCCTGAGGAGGACTTATGGAACAGTGCCTTCTTCTGCCAGGAGAAAAAGGATTCCTCAATTTCAAGAAGCATAGTGTTTTGATTCTTAGAGGAGAAAATCCTAAGGATGGATTTATTGAAATCGGCATCTGATTGCACCAGATTATTATTTACTTCTAAAACAAAGTATATTTAATCACTAAAGAAGGTCTCTGGTAGGCTTTTGTTCCTGAAGCAAGAGGATCTTTATCATACTGAATCACTCTTCAGTGCTCTGAAACACATCTCGAATTAGTTGCTGTTTGAGATAAGCACATGTGCTCAGAAACAAAGCATTGCTGGCTGCTGTGAGAGATGCTGAGAAAAGAGGGTCAGAAGCTTATAGAGAGGAATGTGGTTGAAGAAGGAGAAAGAATTAGTGGGAGAGTAAGGAACTTCCATAGGGTAACGATTATTCAAAGCTAGCACTGAAATTAAGGAACAAGGAGGACTGTCACACCATTTTATATGAAATTAAATGAGAAGGACAAGTTGGTTATAACTGTCACGATCTTACCGAGCAAAGCAATTGCAGGATCCACTTCTAAAGTTACTGATTTTTATTTTTATGAAGAAAGTTTTCCATGCCTGAATTTCCCAGCATAATTGAAGTTTAGTCACTGAGGCTCAGATTCTGTAATTGGTTTATGGAGACCCAAAATATATAGTCATGTATAAAGAGCATGAAGTTTGTTTTATTATACTGTGCATATTGAAAAGCTAAACTTATTTAAGTTTAGTAATGTGTATAGTTGAGTCAAAATACTACATTATGGAAGCAAGACAACATCTGGATTCATTTTAATGTAATTCAGATAAACTATTGTATGGGTCTCCACCATGTTAATATGTTTATAAGTAAAATATAGGTTTAATGAAGTTTAAGCATTTAGCATGTAGATATATTCCCAGTTGCTAATGCTGATCTCCTTTCTATTTTTGAATATTATGGAAATAAACTCATGAGATATACTAAAAATACTCACTAGAAGTAAAATGTGTATAAAAATATTTAAAATTTGCTAAATTTATTATGCAGCTATGTACTAAAAAGTAGATAAGAATGGGAAAATCAGGGTATAATTATAGACTGGTGGCCATATATGCAAATTCAATCATAATATAAAAAAGAGGAGTATGGATTTGCAATACTCCTACAACAATAACATAAAATATTGATTGGCCCAGATGAAAAATTAATAACAAAAATTTACAAATATTTAATAGAATTTGACAGAGCAGAGGACATAGTGAAGGGAGTTAGCATGGGCAAAAAACATTGGACAATGTTTCTGCAGAGGTCCACATAAACTGACAGAGGGTACTATATCCCGCCAGTTGATGGATGAGGCCAGGACTTTGGGTCTTTGGGCAGAGTGCTACCTTCTTTCCCGGCGTGGCACATCTTCTGGGTTGCCAATGTGATGGTGGATTGGCTCAGCTGCACCAACATCGATCAGGTGGAATGAAACCTCCATCCATCCCTCTTCTAGTCCCTGGGGAGCCGGTTCGGTCTGCCAGTTATCGACCTCTTTGCCACTCCAGCAAACATTAAGCTCCCTAATTCTTCACCTGATATCAGACCCAGGGTGCGGAGGACACAGAAGCTCACCTCTGCATCTGGACAGCCAGCCTGCTGTATGCCTTCCCTCCACTGCCCCTCCTTCCCAGAGTCATCAGGCGAATATTGGAGGAGAGGGCTGAAGTACTCCTCACCCCACACTGGCCCAGGAGGGTTTGGTTTGTGGACTTGAAGTCCCTGTCCATCTGCCAACCTTGGAGAAACCCACCGACAGAGTCATCGCTCAGCCAGGGGTCGTTGGTCCACCCTGATCCCCAGTGGTACCAGCTGACTGACGGGCACTTGAGTGGTGCACTCTAAGACACTGCAATGTCTTGGATGGCATCATCTGGACTCTCTAGGTCTCCAGGAAGCTGCCCACCAAAAGAATTTACTTGGCCAGCTGGAAAATTTTCTGGTCTTGGTGTTCACAGATGGATTATTACCCTGTTGACTTATCCATCATCAACATGCTGGAATTTCTCCAGCATGACCTTGATAAAGGACTCTCCTGCAACATACTCTGACGTCAGGTGGTGGCGACATCTTCATTTTTTTCCTCTGGCTCCTTGGACTCCTTGTCTCAGCATTCCCTGCTGCGCAGGTTTCTGAAAGGGGCCATTCTTCCTATAAAATTAAATGCCTTTTTATTATTTCATATAAATCTGCATTCACACATACCTTAAAAAGTAGATTCATGTTCATGTCAATTTCAGGAAGGCAAATAATATTATGGATAAATAAAATTATGGATGAGATAAGGAAGATCAAAGGACATTGGAAGACATACGTACATTTTTAAATGGCATGAGCAAAGTTTGTGCTATTTTCTCACAAATACAACACTACAACACTACTGGCACTATACTGTTTGTTGTACAATGTTTCATCTTCAGCCCACACATGACAGCCATTGCTGTCACCTAAAGCTGAAGCTGCTCCTTTCAATCAAGCTCTGGCAAACGGATAAGGGATTAGGGGATAAACCACATCTCTACATTAGTTGAAGGAAGGAGAGATTGAGCCTTAAGGGTACACTGGAAGCCTTTTGCAATTGCAGTGCTACATATAGGCATCACATTGCCAAGCTACATATTTAACAGATTGTTTCTCAGTAATAGAAAGAGCTACATACAGTGTTTATGTCACCATGCAGCTTATTCATATTAAGGCAGCATTTTCCAAAAGACTAATCCATACAGCATGGTTTACAAACCAGAGTGATTGGATTCATGCAACATACTAAATCTAAACCAATTAAACTGTATCATGGTTTAGCACAATGTGTAAATCCAGCTAGTGCATTGAATTCTTTCTGCCCCCATTTTAACAAGCATTATGAAACAAGCTAGCATTTATTGCAGTCGGGTGCATTGCCTTATGGTTGCTATATAAAAAACTCCAGTATATGAATGGCCTCTTATGTTATTCTTTATCTATGTAACCTGTCTAACTAAAGATACAGAATTATATTGGCTGAAATGCATCCCAAATTTTACAAATGCAACACTTGAAATTGAAATGTATTTACATCAGCTTTAATACTCAAAATTATATAAAACATTATTGATCATAAACATTATTGTATCAATATTTATGATCAATGATCTTTATATAATTTTGAATATTAAAGTTGATATAGACCAATTATAATCAATTATCTTTTAATATACAGTAGAACCCCGACTTACGAGACTAATTGGTTCCGGAAGGAGGCTCGTAAGTCGGAACGCTCGTATGACGAAACATTGTTTCCCATAGGAAACAATGTAAAGTCAATTAATCCGTGCAACAACAAAAAAAAAACGCTGCCGCCGAACGCGGAAGTTAGCGTTCGGCTTCAGGAGACAGCTGCGAAGCGGCGCGGGTGTTTTAAAACGTCGCAGCCGGCCTGGGGGGCTCGGAGGCTTGCCCCCGAGCCCCCCAGGCCGGCTGCGACGTTTTAAAACACCCGCGTCGCTTCACAGCTGTCTCCTGAAGCCGAACGCTAACTTCCGCGTTCGGCTTCAGGAGACAGCTGCGAAGCGGCACGCGTGTTTTAAAAGGTTGCAGCCGGCCTGGGGGGCTCAGGGGGGTGCTGGCAAGCCCCCCAGGCCGGCTGCAACCTTTTAAAACACGCGCGCCGCTTCGCAGCTGTCTCCTGAAGCCGAACGCAGAAGTTAGCGTTCAGCTTCAGGAGACAGCTGCGAAGCGGCGCGCGGGATACGAGCGCCAAGGAGCTGTCTCCTGAAGCCGAACGCGGAAGTTAGCGTTCAGCTTCAGGAGACAGCTGCGAAGCGGCGCGCGGGATACGAGCGCCAAGGAGCTGTCTCCTGAAGCCGAACGCGGAAGTTAGCGTTCGGCTTCAGGAGACAGCTCCTTGGCGCTCGTATCCCGAATGTGAGCTCGGGAGGCGAACAAAAATGTCGCTCCCCTCCCAGCTCTTATCTCGAGTAGCTCGTAAGTAGAGCTGCTCGTATATCGAGGTTCCACTGTACAGTGGTTAATGTGACAGTTCATTCCTCATCCATTTATAAATGCAATACGTAAGTAAAACTTTAAATATATGAGCTAACATTTAATGCAAAATATGCAATAAGTAAAATACATCTTTAACTACAGTATATGGGCTAACATTTAAAGAAATATGATATCCTATCAGAGAGTGAATATTCACCTTCCATGCAGCTAAAAGTAATTGATATTTCCTTTAATTTGATGTATGGTTATACTTTTTGTCTTAATTTAATAATGAACAATAGTTATGCTTTTATTTTAATATTAATATGTTGCTATTTAAGTTATGTTTATACATAATATACTATATTAAATGTAATTTTATTTCTATTATAAACATATTTTCTATACGCTGCTTTATTTATACAATTTTAGTGCTATTAGTATTCCTTAAAACAATATTGAAACCATGAATTCAAATTAATGAAAAACAATCTAGTGAAAACCTTTTCATATGAATCTGAGTAAGGAGACAACTGACTGATACTTCCTTGTGAAACTCAATTTGCATTAGGCATAATTTGGCTGACATCACCTTGAATTTCCATCTGTGTTGCCCTGATGTTTTAAGCATCCTTCATGTACCTACTGCTCTAGGCTATTTTCACTTTGCACATAAGGAGGCTGTGACTATCTCCAACTGTAGATGATATGAATAACAATTGTTTGAAGATCTTTTCCCCTATCTCCCTGGATAACCTACCCGCTGCAAAGGATAAATAAGTGGCAAATAGCTTTTGTCATCTGTTATCCAAGCTGTACACTTGTAAGGAAGAGCAGGGATAATCACCTAAATCTAATTATGGGTTAAAAGAGGCCATGACTGTGATGTGGCAGTGAGACACCTTACTGTATCAATCCTGTTTGCATTAGAAAAATAAGGTTGTCATATTGATTATTCAAATTAGCTTGTATTGGCCATGGCTCAATTGTTTATATCGCAGCTGAAGCATTTGAAGAGCTCAGCTTTTCAGAGCAAACCTATGCCTATAGCATATATTATGTGGTATCTTGTTTGCTAATTTAGGTGTTTAAAACTAAGAATGAGAGTTTTTATTTTCAAAATTAAGGATTTAATTGACCTTCAGAACCTGCTCATTCTTAGTCTAATTACAAAAACGTTTGACAAAACAAGGCTGTAACCCCTTCCCCAATAAATGTAATAATTATTAAATCTTTATATAGTTCATAATATTTTTTTTAAAAAATAATAGTAAATAAGTTAACATATAAATTATTTTGGCAAATATTGAGGGTTCTTACTGTCAAGGCCAGATCAGATGGAGACCTATATTATGATACTTTCAGCATTAGTTGGTTTTTCTCATTCCGAAGCTTAGTAACATAAACTTCAGATAGAGACCCTGCCAGGTATCACTGTAATCAGTTCAGTAGCATCGCCTTTAGACTTTCTCAATCTCCATCATAAAATTCATATTTCTAGAATTAACATTTCAATTTTTATTCTGCCTATCTGCCACCCCCAAATTTGTGCAGCAAAACCAACTAGCTCTGTGCATATCTAAATGATTTAATCTAAGTTATTAATCCAAATTTCATATACATTGTGATATAATTGAATATTGTCAACATTATTAAAGATCACTAGTTTCAAGCTTTCTCAAGTATAGTAACAAAATTCTCAGTGGCACCAGAGATGCTAAGCATTATTTTGAAGCCGACCTCCCAATTGATCTTGCTAGACAGAAACTGTCTGAGATAGTCACAAATGGCTATCACGTGACCGCAGGTTATTTATTTATTTATTATTTCGCTTTGTATGCCGCCCCTCTCCGCAGACTCGGGGCGGCTCACAACAAAATAAAACAATTCATGACAAATCTAAATTATAGTTTAAAATATTTTTTAAAAACCCATTTACTAAGCAAACATACATACAAACATACCATGCATAAATTGTATATGCCCGGGGGAGATGTCTCAGTTCCCCCATGCCTGACGACAAAGGTGGGTTTTAAGGAGCTTACAAAAGGCAAGGAGAGTAGGGGCAGTTCTAATCTCTGGGGGGAGTTGGTTCCAGAGAGTCGGGGCCGCCACAGAGAAGGCTCTTCCCCTGGGGCCCGCCAACCGACATTGTTTAGTTGACGGGACCCGGAGAAGGCCCACTCTGTGGGACCTAATCGGTCGCTGGGATTCGTGCGGCAGAAGGCGGTCTTGGAGATATTCTGGTCCAATGCCATGAAGGGCTTTAAAGGTCATAACCAACACTTTGAATTGTGACCGGAAATTGATCGGCAACCAATGCAGACTGCGGAGTGTTGGTGAAACATGGGCATATCTAGGTAAGCCCATGACTGCTCTCGCAGCTGCATTCTGCACGATCTGAAGTTTCCGAACACTTTTCAAAGGTAACCCCATGTAGAGAGCATTACAGTAGTCGAACCTCGAGGTGATGAGGGCATGAGTGACTGTGAGCAGTGAGTCCCGGTCCAGATAGGGCCGCAACTGGTGCACCAGGCGAACCTGGGCAAACGCCCCCCTCGCCACAGCTGAAAGATGTTTCTCTAATGTGAGCTGTGGATCGAGGAGGACGCCCAAATTGCGGACCCCCCAGGGTGATGGACGGACAGATGGGATTGTCCTTGGGAGGCAGAACCCACAGCCACTCCGTCTTATCAGGGTTGAGTTTGAGTCTGTTGACACCCATCCAGGCCCCAACAGCCTCCAGACACCGGCACATCACTTCCACTGCTTCGCTGACTGGACATGGGGTGGATATGTAAAGCTGGGTATCATCAGCGTACTGATGATACCTCACCCCATGCCCTTCGATGATCTCTCCCAGCGGTTTCATGTAGATATTAAATAGCAGGGGGGAGAGGACCGACCCCTGAGGCACCCCACAAGGGAGAGACCTCGGGGTTGACTTCTGGCCCCCCACTAACACCGACTGCGACTGACCAGAGAGGTAGGAGGAGAACCACTGGAGAACAGTGCCTCCCACCCCCAATACCTCCAGCCGGTGCAGAAGGATACCATGGTCGATGGTATCGAAAGCCGCTGAGAGGTCAAGAAGCACCAGGACAGAGGATAAACCCCTGTCCCGGGCCCGCCAGAGATCATCCATCAACGCGACCAAAGCAGTTTCCGTGCTGTAACCGGGCCTGAAACCCGACTGCTGGGGACCTAGATAATCGGCTTCTTCCAAGGACCGTTGGAGCTGGAGTGCCACCACCTTCTCAACAACCTTCCCCATAAAGGGAAGGTTGGAGACTGGATGATAGTTATTAGGTTGCTGCAGTTGTTATAAATACATCAGTTACCAAGTGCCCAAACTTGATCATGTGACCATGAGGATGCTGTGGTGGTTGTAAATGCAAAGATTGGTTCTAAATCACTTTTCAGTGCCATTGTAAATTTGAATAATCACTAAATTAATGGTGGCAAGTTGAGGACTACCTGTAGTACAATTTTAAAAAATTAAACAATATAAACCAGCCAAAATGAATATACTCCCCAACCAAGATACTTGTCCAGTTAACAGTAATGCCAAAAAAAGGGACCTTTAATGCTTTTAGTGGCCCAGGCTGAGGAACAGAGTCAGATTTTTAAAATCTAATGAAAAAGCAACAGGTTTTATTAATATTCAGCTTTATTAATTAAGACATTAGCATTATCTAATTTAGAAAAAAGCTTTATTTTTATTACATATTACATATTTACACTCTTACAATCTAAAAAAACCCTATCTTTATACACCATTTTTTTCTCACCAGCAATACAATATTTTAATAGAGTGAAACCTCCAAGGAACAGGCATCGTTTTGAGAGGAATGGCCATAAACGGAAGGAAACAAATAGAGCTAATTTAAAAGAGAGAATAACTATTAATTTTAAATTTTGGTCTATTGGTAAACTTATCACCATGAATTTTCACTGAATGTCATAGAAACTTTTATGACACATTTCCATTGGTCTGTAGGAACTTCAGCACAATTTTCTCATTTAAGCGTCTTTGCCTCTTATCAGATTATTTGGGTTTCTCTCATTCTTTTTCATCCTTGCTACTATTTTGGTGGGGGGAGGAGGAAATTCTTGCGGACTGCCTAGGGAAGCCAAGTTGACAGCCACATTTCTTGCTGGCCTCAGTGGCAGAAGCAGCTGGACACACGCTTCCTTGTCTCTTCCAAACATGCTTCTCTCTCGGCAATGTGGGGGAAAAGAGTGCAATTAAGACACAGCAACAGGAGATGGAAACCTTTTGGCTGCATGCTGAACGCAAGAAATCTATCTCCCCTTTCACTCCAAGATGCCGCACAGGTGCAACAAGACTCATTTCTGGCAGAGTTAGGAAGAGAGAAAGATTTCTTGTGTGCGGCCAAATGTTTCCTGTTGAAAGAGAGGGGGAAGGAAAGGCAGGAGGAAAGGCAGGTACTTTGCCTCATGAGCCCATGAAAGTTTCTTCACCCACTTGGCTCAAGAGTTGGAGGTTGGGGAGGTGAGTGGACACAACACAGAGGAATGGGTGGCTGTTCCCTCAGCTGATTCCCCTGTACCACCCTTGCCTGCATTCCCCATCTGAAGGACACAGGGAGGGCAGGTGACGGATGAATGGGCCAAGCCGGCGAGCAAAGGAGGTAGTGGCAGGAGGCAGAGCTGAAGGGGCGGCGACAGGGATGGCTGGCTACACCTGCCTGTTGCTCAAGCCCTGCACTTGTGGGCTCACTATACACTACCGGCCTTCACGCCTCTTTGCAGGCAGGAGCACATTTCAGAATGCTACTGGAGGTATTTTTATATATATTAATAATTTTATGTATCCCATATAATACAATAATATATAATATATTATAATATACAATTAATACAATAATATATAATATATTATAACATATATATAATATATTATTTCCATTTAGGCACTATCTTATTTTATAAGTACACAAATTACTTATAAATAAAAGATAAATCAGATTTTAAAGGATTTTTATTCTTTTCACAACATTAGCATATTATTGTGTTTTGCCTAAAATAAGATATGTCCCCAGAATAAGGCCAATTAGCCTTTTCAGCACATGAGCTGAAAGAAGCTGCCACAGAAAATAAGTCCCCCAATGACTTTCTGGGGGAAGGGGGAGGGCATATGCCAGGAGCCACTCTTTTTGTGGCCAGCACTCTTTTGGCCAGGAGATCAAGTAGCACCTAAGTTCTAAAAAGGTCAGTTCTGGAGATATTCAAATTCAGTGGGAAATGTCTGAGTCCTGGGTTTACTAGTTCTATTTCCCAGGCTCTTTTGTGCCGACCGCTGCCACCGGCCGACCCTCCCGGTCTTTTCCTATGTCTTCAGCTCCTCCATTTCTACAGAACTCCCCGATTTCTGCTGGCCCCCCTGGTCGCCATCCAATACCTCTGTAGTTATAAGGGGGAACTTCCAATTCACGAGTCCCTCCATGATGTCACACAGTCTGCATACGGACTCCATGGCCTTTAGTAGAGTCCTCCAGCTTCATCAGCATTTTTTCGCAGTCTCTGCCTTGCTCTCTCAGTCGTCTCCCTCACAGCAGCAGCCGGTCTGGGTAGGCCCTCCACCTGATAGACTTTCCGACGCCGAGCACTCCCACCATATAGCTCTCGACGTCTTAGGTCTATTCGGGGGCCAGGACTGTCGTGGTGGTGATGTTAGTTTATTTCCTCTCTTGCCTCTCCCTCACCCCTCTCGATCTCTTTATTTCTCGGGCTCCGCGCAGCGTGATATTACATCAAACAGCATCCTGAATCTCTTCGGGGGGGGGGGCCTGCTGTGGCATCAATTCCTCCGATTCCTCTTTCGCCCTTCTCTCTCTCTCGCCCCCCCTCTCACCTCTTGAAGTCAGTTTTCGGCCAGATTCTTAGTCCCTCGGTCTTTCCTCGTAGTATGACTTTGCAGAAAACAGAGTCAGCTATAAAATTAACTGCCTTGATGGCCCTTGGAAGGGCGAGGAGACAAAAAGGAAGCAGTATGCTCCCTCCCATATTTGGGTATACCAGGGTGATTGACAAAAACCAAAACCATACATACATACACATATTTCCAAACTTGCAAAGAACTGATAAAGAAATAAAGGGAGACTAGTATAGATCTATTTCGAGCTATTTAGCTCTCATCAGTTAGCCAGTTCTTTATCAGTTCTTTGCAAGTTTGGAAAAATATGAAGGCAAACCAAGCTCGGCGGTAATGGGGAAGGCAAATACGCCATCTCTCCCCCCCTCCCCCCGGCTCACTTGCTGTTACTTATCTTCTCACCAAGTAGTGACTTCCTGGGTAGAGAGTCCGATCTCTGTTGAGGCAAGGATTGCAGTTCGACTTCTCCGGCGAGGCAGAGAAGCGACTGTCCATGCACCACTCAAGTACCCGTCTTCTTTTATCTGGCAAATCAAGGAGGGGCGGGGACCAACGGGACCAACCACATGGAGTGACAGGGCTGACCGGCAGGGCCAACCACATGAGGAGTGACTGTGATGGGAGCGATTCTCTTCTTTTCACAAGTCACGCCAGAGTCACCTGGGACGAATGGCTGGATGAAATCAGATGGTAATATCACAGAAAAACTTAACAATCGGTGGCTATGACAGGGAGACACAGGAGAAGGGCAAAAGAGCTGCATGTGGCTCCAGAGCCACGGATTTAGACATTAAATTTACTAAAATACCTTAGAATTGCTCCAAATGTGAATGACTACACCAAGGATTAAAGGAGAAATGTAACTAACATACTTCTTCCATACTACTGTAATGCTCTCTACATGGGGCTACCTTTGAAAAGTGTTCGGAAACTTCAGATCGTGCAGAATGCAGCTGCGAGAGCAATCATGGGCTTCCCCAAATATGCCCATGTTACTCCAACACTCCGCAGTCTGCATTGGTTGCCGATCAGTTTCCGGTCACAATTCAAAGTGTTGGTTATGACCTATAAAGCCCTTCATGGCACCGGACCATAATATCTCCGGGACCGCCTCCTGCCGCACGAATCCCAGCGACCGGTTAGGTCCCACAGAGTTGGCCTTCTCCGGGTCCCGTCGACTAAACAATGTCATTTGGCGGGACCCAGGAGAAGAGCCTTCTCTGTGGCGGCCCCAACCCTCTGGAACCAGCTCCCCCCAGATATCAGAGTTGCCCCCACCCTCCTTGCCTTTCGCAAGCTCCTTAAAACCCACCTCTGTTGTCAGGCATGGGGGAATTGAAATTTTTTTCTCCCTTCCCCCTAGGCTTATAGAATTTATACATGGTATGTTTGTTGGTATGATTGGTCTCTTAAATTGGGGTTTTTAGATTACTTTTTAATATTAGATGTGTTACATTGTTTTTTATTGTTGTTAGTCCCCCCGAGTCTTCGGAGAGGGGCGGCATACAAATCTAAATAAACTAAACTAAACTAACTAAGGATAATATAGTAGTTCTTCCTAATATATTCGTTTAATGTGTTTCATAAATTATGTTGATATGCATCAACGTTGATATACAATAAGAATAGGGTTTTTTTTTCTTAGTGACTATGTTTATAAAGAAATATTCTTGGAGATTGTCATGACTGTACTTTATTTAAAATTTTAGGAAGGATTTATTTCTTTAGATAGTTCATTGCTTTATGAGGTAGCTAGATAAAGTTTTCTGGATACATTTGTCTAAAACATTTGTTAAAAATGCCTTGTTCATCCTTCTGTGCCAAATACTTTTAAAACAACAGGCCGAGGACCTGAAGGAATATAAGAAATGAATGAACACCAATGTGTCCAAATATCTTATTTTGCTTAAAAGGAAATGCTGGCAAATAAATGCTCAGAAAGGGATTTTTTTTCCCCCTAAGCCCTGTGGATTTTTTTGTTTCTGGCAAGTTTTTGTGCAGGTTAGAAATGAAAACCATTCATCTGGTGCCCCAAAGAACAGCCTTATTGAATGGAGTAACAGTGTAATGTACCATTGAAAGAAGGATTGAAAACGATTATCTTGTTAACTCTTGACAGTTACCGCCAGCTTGAAATAGAACTGGCAAGATTGATTTGCAAATGAATTACAGCTTTTTCATTTTGTGCCAGGATCATCTTTTTATATTCTGATATGACAGATGCTGGGTTCCCTGCTTTTGTTTCTTTTCAGTTTTATACTTGCAAATAAAAAACAAAAGATGATAACGGTAATTTTATTTGCATCTTTTTCTTTAGGAGTTTATTCTTTGTAGAAAAGTTTTTAATTTTATGTTTTTACTTACTGCTACTTTTAGAATGGTCTCATTAATTTAACTACAATTTTTATATTTACAATATAAATATAAAATGAAAATGGGGAAATGGAGAATAAATAAATCATTTCTCTTCCCTAAATAGTCAGTTTTGAATGAAGACCACTAATGATAGTGTATACTATTTATGTCTGATAGTAGCCAGATCAAATATCATGATTCCTAGCCCAGACCCAATTTAACAGTAGAAAGTCTTGATTATTTCTCACAGCTCTTCTGTTTATAGACATATTTATTTGACTTGAACATATATTGTGTTTTGTGAAGTAAAATGATCGGTAGTCACAAATATTAAAGTATTCTAATTTATACAATTCTGTCAGTTACTATAATAAATAAAACCAGTAATTATTTTACACATAATTTCTTTCTAAATTTAAGTTTTATTGATTTTATATAAAACCTTTGTTTCATGTTTACATTATATTGAGGATAAAACATTCTATTTTTTAAAACGATCCTTTAAAATTGGTAAATTTAGTATTTTAACAATTTGATTCCAATAAATAATTTGACATTTTATTATAATTAAGTAAACTTCAGAAACACTCTTTACAACATTGAAATTCTAAGAAATAAAATAATGAAATGAGAATTAAAAGAGTGCTTCCTAAGACTTAGTGATATTCAAAGCAGTCTAATTGTAATAAGCTTTTTAATTCCCAAACATCTACATTTCTCACAATACTGTCAGATTGTCTAGAATTTGAGGTTTGGAGTTTGATACGGAAAAGTGGTGGAAGCAATGAGTGAGACCAAGAATCCTCTGCAGAGTTGTATGTATGTATTGATATATTTGCCTTCATAGTGGTCAATAACAGAACTTAACAGGTCTATCAGTTGAAAGATTAGTATGAATAATAAAATAGTACAAAATGCCATAAAACAATATACAATAAACAATAAACATTGAGACACCAGCAGAAAGTCCAAAAACACCAGCTAATGGGCAAAGAGAAATGGTTAACCTATCTAGATTTCTTTATCCAGGAACATGGTGAATTTAAAGCATTTGTTTGCTGCAAACAAAATGTTTGTTGAATTGTGAAATGAATTATGGAATAAAAAATTGACTTTAGAGAGATTTAGCTTTCAAAGATTTTAAATTCCACAATTAATAGGTAAAGAAATAATTGGAATTGAAAAATATAAGATGGAATTCAAAATTGAATTGTGTACAAGTGATGTACATGTGTTGCTAAAACACAAACTTTTGCTCAAATGTAAAAGGATGTATGATAAAATGGATTAAGAATTTTGGTTATAATATACACACATGAACCAATGAAAAATAATGTAAAATCCATGATAAAATGGATTAAGAATTTTGGTTATAATATACACACACGAACCAATGAAAAATAATGTAGTTAAAAGGATAAAAATTTACATTATATTGCAATTTAAAAGTTATTTTTATAAAATGATATAATAATGGTGTATAAGATTTATGAATAGCCAATTAAAAAGAGACTTACAGAAGTTTTGGTTTGTATACGGTAAGTGCAGTTAGACTATTATACACATAATGGTAGGAAATATTACAATATCTACGATAGAAGAATGGATTGTAAAAATTATGCAGTTTGCAGAAATGGCAAAAGGGATTTGTTTGATCAGGGATAAGACAAAACAAGTACTTTTTAAAATCAAAGATGGGAAACTTCTTGTGGACTTTTTGCTTTTTGAAAATGGAAAATGAACCAGTGAGTCTCGATTATACGACATAAACGGGCAGGCTGAGAGTCGGATAGCCAAAAATGTCAGATAATCTAGACTCTACTGTGTGTGGCCTTGACGTGACTCAAAATCAAGGCAGGAGAAAAATAAATAGGTGTCTAGAGGTCCTGGGATAAAGCAATTCAGGAGATACGAACTAAAGACAAACCCAACTCTCTGCATGCTTATGACATGTATTTTCAGAGACTGCTTACGTTTCCTCCCTCTGAGCTGCCCGGTAGTTTTGCCAAGTGGGAAGCTTGAACATTGATAAGGGAAGCAACGGGGTTCCAGAGCAGGGTTTACGGGCGTCAATCTCTGCCTGCTTCTTTCTTTCCCTTGGCCTCCTTCATCCAGAAGCTTTCCTCTCCCTAGCAACTCTGTGTGTGTGTGTGTGTGTGTGTGTGTGTGTGTGTGTGTGTGTGTGTGTGTGTGTAAGAGAGAGTGCTAAAAGACTTGTTCTATAGTCACTAGATCTGATTTGTTGGAAAGCTAGTTTTCGTGTCTTCATCAAAAGAAAATACAATATGCAACACACACACACATACAAACACCTTGACTGGAATAGGAGCCGCAGCAGTTGCTTGTTAAAGTTATTTCCAAGTCCTGTAAGTGGATTTAAGATTGAAGGAGAGGGAAAGAGCGAGAGTGAACAAGAGCAAACAGGGGAACGAAGGGGATTGTTAAATTAGGGACCGGAGAAGGAATGGGGCATGTGGAACATGTTCTTTCTCTTGGCGGTGGGAGAGGTTATTAAATTAGATAGCTGCGACTCCTTTTCCAAGTCAAGGGGTGTATGGGGGTGTTAGGTAGCACATTCCTCTTGCTGGGCAGCCAGTGCCTGCAGGGGAGCTGTGTGTGGAGGAGAGGCGAGAAGTGGCTCTCCCTTCTCCCCACCATCTCCATCTCCCTGCCTCTTTCCCCCCAATTGAGGCTTTGCACTCTTTGGAGACTGCTTCCCCGCCGCAACTGCCATGTTTGGGGGGGTGTCTAGGGGTGTGGAAATGCCTACAGCCATGCCCCCAAGCAGCCACAACTTCAGATGATACGGAATGTTGGATATTCGAAGGTTGGATAATCGAGACTCTATTTTCCTTCCATAGTTTTCAAAACTAATGTGGTTGGTAAATCCACAATAACTGAATTTAAACATGCCTTGGATAAACATATATCCATCCTAAGATAAAATACAGGAAATAGTATGTATGTATATACTGTATATACTGTATGTATGTATGTATGTATGTATGTATGTATGTATGTATGTATGAATGTATTTGATTTTTATGACGCCCTTCTCCTTAGACTCAGGGTGGCTTACAACATGTTAGCAATAGCACTTTTTAACAGAGGCAGCATATTGCCCCCACAATCTGGGTCCTCATTTTACCCACCTCGGAAGGATGGACGGTTGAGTCAACCTTGAGCCGGTGATGAGATTTGAACCTCTGACCTTCAGATCTACAGTATAAGGGCAGACTAGATGGACCACGAGGTCTTTTTCTGCCATCAGTCTTCTATGTTTCTAATGCTGACAACAAACTTTCAGAATAAATTATCAAAACAATTTTTTTGACACATCCTTTACAGCCTGAGATCCTAGGGATGTCACTTCCGAGTCTATTCCTCTGCCCTCTATTTAGCTGTGGGCTGCACAATCTTTTAATCTGACTGTTTCCAAAGCAGCATGTCTTCTCCCAATCTGTCAGCATACCATCACACCATCTCCTAAGGTTTTTTTCACATACCACTAACTGCTGCCTCCTCCCCAGTTGACTCAACAAACTCCTTCAGGAGATAAGTCTGCAACCCTGCTGTGCTCACCTCTCCTTCAGTTCCCCCCTGCCCCCAAGGGCAGCAGCTGCCTTGACAAGGCCCTCCTCATCAGCAGTGGAAGGAAGAAGATAGTGAAGGTCAGCAGGAAGATAGAGTAGGAAGGTAGCAGAGTGGAGGGTGACTAAAAGGACAGTGATGAGAAAGGTGAAGAGAGTTGAAATATATGTTGTCATGAATGCGTTGGGCTGCCAAGCCTCAAGAATTTGATCACATGACCATGGGAGCATTGCAACAGTCATAACTGCCATTCATTCAACGCTGTTGTAACTTTGAATGGCTGCTTAACAAATGATCCTTAAACAGGAGTACCTGTGCTAATTCACCCCTTGCAGAAAAAATATTTATTTATTTATTTATTTTATTTATTCGATTTTTATCCCGCCCTTCTCCTTAGACTCAGGGCGGCTTACAACATGTTAGCAATAGCACTTTTTTTAACAGAGCCAGCATATTGCCCCCACAATCCGGTTCCTCATTTTACCCACCTCGGAAGGATGGAAGGCTGAGTCAACCTTGAGCCGGTGATGAGATTTGAACCACTGACATTCAGATCTACAAGTCAGCTTCAGTGGCCTGCAGTACAGCACTCTACCTGCTGCGCCACCCCGGCTCATTATATATTTGTTCTTGAATATATAATCACAATTTATTGTGATTATATTGTTGACATAAGTTATTTATTATGTATAATTCTAGTTTGGTAAATGGAGTCCTTTTTTCTTACGGTTATTATTAGCAAGTTGAATTCTTTCATTCAACTGTATTTGAAATAAAATAATAAATTCCCGTGGGTGGAGCCATTGGAATTTCAAATCTGGGTTGTAATTATCTTTTGGGAGTCAGTTGTAACTTGGATCATAAAGTAAGGACTACTTGTATGACAAGATATGAAAAATCCCAGAGCTGAAAGAAAATTGCACTGAATATCATGAGTGCCATAAGGTGGTTAAATTTAGATTTTGTTTTACATTTTTAATCCCACCTTTATTATTTTTTATAAATATCCCAAGGTGACAAGCAATACTTTTCCCTCTTCATAATCCCCACAACAATCCTTTGAGGTGAGCTGACCTGACACAGATTAACTGGTCCAAAGTCACGACTAGTTTCCTAACGTTTGCCTTACATACAGTTGTTTCAGGTAAAGTACTTCCTGCTTCAGAACCTTCTGTTATTCCAATATTACTATCTGTGCTCCTTCAACTACAAATTGGATGAACAGACAGTGACACTTTTTCAATATTATTACATTAAACCAAGTGGATTTTGATTGATAACCTAATATTCAACTAATGCAAAACATCAATCATGGCAAGTATATTAATTATTTAATATTGCAGTCTAATTCAGAAATCAATGTGCTGCATGAGAGAAAGAAAAACTCACTGTTCCCAGAAGACTTAAGACAGGGAATGATTTTTTTTAAAAAAAATCTTCTATACTCTCGTGTGTTAGTTCAATACAGATCTTTATTCATTTGCCAATAATATATTTCCCGTTTCCACTTCAGGACCATTTTATCAGTTTTAAGATCTATAATTGAATTAAGTCTGCTTTCAGCACAGAGCAAAAACAGTTGTGCAAATATTGATGAAGTTGTGACAAGCACAGCGTAGGAGACAGACCACTAAAGAGAACAAATTTGATACCATTAGCAAGAAGCTTTGTGTGTCAGTGACCTGGGTTCTGCTTCCTAGCAATTAAGTTCATTATGACCTTCAGCTCCAATATAAATAGAGGACTTCAGTTTTCTGTTAATAATGTATGATGTGGTATAGCAAATTTTGATTATTATGCTACATGTTTCGGGAGACTAATTTTTTCTATGCAGATTATTTTTTTTAAAAAAAACCATAACAGTAACAGATGTTTGTAGCACATTGTAAATCTGAAAAATATGAATAAAAATAAGAATATATGGAAATGATTGAAAATAGATTTTCAAAATGCATTCAGTGATTTGAGCAATTAATATTTACAGATGTATATAATTATTTTCATAGTTGCTGTTAGTAATAGAAACATTGCTAATAGTCAGATGCAAGGATTTTGTTATGATAATTTACTGTAGCTATAAATCCCTGAATACTCTGTCAAAACCTAGTTGCTCATCATTTTGCAAGCAAACTAAAATATTTCAATGCTTTCTCTGGAAATTCTTCCTACTGTAATACAACTTTTATATAGAAAATCTTAATTTTTATAGCTTTTACTCAGAATTGTCCTCTGACAGCATCAAAAACTTATTTACTTGATACATGGATAGACCAAATTATCACTCAGAGACAGAGATCCATTAAACCAGTTGAGCATCTGGTAAGTCACTTTAGGTCAGTAATTGATTCAGTTAGTATATTTATATTGGCCATATAATTCTCTAGATGGATTTCAATAAAAATAAGAAATACAATATTATAAACCACATAAAAAGAATGGCAGTGTAAGCGTTTTAATATATTTAAGTATATTTTCATGTGTGTAGTTTTAAAACTGATCTAATGATTTTATGTAATAACTTTCATAAAATTTTGGAAAATATTATAAAAAGTGTCAGGATAGTCTCTTTTAGGAACTTTATCCTTACTTTGACTGAGTTGGTTCTTACACAGCTGATTGGCACTAATAGAAGATCAACCCGGATAAGACGGAGTGGCTGTGGGTTCTGCCTCCCAAGGACAACTCCATCTGTCCGTCCATTACCCTGGGGGGGGAATTATTGACCCCCTCAGAGAGGGTCCGCAACTTGGGCGTCCTCCTCGATCCACAGCTCACATTAGAACAACATCTCTCAGCTGTGGCGAGGGGGGCGTTTGCCCAGGTTCGCCTGGTGCACCAGTTGCGGCCCTACCTGGACCAGGACTCATTGCTCACAGTCACTCATGCCCTCATCACCTCGAGGTTCGACTACTGTAATGCTCTCTACATGGGGCTACCTTTGAAAAGTGTTCGGAAACTTCAGATCGTGCAGAATGCAGCTGCAAGAGCAGTCATGGGCTTACCCAGGTATGCCCATGTTTCACCATCACTCCGCAGCCTGCATTGGCTGCCGATCAGTTTCCGGTCACAATTCAAAGTGTTGGTTATGACCTTTAAAGCCCTTCATGGCACTGGACCAGAATATCTCCGAGACCGCCTCCTGCCGCACGAATCCCAGCGACCGATTAGGTCCCACAGAGTGGGCCTCCTCCGGGTCCCGTCAACTAAACAATGCCGGTTGGCGGGCCCCAGGGGGAGAGCCTTCTCTGTGGCGGCACCGGCTCTCTGGAACCAACTCCCCCCGGAGATCAGGACTGCCCCTACTCTTCCTGCCTTCCGTAAACTCCTCAAAACCCACCTTTGCCGTCAGGCATGGGGAAACTAAACATCTTCCCCTGGGCACGTTGAATTTATATATGGTATGCTTGTGTGTGTGTATGTTAGTATAGGGTTTTTTCTTAAATTTATAATATTTTAATAAATTGGATTAATGTATTGGATTGTCTTTTCACTTGTTGTGAGCCGCCCCGAGTTTTCGGAGAGGGGCGGCATACAAATCCAAATAATAAATAAATAAATAAATAAATTTGTAGCTCAAGGTTGAAATGAGGGGTCGTTGGTGCTCTCTGAACTTGGTTGTCTTCTTGCAGATATTTCATTACCCAATTAGATAACATAATCAGTGCTAGGTTTAATATCACACATAAGTATGACAGGAGCAGAATTTGCATTACAATATCACACTTTGTGTTTTATCACATTGTCTTCTTTCTTCTCTTCACCCCCATAGATGCCTACAGGTAGATGGTTAGTAGTCTAACTTCTAATCCAGGAAAATAAATATCTAATTTATAGAATATTGTTTTGATTGAGCCGGGGTGGCGCAGCAGGTAGAGTAGGTAGGCCACTGAAGCTGACTGTAGATCTGTAGGTCAGCAGTTCAAATCTCAGCACCGGCTCAAGGTTTACTCAGTCTTCCATCCTTCCGAGGTGGGTAAAATGAGGACCCAGATTGTGGGGGCAATATGCTGGCTCTGTTAAAAAGTGCTGTTGCTAACATGATGTAAGCTGCCCTGAGTCTAAGGAGAAGTGCGGCATAAAAGTAGGTAGGCAGGTAGGTAGGTAGGTAGGTAGGTAGATAGATAGATAGATAGATAGATAGATAGATAGATAGATAGATAGATAGATAGATAGATAGATAGATAGATGATCTTGTTTTATTGTTACACAATCCCAGAAAAACACATATTGAAAATATCTAATATATCATTTCTGAAGTTCCTTTATAAGAAAGGCTTATATTAAATAACCTTGATTATAGTTTATTTATAATTAAAAAATCCAAAGAAGAATGTCATTCACATTTTTAAAAAATCTGAATAAATCTGAAAAATCACAAACCAATAAAAATATAAGAAAATATTAGTTTATGTCTACTTCCGTTGCATGGAAATAATTATAAAGTTATTTGCAGCCTGGTTTAACTGAATGGCTAAAATCTTTAATGCATGTGATGATAGAGAAATAAAGGCACTGGTTTATCATGTTTACTTTTTATTGCCAAAAATACAAATGAATTTTTGCTTAAGATAAAAAGCAAAGAATCCTGGTAGTATATGAGTTCTGTGTTATAAATTTATTCATAAACAGTGTGATCCTGAAGAGAATTCTGTTAAGCAGGATGGTTAGAAAGATATAAAACAGTGGAGCAAGTTAGCTGTAATTTAAGTTATCAGTGATTTATGTTGGATCTACTGACACAAAATCTGAGTCACCTTCCTTCTTAATAGAATTGATCAAAGAATATTGAACAAATTGACACTTCAAATTTTTATTTTTGTTTGTTGGGTACTATGTATTGATTCTCCTAAACCCGCACTACTCTGAAGTTAGATGAATCAGCTGAATTTTTAAATCGTGTGCTATTAGTCAACTTTGTTTAGATGTTAAGATCATACAATTTTACACAGAAATTATTTTCTTATTCCTGGAAGAATAAACAGTTGAATATTTCAAATTGGAGAATTTAAGCTTTGCACTGAATTGAAAACATTTCTTTTTATAAATGGCATATATGTTCTGGTTCTAATAAAGAGATTTAAAATTTACTAACTATCATATGCCTTCACTTATTGTGTTATATATTTGTATTATGTTTTAGATTTTATGGTAAAGACATTTTGGAATTATACTAGAGGATGCATTTAAGTTTTATTCAATAATATAGCTTCAGACATTAAAAAAATCTAAACAAAAGGACAGATCATTACAACTTTTGAAGTTCAACATAAATAATTGTATACCAATGATTAATAATTGTTTGTAATTTTTGTTCTTCTATTTCAGAGATGCTGGAAACATCAAAACTGAATTAGAACATCTGGTAAGTTCTAATTTTCTCTTGAATATTTGCATCATCTTTGATATCTGCATTGTAAATGAACAGTTCTGAATGGGCTTTGAATCGCTTGAATTGAGAAAGTCAACTATTTCCCAGAGGGTCAGCTTACTGTTATTATGTGTGAAGCACTTACATTTTCATTTATCTTATGTTTCAAGGGACTTTAATTTTTTTAAATTTCTTGATGTGGAGATGAAATAAAATGGGCTATAAGCCTTGAATTGATGATTTCCTTAATTATAAAATAAAAGTTGTTCTTCATTGGGATTTTTTTTTTGGCGTCTCTAGATATCAATATAACAAAGTTCTGTTTTGAAACACACATTCATGTATTGCTTATACACTTCATTAATTTGACCGCTTTTAAATGCAATATGAGCTTTCTCAATATAGCATGAATTACTCATTTAAATGATACGTTGTTAAATAAAAGTGCAGTTTTTAATGAAAACATTAAATGCTTAACAGTAAAACATAGAAACATAGAGACATAGAAGACTGACGGCAGAAAAAAACCTCATGGTCCATCTAGTCTGCCCTTATACTATTTCCTGTATTTTATCTTACAATGGATATATGTTTATCCCAGGCATGTTTCAATTCAGTTATTGTGGATTTACCAACCACGTCTGCTGGAAGTTTGTTCCAAGGATCTACTACTCTTTCAGTGAAATAATATTTTCTCACGTTGCTTTTGATCTTTCCCCCAACTAACCTCAGATTGTTCCCCTTTGTTCTTGTGTTCACTTTCCTATTAAAAACACTTCCCTCCTGAACCTTATTTAACCCTTTAACATATTTAAATGTTTCGATCATGTCCCCCCTTTTCCTTCTGTCCTCCAGACTATACAGATTGAGTTCATTAAGGCTTTCCTGATACGTTTTATGCATAGTGTTGTCAGATTCATAGATTTGTTCAATTAGAATATAAATTCATTCAGAGTTCCATTTAGGAAACAAGGTAGGGAAGCCAGGTGTGTCAGTGTGGATGTTCTGGACACACAGTTGGGAAACAAGATCTGACTGTAATCTGAAGAACAGCATTTTCTTTTCCAGAATACTTGTGAGATAACGGGTTCACATCAAGTATGTATTTCATCCAACTACTAGATCTTTCTGAGGAAACAAAGCAAGAATATTAGATATGTTTGCTGTCTTGAGTTGACCAAAGTAAAAACAGAAATATCAATAACAATTTGTGTCTTCAGTGCATGCTCAGTAATACTTCCTTACCTCTGAATATACATATGCAATTCTCCTTGTAAGTATTAGGACTGTCTTAGACCTTGTAGTACCTTAGTACCTTGGAGCATCACTAACAACTTTTCTCTTTTTTTAATGGGGCTCCCTGAAGCTCTTATTAAATTAGTGTAATTCTGAGCTTCCTGCTGTAGCAATTTGAGTCTGTCAGTCAACTCTATTCTCCAGAGAAGTTGGTTAAATCAGCCTTAAGATTTCTTGATAATATCTCTCTTAGATTAGCTTCTAATAATATGGCTAATACATTGAATTCAGTAGTAGGTTCTAAAACCCTTTACTACTGGTTCACGCTCGCTTATGCATGACACTACTGCTTATGCACACAAATGTCCGGGATGGGTGGGCAAAGTCTCCCACTGCCGGCGTTACCAGTTCTTAGAACAGGGCCAAACTGAGGAGCAACCCACTGCTGGTTGAATCTAGTACTGTATTGATTTGCACACCTAACTGAGTACTCAAAAGTTGTAGAAATTTTGATTTATTTTCCCTTGATGGAAACTTCTTAGGCAGTCTTCTTCTGTCTCCAGAAATACTCAATCAACAATGTGGCACTTGATCAGGAATATATCCAGGTTTGCATGATCATTCAGTTTTTTGCAAGTGATTGTGGATACAGTTAATCCTTGAATTAAAACAACAATAGAGATTGTAATTTCTATCACCAAGCAATGTTTTCGTAGCAGTGGCAATCTTTGCAGTTGCCATTGATAACTGAATACAGGGGCGGGTTACCATTCCAGCCCTACCGGAATGAGCTGGGAGCACACGCCCCCCTGCGCGCCCCCACGTCCTGCGTGCGCACACCCCCTCGCAGAATTCGGCTTCTGTTCATGTGCAGAAGCCCAATCTCGTGCGAGGATGAGATTTCTGGGGGTTTTCGTTTCTGCACATGCACTGAAGCGGAAAAAAAAATAGAAATAGCCTTTAAAAAGGGTAAATGGCCACTTGCCGCTTGCCGCTGCCGTTCGCCCTGCTCGCCACGGTTTGCCCCCCCACCCGTGCATCTGTCATGGTGGCTCCCTGCAACCTTTTGCCTTGCCCGTCCCTGGTGCCTCTTCCAGTAGCGGCTACCTGCAGCTGCCGGCTGCCTTTTGCCCTGCCTGCCTAGGCGCCTCTCGTGGCAGTGGCTGCCTACAGCCACCAGCCACCTTTTGCCCTGCCCACCCCTGGTGCTTCTCGCAGCAGTGGCTGCCTGCATCCGCTGGCTGCCTTTTGCCCTGCCAGCTCTCACGCCTGTCATGGCAGTGGCTGCCTGCAGTTGCCGGCCGCCTTTTGCCCTGCCTTACTGCGCCTCTCGCAGCAGCGGCTCCCCACTACCACCCACTCTCGCCCACCGTGCCACGCTGCAAGCCACCCACCTGGTCCTTACCTTGCCTGCAGGGGCGCCGCAGGCATGGTGCGGCCGGAGATGGGCAGCAGCCGGAACGGCGACAGGCATTTTTACGGTAGCAAAAATTGCAGGCTTCTTTGTTTCCGTGCATGCACGGAATTTTTTTACCAGAATAATTTTTTACTGGAATCGCTCCAGCTGCTCGTGCACGCTGGAACCGGAATGGGCCTGCGCACTCTGCTTTCCACAGCTGAATGACTGTTCTGGGAGTTCCTGCTGGAGCCCACCCCTGACTGAATACCATGGTTGTTAGGTGAGGCAACTTCCTGCTAGCTTCCCCCAAGTCAATGGAGAAGGTGGCAGGAAGTTGAATATCCCAGGCTGGTGTCAAATAGGTAGGGCAGCAAAAAAGAACTGTGGTGAGAGTTTGTGAAGAGGTGCACAATAGAAACCATATGAGGAGCGTATGTGAGGGTGCATGAGTAAAGTGGCATGGGTCAAAGGTGCAATATGGGTTGGGAAGGATGCATAGTGTAAACAGTGAGGCTGGAGGAAATATGTATATGGTGGTTACTTATTCAGCAACTTACAATCTTTCTCATTAGCTTCCCCATTGATTTTCTTGGGAAGCTGGCAGAAAGGTTGCAAATAACAATCATGTGACCCTGGGCACTGCAGTCAATCATAAGTGCAAACTAGTTGCCAAGCATCCAGATCACGATTACGTGCCCATGGGGGGACTTGGACGAATAAGACTCTGAGAACTGATTGTAATCACTATTCGTACAGTGCCATGATAGCTTCGAATCATCATAGATAAACAGTACACTACCTGTGCTGTTCTGTTTGTTCCTACCAATTTATTTTATTGGAACAATTATTGCAATAATATCTTGTGCTTACTTAGTGCTATGGCAGCTACAGTTCATAAATGTGATTCATTTTTTTCTTGAATGGTTTCATTGCTTGTCATAATAACAACAGTAGATCTGGTATCTCAATGTACAGTGATCCCTCGATTTTCGCGATCTCGATCTTCGCGAAACGCTATATTGCGATTTTTCCCACCCGATGACGTCACTCTCTTCCTTTCTCATCTTTCTTTCTCTCTCTCTTTCTCTATCTTGCTTCTTCCACTCTCACACTCTCTTCCTCCCTCTCTCATCTCTTTCTTTCCTTCTCTCTCTTTCTCTATCTCTCCCCCTCTTGCTCTCGAGCGGCGGGCGGGCGGGCGAGCGGCAGGCGGGCAGCAGCGAGGAGCCGAAGATCGGGGTTTCCCCTTTGCGTGGGCGGTGGGGAAGACCCAGGGAAGGTTCCTTCGGCCGCCCAGCAGCTGATCTGCTCGGCAGCGCCGCAGCAGCGAGGAGCCGAAGATCGGGGTTTCCCCTTTGCGTGGGCGGCGGGGAAACCCTGATCTTCAGCTCCTCGCTGCTGCGGCGCTGCCGAGCAGATCAGCTGCTGGGCGGCCGAAGAAACCTTCCCTGGGTCTTCCCCGCCGCCCACGCAAACTCCACCATCTGCGCATGCGCGGCCATGGAAAAAGGGCGCGCATGCGCAGATGGTGTTTTTACTTCCGCACCACTATATCGTGAAAAATCGAGTATCGCGAGGGGTCTTGGAACGTAACCCTCGCGATAATCGAGGGATCACTGTATTGCATCTGGAGATAGACACATTTCTACTGATCACCTGAGGAGTTAGATAAAGACTTCTGTAATAGTTCAGGAGGTGCTTTATCCATCCAGAAAGCTGTTAACATATTCTAAGAGGACTTTTTTTAAAATAACTTCTTCTGAATTTTGAACCTGAGTACCTATTCTTTATTCTGGGGTCCTCTTATTCCTGCTGATTTGGGGGGAAAATACTCTGATTGTCTTCCTTAAAGGTTTATTTGACAGCTATTTCTTCCTTTCATATTTCTATCCAGGAACTTCTTTTTTCACATCTAGTTTAATAATATACTATAGTGGGCAAATTCATTCATTCAGTTTGTTTCGATCAGGCTCAGTTAACCTTTGGTATAGCTTCTCTGTGGTATTAATTTCATTCTTCTCTAAGCTGCTTTGCCTATTGGCTATTGTGTCTATAGTTGCTCTCTATGAGGCTTACATTTCTGGTTGCAATCATGACAGTTACTTGAAAATATTAATTTTTATCTCACAAATAATTTATTTTAAAATAAATCATCTTAGATTTGTTGACAATACATTAATAGAATAAATTATTTAAGCTATAATTCAGCTATAATTCAAAAGTTAAATTTGGTGTGTTATGAACAAAAGGTTTTATCAATCTGTATTTGGAAATCTCACAATATTTTAACTCTATACTCGATTTTTCATTATTGGCACATGATTTAAAAAATAATCAAGTATTCCAGTGAATCATTTTGGTGATTGTGTTATGTTGTTGTTTATAATTAGTTTGTGTAATCATTTCTTGCTGATTTATAATGTGAAATAAAGTATTTGTAGGAGCAATATTGGAAGAATTCAAAGGTCCATCCAGAGCAAAGAAATCAAAATTTTGCCAGAAATAATTCAGACTTTAGAGGCAAGACATAAATAGTAAGCAGCAGCCTAGCTATTGAATTTTTTTCATTGTCAAACCAGGTTCCCTCTCGCCTGCCTTTTCCTCAGAAAAAGCAAAGTTCCCTGACTAACAAGATAGAATAATTGAAACAAAGAATCTTTGAGCATGTAATACAGCACAAAAAGAACAGAAAAAAGTTGCCAGCCTTGAAGCTTGCTCCAAAGAAACAGCATTAAAAGCACAAATATTAAAAGATGTCAATACTATAATATCAAATATAAGCAGTAGCTCACTGCAAGAAACAAACCAACTATAGATAGTTGTCAGTTTACAACCACAATTAAGCCAAGAATTTCTGTTGTTCTGTTAAATGTGTCTTTGCCCTATTTTATGACCTTTCTTGCCACAGTGAATCATGCAGTTGTTAAGTTACTAATGTTGTTAAAGTGAATCTGGTTTCAACATTGACTTTGCTTGTCAGAAGGTGGCAAAAGATGATCAAATGACCCTGCGACTCTGCAACTATCACAAACCTATGCCAGTTGACAAGCACCTCTGTATTGTGTATTTTTGGTTGTCCATAGATGTATGGGAAAATGGGTCCACTACTTTCATCCATTACTTTTTTTCTTTTTTTTTAGCTTTCTTGGTTAGGTTGTTATATGACTGACTTGATTGGATTATCTAGTTTCTGTATTAGGTCCACTGGGATGATGATGAAGGCTTTATCCTTATTATATTTTTAAGGGTTACTGTCTTCTATGAGTTATAGGTAGTCTTCAACTTATGATCACAGTTGAGACAGAACCAGTGACTTCTGGTTCCTCCTTCTGCGAGACCAGAGGCCGGGACTGTGACCTCTGCGACCGGCTCCAAGTACTTCACAGCTGAGTGTCCAAATTCGGACCTAACACACACACACACTGCCACCTTTTGCCCTATCTGCCCCAGTCCCTCTCACGGCAGCGGCTGCCTGCAGTTGCCGGCCGCCTTTTGCCCTGCCTTACAGCGCCTCTGGTGGTAGAGGCTCCCCACTACCATCCACTCCTGCCCACTGTGCCGCGCTGCGAGCCACCCGCCTTACCTTGCCTGCAGAGGCGCCGACTTCTTTGTTTCTGTGCATGCATGGAATTTTTTTTACCAGAATAATTTTTTACTGGAATCGCTCCAGCTGCTCGTGCATGCTAGAACCGGAATGGGCCTGCGCGCTCTGCTTTCCACAGCTGAATGACCGTTCTGGGCGTTCCGGCTGGAGCCCACCCCTGACTGAATACCATGGTTGTTAGGCAACTTCCTGCTAGCTTCCCACAAGTCAATGGAGAATAGAAAAAATAGAAAAATGTAAAGATTGAAATATACAAGGTAAGGCTGCGCATTCAGAGCTTCTGCAGCTGCTGAGGTGGGGAGGCAGAGAGCTCTGCCGGTGGCTGGGGAACGGCTTCTCCCAACGGGGAGGAGCCCAGGCCACAGGGTCACCTGAACAGGGAGCCCACCACTACCCTGCCCTCACCAGCTGCTCGTCTACTGATGATCCGGACTGCCTGGGGCCGTGCAAAAAGCCCGTACAGAGAGGGAGGGAAGCCTGGCTTACCTTGTTTTGTTTGCTTAGGAAACGACGGCCGGGATCTCCTCTCTGCATCTTTTGGCACACGCGCCTGTTGCTGATCTTTGCACTCACATGAGCACCAGAAACCAGACCAGCTGGCCAGTGGCGCATGTGCACTCTGGAAACTGGAAGATCATTTCCTTGGAACATGCATGCATAATAGAATATATAGAATGTTATATAGAATGCTGGTGAGACCACATTTGGAATACTGTGTTCAGTTCTGGAGACCTCACCTACAAAAAGATATTGACAAAATTGAACGGGTCCAAAGACGGGCTACAAGAATGGTGGAAGGTCTTAAGCATAAAACGTATCAGGAAAGACTTAATGAACTCAATCTGTATAGTCTGGAGGACAGAAGGAAAAGGGGGGACATGATCGAAACATTTAAATATATTAAAGGGTTAAATAAGGTCCAGGAGGGAAGTGTTTTTAATAGGAAAGTGAACACAAGAACAAGGGGACACAATCTGAAGTTAGTTGGGGGAAAGATCAAAAGCAACGTGAGAAAATATTATTTTACTGAAAGAGTAGTAGATCCTTGGAACAAACTTCCAGCAGACGTGGTAGATAAATCCACAGTAACTGAATTTAAACATGCCTGGGATAAACATATATCCATCCTAAGATAAAATACAGGAAATAGTATAAGGGCAGACTAGATGGACCATGAGGTCTTTTTCTTCCGTCAGACTTCTATGTTTCTATGTTTCTATGTAATGGGCGGCTGTTGTTCCACTTTCTGGCACACCTGTGCGTATGAAAACCAGCTGGCTGGCATTGCCGGAACCCAGAGGAGCAAGTGGCAACAGTTCCGCATGCCCAGAGAAATGGCTCTGCGTGCCACTTCTAGCACACGTAACATAGATTGACATCACTGGCCTATAATCTTCTTCTGGGTTGTTGTTCTGGTCTGTGGTATAATTGTCTGATTGCGTATTAATTTTTACTTTATGATCAGCAGTAATGTTAATGTTTGAACCTGTATGTCAATGTTGGAATGTCGATGCCGAACCTGCACAATCTAATTTTTGTTAAATCTTTGTTAAAGATCAGAATGTTTCATCTCTTTAAACCTTACAGGAATGACTCACTTGTCCTTGTGGTCAAGGAAAGAATTCTGACCATTTTAAGTGTTGGGTTGCAGACTGTCATTAATAGCTTGTTAGCCCATCAGTGGTTTGTGGATAGTTACTGCCTTTCAGCAATGTAGATATTCTCCTTGTAATATGTCAATCAATAAACACCAATAGGGATTGCTAAAAGCTCTTCCTGAGTAGTATGTTTCATGTATTTTTCCCAGTAAAGTTATTTATAATCATTGCTATTTGAAGAATTAGGATTGTCCACTTTATGTACTCATGTCAGTCTTGCAGTGCACTTCATATGTACTGCAACAATTAGGACTTAGTTTTACACATTTTATTTTTTATAAAGGAAATAATATATTTTTACTTTATTCTATTCTTTTTTCTTTCAATTTCAAGATTATCTTTTTTTATTTCAACAGTATTTTTATACTGATAAAAATAGTTGTGTCATGGATAGAGTTATGCTTCCTGAAATGTGTGGAAACCAAAAGTAACTCCTGATAATTCCCTATGAGTCTGCTTTCAAAAAAGAAATAATATTTCTTTAAGCATATTTGACAGGAGAAGGAATATCACAGTTACATCTTAAAGATTATTATTGTATAACAACAGCAAAAAACCCAGTGGCTGGATTCTTCCTCTGTTTTTCAAATGTAGACTAGATGATGTCATTGGGGAATACATCTAAAAGTTAAGCCATGTTCCTAATAACCTAGTTTCTGCATCTCAGTAATTGCTTGGCCTAATATTCATTATCTTTTCTCTTTCCTTTTGGGAGGAAAGTGTGTGGTTGAGGCAGAACTGTGGTTGCACTTGTTCCATTTATGCCTTATACTTCAGCTGAGAGTCAGCTTCATTTATACGTACATGTTTCATCTGGATGATTTGTCTGGGAAGCCAAATTATGCCTTGAAATTGCTGTTTTTGCTATACTTTGTAAAGTGCATTGCAATTGGGTGGCTATATTAGTTTCAAATGAGTATAATAGCAATTCACAGTTTTGTGTCTTCCCTTTTCTGCTCTGGAGCCAGTCTGTTTTGCCATATTTCATTCAGACTGTAACTTACTATCCTATATTTGTGTTCAGTTCTGGAGACGTCACCTACAAAATTGAACAGGTTCAAAGATGGGCTACAAGAATGGTGGAAGGTCTTAAGCATAAAACTTATCAGGAAAGACCTAATGAACTCAATCTGTATAGTCTGGAGGACAGAAGGAAAAGGGGGGACATGATCGAAACATTTAAATTTGTTAAAGGGTTAAATAAGGTTCAGGAGGGAAATGTTTTTAATAGGAAAGTGAGCACAAGAACAAGGGGACACAATCTGAGGTTAGTTGGGGGAAAGATCAAAAGTAACGTGAGAAAATATTATTTTACTGAAAGAGTAGTAGATCCTTGGAACAAACTTCTGTGGTTGGTAAATCCACAGTAACTGAATTTAAACATGCCTGGGATAAACATATATCAATTGTAAGATAAAATACAGGAAATAGTATAAGGGCAGACTAGATGGACCATGAGGTCTTTTTCTGCCGTCAGTCTTCTATGTTTCTATGTTTCTATTTAGGTTTACATGAAGACAACTTAGATGTTCACAGATTTCCATTTTCCTAAGGACATTCCACCACTGGACATGATCCGTTGATAATTTTTCAATACATGTCATCCCTATAAGGTGGACCAGACTAAGAAACGGGCACTGTGTGGGTGTAAAGCTATTTTTATTAGAATAGCTATTGTAACAGAATCAGGCCAGTTCGAATACGCTTCCTGTGCTCCATCTTTAATCTTCAGGTGAGGGGAGGAAAGGCATTTTCAAATATCTGTTTTTCAGTATGAACTCAAATCATGTTTATGCGATTATTGCCTTAGTAATGAATCTTCCATCTGTCTCTCAAGGCCATCCACTGTACCCTCTATGTCACTCACTGAACCACATGCCGGTTTCTTTGGGCTCTCTCAATTATCCAACAAGCATTAGCAATAATGTCTCTTATTCCTTGACCTTTCTGACAACCAGCTTGAATATCTGGTATCTGTTTTTCCATGTAGGATTCTAATTTACATTGGATGATCTCAAATATTATTTTGCTAGCTTCTGATAAGGATATTTTATCCCTATTTTTAAATTTCCTTCGGTCAACATTTCAATTTTCTCTTTGCTAAACTTTCCCATGTTCTTCTTCTTATGTTCTGCTGTAATTTTGTCTTTGAAACTTCGGGGGTTTTATTCCTCTATTCCTCCTTCAGCACCTTTTCTGAAGGCTTTAATGCTGCTGAATCATAAACACTAATAAGTCATAATGAATTAATAATTTGTTAATTTATCATTAATTATAATTAACTGAAGTGCATAAAATAATACAAATTATAAATTGCATTTGAAATTCTGTGTAGAAAAATATTTTTGTTCTTTCTATTTCTTCTAAATATAATATGTACTTTGTGAATAAATATTATCTAAATAAATAGCATTCAAGTGCCCATATAAATAAGGTGGATAGGTAGGCAGACGAATGAACGAACAGATGAATGGATGAACGGATGAATGAAAATAATTTACATTTGATACAATAGGAAAAGAAATGGAAAAATGCCAAAAAGAATCAAGAATGCCAAAAAGAATGAATAAAAATAAGCTTTACAACAGTGAAAACAGATTATTATAGACACTTTTAACCAAAATTGGCTTTCAAAGTGATTTAAAGCAATCAATGTGTATTAGGTACAATATTCTAGAGATTTGTGAATGCATATATTATTCTAATCTGTCAATTGATGATTGAGGATCAAATTCTAGTAAATGTACTGTGTAAATTGCACATTTCTAGCACAACCCCCCCTGCATTTTACAGTGCAAAAATGTAGTTCTGTAACAAATGTATTTGTTAGCAGTGGAGTACAATTGCCATCACTATTGTTCATGTATAAAATCTGCACAGTGCAATTTAGGGGGAATTTTAAAAATTCCTAATATTTAATTTAAAATAGATACACTTTCTAAATAAGTTGACTTATTTTCTTAAGACGTCCTCGACCTAAGTCTAGTTAAGTAATAATAATAATTTTAAAAAACCAAGGTGACAAAATTCTCTGAACAAAGATTATTAAATGGTGACTCTTTTGGATGTGGTGACAGCTGTAACAGCAGTAGCACAGAACACTGGAAAAGTGCTCCATGCTTGCAATATGTTTGCATTGATCCCATTTTGGAGCTCAAAGTTTCTTATTACCAATTCAAGCAGGCAACTCTTTTTTTCAGGAGATAAATGGTACATATATTTGATTTTATGCATAGAGCTATGAAAGAACAGATTCTCCCATGTCTCTGGAAGGAGAGTCCATCATGGGTTTAGCTCGAGTCTTATTGGTAGGGACTGAGTTATAAATTAATATAATTATCATATTAATTAGGTACCGCCCCCTTGCTGCCCCTGTACCTCAGTTTTAAAAAACTCAGTCAAGGAAGGGACTATGAGTTTTTTACTCCTGAGGGAGAGTAATTAATTTTATGGTTAATAAAGAGTATCAACTGTTAATTTCTGTATTAATGTTGTTGTTTTATCTTTCTACAGGTGACAGAAGGTTTGGGGTTCCTGCCCTCCGCGGGCAGCACCCCCCTCGGTCTCCTTATGGGGCGTCTTCTCCCCGCGAGTACTGCCCTGAAGAGGAGAGGATGGGCTGCAGGTCCCTGTCCCCAGAGGTCAAACCTAGCCCTACACCTCAGGTGGGGGGGGTCCGCCCCCCCCCATTAACGAGGGCGGCAAGAAGTCAAATAACGTAAAATAAAATGGATAAAATGAACAGACCAAGCGAAAGCAGCACATTGGAGCGCCTGTCAGCTGATCCCCAGCGTGCTGGACACAGGCACCGAGACAAGCCGGGCTAAAGGCAGGCAGAGCGCAGCGGCGCCGCAGGAAGCGATTCCTTGCTGTCCCCAGCTTCCCGGCTAGATGGACGGCCAGAGAGCCGAGGGGAAAGTTGCGCCCACCATTTTGGATGGCAAAAAAAGCGCGAAAAGCCGGCATTGCTACTGGCAAGCTTGGCGGCGAGCCAGGAGCAGTTTGGAGTCTGCCTAGTGACTCCTCTGATTGGCGGTGGGCAGGTCACGTGACGTGACATCATAGCCCACATCGAGCAACCAAGCTGTGCTGCAGCCTGCTGCTTTAATTGTGAGAGAGAGTTGCTTCGATTGTCATTCTGGTGCTGCTTGTATAAAAATAGACTGTGAGTACGCTGCCCCGTTATAATATTAAAAAGGATGGCTGATCAATCCAGCACTCGTGGGGAGGACCAGCCTCAATCCACTGCTGTGCCTGCAAAAAGCAAGGAAAAGGTGTCTGGCAAGGCCAAATCCAAGTCTTCCCAGTCCTCAGCTTCAATTAAGGAGGCTGAGAGAAAGATCAAGGCCTTAGAACAGAGGCTGGAGGCGGCCTTAGCTTCTCCTGCTTCAGGAATCCTGGCCATACCCCCATTCCAGCCTCTTCCCCCTTCAAGAACAGCATCCCCTGGATTGTCCTTGGGGGCCATGGGCACTGCAAGTGAAAGGGATTGGTCTCCTGACCGCCAGGCCTTACCAGGCCCTACTCCACCTTCATCTTTCGCTAGGCCAGATAGGCCTGCTTCAGCCAGCCATCATGCTTATGGGCTTTCTTCAGGAACACAGGCTTGTGCTCCAACAGCAACGTTTACACCAACAGCTGCAGGGCTTAGATCCCACACTGATGTCTGGCAGGCCTTCCCGCCATCCCTGCAGGACATGATTGCTAACGTTTATGCGCAGGGAATGGCGGTTGGGGCCCAAAGTGTGACACCCCCATTGCCACAGTCATACCATCCCAGGGACCTTTGGTCAGCACCACCGCCCCCACCTGGGCTGGATTCACTGGCAGAAGACACTGGGCTGCTGGAGGAGGACAGTGAGCATGGGAACAATGAACTGTCTGATGATGAGTATGCCTTTCCAGAACAGCCCGCTCCCGCAGGGCTATTTAAGCCAACATTGTTTAGGCTACTCTTGCACAAGGTGAAACAAACCTTGGATGTGCCAGGTGCGGCAGCACCTCCGGATGCAGGTGATGGACTTAGAACTTCTGCTTCCCTGTGTAAGGAGCAGCCCAGGGAGTCCGATACTGTTCCGGCAATGGAGATATTCTTGGAGAACATCAAACGCACCTGGCAACACCCAGCAGCGGCCCAAGGCCCTTCTAATGTAGAGCGTCGTTTCTACACATTTGATAGCGAGATGGAGAATCTATTACAGTTTCCGCCTGTGGACAAGCCGGTAGCCACACTGGTGTCCAATGCCGCCTTTCCTTCCGAAACGGCGGATAGTCTTAAGCCGGATGAGAGACGGGCCGAAACCCTCCTGAAGAAGGCCCATCAGATGGCAGCTTGGGCCCTACGAGCTGCATCAACGGCATCCATCTTTAATAGGGCATCCATCATGTGGCTCCAGGAGGTTCAGGCTCGGATGGGACCTGAAGATCCTCGTCTTAAACAGGATCTCAACAAGCTCCTGGCTGCGGCCGAATTCTCGGCGGACGCTACCTTGCACGCAGCGAAATTTGCCGCAAGGGGCATGGCCTCTACGATTTCTTCTCGACGCCTACTTTGGCTTCGACACTGGCAGGCGGATGCCAAGTCGAAGTGGCGCTTGTCATCTGCCCCTTTTGAAGGCACGAAGTTGTTCAGGGAGGTGTTGGAGGCTGTTCTGGTGGAGGACAAGGACAAGAGGAAGGTCCTCACCAGATCCTCTAGGCACCAAGATCGCAATAGTACCCCGTACCGACGCCGGCAGCCATTTCGATGGGACCCAGCTTCCGGAGTTACCCAGGCCTCCAGGCCTTATTCGCAGGGCCAATATGGTCAGTCCTATTCGTACCGCAACGATAGGACCTACTTCCAGGGCCGGGGCAGAGGATATCAATCGTCAAAACGGCCCTTTCGTGGTTCCAACCAGCGAGGTTTCCGTGGAGCCAAGTGACTCCACAGGGCAGGTCCCTTTGGGGGGAAAACTCCAAAGGTTTTGTACCGCCTGGACGGCCACAACCTCCGACGCTTGGATTTTGGACACAGGACCCGAGGGCTCCGCCTCAAATTTTTATGTCTCCCACCTACCCAATTTGTGCCCTGTCCAGTGCCCGCCGATGCTGCCAGGCGGGCATTGCTGGAGCAGGAGATCGCACATCTCCTGGAGATCCACGCCATTGAGAAGGTGCCAACCCACATGGAGGGCATGGGGTTCTACTCCAGGGTCTTCATAGTGCCCAAGTCATCCGGAGGTTGCAGGCTAATTTTGAACCTGAAGCGCCTAAACAGGTACGTGCTATACCGCAGGTTCAAAATGGCCTCCCTTCGCACCATACTCGCGTCAATCAGAAACCGAGATCTCATGTCATCCATCGACCTGAAGGAGGCGTATTTGCATATCCCCATCCATCCGGGGCACCGGAGATACCTCCGGTTTTATGTCCAAGGGAAGCACTACCAGTACCGGGCAATGCCATTTGGCCTATCCTCCGCCCCGCGTACCTTCACGAAGTTACTGGACTCGCTGATCGCCTTCTTACGGTCCCGATCGATAAGAATAATCGCTTACTTGGACGATATCCTCTTACTGGCCAGGGATCTGGCGACTGCGCAACGAGACCTACGAGCCACGTTAGCACTGTTGCAGGAACATGGCTTTACAATAAACGAGGGAAAGAGTCACCTTTTCCCCACCTCCACTATTACTCATCTCGGCGCGGTGATAGACACCACCACCATGGAAGTCTACCTGTCATTGGAACGACGACGCAACATTCAGACCTTAGTCAACAAGTTGCAACACCACCGGATGGTGACGCTGGCCCTTTTATCCAAGGTGCTCGGGACACTAGTGTCATGCGTGGACATTGTTCCTTGGGCACGGTATCATTTTCGCACGCTGCAATGGACATTACTCCCATACCAGAAACGACGGGTCAGTCATACACACAGACTGGTCACGGTAGGAAGTCGCCTACGAGCCTCCTTGAAATGGTGGCAGTCCCGGGCAATACATCGAGGGTCTCCCTTTGGCCACTTACACCACGTCATTGTGACCACGGATGCAAGCCTCCTTGGTTGGGGGGCACATGTGGACCATCATGTAACTCAGGGGTTGTGGCTTCCCCAGGACTTGACCCCAACGAATATCAACTTCCTGGAGCTGAAAGCAGTCCGTCTCGCCCTGCTAACCTTCACTCCGTTCCTTCAGGGAAAGCATGTGCTGATTCGTACGGACAATGTCGCGACCAGGGCGCATCTCAACCACCAGGGGGGGACCAGATCGCTCAGACTGATGGAGGAAACTCAGCTCCTCTTCGACTGGGCAGAGGTCCACCTGGCATCTCTCCACGCGGAGCACATTGCGGGGGAAACCAATACTCAGGCGGATTGGCTAAGTCGGCAAACAGTGGACCCAGGGGAGTGGAGTCTCACCCCGCTGTTGTTCCAGCAGGTGACCAAAAGGTTTGGCAACCCGACGGTGGATCTGTTTGCGACTACGTACAATACTCAGCTTCCCCGGTTTTATTCCAGGTTCCCCATGCCGGGAGCCAAGGGGACCAATGCCTTGCACTCCCCGTGGCCCAAAGAACTGCTATACGCCTTCCCGCCAATACCACTCATCCCCAAGGTGATAGAGAAGATCATAGTGGAACAGGCGGAGATCATCTTGATGGCACCCCATTGGCCGCGGAGGGCTTGGTTCGCCGACCTAATGGGACTCTCAATTGTTCAACCCTGGCGGATTCCGGACGACCAAATCATCCTCACTCAGGGAGCAATCTTCCATCCGGAGCCACAGTGGTTCCATCTGACCGCTTGGCGCTTGAGGGGGACAGATTGAGAGCCTGGCATATTCCTGAGAATGTCATCGCTACGATCCAGTCGGCCAGGAGGCCTTCGACGACTAGGATTTACCAGGCCACTTGGACCGCATTCGACACCTTTTGTAGGGATAGACATCAGCGACCGCAAGATGCTAGTGTGGTAGTGGTGTTGGAATTCTTACAATCCGGACTAGAGAAAGGGCTGGCTCCCAACACCTTGAAAAGGCAGGTGGCAGCTTTGGCAACGATTGTTTGACCTGAGAATGGTGGTTCGTTGGCTCACCATGCCTTGATCAGGGACTTTCTGAAAGGGGCTGCCAATAGGCATCCTCCACCAATACGACGTTTTCCTACTTGGGATCTTACCATAGTACTACAAGCGCTCACAGCGCCCCCATTCGAGCCGCTGAGGACGGTCTCTTTAAGGATGTTATCCCTTAAGACAGCGTTCTTGGTGGCCATTACATCGGCACGACGGGTGTCGGAACTGTCTGCCTTGTCAGTAAGGCCGGACCTTTGTACGTTTCATCCTAATAAGGTTGTTCTCCATTTGGACCCAACGTTCATACCAAAGGTCAACACCCATTTTCACCGGACACAGGAACTTGTCCTGCCAGATTTCTGCGTGCATGGGTCACATCCGCTGGAGCTTAAGTGGCATAAAGTAGATGTGCGCAGAGCTGTGAAACTCTATATTAGGCGCACTGCCCCTTTCCGCAAGTCTGAGGCCCTGTTTGTCTCCTTTGGTCAACATCGATTGGGCCTCAGGGTGTCCTCGCAGACCATTAGCCAGTGGTTGAAGCTTTGTATCACAGAGGCGTACAAAGCAGATTCCCGGACGTTGCCTAGTGGAATCACGGCTCATTCGACTCGTAGTGCCGCTACTTCTGCGGCATGGGCCACTCAGGCATCGATAGAGGACATCTGTAGGGCGGCCACGTGGGCCTCTCCGACCACCTTTATACGGCATTATAAACTGGACACATTTGCTTCGGCCGAGGCGTCCTTTGGGAGGAGAGTTTTGCAGCAAGTGTGTGATCCTACTAGGACATGATTCAATGATATCCCTCCCTGGAACACTGGAACTTGGGTATATCCCATGATGGACTCTCCTTCCAGAGACATGGGAGAAGAACCGTTGTACTCACCTGAACGGTCTTCTCCAGGTCCTGGAAGGAGAGTCCATACCCTCCCATTGAACCATGGTTATTGTGGCATTCAGTTACTGGTTGTTGTTGGTTGTTAAATAAATTTCTGTTATTACTTGAATTCGTTTTTTAAAACTGAGGTACAGGGGCAGCAAGGGGGCGGTACCTAATTAATGTGATAATTATATTAATTTATAACTCAGTCCCTACCAATAAGACTCGAGCTAAACCCATGATGGACTCTCCTTCCAGGACCTGGAGAAGACCGTTCAGGTGAGTACAACGGTTCTTTTACAGTACATACTTTCTATTTTCTTTCTCAGGACAAATTTCTTCTATAATGTATTCTACTGACTATATGAATATTATTATTATTTTATTATTATTTATTAGATTTGTATGCCGACCCGAGTCTCCGGCGACTCAGGTCGGCTCACAACATAGCAATAATACAATACATTACAAATCCAATAAAATTTTAAAAGTCAATTAAAAAACATTAATATAACATAAACAGTGTTATAAAATCCCCAACTATACAATTGTACACATTCAACCAAGAATATGCTCTTTCTTTTAATACTTGCACATTTCAGATACTTCTTCATTCAGCTAGGATGATGAAAGCTTATACAGATTTCCTTCAAGTTACAACAATAATTGGGACCCAAACTTTTCTTGTTAAGCATAGCATAGCTGCCTACTCCCTCACAGTAACTCTAGGCAGATTATAAACAATAAAAACACAGTATAGAGGGGGGAAACAATAACCCTTCCTTCCACCCACTCCGGCGACAACACACACTCAAATAAGCTATTTGATGGGCCCCATTCCATTCTGTTCCCCAGGCCCATTGGCAAAACTAAGTCTTCAGGTCATTATGAAAGAGTGTCAAAGTGGGAGCCAGTCTAATTTCTAATATTTCAAAGAGGAGTCACCACAGAGAAGACCCTTCTTCTAGCCCAATGATGGCGCAGCTGTTTTCCCTCGGGTGCCGAAAGAGCATGCACGCATGTTATCGCATATGTGTGAGTGTCCATACCCACAATTCAATGCCTGGGGAGGGCAAAAACAGCTTTCCCCATCCCCTAGAGGCTCTCTGGAGGCCAGAAATGACTTGTTTCCCAACTTCTGGTGGGTCTGGTAGGTTTGTGTTTCACCCTTTCCAAGCTCCAAAGGCTTCCCTGGAGCCGCGGAAGGATAAAAATACCCTCTCCCATCCCCTCGGAGATTCTCTGTAAGCCAAAAGTGCCCCCCCCAAAGCCTAGGTGTGAACCAAAAACCAGCTGGCTGGCACACACATGCATGTTGGAGCTGAGCTAGGGCAACGGCTCGTGTGCCAGCAGAAATGGCTCTGCGTGCCATCTGTGGCACCCATGCCATAGGTTCACCATTACTGCCAGCAAGTTTGAAGGCAGGCTGATCTCACAGGGTGTGAAGGTACAGTGTGGACTTCTTTTTAATTGTTTTCGGAATTAAAGGTAACTACCTCATTGATAACATAATTTTGACACCACTTTCATCATTAGTGTCCATGTTTGCATTTTTTGAATGACATTTTTAGTGAAAGCTTCGCCGAGTAGTACTTTATTCACTATACAGTATATAGAGAAAAATGCTTTCTGTCTAATAGTTAATTTATTTTACTGTACCATTTATTTCATTTTATCAAAATCACCAGTACTTATTGTTTATACCATGTAAATATATTTTAACATAACAAATTTATTTATTATGAGGCAAGTTTTTAGTCCTAATTTTAAAATACCGATACTTTATTTCTAATTTTATTTACCAGACAGGTTTGTTTTTATATTATTTTCCAATATATTAATTACTAAAGATGCTACCATAATATAGGAAAATTAACAGAATGAAAACCTACTTAAATTTTGCGTAAAATAACATTTATATTTGAATTAGATAAATGTATTTAAAATAAGATGTAATGCGAAAAAGATTGATTTCTTTAATGTTTTTATTTTAAAATAAAACCTTTACTTTTTTTTACAAGTGATATGTAGTTTCCAATCATCAGCTTCTCTTTTTGTTCTAACAATGTTTAGATTAGCAGTACCAAGAGTAACATATTTTCATTTTTCAAGACTATTAGACTGGTATTATGTTACAATTTGCACACATACATCGATGTTTATAGCACCGATTGTCAGAACATCAGATGAAGTAAATAAAACTATAAAATACAAAGATGATTATTTTCTTTGGCATCCACATAAAAAACCCTCTACTTGTGGATGTTGTTTCCAATTGTGCCAGTGGTTTGTATGCAATTTCAGTAATTTGATCATAGCTGATGAAAAGCTGACAAGATTTCCACAGTGCCCCATTAGATGAAAGCAGCATGAAACCACAGGTTAATCTGCAAACAGATTTTCATGCTTATTACTCTAATGATTCTATCACATTTGATGTAGCAGGCTGCAAGGCGTCTCTCAGCAGCAACAGTGTGCTCCATTTTGATCTCTCTACTCATTAAATGATGTAGTAATTTGACTGACCTCTGACCAGGTGCATAGCTATTCATAATTGCATGTCATTCTGATGGGGAAATTACTTGAGAGAAACCGAAGTATTCATCCTGCATTCCGAGTCAAAAAAACTAACAAAAGAAATATTGCATTAATTTTCAAATGATGATATTACATTTAGTGCCTAGGCCCCATATATCAAAATCTGAAAACTGCTCAGTTACTATATGCGCTTAATCTTAATGGTATCTGTGGATGTCAAGGGCATGGAGGAAATTAAATCGGAAAGTGCAGATAGACCTAAGAAGACATTATCTCTTTATGATTGCAGTTTTGATAGGTATTTCAGTGAATTTCATTTTCGCAGAATGGTAGAAGATGAGTTAGCCACCAGATTTTCTCATTTTTCTTCTCCATGATTTATGTGAGTTGAGTATAAAACTTTTTATGGGAGTGCAGTTACTGAAGATGAGAGGTAAATTAATGCACTGGGTTTCCATCTCGGTTTCATGCACAATTGTCAGAGCTGTACATACGTAATGGATCCCCATCATTATTCAGGGTTGTTTACATTCAAAATATGTAATGAAATCTGTTCAGGATAATGAGGGAAATAAAAGTTTAGAAAATTGTAAAGGTCATGAAGTTTGAGAAATGATGCAATGCTCCCAAAATAACATTTAGGCAATATAAATTACAATATTATGCACCAACCCTGCCTTATAGAGACATAAAGATAAAGTGCTTTCAACTAGCGAAATGCTGTTAGCGCTCGCTGAAATATGAGAATGTGTAAAATGTTGCTGATTTCATATTCTCTCTCTGTGTGTGCGTGTGTGTGTGTGTTTGTGTCGACATTTTATGGGGGACAATGGATTTTACTAACAGAATTTAATTATTTTTTCTAACTATGTATTTTATTCCATAAACATTCCAATAGAAGTTTGATTAAATACTAGCTTGATTGTTGAAAGATTTTTTTGTTTTTATTTTTGTTTTGAAAGGCATTTTCAACTGATACAACTTCATAATAACAAATTTTTTACACTTGGAAGTTTATGATAGAGATTGAGGACTCTCTCAAATGCAACCATTACACATGAAGACATACAAATATTTATATTCTTTTATTAACTCAAATGAAAATACGGCAATCAACATATAAATCAATTGGCAGTTTTTTAATAGCTCTGTCGTGCTTCTGTGACAATCTGTGTCATTTGCATCAACTCTACAATCACACAACATAATATAAACATAATATAAATCAATGAATATTACATAATTTACACCACTAGCTTCTATTTTAATCATTCATACTATGCAAATGTCATGAAATTCCACAATATCATGATAGACTTCATTATAAATTAAATGAATGAGTTTGGTTTATGCTCATTTGAAATGAATCTAGAATGAAAACTGTGATTTAGAATCCTTAAATTCTAGATTGTTGCTAGATTGTTGCTAGAATGATGAAGATTTTACTTAATCAGAATCTGTTGATACAACTTTCTCCTCCAGCGGGTAAGAAATGCCCTTCAAATGGTTTTCAAAGATTTTTAAAAATCTGAATACTTCACAAATTGGCCCAATTTGAATTAACACTCTAAACTTCATAAACCATGTATAAGTCAACAAATAGTATTGGCTGCAGAAGGTTCTTTCTTTAGTGTTTTCCTCTTAACTGATGTTGCTTTTTTTAAGCAGAAATATTTAACCAAAGCTCATTGTCCTATAACCATGAAACTGTGAAACCATTTTATACATGCCAATTGCCATGCATTTTGTTTAATGATTTTTATAGATTTATTTATTTTGTCCAATACACAATGAGGGTTTTAGTGGGTATATATATATATACACATAGTAAAATACATGATGAAGGTTATAGAGGAGATACTCATAGTAAAATATATCTAAGAAAGAATAGAAAAGAAGATATAGTAATAGAACAGAATAGAAGAAGAGATATAGGAATAGAAGAAAAGTATAGGAGATATAGGAGAGCAATAGGACAGGGGACAGAAAGCACTCTAGTGCACTTGTACTCGCCCCTTACTGACCTCTTAGGAATCTGGATAGGTCAACCATAGATAATCTAAGGGTAAATTGTTGGGGGTTTGGGATGACACTATGGAGTCCGGTAATAAGTTCCATGCTTTGACAACTCGGTTACTGAAGTCATATTTTTTACAGTCAAGTTTGGAGCGGTTAATATTAAGTTTAAATCTGTTGTATGCTCTTGTGTTGTTGTGGTTGAAGCTGGAGTAGTCGCGGACAGGCAGGACATTGCAGCATATGATCTTAGTCCTCAATTTATGACCATAAGGAAGCCTGCCCATTATAGTCATAAGTCATTGCAGTTGTTAAGAGAGGTGCTGCTGTGATTGCCTCACTCAGCCTTCCCAGGTGTGATTGTTAAAACCATTGTGTGAGTTGTTAAATGTGTGCAGAAGCAGTTCTGATTCCTTTCTCCTGCCCAACTTGTAAACTCCCTACCCCACTATGTGCTAGAAAGTTAGAAAGACTTTCTAGCTAGGGCAAGGAGTGGAAACAAAGCTGAGAGAGCTTCCTTTTTGTGGCACAGCAGTCCATTATCCTGCCCTCCCGCGATTAGAAGGAAAGACTTTCCAATCCAAGAAGAACACAGGAACCAGTGCCCTGTGCTGAAAAATGAAGCAATTGCAATCTTTCCTGTTGGCTTTCCTATTAACTTTGTGAGGAAGTTGGCCGGGAAGATTGCAAACGGTGATCACATGATAATGGTGGGCTTGGCAACCGGTTGTAAGTGCGAACACATTGCCTAGAGACTGGGTTGCCAAAAACTCAGATACCAATCATGTAACCATGAGGGCACTGCAATGGCCATAGGTTCAAGCACCCACTGATAAGTGCTATCATAATTGTGAATGGACACTGAATGAATTATGGTAGTTCAGGTAACTGAAATGTATATAACTTGAATTGGGGAGAAGAATGCAAACTGAAACCTATATAAACTTATTAGATCAACATCTCTATGACACTGCATGGACGTGAAACTGGACTTTGGATAAGCAGGATTAGAAGATAATTGATGCCTTTGAACTTCAGTTTATTGCACAACTCATTTTGCCAATAGATTTTGCCTGTGATCAAATTTTGGACAGCGTGTGTGGCTCTTTATTTCTGATCGTTGCCCTGTCCGGACAGAACATTGTTCTGATTGAGCAAAGAATTGGGAGTGCTAAAATTAAAGATAATAAATATATTAGGATTAAGAATATGGAGTTAAGAAAATAAAAGAGCTAGAAAAGCTAAAGCAGAATACTTTCCGGCATGTAAAGGATTGTATTGGATTGAGGATAGTATAAAGATAGTCTTTTTTTTAGAATAGAATAGAATAGAATTTTATTGGCCAAGTGTGATTGGACACACAAGGAATTTGTCTTGGTGCATATGCTCTCAGCATAAATAAAAGAAAAAGATACATTTGTCAAGAATCATGTGGTACAACACTTAATGATTGTTATAAGGGCCAAATAAGCAACGAAGAAACAATCCATATTAATAAAAACCTTAGGATACAAGCAGCAAGTTACGGTCATACAGTCCTAAGTGGGAGGAAAGGGGATATAGGAATGATGAGAAAAATTAGTAGAAATAGAAGTGCAGATTTAGTAAAAATTCTGACAGTGTTGAGGGAATTATTTGTTTAGTAGAGTGATGGCGTTCAGGGAAAAACTGTTCTTGTGTCTAGTTGTCTTGGGGTGCAGTGCTCTGTAGCGATGTTTTGAGGGTAGGAGTTGAAACAGTTTGTGTCCAGGATGCGAGGGGTCAGTAAATATTTTCTCCGCCCTCTTTTTGACTCGTGCAATATACACGTCCTCAATGGAAGGCTGGTTGGCAGCAATTGTTTTTTCTGCAGTTCTGATTATCCTCTGAAGTCTGTGTCAGTCCTGTTGGGTTGCAGCACCAAACCAGACAGTTATAGAGGCGCAGATGGCAGATTCAATGATTCCTCTGTAGAACTGTACCAGCAACTCCTTGGACACTTTGAGGTTCCTGAGCTGGCTCAGAAAGAACATTCTTTGTTGTGCTTTTTTGATGATGTTTTTGATGTTAGGTGACCATTTTAGGTCTTGAGATATGATAGAACCTAGAAATTTGAAGGTCTCTACTGTTGATACTGTGTTATCTAGTATTGTGAGAGGTGGAAGGGTGGAAGGGTTTCTCCTAAAGTCTACCACCATTTCTACGGTTTTGAGTGTGTTCAGTTCTAGATTGTTCTGTTCACACCACAAGGATAGTTGTTCAACCTCCCGTCTGTTTGCAGATTCATCATTGTCTCGAATGAGTCCGATCACTGTTGTACCGTCTGCAAACTTCAGTAGTTTAACAGATGGATTGTTTGAGATGCAGTCATTAGTGTATAGAGAGAAGAGAAGTGGTGAGAGTACACAGCCTTGGGGGGCACCTGTGCTAATTGTACATGTATCTGATGTGATTTTTCCTAGCTTCACCTGCTGCTTCCTGTCTGTTAGGAAGCTTGTGATCCACTTACAAGTGTGTTCAGGTACCACTAGCTGATTTAGTTTGGTTAAGAGAATGTCCGATATGATAGTATTGAATGCTGAACTGAAATCTATAAAGAGGACCCTAGCATAGGTCATTGGAGATTCAAGATGTTGAAGGATGTAGTGTAGAGCCATATTAACAGCATCATCTGTCAATCTATTTGCTCGGTATGCAAATTGCAGGGGGTCTAACAGTGGATCCGTGATGGTTTTCAAGTGGAACATCACTAGCCTTTCAAAGGTTTTCATAACTACAGATGTTAGAGCAGCTGGTCTGTAGTCATTCAATTCCTTGTTGGAGGGCTTCTTCAGCAGTGAGATGATAGTCCACTGTTTGATCTTTATTGGAATCAGTCACTTCACTATTAAGCAAAGCAGTCACTAAGTGGAAAAATCACATGATTACAGCTGTGCTTTCCTTATATTCAGTGTCATACATGGCTTTTATTTTCTTCCTACTTCTCACTATTGGAATGTTCAACTGCCTTGTAGATACCAAAAGCAACGTGATTATGTTGTAGTCTGAGGCTGGGAGGAAGTTTTAAACAAAGCTCTGTAATGGGCTAGAATTCTGACACACACACACACACACACACACACACACCAGTTCTTAAATAATTTGGTGTGGGATATATTAGTATTTTCAGGAAATTCTCTTATGGAGAACCTTTAAATGTTCATTTATTTATTAATTCATTCCATTTATTGGTGGTCCATCTGACCATAGTGTAACTTTGGACAGCTTACAGTTACATATACAAGTAAGATATAACACAAAATGTTAAAATCAGACATTAAACCAAGAGCACATGGGGAAGGCAGGGGTGGAGTGGGAGAGAGGTGGGATCTGTTATTACCCAATCAACAACCTCCATTGCATTGTTTCCCCACCGGGGTCCCAAGCCAACTGGAAGAACCACGTTTTAAGGCCATTATGAACAGATAGGGTTGGGTCCAACCTCACAAGATGGGAACAAGATGTTCCAGAGGGCAGGACCAACCGCCAAGAAGGCCCTCCTTCTGGATCCTGCCAATCGAAATAATTGGGTTGCCTCCTCTGCCAGCACAAATAGTACAAGCTGGATGCATCTCAATCCCCTCCCAGGACAAGTACAGGTAGTCCTTGACTTAAAACCATAACTGAGATAAAAAAATTATGTTGCTAAGTGGGACAGTTATCGTATAAGATGCACCTTTCTCCCCCTCCCCCAAAAGAGGGTAGAAATGTTGGTATGTCTTATACACCAAATACAGTGTTCCCTCGATTTTCATAGGTTCAAACTTTGCGAAAAGTCTATACCACGGTTTTTCAAAAATATTAATTAAAAAATACTTTGCTGTTCCCCCCCCCCCATACCACGGTTTTTCCCACCTGATGACATCATATGTCATCACCAAATTTTTGTCCGCCTTTAATAAATATTTTTTAAAATAAACTTTAATAAATAAACATGGTGAGTAATAATCTAAATGGTTGCTAAGGGAATAGGAAATTGTAATTTAGGGTTTTAAAGTGTTAAGGGATGGCTTGTGATACCGTTCATAGCCAAAAATAGTGTATTTACTTCCGCATCTCTCCTTCACGGAAATTCGACTTTCACGGGCGGTCTTGGAACTCATCTCCCGTGAAAATCGAGGGAACACTGTACAGCCATTTTTGGCCGCCTGAAACCCTGCTCCCACATCCCTTTTTTGCAAAAAACGGGCCCGTTTTTTGCATAAATTGGGTGGGCAGACGGTCTGGGAAGCCCTCAGAAAGCTCCTGAGGACCATGGGAAGGTAAGAACACCTCAATTTTTGTGAAAAAGTTGGCAAAAAAACAGTCCTTCCTTGCCACAGTTGCTAAGTGAATCATTAACGTCATGAAGTTAGTAACTTGATTGTTAAGTGAATTTGGCTTCCCCATTGACTTCCTGCTTGTGAGAAGATCTCAAAAGAAGGTCACATGTCATAAATATGAGCCAGTCACTCTAAGTTTTGATCATGTCACCTTGAAGATGTTGCAATGTTTGTAGGTGTGAAAAATGGTCATAAGTCACTTTTCAGTGCAGTTGTAACTATGAACAGTCACTAATCAAAAATTGTCAGTGGAGGACCACCTATACTATCCTTCTGGGATTCTTATGGAAAAGTGTAAAATATGCACGGGGTCAAAAGTGACCACTGTATATATACACTTACAGCAATCTATATATATTTGGACTTCAACTCCTGGGAGTTGAAGTCCAAATATCTTCAAGTTGCTAAGGTTGGGAAACACTGCTATAGAGTATGGATTTCCAACATTTCTTATGAAGTATAACATATTAGAAATATTATGTTATTAAAATTAAATTTTCATGGTTACTTTTTAATTTGAGGAAAATGTACTTTGATGAGGTAATTTACTGTCATACTTTGCTTTATTGAAGTTTTAAACAATACTCCCTCAAATTATAATCATATCATGACTTCTTTATGTTTTTATCAGTTTCTAGTAAGTTAAAGGGTGGTGTCATTGCAACCGTTGGCTTATTTTTTCTAAACACTTTTCTTTGAGAGCTAATATCTGGAAAAATTGATTACATATTATTAATTGTAATACAGTAGTCCCTCATCTATCGCTGGTGTTACGTTCCAGACTCGGCCGCGATAGGTGAAATCAGCGATGGAGAATTTATCGACTGATAGTACTTATTTAAGTATTTATATTGTAATTGTTTGGTAAGTTTTCATTGTTTTAAGTGTTTATAAACCCTTCCCACACAGTATTTATTTTAGATACAGTATTTAAATACAGTATTTACAATTTTAGATATATTTTTTTTGAAAAACCTGCCGATCGAGTTCGGCAGGCTGTTTAAAATCTGCTGATCGACTTCCTCAGAAACCCGCGAACCAGCGAAGATCCGCGAATGATTTTTCTCGTTAATATTTCTTGAAAACCCGCGATGAAGTGAAGCCGCAGTAGGTGAAGCGCGGTATAGCGAGGGACTACTGTATAAGAGAGCAGTCACAGTGTAGTGTAAAACAGTTTTGCTTTTTACAGACTTAATAAACAAAAAAACCTATAGTAACAGCAAAACAAATGATAAAAAATAATAGTGACAATAATTTAAATCACAAATGATTTAATTTAGAACAAGTATTTGGAGTTTAGTTTATATGTCATGCTATTTTCATATTTCAGACATGAAAGCTTTTGAATGATTTGAAATGGATTATGTACTTACTGGATTATGTAAGGAAAATGGCTTCATTTTGTTAAACACTAATTCATCCAATTGATTATTTCATTTATTTGCATAGCTTGCATGCCTTTCATTCAGGGGTGAAATGTGATCATGTGACTGGGTGGGCATGGCCAGGTTCTCATGTGACTGGATAGGTACTGCCAGTTTAGCAGTCTATTCTGCCAGGGAGCAGGGGGTTGAACTAGATGACTCCTGAGGTCCGTTCAAGCCTTTGCTGTGCTGTTTCAAGCTTCCTCTGAAACTGTGTCTAGTGCCAGCCAGGCTTGTGATCTCCTTCCCTCCCTCCCTCCCTCTCTACCTCCCTCCCTCCTTTCTCTCTCTCTCTCTCTTTTTTCTTTCTTTCCCGAGAAGCAACTCCTACCATCACAATAAAATATTATTCATAATAAAAGACTTACAGAAAAGCAAGGAAAAAATCAAGCCGCTAACAAAGAACCTGCCTGACACTCATTCCACATTCCTGCTCAATAGATATAATAAGATAATGACCATATAGAAACTAGAAGCCTGACGTTTGGCTCCATTCACAAAAGCAGGCAATCAGATCCCTAGAAAACCCATTCAAGATGGGATATTTTGAAATTTCCCCATAGCAAGATTTGGCAGCTAACAAAACGCAGTACTAGAATCAGAATAAGCAGCCCCACACTCAAGACCTGACAGAGGATGAAAGTCATTTAGCCACAATGGGAATCACCCAAACTCTTTTAGAAATCCCATATTGCATGAATCCCAACGCTTCAAAAACATAGAATGATATAAGAATCCTTTTATCCACTGCTGAATGTCACTTCACTTCCGAAATTAAAAACCTCCTTCTGAGCAACTTTCCAAGGCTTTTCAATTTAAAGCAGTGTTCAATGTTCGCAACATTAAAACTTGTGGACTTCAGCTCCCAGAATTTTTCAGCCAGCCACGTGGCTAAGTTTGGAGACTCTTGACAGCATTAAAGGGACACCATTTGTTTTTCTTTGCCAAGCAATCTCCTGGTTTTTTTTCCTTCTAACACCTTTCTCCTTCTTTCTTTCTTTCTTTCTTTCTTTCTCTCTCTCTCTCTCTCTCTCTTTCCTTCCTCCCCTTTCTTTTTTTCAGGGAAATTGGCAGGGAAAAAGTCTTTTAAAAGTTTTTTTAAAAAAACAGGAAGTGATGATGTCGGAGTTGGCGGGCGGAGCCTTGGGCTGCCATCCGCATTCTCCAAACCAACCGCTGCATCCTCTACCTACTCTCCCAACCCAGGCCGAAGCAGGAGGATTTCACCCCTGCTTTAATTGCCTTTTTTGTATTTATATTTATATATATTTGTATGTAACACATGTTTGTGATAAAACTGGTCTTTGTATATCTTACATTTTAGGAGATTATTTTAGGAAATTCAAATTCTGAAACAAAGTAAAAAAATCTGATCCCAGAACCTGAATAAAGTGGAACAGTACTGAATCACATATGCCCATTAATACATAATACAGTAAATATAGTTTAGGTATGGTATGCTTGTGTTGTATGGTTTTAATGATGGGTTTTTTAGATGTTTTTTAAATATTAGATTTGTTACATTGTTATATTGTTACTATTCTTGTGAGCCGCCCCGAGTCTGTGGAGCGGGGCGGCATAGAAATCTAATATATTATTATTATTATTATTATTATTATTATTATTATTATTATTATTATTATTATAATATGTGGAACTGTGTGGAACGAATCTGGAACATCAATCCACCCAGATTTCAACATTTTATTATTTCACAAATACATTGTTTATCATCTGTATTGTTTTCTTTTTTTGCAGTCTGCTGCCGAACAAGCCAAAGCTAGATTACAATTGGTCCTTGAAGCTGCTGGTAAGTAAGGCAATGAAAATATTAATTAAGTAAATATAGGTTAATGTTTACTTCAACAGCCACATTACTTATGTTTGTTATTGTTATATTGTTAATAAGCCAGCCTTAGTATATTATATGATTGATTACTGCATTTACAGTACTTAGGTGTAAAATTCATCTAAAAAAAAAGATAGTGCCAAAATATCCTAAATGTAGTACATGATAAAAAAATCTTTGTCAAATCCAAAATGCATTATTTGCTTTACTGAATTTTAATTTTATTCTAAAGGTTTTTTGTTTTCATTTTAGATTCATTTTAACTTGAATCTCATGATGAAATCATAGTTTAAGATATCCTATTTTTCAGATTATTACATATTCCATGAGTTTTATCCATTTGTATCAGATGCATAGTTTTTAAAGATTATTTCAGATTCTTGCAAAACTTATTAATGCAATTTTTTTTTAAAAAAAACTTAAATTAGAGTTTTGGGTTTTATATTCTGGAATAGAATATGTGATTAGAAGAGAATTGTTATTCATAAAATTTTAAGTACTGTAACATCATTTCTTTTTTTTTGGTTTCATGTTAACTAACATCTTCTAGGCTATTTTCAGGAAAAACATGAAGCTTATGTATTTTTAAAATACCCCATAAAAATGAAAATTATTCAAGATGTACTTTTCAATGTAAATGGAGGTAGATTTTCATCTGATACCAAATTATCTTAAAGAAAGAGGCAGGAGAACTTTTGTGGAAGATTTATTGAAATATTGAAAATGACCTAGCTTTTGGATTCATCCTAATAATTAAGAGTAATGATCAATACATAGTGGTTTGTAACACTTTGCTCTTTTCACTTCCATATTTTCACATTTATTCTTATATGTTATTTTTAAACTATATCAAACTGGTGTAATATTTATTTACATTTTTATTTATGAAGTATATTTGTAATAAAGTATTTATGTAGAAGGATACTAGAAGACCATATTTTTATTAATGATAAAATTTGAACTTGTGTCTTGGCGTATGTATGTATAAATATAATTTTCTCCCTTTTGGTGTACAATACAATTATTGAGCACTCTTAAATATCACTGACTATTTTCATTATTATTAGCACTTTGGAGAGTCAACAAAAATATTTGAATCCCAGAGAATGTATTAATAATTAATTAATAGTAATACATTTTTAAAATATATTTTAAGAGTACATTTAAAGCATATTTTAAAGTATTATGTATATAAACAATATTATTTCTAGTATTTCTCCTTATATTCGATTCAAAAGGACTTTTGATATATATTTATGTACCCATTATATATTTCACTTTTGCCTTCACAAAGTCTTTTGTACAAATTATATTACATGATGTTTCATTTTTTAATGTTCTTCATAGTATTCATTTTATTTACAGAATATATATTTCTTTATACAGCTAGAGAAACTAACCAAATAATGTGGGGAGGAAGGGATTTTATATCCTTAAGAAGTCTCGGCTTATCACTAATCATGATATATTTGGCTGGCTTTATTTACTTATTTTTTTCACTAGAATAAATAAGTATCACATTATTTTAATACAGTTTAACAATATCACAGCAATGTGCTCTCTTTGAGCAGATGTTAAGCAGGCAGTTCCTGAATGTTAATTCTGAGAGGGTGGTATGTTTAAGCCTATCTAAAGTATGTTGCATGTGGGCTTTCCAGGCTTAGTTACAATGCTCTCTCTCTTGGGAGAATTTTAAAGCTAAACCTCTTTCTTTTTGTCACACTATATGGACTCTCTCAAGTCAGTATAAAGCAGATCATCCCTAGGCTAAAGCTCTTCAGCTTTTGTTATTGGGCTCTGTAGGCCTGTAATTAGGCCTCCTGGTAGGCCATGCAGCCCAGTTAATGGTCATATGGAGTTTCTGTGAGGCAGACTGGCTTTGTATAAATCCTTCCTTGGAATATGTTTATGGGTCACTTCATACCAGGACCGTGTTTTGTCCTTGTGCCCTATAGGCTGACAAGGAACTGGTTCCCTTGACCATGGACAGCTCAGTTTGCTGCTCATAGTCTACTCAGCTAATCCCCAGTGTAAACAGAGGATTTAGCGTAGCTTCTGTCACTTACAGTTGCCAAACCACTTGGGTGTCTGTGATTTCTTTTCCAGCATTAATTATTGAATGATGGAGAACAGTAAAAGGTTTCATGGTTGTTTGTACATTAAATATATCCTTCTTGTCTCAAATACTGACAAGACAGTATTCACAATATTAAATACTTCATCCCAGTAGAAATGCTATTAGTTCAAAACATATTTGAATAATCCATATTTTATCTGAATTTTTAAAATGTATACTTTACAAACATATCTAAGGTGAACATTTCCGAATAATTAGTTTGTGCTAATCATATTAAAATGTTGTCCAAAATTTTCTACCCTGTAAAGATTCTTTTCAGCTTATAAGAACAATTGCAGAAGTTGATTGATGTGTGCTTTCAAAGTCGTGAGTTGAAATGACTGTCTGATCTGCATGTGGAATCTGCATTTCAAACCTGTTTCTAAAAAAGCATGCAAAATACTATATTTTAAAGACAGAATTATTGATGGCTTAAAGCAGACTTCAAAATAGAGTTGTTAATATGACATTAGCAATATGTGATAAAAACTGATGGAAGAATTATTTATGTTTTATATATAATGGAGTTGTTTGACAGCTTATCTGAATATTTAACTGTTTAACTCATTATGTTTGATTATATAGCCAGTTTGTTCACTTAGCTATGCAGCACAATTATTTTTTTAAAAACAGTATCTGTAAATGAATTGGATAGTAAAACACAAATATATTAATATTAGATGTTGCAAATGCAGAACATTTTTCTATGATTTCCTTCAACATTTCATTAGAGTGTGATAAATCTGTATTGTATCAATCTTATATAAGTGGTATACAGTCTGTGGGGCTAAGATGTTTCATGACAGATGTGGTTGAGGAGACCACATACATAGAATATATGATTTTAGTCTGGTGGAACTAATAGGATCATTCATTACTTCACAGATCTTTCCTTTTTTTGTTTCTTTAATGAAAATTGTTTAGTTAAATAGGACAGACTTTTAATTCAGTCCTTAGTAGCAGTGCAAAGCCAGTTTTAAGGCCAGCTGGGAAGAAATAAAATATTACAAATGTCCATTTAACTACTATATATCAGAAATGATTAATTTAAAAAAGAATAGTATGAAGTTGCTTATATACCTAGAATATTGTTTTTAATTTTAGTTCAATCTCTATCCCTAAGACTTTCCCTTATGTTTTCTTTGAAAGTAAAATTACCACAAATAGAGCATGTGCAATATGCTTTTGTAACTCTTTCAAAAATTTACATTATGAAAACAATATAGCAATATAAAGTGTATATCAATAATAATAATGTTCTATCAAGTCATTGGTTTATATTTAAAAGTTTGCATATATATTGAGATTTTAAAATCTTCCCTTTAATTTCCAGTGGATTTTTTCAGTGATACTAAAAAAATGCTGGAACAAGAAATTGGCAATACAGTGATACCTTGTCTTACAAACTTAATTGGTTCCGGGACGAGGTTCTTAAGGTGAAAAGTTTGTAAGACGAAACAATGTTTCCCATAGGAATCAATGGAAAAGTGATTAATGCGTGCAAGCCCAAAATTCACCCCTTTTGCCAGCCGAAGCGCCCGTTTTTGCACTGCTGGGATTACCCTGAGGCTCCCCTCCATGGGAAACCCCACCTCTGGACTTCTGTGTTTTTGCGATGCTGCAGGGGAATCCCAGCATCGCAAAAACGAGCACTTCGCTGGCAATGGAAGTCTGGAGGCGAGGCATCCCAGTAGCGGCGGTGGGTTTGTAAGGTGAAAATAGTTTGTAAGAAGAGGCAAAAAAATCTTAAAGCCCGGGTTTGTATCTCGAAAAGTTTGTATGACGAGGCGTTTGCAAGACGAGGTATCACTGTATATTTAAGATGTCTTAGAAGAGAATGGAACAGATCAGAATTGAACTATGGCATTCTTGGTGCCTTCTGACTTGGTCGTTTGCTTGCAGACATTTCATTCCCAACTAGGGAACATCATTACTGTGACTTTGGAGTTTGTTGCATTTTTATATATACTAGTGAGGATCATGTGAAGTTAAAAAAATCTCCCCTGTCTCTGTTTTCAGACATAATAGCTTCCCCAAAATAAACATTTTGCCTATTTGGGTTGTAGCTGTGAGGTGAAAGCAATCAGATCCACATGTTCAGAGTTCAAGCTAACTACTTTATTGCAGCAGCTCCCAACTTTTCTGACTCTGCGGACGATAGTGGCAGCGTGGAGAGGAAGAGGGGATGGTTGCACCATTTGCACAAATGCAGCTTTGTGAGCTCACACCCTCACCTGCCTTTTTGTAAAGCCTGGTTTCCAGTGGGCCGCAGCCCAGCATCTGGCCATGGACCAGGGGTGGGAACCTCTGCTTTATTGCATTCTGAATCTCCTGTATGCCTTCTCTTGGGAAGAAAACAGATAAGGTCCCATAGGCTAATTTCCCACTTGATCCTTTCTTCTCGTCCAACTGGCAGTTCCCAACAGTAGCTGGCTTAACACTTTCTTTCTTTCTTTCTTTCTTTCTTTCTTTCTTTCTTTCTTTCTTTCGTCCTTCCTTCCTTCCTTCCTTCCTTTTCTATCTATCTATCATCTATCTATCTACCTACCTACCTACCCATCCATCCATCCATCCATCCATCCATCCATCCATCCATCCATCCATCCATCTATCTATCTATCTATCTATCTATCTATCTTTATATTCTTTTTATAGATAACTCAAAGCAGTAAACATGCCTAATACTTTTTCCTTCTCCTATTTACCTCTCAACAACCACCTTGTGAAGTAGATTGGGCTGACCCACAGTGACTGGCCCAAAATTTCCCAGCCAACTTTCATGCCTAAAGCAAGATTAGAGCTCAAAGGCTTTTGTTTTCCAACCTGGTACCTTAACCAAAATATCTAACAGGTGAAAAGCAATCAGTATTTCTTCTTCTGAGCTGATGTACAACTCATGTAATTTATTTGATAATGTAATTATTTCAATATTTTCTTCCTCTGAGCTGATGTACAGTTCAAGTAATTTATTTGATAATGTAATTATTTCAATATTTCCTGTAGCACATAGATTCCTTAACTTTTCTTTCCAGAAAAGTAGCAGGAAAAAATATCCTTCTGTTATTCAGACAAGTGAGATCTCTACATAAGGAACAAACTCAGCTTGAAAACAAATTTATTTCCAAGATATATGAAGGGGGGGGGGAGAGAGTTGAGAGAAAAGTAGTGAAAATTGGTTTAATCGGAGAAGTCATTCCTTTCTACATGCTTTTGTCTTGTTCCTTGACAAATTGACAAGAGGTTAAGATGACATAAAGCAGCAGTAGCTTAGGTTTGTGAAATCAAGTTATAATGACCAGCCATGATTAAAGCAATCTAAGAGTTATAAACATACTTCAAACTGTGTTTTCTTTTTCAAATCACAATAGCAGAGTGTAGATGATGCTAAACAATATGGTCTATTAGAGCAGTGTTTTTCAACCAGTGTGCCGCGGCACACTAGTGTGCCGTGAGACATGGTCAGGTGTGCCGCGAAGCTCAGAAAGAGAAAGAAAGCAAGAGAGAGAGAAAGAAAGAGAAAGAAAGAAAGAGAAAGAAAGAAAGAGAAAGAAAGCAAGCAAGAGAGAGAAAGAGCGAGCGAGAGAGAAAGAGAACAAGAGAGAGAGAAAGAAAGCAAGAGAGAAAGAGAACAAGAGAAAGAAAGCAAGAGAGAAAGAGATAGAGAGAAAGAGAGAGAAAGAAAGCAAGAGAGAGAAAGAAAGAGGGAGGGAAGGAAAGAGAAAGAAAGACATAGAGGGAGGTAGGGAGAGAGAGAAAGAGAGCAAAAAAGAGAGGAAGGAAGAGGAAAGAAAGAGGGATGGAGAGAAAGAAAGAGGAAGGAAGGGAGAGAAAGAGGGAGAGAGAAATAGAGCAAAAGGGAGGAAGAGAGAGAGAGAATTTTTTTGTCCAAACTTTTTTTAGTGCCCCCCCCCGCCCCGCTCAATTTGCCCCAGGGGTTTGTAAATGTAAAAAATGTGCCGCAGCTCAAAAAAGGTTGAAAATCACACTGTATTAGAGTACACTTAGAAGAGAATGGCAAATATTCAGATATTACAGTGCCCACAATCCAATCTTTTTTGCTTTATCACAATTGTTAAGTTCAGGATTAGGTGTGGCAGATGCTAGTCCGTTGAATTCTATAGTCCCTGAACACTTGAGCTTCTTCGTTTTTTATTCCTACCAATTCCTGCTTATAGGCAAGTGGTATTTCTTGCAGATATTTCAATGCAACTTTTTGGCTCTTGTTCATACCAAAAACACATTTTTTTCCCCAATGAAGTTACAAATATTTTATTAGAAACTGCAGCTGACAATCCATGTCTGCTCTTGAAAGAAAAAGTTGGGTCTGATTAATACTTAAATGGGAGACCTTTGGCCAGTACTAGAATGCAGATTAATCTGAAAGTTGAAAGAAAATACAAATAAATTACCATTATGTACTGCTACCAAGAAGATTACATGGATGTCTCTATGAAGTCACAATGAACTAAGTTCAATTAAGTGAGACTTTTAAAGGGGCAAGAGTCCAGCAGGAATTGGGTGGCTTATAAATCAAATAAATTACATTAAGCCAAATCAGTTAGCCCATGCTTTTCAAGCATATAGTCAATTAGGATTCGGTAACAGTTAGGGGGTTTGCTGGTATCTCTTGACTGTTCTCATAGCCTATAGAGTTGAGGGCAACTCTTGATTATATTGCTCCTAGGAAAATGTGAAATATTATGTCTCCTTCAAACAACTAACAAGTTCATCATCAAATGAACTTGAAAGTGAATATTTGTGTCTCAGGATACTGTTGCAGGATCCAGTCTAGGTTGGTCACCAGGACCAGAGGTTTAATCTTCCAAACTTTTGGATTCATGCTGGAATTCATCCTTGGGAAAATTCTCTCTGGCAGAGGATGTGCTTTGGGCTATTCTGTGTCTGGTATTTGTATGTGTTATATGTGGCTTCATCGTTTTTTTAAAATTGCCTGTTGCCTAAATAACATATAGGCAAGGATACGGGTGATTATTAAGAAGAAAGAGGAAACGTTTGCCAGTTGAAGAACAGCAACTGTGATAGAAGCCTAAATAAAGGTCAATCTGGATGTCCTGGCTATAAAAAAAAATCAGGGTGGGTTAATAAATGTTTTGTGCAGATGCTGGCTGATTAAATAAGTACATTGGTTATTGCAAATACCTATCTCTTGGGTTTATGATACACTTTTAGGAAGACATTCATTTGGTGCAGCAACTTCTCTCTTTGAGGCTTCTTGTCAACCAAGATAAATGGTTTTCCTTTTTAGTCTTTTGGTAACTGGTTTTTAGTATCTGTAATCTTTATAACAACTTTATATAATATTCTATAAGGTAGGGTAATATTATCATTAACCCTTTGTTATAGATAGACTCTCAGAAGGACTAGTAAATTATTAAAACAGTGAAATTCAAATTGAAGATTTGCTAATTGGTATCTTAATTTTCTAGTCAGTATACTTAGATGTCAGCTCTAGGAAAGTAGGCAATTTTATACATAATAATCTAAATCAGCAAGCCTCTTATTGTATTAGACTAAATGCTACAACTACCAGCCTGTTACTCCTGAACAGATGTGATACTACACAACAAGCACTAAAAACATCAGAAATGATACCAATAGATGGAAATTTTTGTTGTTCATTATGCAAATAATAATGTAACCCCACAGAAACATTAATTTGTTCATTTCATATTTTTATTCATTATGAAGCAAAATAATCCATCTATATTACTATGGTTATCAACATACAACCTTTTGAGACAATACAGTAAACTCATGGATTTCTCTCTTGTTATTACCAGACTCTCCACCATACCCTATTTAAGACCATTATTTTAGCCAAAGGTTATAAATAGCTGGTAAAGTTAATGGTAAATCAAGTTGCCATCAAGTTGCCAAGGGGTGAAATCCAGCAGGTTCTCACAGGTTCTGGAGAACTGGTAGTGGACATTTTGAGTAGTTCTGAGAATGACTAGTAGAAAATTTGAGTAGTTTGGAAAACCAATAGTGGATAGTTTGGAAGCAGCAGCAAATACCATCTTTGGCTGGCCCCAGAGTGCTGTGGAATGAGATTTTGCAGTATCTTTCTCCTGCCACTCCCACCAAGTTACACCACTGGTCCATCACTGGTTTAGGCTCGTAAAAATACATTCTCAACCACACATTTATATATAAATTAAAAAGAACTACAAGATGTATCATTATAGGATATGAACTAAAATACTAGATGACTTTCAGAGAGTTCCAAAAGGACTGTATTAATTTGGTGAAGAACATACAATTGTCCTGGCAAGAGAAATATGAAAACCAGAGGAGGCTCAAAATTAAACACATTGATAGCAAAACCATCACCAAAACTAGACATGGAAAGGGCTAGTTTATATTAGTTGGATGAGAAAAATGGTAAAACACTGCATGTGTTTAGAGAGAATGTTATTGTGTTCTTGGTGACAGGTGGAAATATTTGGTTAATGGGCTTGGACATAATTTATGAACACCTGTACTGTTGGCCTGCAGATGTTGTTGGACTCAAACCCCTGATCAATCTCAATAAACATAGCCAATAATGAAGAACATTCAGACTTTCACATCTGGAGATCAAATGATTCCCCACTTGCTTATATCAGCGTTTCCCAACCGGTGTGCCGCGGCACACTAGTGTGCCGCGAGACATGGCCAGGTGTGCCGCGAAGTCTTTGGAAGCTCCAGCTGAGCGGGGCGCTGCCAGTGCTGGACCGCCAGTGCCTCCGACCTGGAGCTCCCACTCGCAGCTGTCCCCCAGCTGCTACCCGATGCAGCTGTTTCCGGCGCTCTCCTGCTGGGCCCCAAAGAAGGAAGGTGGGAAAAAGGAGGCAGGGGCGGGGAGGTGCGGCAGTAGGAGTAAAGGGAGCCACGGGCACCCCTGCCTCCCCACAGTGCCTCCGGCCAAACGCGCCCCTGGCTTCTCTGCCCTGCCCCATTGCCCGCCCGATCCGCCCACTCGCCGCCGCCGCCTCCTGTCTTGGGGCGCTATCTGCCCCCTCTCCTCCGCCGCCGGAGAGAGAATGGAGGGCGCCGTTGTCTTCGCCTCCGCCCGCCGGCTCTGCACCTAAGAGGCAGCAACCATCAACCCCCTCACCCACCCAGACGTCCCCAGCGCCCGGCCACGCGCCGCCTCCCGTTAGCCCGGCCGACTTTTCCCTGCTGCCGTTTTCTCTTCATGGCGCAAAGTCACACAGTCCCGGACTCCCGGATCGCTCGCTTCTCCGGTCAGCGAAGCCATCTGCCCAGGAAAGCGCCGGGCAGCCGGCTTGCTGGCCGGAGAAGCGAGCGATCCGGGACTCCGGGACTGTGTGGCTTTGCGCCATGAACAGAAAACGGCAGCAGGGAAAAGTCGGCCGGGCTAACGGGAGGCGGCGCGTGGCCGGGCGCTGGGGACGTCTGGGAGGGCGAGGGGGCTGATGGCTGCTGCCTCTTAGCTGCAGAGCCGGCGGGCGGAGGCGAAGACAACGGCGCCCTCCATTCTCTCTCCGGCTCTCTCTCTCTAGCATGGTGAACGAGAGAGAAAGAGAGAGAGAGAAAAAGGAGGGGAGAGAGAATGAGAGAGAAAGAAAGCAAGAGAAAGAGAGGGAAAGAAAGCAAGAGAGAGAGAGAAAGAGAGGGGGGAAGGAGGGAGAGGGAAAGACATAGAGGGAGGGAAGGAGGGAGAGAGAAAGAGAGCAAAAAAGAGAGGAAGAAAGAAAGAGGGATGGAGAAAGAGAAAGAAGGGAAGGAAGGAAGGAAGAGAGAGAAAGAGGGCGGGAGAAATAGAGTGAAATGGAGGAAGAGATATTTTTTTGTCCAAACTTTTCTTTAGCCCCCCCCTCCCCCCCGGTTCAGTGTTCCCCAGAATTTTGAAAATTTGAATAATGTGCCGCGGCTCAAAAAAGGTTGGGAAACACTGGCTTATATGAGATGGCTTTAAATATTCTAAATCATTTTAATTGAGAAATGAGTATGAATGAAAATGTCAATCTTAACGTTCAATATTCAAGTTTTTCTTAATGGGTCCATATGTCCTATGAGTATTTTTTTTAAGCAAAAATTGGTTACCAGGAAACCACAATTTAATAGTGTCTTAAGGATTCCCAGCTAGTAGTTCTGGGTCAAAATATTTTACTATGGTTTTACTGAAACCATTTCCAATAATACTTGGAATTTATATTTGAAACATACATGTTTACACTCTTATGGTTTTTACTACTTTTGTTTTATTTTCATGTATTTTCATGCATACTAATTTCTCAAGTTTAACAAAAATAACCTTTTACCTCAATTGTATTATAGTTATTGAAACAATATTTATTGCCACTTTATTAATTAGGAAAGTGTACGCCATTTTTCTAAATAGTTTCATTTGTTCATATTTCCTTGAATACAAATGAATGAAATTAGAATAAACCGTTTTGGAGTCATCTATAATCATGAGCTGATTAATGGAGTTTGGTTTCCTAGCCATTATTCATTCATGAACACCTGATATCTTTCTCATAAACAAATTGTGTTTGTCCAAATTAAGAAATTAAATGAGGCATTTGATGAGTTTATGATTGACCCTTCTAAGTTGGAACCCATTTGTCAATGTCATTATCTTACAAAACTGTTTGACAAATGTGCTGTCTAAGGAGCATGTGGATTTATTATGATTTCTGATTAATGCATGCTGCAAGCCAAATTATGAGATTGTAATAATTTTTATTCTCATTTTAACAGTCAGTGGAAGATTTTCATCCCTGATAAAATGCATTTATTTCCCTGCAGATTTATAGTTAGTTATAAGAAACTATAGCTTTAAGAATATATTTAAATATAATGCTTCACCTTTTAATATTACTTTTTCCAAATTGCTCATATTACTAATTTCTAAAATGCTCACATTACTAATATTCTTATTTTAATAACAACTAGATAATAATGTATTTCTATAATTATAACAAGGGAACTATAACTTCTTATTAAATTAATAAAATTGTCAATGTTTTTTTCACAGAAAGTATTTTTAACTCATGGTTGCCAATATTTAACAAGATACATGTTTGGTGTAGGTTTTGTTGTTGTGGTTGTTGTTGTTGTTGTTTTAAAGATTTTTATGTAAAAACACCTTGGAACAAGGAGTTCTAAAGACAAAAATCTTAAGTAATCCATCATTCTGGTCAGTCAATCTGACAATCAAAAGTAGAGGGTATGTAATCTACCCTGTGCTTTCCAATGACACTCAACATGCACAGAAAATATGGGGGTGGGGATTAACATTGCTGCGAAATAGAAAACCACTTGTTGGTTTTGTGTGAGAAAAATAACAACAATTTAGGTAATTCCTTGTTTGGGTTATGGAATATACATTGCTCAAAAAAATAAAGGGAACACTTAAACCACACAATATAACTGCATGTAATTCAAACTTCTGTGAAATCAAACTGTCCACTTAGGAAGCAATGCTGATTGACAATCATTTTCACATGCTGTTGTGCACATTGACCTTTGTACAGAAGAAAGTATTCAATAAGAATATTTCATTCATTCAGATCTAGGATGTGTTATTTGAGTGTTCCCTTTATTTTTTTGAGCAGTATATATTACACGACTGATGGTAATAATAAAAGTAATTATTTTTTGCATATGTGTTAGATTTTTGCGTCTATGTAATGTTACGCAGCTTAACTGGATGCAATATTCTTTCAAGGCACTCAAAGAATGTACACAGATAATTCTCAATTTTCTATGGCAATTGCAACCAGAATTTCAGTTGTAAGTTGTGATGATTGTAAAGTAAGGCACCCACGTGACCAAATCTAATTTTATGACCATATTTATATTGTTAACAAAGTGAATCGTGCAGTTGTAAGTCTATATCCATTCTCCAAGAAAGTTGTTTTTTGTTGGAAACAGGTGAAAATAATCACAAATTGCATCACATGATTGTGGGGTATTGCAATCTGTTGTAAATGCAAGCTGGTTGTCAAATTTCCTAAAGTGTTCAAGTGCCCAAATGTAACAGTGGGGGGAGAGGGACCAGATATTTTAAAATGGCCAGAAATATTTACAAGCCGCAAAGCACCCTTTCAACACAGACTGTGGAAATTTTTGCATCTCATTTAGAAACCAAGGACACAGAGTATGAAGGAAGAATGGAGAGGCACACACAGCAAGATGCTTGAAATCCAGTGTGAAGTTTCCATAGTCTGTGTTGATTTGGGAAGCCATGTCATCTGCTGATGTTGGTCCACTGTGCTTCATTATGTCCAGAGTTGATGCAGCCGTATACCAGGAGATTTTGGAGCACTTTGTGCTTCCCTCTGCAGACGAGGTTTATGGGATGCTGACTTCAACATGGGCTTATCATTATGTCTCAGAAACAAAACATAATTCTAAGGAATATAATCACCAAGGTTCACCACCACCACCCTCCCCCAAATCAAACCAATGCTTTAGTAGACAAACTCCTGTTTATAGATTTTGGGAATGCAGGTGATCTTATTCATGTGGCTTCCTTTCTACCTGACCCAATACCTAGGAGAAAAATTACACTGCAAAACTTATAACTTTGAAAAACAATTAATTGAAAACATTTAAGCATTTGGAATAAAAAGGAACTTTTGCTATAGTATGACAGTGTGTTAGGCTTCACATGGCACTCTAGGAGTTGGATTTCACTATGTTACCGATCTTCTATGCAGCTCAGACATGCAATTTCCACCCTTTCCTAAAATTAAGGGAATAACAGGTAGTTCTTGACTTACTACCTACAATTGAGCCCAAACACTTGTTAAGTGAGTTTTGCCCCATTTTATGACCTTTCTTGCCATGGTCGTTAAGTGAATTGTTGCAGTTCAGTTAGTAACCCAATTGTTTTGTGAATCTGGTTTCCCCGTTGACTTTGCTTGTCAGTTTGCAAAAGCTGTTCACATGATCCCAGGACACTGCAACCATCATAATAGGAACCAGTTGCCAAGCATCCAAATTTTAATCATGTTACCATGGGATGCTGCAACAATTAAAAGTGTGCAAAAATGGTCATAAGTGACATAGTAACTTTGAACAGTCACTAAACTTTTATAAGTTGAGAAGTGCCTATAGTTTTGTGGCCGTCTGTTAGAATCAGATGAAGAGGACTGTCAGTGGTTGTTTGAAGACAAAAGTTGTGAAATTCTTTTGTTATAGCTTTAAGAAACATGTCCATTGTTGGCAAAATTACAAAATGTAGTGAATTGTGATTAAGTGGAGAGCTAATTGCAGGTGACAAAAGAATTCCTGTTTCAGGGGAATTAAATTAAATACCGGTACATTAAACATCTTTGTTACAATTTACAGACATTTTTCAAGCAACATGTATGTGTGTATGTGTTATTATATACACAATCCTGAGTCCTTCGGGACTGGGCAGCATAGAAGTCGATAGATAGATAGATAGATAGATAGATAGATAGATAGATAGATAGATAGATAGATAGATAGATAGACAGACAGACAGACAGACAGACAGACAGACAGACAGACAGACAGACAGACAGACAGACAGACAGACAGACAGACAGACAGACAGACAGACAGACAGACAGACAGAAAATGCTGTGAAAATCTTTTTCCTCTTTGACTTCTTTTTGATAATATATTTTCACCTTTTTGTTCAAAGGTTCCTGTTTTTGCATGATATCTAAATGACATCCTAACTGTAGATTCAAATTAATTAATTTGATGTTAGAACTGAGTATCTGCTACATTCAAATATAAAAGGTTAGTTTTGTTTGTTGCTAACACATTTCTGACCTCATATACTTTAAGTAATATAATGCTTCGGTTTAATTGAGAGCATTCACATATCTGTGTACATTTCTGTTGTTCATAATGATCAGGGGTGCAACTATAATTGCTATAGATCTATGCCTGCATCTTGTGATAAGATCCCATTTTGCTATGTATTTATATTTTTTTACAATATAATGTCAATTATTAAAAGCAATAAAGTGTATCAATAAGAAATAGTATATATTTGTCCACCCTCCCATCCCATGATAATTCCAGACAAATTAGACAAATAAGCTTCAGTATTTTAAACTTTTTCATTTTTTGCCTTGGTCAAATCTAAAATATGCCTTTAAGCTATATGTTATTGTTACTTTAAAGTCTTTACTTAACCCCCACCCCCATAAAATTAGCTGTACTCTCCAGCAGATAAATTTTCTAAATTCAGCTGTGGTAGGTGATTATTGCCAGGTTGCAGCAGAATAAAGCCTAAAGCATCATATTAACTGTGCTATTTATATGGATCTTAATATACTATGAATAAAAGCCTCAATTACTAAGCACTTTTGAGTCCTGATGAGGCAGTCCCATGTTGTTAATGGTATCTTTATAACCTTTTTAACTTCTTGTTTTCTCTGACAGAGCTGAAGAGTAACAGCAGTGGATTTGCCTTTGGCAAACGAAAACTCATTTTGAGACAATAATAATTATTTACTATTTAGATAGATGGCAGTAAAATTTCTCTGAATGAGATTTCTCTGAGAAAATACAATCTTGATTAAATTATGATCCTTAATGGAGTGGTGAAGCATGTAGTACTTGAAACAATGAGGCTGATTTTGCCCATCCTTTTTCATTCTAAAAGTAAACCATTTTAAAGTTATCTAAATGATGCATTTAATTTAAATCTTATCCTTGATATTGCTTAATATTTCAGCTTTCCGTAAATATATACAAATTGTGAAAAGTTGCAAAAAGCCATTCTTCTCTGTAATAGTTTATTTAGTTATCGATTGGATTAAATTGGCTTTTACATAGCTAGTTCATCCTTATTGGAAGGAATACAAATAACACTGTTTTGATTCATTAAATTAATATAAATATATGTGCTTTTAAAAAATTAATATTTGTGAATGCAAAAGGCATAGCTTCATTGTTGAATAGAATTTGCTGTACTAGTCGGTGATCTATAACTTGAAGTATAACTTAAAGAAAAACATTTGTTTTAAGTATTTGCTTATAATATAAGAAGGCGGCATTGTTTGTATATTTGATGCTAATGCTAAGATCTTCATAAAGGAGTGGGCACTATGTAATCCTCCAGATGTTAGCAAACCTCAATTTTTAGCTTTTTCTGACACTAAGCTGCTGAAACACCTGGGAAATGAAGTTTAGTAATATATGGAGGGCTGAAATATAATCTTATAACCATTCTTTTATACAAGCTAAAGGACTATTATATTTTACTATTGTATATATTTTAGAACAGTACTTGCATTAATGGAACTAGCAGCATTTATAACTAAATATAAAATAGCTACTACGTAAATCTGCTTATTTTACTTTGAATGATTCTTTCTTTAATAGATCATGTTTAATATAAAGATGCTTGAGAGTTTTTTATACAGAAACAACAAGCTGTAAATTAGCCAACAGGCTAATCTTTATATGGATAAACCCTAAATTGATGCCATTTGGAATTAACTAATTACTTAAAGGAAAAGGAAATGACAAATGAGAAAGGCATATTTCTGCCAGAAAAAAGTCAGAATCTCAAAACAATAACTTCCCTGCTGGTTTGCATCATGATGGAAGTACATGTTTTGCATGCGCGATCCTTCCCAGAATTTTTTTTTTTTGCCAAGCCACCAACGACCAGAGGACTGGTTCAGGAGCATGGCCCGAGCAGTGGGAAATTTCCATTACCAATTCTACAGAACCGATCCAAACCAGCAGCAACCCACCACTATTGTAGTTAAAAGTTGTATTATTATGTGAATGTGACAGAAAGCATATAGGGTTACTATTCTATATTCTATAAGAGCCTGGGTGGCGCAGTGGTTAGAGTGCAGCACTGTAGGCTACTTCAGCTAACTGCTACCTATAGTTCAGCAGTTCAAATCTCACCACCGGCTCAAGGTTGACCAAGCCTTCCATCCTTCCAAGGTGGGTAAAATGAAGACCCAGATTGTTGGGGGCAATATGCTGATTTTGTAAACCACTTAGAGAGGGCTATAAAAATACTATGAAGCGATGTATAAGTCTAAATGCTATTGCAATAACGCTATTGCTATATTCTTATGACTGCAAATGACTGTAAATCAGATAATCATTCTGTTGCACAAGTATTTGTGAGTCCATTCTTGAGACATTTGTAAATTGTACAAATATACAATTTACAATACTAAATATGTAATTGATGGTGTGTATGGCAACAATTAACAGGTGTGGTAAAAGCAGGAAAATAAATGAAAATATATTCAAAATTCATACTAGGATTTAAATGTTATACACTATTGTTTTTGAATATTTTCTAGAAGGTTGGCTTGAACTAATGGGTTTTGTAGTTTTAAATATCATTAGGCCCAAAGTTGGGTAGTAGGCCATAAGCATAGCATAGCATAGCATAGCATAGCAAAATGCAATAGAACTCTTCACTGTAACACTTAATTTGCTAATGTGTAACTATTTTTTAATCTAGTGAAATAATACAGTAGTTATTGTGGGAAATAATAGCAATTATATTGGTAAAAATGATAGCTAATCAATGTTTTACCATTTCTAAAAATAATAATTCACCCGTGGTATTAATCTCCAACACCAAGAATATTGGAGAAAATTGTTATGATGAACTTATTAAAACTACCTGTTAACCTCCAGAGCCCTCACTCACGGCTTTTAATTTACTATTTATAAAGAGATTTTAGGAATCAATAGGAAGATCTGTTGGCAATATTAAATTTAATTAGAGTAATCAAAAACTATGCTCAGAGCATGAAAACTGCCAGGGAGAGCTTCAGAAAGAAAGTAGTGTCAATATAACCTCTTTTACTTGTCCACAAGCACTAACCTAAAAAAAGTCCCAAATGTGGCACGTAGTTGGTTATTTCATTGACTTTGATCTGTTTTGGGGGGCAGTTTATTTTCCCATACTACCACTGATCAATGATTTCCTTTCAGCACAGATGTAATTAAACAGTTCTGGCCAGTTTGTGTTCTGTTGTCTGGAAATTTATTATTCTGGGAATATAAAGAAGATCAATATATTGCAGTAGGCTTGTTTTAAAAGAGTTCAGAATGGATCCTACTGATAGGGTAAGGTGTAGGGCAAGACAAGCAGGAAACAGAGCTTCAGGACACAAAGAAGATGTTTACCTTGTACTTTAAACTTGTCTAGTCACAGCGCATCCTCCGTGGCCATTACTATTTGATAATCCATTTTTTCCTCAGTGTTTTAAAACTAGTATCATCTGATTGTTTGCATTGTTGTATTAATATAATAATGTTTGCCTTTATAAATATATGTTTTATAAAAGTAAGAATAGAATAGAATAGAATTTTAACTGGCCAAGTGTGATTGGACACACAAGGAATTTGTCTTGGTGCATATGCTCTTAGCGTCCATAAAATAAAATATACATTTGTCAAGAATCATGTGGTACAACACTTAATGATTGTCATCATTAAGTGTCATACAACACTTAATGATTGTCATAGGGGTCAAATAAGCAATGAAGAAGCAATATTAATAAAAACCTTAGGATATAAGCAACAGGTTACAGTCAACATAGGAGGAAATGGGTGATAGGAATAATGAGAAAAACTAGTAGAATAGAAGTGCAGATTTAGTAGAAAGTCTGACAGTGTTCAAGGAATTATTTGTTTAGTAGAGTGATGGCGTTCAGAAAAAAACTGTTCTTGTGTCTAGTTGTCTTGGTGTGCAGTGCTCTGTAGCGATGTTTTGAGGGTAGGAGTTGAAACAATTTGTGTCCAGGATGTGAGGGGTCAGTAAATATTTTATCCGCCCTCTTTTTGACTCGTGCAGTATACAGGTCCTCAATGGAAGGCAGGTTGGCAGCAATTGTATTTTCTGCAGTTCTGATTATCCTCTGAAGTCTGTGTCGGTCCTGTTGGGTTGCAGCACCAAACTAGACAGTTATAGAGGTGCAGATGACAGACTCAATGATTCCTCTGTAGAACTGTATCAGCAGCTCCTTGGGCAGTTTGAGCTTACTGAGCTGGCGCAGAAAGAACATTTTTTGTTGTGCTTTTTTATGATGTTTTTGATGTTAGGTGACCATTTTAGGTCTTGAGATATGATAGAACCTAGAAATTAGAAGGTCTCTATTGTTGATACTGTGTTGTCTAGTATTGTGAGAAGTGGAAGGGTGGAAGGGTTTCTCCTAAAGTCTACCACCATTTCTACAGTTTTGAGTGTGTTCAGTTATGAAATATGAAATAAAAGTAGTCCTTGATTTACTACCAATAACAACAACAACAACAACAATGACAACAACAACAGAGTTAGAAAGGGCATTGGGGGTCTTCTAATCCAACTCCCTGCTTAGGCTGGACACCCTACACTACTTCAGACAAATGATTATCCAACATCATCTTAAAACTTCCAGTGTTGCAGCATTCACAACTTCTGGAGGCAAGCTGTTCCACTGGTTAATTGTTCTAACTGTCAGGAGATGTCTCCTTAGTTCTAAGTTACTTCTCTCCTTATTTAGTTTCCACCCACCGCTTCTCGTTTTACCCTCAGGTGGGATTTCAATTCAATTCAATTCAATTTATTAGATTTGTATGCCGCCCCTCTCCAAAGACTCGGGGCGGCTCACAACAATAATAAAAACGATATCCCAGCGAAAACAAATCTAATTTCCATTGCTAAGCAATGTGAGCTTAAAGCATGATGTCAACTGTTCATGTCACTTAGCAATGGCAACCCCAGCAGTGTTTTATCTGGACATAGCAGTAGAGTCACAAAGGATGAAAATAATGTTGATATCCATGCCAAAGAAAAGCTAGATGATACAACATCACAAATCATATCTCATTCATTATCCACATTAATCTGCATGTTTAGGATAGACAGACATTAGGAAGCTACCATCTGGCGGCTTGTAGCTCTCTCTGTTAATGATATATATTTTTCAGCAGGCCACTGATTATTAATGACTGAATTCATACTCTGCTTTTGTATGGCTTTCTATGACTCCGATGAGTCAGCAACTCAACAGAGAGCCAATCACCAAAGCAGATCAGGGAGCAGGTGAGGACAGAGTCAGATAATGAGGATCCCGATCCTGGCAGGGCACCTAGCCCCAGGATATGCAGAAATTTCAAAGCCCAGAGCAAAGGCTTTTCAGGAAGCACAGATAATGCCCCTACTACAGCCACACCTGCAGCTGGGGCTGCTGAGGAGCTGCCTCCAGGACCTTGATTTCTATTGAAATAACTCTTCAAAAATTGATCAGCATTTCCATGGACTTGTTCCATTCTCAGACTTAGATTGGCTTGTAGCATTTTGGTGTTTGAATCCTCAATTAATGCAGACCACATAAACCAGTTGTTTCTCAACCATTGCCTCATTGGTTGTCCACCACCTAGTTCTACCTCTGGTTTTTAAGAGCTATGGACAAGGGTCTCTGGTTTTCTGCCTTTGGATTCTTGAAGGAAAGGCTTTCACCTGTGCTTGCTCCCTACTAGGAAGCAAGTTCCTACTTTCCCTGTGTTTTTTCTGCACCTGACCATTCACTTGGTAGTGAAGCCCAAAAACTCAACCTACCTCCTTAGCTGTTGCAATTCAAGCTCCATCATTAAACCAGTTGCAATTTGCTATTGTGAGATTGCTCAGTCTAGAACAGATCATACTCCCCTGAGAAATGATGGTCAGAGTTACTACTACAGTGAAAAAATATATGACTCATTCGAATTAGCAGCTGACAAATTTATAAACAAACATTATGCTTCCACACTAACTTTGCTTGTCAGAAGGTTGCAGAAGCTGATTACATGACCCTGGAACACTGCAACTGTCTTAAATATGAATCAGTTGTCAAGTGTCTAAATTTTGATCACATTACCATGAAGATGCTGCAATGGTCACAAGTCACGAGTCTGCGGAGAGGGGCGGCATACAAATCTAAATAATAAATAAATAAAGTCACTTTTTTCAGTGCCATTTTAATTTTGAATGGTCTCTAAATGAACTGTTGTAAATCAAGGACTACCTGTATTTCTTTTGAATCTCTCCATTTTCTGATTTAGCCCTTTCTATTTAACCCTCCCCAATTGTGTCTGTTGTATCTGGGCATCTGTTTTTCTTTCTTAATTATCTACAACAGGAATGTCAAACTCATGTCATGGCGGCATCACATGACATATCAGGACTTTTCCCCCCTTCGCTAAACCCGGCATGGGCATTGCCAGTGTGTGATGCCTCCAGCTCATGGTCCACAAGTTTGACAGGCCTGCCCTACAATTCAATTGGAATTTGTTTGAAAATGTGTTTCAATACAGCCTTTTCTGTTTGAATATTAAGTTATGATCATTCAATTTGTTCATGATTGAATTTACTGATTCTCTTAATTTAAAGATTTGTTTCCTTTGCTTTGACAGTAACCTCTTTAAGTCTTTTTTCCCCTAGAGGTGTAGTCATGAACATTCAGTTCTTCAAACTTTTATTTTATAAAATGCCTGTGAATGATCTAATAGTATCTTATCTATTTGTTGCATTGATTCTATTAAGATTCTCGGCATTATGCAGAGGTGGGCTGCTAAGGTGGAACGGTGGTGCATGAGCAGAAGCAAAAAACCGTGCCGAAACACGGGCGCACTTGCGTCTCCACGTGCAAGTTTGCTACCTGCACAGGTGGAGTAGCATAATTGCGCTGGACTCCGGTAGCACTCAGAGCCATGGGGGAAAGCACATGTCACCGTTCCATTTTAGCAGCCCACCTCTGGCATTATGTATATGCGTTTTTTGTTTTTTGTGTTAGGATTGTTGTTGTGTTTCAAAGTCATGTCCGACCCATCACAACCCCATGGACAACATTCCTCCAGGCCTACCATCCTCTGGAATCTATTTAAGCTCATGCCTATTGCTTCAGTGACTCATTCTCTGGCATCCCATTCTTCATTTGCCCTCAATCTTTCCTAGTATTAGGTTCTTCTCCAGGGAGTCTTTCTCATTTGGTGGCCAAAGTATTTGAGTTTCATATTCAGGATTTGGCCTTCTAAAGAGCAGTCAGGGTTGATCTCCTCTAGGACTGGTTTGATTATTTTGCAGTCCAAGGGACTTGTGGGAGTCTTCTCCAGTGCCATAGTTCAAAGGCCTCAATCCTTTGGTGATCAGCCTTTCTTATGGTCCACTTTTCACAGCTATACAATGCAATTTGGAAAACCATCGCATTGACTATCCACACTTTTTTTGGCAGGGAGATGTCTCTGCTTTTTAGTATTCTGTCTAGATTTTTCATAGATTTCCTCCCCAGGAGCAAGACATGCTCTGCATATAAGTTAAATAGGCAGGATGACAGTATATAGCCTTGGTAGACTCCTTTCCTAATTTTGAACCAATCAGTGGTTCCGTATCCAATTCTCACTGTTGCTTCTTGACTCGTATATAGGTTTCTCAAGAGACAAATAAGATGGTCTGGTACTCCCATCTCTTTAAGAACTTGCCACAATTTGTTGCGATCCACGCAATCAACGGCTTTAGCATAGTCAATGAAGCAGAAGTAGATGTTTTTCTAGAATCCTGCCTGTACTTCTGGTAGTTCTTGATCCACATACTGCTGGAGCCTAGCTTGTAGGATTTTAAGCATAATTTTGCTAGCATGTAAAATGAGTGCAATGGTACAATAGTTTGAACATTCTTTGGAATTGGAATGTAAATTGACCTTTTCCAATTCTGTGGCCACTGTTGAGTTTTCTAAATTTGCTGGCAAATTGAGTATAGCATTTTAATGTAGCAAAGTGTATAATGTAGCAGAGATACTGGAATGGGTTGCCATTTCCTTTTCCAGTGGATCACATTTTGTCAGAGCTCTGTCTATCTTGGGTGATCCTGCATGGCATAGCTCCTAGCTTCATTGAGTTATACAAGCCCCTTCGCCACGACAAGGTAGTAATTCATGAAAGGGGTTTATTAGGATAATGTACAATAATTTACTTTGCAAGGCATTTGTGTACAATCTTTTGAATGTCCAAGATCTTCTTAATTAATAATACTACATTTACCCAAATGGTATATTTTTAAAAAGGAAAGAGACACCTTAACTGTAGTTAATGTAAAAGCAGTAAACACATTGTTCACTATCTTGCCTTTTGAATGTGGAAGACAAATCTTTACTTCAGGGTTATCTTCATACAGGTAAATAGGACCCATGCGCGCGCGCACACACTACATCTATGCAGTTCTTCAAATTTGATTTCTGAATATTGCTTTGGAGTAGACAGGAATATAAAAAGTGCTTGTCTGCAATACTGCAGTAATGTGATTCTGGAGAAAGACATAACTACTTCATGGTGATGCAGAGAGATGCTAGATCTACATACCTGTGTACTCTGAGATATTATTTAGAAATCAGATCTGATGATCTATATATCTTTAGTATTTTTATTGCAAAATGAGCTATCTGAAGGGAGATTTATGTTTATTTATTAACAGTACTTGTAGACCACTCCAGTATGTATAATTCTTTTTCCATATAGATGGGCAACACTCTATAACAGATTAAAAACATTATTTTCAATATCAGACATATTGTATTTATGCTTGATAATTAGAAATAATGTTTTCATCTGCTATATATGGATGCCCATTATGAGAAGAAACTGCACTCTAACATAACATGGTATTGTATTAAAATTAAATGTAAACATTCCTTTCACTCTTTTATAAACACATAAAACAGTTTTTATAGCATGGTTAACTAACCACTTAATATATTAAATAGCACAAAGGAAATTAGTTAACCTCCTACATAAAGAAAACATTACATTAGTTTTTATTGCAAGACAGTACATTGAAATGTTTTTCATCTTAAGAAATATAGTACGAGGTTTGTTTGTTTTTTACAAAAAAACCCTTTCTTTTTCCTGATGACTAAAAATAACATCACAAGCATGTGGGTTATATTGTTAATTGTTTTGACCATAGAATTAATTTTAAAGTCAAAGGGTGCCTTGCTTTTTCATCATTTGTAGCACAGAATATTCAGCATGTCACAGATGTTCATGAATAATGTCCATTTAAAACTGTTGGCAAGAGTGCTGGTGAGTTGGCTAGATGAATTAAATGTTGGGGGGATCTGACAGGCAGCACGCTGCTTTGTGATCATTCCAAAGTTCTAATAATCTCCCTCACCTACTCAGCCTGCCACTAATGAAAGAGAATAGGTGATTGCACCTCGGGCTATGTTCTGCGCCTAATGACTCCTCGAAAGGCAGATTTATGAAGAAAAAATTAACTTTGAATGAGGATTGAATTGGCTCTGACAGTCTGATAGACTGTGACACAGATTCGGTGGCAAAACAGACGTAGCTCTAATTGATTATCAATATTTTAAGCAAAGTGATGAAAATAAGCATTAAGTGATGAGAAACATGGTCTTAATACAGTAGGTAGTAACCAGCATTTGCAAAGTCTTTGGGGAGGTTTATCTGATTGTATCACATCCCACTGCTATAAGTTGTATATCTGCATTCTGTTGTCTTTCTCCCCCCACTTCACAGATCTAAGATTAGAAATTTAACATTCCTGTTAAATCTAGTTTTTCTAGATTTAAATAATTTAAATTATTGGACTTTGAAGATGCTTGCTGGCTCCAAGATTTATATATATCAGGTCAATTATATTTAGAAATTTGTATGCTAAAAATTCAGTGCCAAAACTTGGCACAATTTAAATTCATTTGTAACGTTTCTCAATAAAATTATTTGTGACTCAGACAACTATAAAGCATTATTTGAAAAACTGCATGTTTTGGACCTTCCCATGATGATGTTGCATTATTTAATATGATTCCAAATATTATTTGGTGATATATGTGTGTATTTTGTTTATAGCTAATGAACAAAATAATGATATAGCTAGCATATTTATTGATTGAACAAATGCACAGTACAAGAATCATAAAGAGAGTTTTAGTTTAAATATATTTGCTGTACTTATAACTATAAATATATGCTAATTCAATCTGAGAAAAAATATGAAAACAAATATTTAGAAGTATATTTTCATCTAAATTTTTCAAAATATAATTGTATCTATATAAATGCAGTCAAAAGGAGTATCATCTGCTTGCTTTGAAGCAATATTTTTTTCTAATTTTTAAAATTGTTATTAAAAGTATTGTTTCGTTTTATTTCAGTGTTAATTTTTCTAGTTGCATTCGTGGAGAAACAGATGAAAAGATTTTAGTTTAATTTAATAATTCAGGATTAGGCCAGCAACCAAAAATGAGTGATTTATCCGTCATTGCATTTGTTTCATTCCAACAGACAGACTACATGCTTAAATAAAGATATAAATTATTCTTGTTGCGCCATCTAGTGAATATCTGGTTCTTTATGAATAAGTGTTGCCTTCATGATTCATTGACTGTATCTAAATGGAAGTCATTAAAATAGAATCAGAAGTTTAATACTCTTATACTCTAGCTTTTAGACTTTTTTATTTGCAATTTCTAGTCTAACCTATTATTTACTTTAATGAAAATCAAATTGTATGGAATTATTTATTACATTACTTGCAGTGCTGCTAATTTGCCTTTTTAGTTTATAAAAGCAAAAATATATATTCCTAAATATAAATAGTTACTGTATATAAGAATGGTCATGGGAATCTATGTAGAAATGTTCACAGCGTGACTATTTTCTATTTATCTTAAAGCAATTGAAAGCTTTTCTAGAGGATTTATCTAAAAACATAGTTTTGTCCTTAACTTGAAATTCTGCATTTGTCCTTTAATGTTTTGTAGTTGGAACAAAAACCTGGATAACACATTATAGTCTAATTATGCTTATACTATCAATTTATAGTATGACAGAATTAAATATCACTTATTACCTAATATGGTTAGTATTCTTTATTTCCAGCTTTTTTGGGGGGGGGAGCAGAAGATACCCCTCCACTTAATTAATTGACAATGAAGTCACTGAGATTGACATGATAAACATGCATAAGATGGTGTTTTAAATCAGGAAAAATGTAAATAGCTGTACTCCTAAACTTCACTAAAGAAAAAGATATCTTTCACATTCTTCTTGTATTATCTAAATATGATTCCTTTTTGATGGATCTAATCTGGACTTTCGTTCACAGATTTTACATACAGTCATAATAGCGAATTTTGGACAGGAAGACAAAAATTAAAAATGTGCAGACGCACATATTTTCAATAGATCTATTGCATTTTCCTTAATTTTGTAGTTTGGTTTGATTTTTAATTTTGCTCAGATTTTCTTTATATTTTACTATTACAGTTCCTAAAATCAAAACAGTAGATATGATTCCATCCTATTGTTAAAAATTGTATATTTCTGGTCTGTTGAATTTTTTTCCAAAATAAAAGCAATTATCTGTGCTATTTGTAGGTTTGACATAGTTTCATTATCTGAATAAGTAGTTGGTGCAATATAAACAAAGCCTATCTATCTATGGTTGACTATTCTTGAGATTATATTTTATTGAATGCTTCATTAATTGATTGGCTAATGTATGACATTGCATATTATACTATATGATATCTCATTTATTTTAAAAAAAACATTGCAATTTATTGCTATTAAAGACCAATGTGCACATTTGTGTTTATGACCTAGTAGTATTAAGCATTTCGCTTTTCAAACTAATGAATCAGAATACTGTGGCATCTTAAAGACTAATAAATGGAATGTATAATTTATTAATCTTTCAGATGCCACTGTGCTCTGATTTTCTACATAGATACACACAAAAAAAGAATATAGATTGTATAAAAGAGGGCTTCCTTTTCAAATTAATTACTTTAAGCTTTGATGTACATAGTCTCCACTTGACCTTCTTCTATTATTTCTTTTAGTTCCTATCCTTAAATGCCAAGCTGTAGTGACAGGTCTGTAGCCAGTACGACAGGTTACACTGGTAGCTACATTGTGGAGAAAAGCTGGAAATGTGGGGGATATAATTTCTTCCAAGGAATTGCCATTTCTTGCTTTTTAAAAAAAATTAACAATTTCTATATAAATGATGAAAGGGCAAATAAATGCACTTTTTTTTACCTTGGTGAAAGTTTACTAAAGTTTGGAAAATTGTTGGAGACATGCTAAAATGTGTCTTTTCTGATAAATAGAAAAAAAGTAAGTAATATGTGGCCTGTTCAAAGGAATGAAGGTTTGTTAAAAGAGGGGAAAGGACTCTACTTGTGTCCAGTTGTGGTATGGCAGAAGAAACATGAATATTAGCTAAATGTAGTCAGAATGGAATTATTTAAGATAATTGTACAGCAAAACAAGATGAATATAATGAACAGATACTGAATATAAAATGCATGAGCAATTAATGAAAGTTTTTGAAGTGACTTGATTACAGAGAGGGAATAAATGAGGACTGAATTACTGTGTGTGTGTGTGTGTGTGTGTGTGTGTGTGTGTGTGTGTGTGTGTGTGTAGATTGTTGTGAGTTCAAGTTTTTTCCTGTGTAATATTTTGAGTGTCTTTGTGACGTTTCGGCAAAATCACATGCATCATCTTCAGGCTGAAGTTATTGACTTCTGCTGTTCTGAGTATGGTTTTTTCACAGAATTGTACATTATGCTTCTTTTTCTTATACTTTTAATTTCTCTGTCTATTTCTTACTCCTTTTCAGCAATTTGCATAATGTTGCTTATCATTAAAGGCATGAAGGCCCAGCACTCATTCATTCAGCAAATCTCATGTTTAAATGAAGCTTCACAATCAAAGTTACCCAACTTTTTTTGGACCAAAGGTGTCAGTTGCTTTTGGGTAGAAGTTGCTAAGTGGTGGTTATTCACAGGACTGTTGTGTGGAACATAGCCAATTAGGGGACTATTTTTTAAAATGAAAATAGCATGCAACATACATATGGAATATAAGAGGTTAGCTGGCTTTGTGCCTATGATGGAATTTATAGTCTCAGTTTCTAGCCTGATGCCTTAGCCCCACTGGCTTCTATTTTTTAAAGTTACTTATAAAGAATTCTGAATGGTTTTAGACTGCAACTTTCCAAATGGATTAAGTAAAACATTTCAGTTTTGGGATCATTTTAGTATGATATAACAGTTCAGAGGTTGGATTGAAAGAAAGAAGATCAGTTTCTCATCTACCTTCATCCATGGAAGGGTCACTGGATGACTTTCTCTTAGCCCAATTTATCTCATAATGCCATGTTCCATGGCAAATTAACAACCATAAGGATTTCAAAATTACATCTGTAATGCTAATCAAAGTAAAAATACAATCTTGAAAGGTATATTATATATATATATATTTAATTTAAAAAACAAACATATTTTTATATAAGTTATCAGACAGATTTATAGACAGAGTCTCTGAAATGTTTCTATACAGTGACCATTGCCTATGAGTTTTTGTGTTTTTAGTAATGGATTTCACTTACCTCCACTACCAGTTCAGAACTGTGAATGTACACACGCATATGCTTTGCTTGCGTGTGAGGCTTCTGTGCATGTGTAGAACCTTCTGCGCATGCTCAGGTTGTCTGTGATGACATCCAAGCAAATGGGCAGAGCCTCCCACCGCCGCTGCTACCGATTCGCCAGAACCGGCGTAACCTAATAGCAGTCCGCCACTGGTTTACTCTCTTCTCACTTTCACCAAATTCTCTCCTCCTCCTCCTCCTCCTCCTCCATCATCATCATTATCTGGTTCCAATAGTCTCCCATACCCATTATGGGAAAAACTGAAGAAGAGCGTATTATGCATTCTGCTTTGAATATCTGAATGAGATGTAGACAGACAGACAGATTTTTGCATGCTGCCGTATTCAAAGTAATCAAAGAGGAATGGAAAATAAAATATCTTAAAATTGTACAGTCCTGGAAAAAGATTGGCAGCATTAGTTCTGCGATGTATAAAAATGCATTTCTAACTATGAGATGGCATTTTTACTTATGAGCTAGCTATTATTTTTTTTAAAATCCAATAAACTCTTCCTATGCAGAAAACATCAGTTATGAAGAACGCACTGGCATGGTGGAATAAATAAATCAAATTTAAGCCTGCTAGTTTATTGAATCTAAATTTTGCCTGGTTGGCCCAAGAGCTATATATAAGCAATCCATCTTGTGCTGATAATGGAGGATCTTGAAATCCACCTAATGTTTGCATTATTAAATTTCATTCTAATGAGCTTTACTAATACATATTGAAGATAGTTATAAAGAGTGGAATGTGAATCTGAGAAGATAATTTGAAAGAAACATAAGCTGATCATTTCCATGACTTAAGTGGAATAGCTACAATTACACATATAACCAAAATTAAATTTAAATGGAATTTCTATTATCCTTACCTTGGTACTAGTGCGAATAAGTGTAAATGAAGTAAAAATCTTTATAGTTACCAGTGGTTTGTTTTATTATCTAATTTAATACATTCTTGTAAAGAGATCGCTGGCAGAAAAGTTTTAATATTTCATGATTTAAAATGTACTCTAAGTGTATCTAAAAGCTTGTAAATGGAAACAGATGTCTCTGTAATTGGTGCTGTCATTTCAAAACATCAGTATTTAAGCTGTGTATTTTAAGAAGGCAAAGATACCAACTGAAAAGAGATATTAGATTTTAAATTTGTGGGTCATGTGGCATTCTTGCTTTTCATGCTTACTAAATCAATTGAATATTCATATAACAAATATGTTGGTATAGAAGACTAGTATTTGAAACTGTTGCTCTTTAATTGATTTATTACATAGTAAGAGCTGATCTAGAATATAACTACCTACATTATGCTTCTCTATCTTTTGACAAAGCAATATTAAAAAAAACTTAATATTTCATCAACTATAATGCTATTAGAGATTATTCTCTAAGTTCACTCATCATGCAGTGAGATAGCAATAAAAGTGAATGGCCCCTTTGAGACATTAATGCTTCAGAATAAATGATGTGCTAGAACAGAAATTTAATTAATTTACAGAGTATATTGATAGTCCCTTGTTACTGTGCTGTATATTTTTAATCTTCTTTAACATCTGTAGTAAAGTGTTTAAAATCCTTGCATTTGAGCAACTTGTACTTAATTAAATAATAAGAGGAGATGTTTCTAAAAGAAGATTCTGTTTTAAAAAGTGCTCCATAACATGGATTAAATACAGTCTTATGGTTTGCACTGAAAAAGAAAATCCATGAAATGATATTCTGCTTCTGTATAGAGAATTTATTTCATCCTATAGTCCAGTTACTTGCTGACCATATCATTCATACAGCACCTTCTATGCAACACTGTACTTCCGGAGATTCTAGACTCCCCCAGCCCCTCATGTTCTTTTCTGTTGTCTAGCAGTTTATCCACATACAAACTGATCTAACATACAAACTGATCTATTATTTCAAGTGTTACTTTAACCATTTAAATGAAATTTAAAAACACCCATTCAACTCAGTAGAAAACCTATTTATAAATTAACTTCTGTCTGACTAAATGTCTTTTTTTTTTTTGCTACTGTATTTAGAAGAAAGGTAATGGAAAGACGACTAAAATTAGAAACAGAAACATAGAAACATAGAAGATTGATGGCAGAAAAAGTCCTCATGGTCCATCTAGTCTGTCCTTATACTATTTCCTGTATTTTATCTTAGGATGGATATATGTTTATCCCAGGCATGTTTAAATTCAGTTCCTGTGGATTTACCAACCACGTCTGCTGGAAGTTTGTTCCAAGCATCTACTACTCTTTCAGTAAAATAATATTTTCTCACATTGCTTCTAATCTTTCCCCCAACCTCAGATTGTGCTCCCTTGTTCTTGTGTTCACTTACCTGTTAAAAACACTTATCTCCTGAACATTATTCAACCCATTAACATATTTAAATGTTTCAATCATGTCCCCCCCTTTCCCTTCTGTCCTCCAGACTATACAGATTGAGTTCATTAAGTCTTTCCTGATATGTTTTATGCTTAAGACCTTCCACCATTTTTGTAGCCCGTCTTTGGACCCGTTCAATTTTATCAAAATCTTTTTATAAGTGAGGTCTCCAGAACTGAACACAGTATTCCAAATGTGGTCTCACCAGCCCTCTATACAGCAGGATCACAATCTCCCTCTTCCTGCTTGTTATACTTCTAGCTATGCAGCCAAGCATTCTACTTGCTTTCCCTACCACCTGACTGCACTGTTCACCCATTTTGAGACTGTCAGAAATCACTACCCCTAAATCCTTCTCTTCTGACATTTTTGCTAGCACAGAACTGCCAATACAATACTCAGATTGAGGATTTCTTTTGCCCAAGTGCATTATTTTACATTTGGAAACATTAAACTGCAGTTTCCATTGCTTTGACCACTTATCTAGTAAAGCTAAATCATTTGCCATATTACAGACACCTCCAGGAATATCAACCCTATTGCACACTTTAGAGTCATTGGCAAATAGACAAACCTTCCCTACCAAACCTTTCCCTGTGATTTAGCTCTTTTCATTGGGAGTTTCCAGCATTGAGAGGAATTAAAGACACGGTTTCATCTGCGAGGAGCTTCTGGTTTGCAAAAGACACAAATTTTGTCCCATTAGATCAGGCCCTTGCATTTGAAAAAAAAAAAAGGCCTTGAATATAACTTCTCTTGAACATATTAGGGAGGAAAGGAAGAGAGATGTTGAATTCAGTAATTGATAGGTCTGGATTTAAGTTGGAGTGATCTTGTGATCAATCTTGAAGACATCTGCAATACGTTCTAGGAAATTTGCCGTGTTCCATCCATTCACTCTCATTTCCAGATTATATCCCATTTGGATAATATATCAAACATATGTAGCTTTTAGAGTTTCTTTGTGCGAGACAACCATGCTCTTGAAATGGAGACTTAGTTTGGAATATTCCCAGGCATAGTTCCCTCTAAGCTGAGCAGTGAGCAATCGCTCACTTAAAAATCATCATCAACTCAGAGTTTTCCAAACCTGCCCAGAAGCCGAGAGGGAAATTTTATTATTATTTCTGTGTCGCCCAGTCCCGAAGGGACTGCCGCTCAGACACTATACTTTTCCGCCCACCCCAAAAAATTTTTAGAGAGAACACTGCTCCCAGGTAGTATTTGCTGAAGTCGCTTTTAAAATGGTTTGGATGGTCTATTTTTCTGAAGCTGTTGGTTTTTCAAGAAAGAATATTATTCAGATGCATGAAGAGCTAAGATATTTTGTTTAGACAAAATAACAAAGAATGGGAGATTTGTTGTCCCATTATTCAAGAAACATTGCCTGTTCATTAATTACATCAACTTCTTCAGGGAGTTACAAGCTATGAAAGTGAGAGATTCATTCATTCATTCATTTATTCATTCATCCAGCACTTTTCCTTTTTTCTTTCCCTTATTGTTACATTTTGGAAGGTTCAGGCCTGTTTGGAAGGAATATGTTTTGCTCTGTCTTTGAAGAATCATTCTGGAATTACATTTACTTTTAGTCCCAAAGGCAGATGCTTTTTGGAACGATGTTCTTGGGAAAGACATTGGGAATAGGAATTCAAAAGAGTTGTTTACAAAAAAGAATGCAAATAAAATAGAAATAAAATTTCATTTGGTATTTGAGATTCAGTTATAGCAGTGTTATGCCAAATCTATATAAAATGGTGCTCTCCAGATCTTTCCATCAGAGATTCAAATGACTATGATGCTTCTAAGTATATTACATTTTCCAGATCTGCTTATTATAGAACTAATCGTCATGTCAATACATTATTTTTAGCTAAAGCTGATGAAGCATTAAAAGCAAAAGAGAGAAGTGAAGAAGAAGCAAAGAAGAAAAAAGAAGGTAATTTATCTGTTTCCTCTGGTTTCCTCAGATTCTATTTGTGATTTTTAGATTGGATGTTAGAATTAACATGTAGCTATTTCATATGAAGTACTATTCTAAGCTTCCTGCCACTCAATCAATTTATATGATTCTACATAATAAGTTGGGGGAAAATATATCTTGTATGAAGAAACTGTGTCTATCATCATATGATGTAAAGGCTTGATTTGACTCGCTGCAGTAACCTTTTTGGAAATATGATGACCAGAACTATACCCTATATTTTAAATATGGTTAAAGGTTTGTGTTAAAAGTATTGCTATAATGACAATACTGTCTCTTTTCTAATAATTCTAATATGGGAATCATGCTCATTTTCCAGCATCATTCAGTTGATGTTTTCATTGAACACAGATTCATGAAAAGATGGATTCCCATTAGTCTACATGTGAAACTATCTGTCTTGGTTCAAAGCTCATTACTGTATTTGCTGAGTTTGAATAGCAATTGCCATTTTAATGACTGTTTTCCTGGTTTAGTTACTTTTGAACAACTATATAAAACACAACCTTTGAAATGTCATGATATATCAGTATTTATTTCTAAAGATCAAGTAATTTATGAACAAATTAAAAAACCCTTTTCAATGGCTTCTTTGTGAACCAATAGTATGTTAGGTATGAAATATGTTGCACTTTATTTTTCTTTTAAACCATACAAATATTTATGACTATTTATGTGTGCAAATACTCTTTAAAAGCTTCTATATGTATGTATCTGTCTGTATTTTTTCTGGTTGTTAACATAAATTGGCTGAGGACCTTTTCTATGCAAATCATCTTGCTTTTATTATTTGATATGTAAATTTTCCCAGTGAAGACTTCTTCAATGTAAGCTCTTTTTAATGTATTAACTGCTGTTGATTTCAATTTTCAGTAGCATACCTTCTTTTCAAGGACAATTTACAACAGGTTTACAATTAGAAAGAGACTAAAGAATGCCTTTCACATGTTCAAATCAATTTCTAATGAAATTTCACCGACATCCTTTTATATTACTTCCATTATTTATTCATTCTGTTTTCTAATTATTTTTATTAAATATTAAAAGCATATATTTCTTATATATATATTATATATATATTAACTTTTCTTAATATTAATAATTATAGAAAATATATGTTAAAAATTAAAAATGATATGAATTAAAATGAAAATGTATGCTGTACAAATTAAAGTAAAAAATTAAAAGAAACAGAATGAAAAGAAAAACAAAAAAGAATAAAAACAATGAAAATATAAAACTACTTATTTTAATATTTTAAGAATTCATTTCTAATACTGTTTCCTGTTTTTCATTGTTTTTGTTTTTCACTTTTACCATTTCTTATCCTTATTACAACACTGTATCTGCACATGAGTTCTAAGATAGAAGGCCAGTAAATGTAATAAATAAATAAATCGTTAAAATCCAGATAAAAATATATACATAAAAAATTGAATCAATCATTTCAAAGATTTTTGCTGAACTTGAGGTCTCCTTGAAGATGAGTCTAATTCAGAAGAGAGAACATTCTGTAAGTTGGGAAATGATACCGAATACCTTCTTCCATTTGTTCAGCATGAATCAGGATTTTTTTGAAGAAAGATTTGTCTATTGACTCTCATGTGGAGATAATTATACGCCAGGAGAACTTAGAGCAAGGTCATTTAGAGCTTTAAAGAATCAATATTTTAAATTTCATCTGATGAACTATCAGTTTAATAATAAAACCAATTATTTCAAAAGGGCCATAGTATTATGCATTGTTATTAGCTTGACTTCTGCTTACATCAGAATTTATTTCAAGTGTTTAAGAATAGAAACATGGAAACATAGAAGTTTGATGGCAGAAAAAGACCTCATGGTCCATCTAGTATGCCCTTATATTCTTTCCTGTATTTTATCTTAATGCTATAATCAATAAACAAATAACTATCCTTTGATCTGATTAGTGCAGCTACATTATCCATAATTATGGAAACATGTTTCTTGACCTATCACTACTAGAAAAAGTTATACTGTAGCATTTGAATAATATACCGTAATTTTTATCTGTTATATTTGTATACTACTTTTGCGGATAACCTGCTAAAATATTGCAAGCTGTAAGCAACTATTTTGTCCAAGAAAACTGGAAACATATTATTTAAAAATATTGCTATATAAACATTATTTATTTATTTATTTATTTATTTATTTATTTATTTATTTATTTATTATTTGGATTTGTATGCCGCCCCTCTCCGAAGACTCAAAATATATCAGTCTCAAAATATATCAATCAATATACATCTCAAAATATATCAATCTCTTATCCTGGCACCAATCCAATTACTGTCCTATTCCAGAATCTCCTTTTTTTTATACCCATATCCTAAACTAAATTTAAGGCATGTAGACAGAAACCAATTCTGATTATTAGTCATATAATTAGTTAGCAGCTGTGGGATTATTATACATTATTTTAGAAGGTCCTGTATTTGAAATGCACAATGGTATTTACAGGAAGAAAGTTATAGATATCTGTATAGCTAATGCAAATTAATATTTATATAGTATATTTTACAGTCTTTATATAAACTACCCCAATTCCAAAGGATAAAATTATAAAGGACCATGAAAATTAAGAACCAAAGGAGAGGTAAAATAAAAGTATAACATGCATAAAATTTAAGTACATGGACATTAAGTGAAGTCTTTAAGATACCAAAATAAATGACAGTTAAAACGAATCAATATGTTAGCAATAGAAAATTACTAAAATATGATTACTCGACTGCTAAATTAAATGCTAGTTTATACTCAAATATATCTCTGAAGAAGGCTTTAAAGTTGGAAAAGGACAAAGGAAGAGAAGAGGGCAAAGGAAAGAGGACAACATGCAGCAATATAGATGAACTTTGTTACAGTGGTAATTAATGCACTGTTGGGAGATTTAAAACAATAATTTACAGTGATTGTTACAGGGGAAATTTATCTCTCTAGTATCCCACAATCACAGGGAACCACAGTGAGGAGATAAGGAATACATCAATGTCAAAGTACCACCAAACAGGTCTTGAAGAAACATCAAAATCAGAGAACAAGATCCATGCCATCAATACTTATGCTCTGTCAGTCATTAGATATTCTGCCAGAGTTTGTTTGTTTGTTTGTCTGTTAGATTTATATGATAACCCTTCTCCAAAGACTCAGGGTGGCTCACAACATATAAAAAAACAATACAAAACAATTCTAAACCCAATTATAAAATTGATCTAAAACCCAAGTTATAATATCATACAACCCCACTTATTCATATCACAATCATATTGATGGCCAGAGCAAGATGTTAGAGCTCAACAGCCCCAAGGCTGCTGGCAAATATGAGTTTTTAAAGCTTTCCGGAAGGCCAGGAGAGTGGGGGCAGTACAAATCTCCAGGGGGAATTGGTTCCAGAGGGTTGCCACATTCATAATGCAATGGCCTTTCCATGCATATGCATGCAAAACTCCCCTGCACTGCCTCGCATATGTGCATAGGGCTCACTGAAACCTCTGGAGCCTGTCAATGGCGAAAAACGGTCTCAATAGAATTACCAGAAGTTCAAAAACAAACTTTCAGTTCGGCCATTTTTCACTGTCCCCAAGTCTTTAGGAAAGCCTGGGTAGCCTCCTAGAGCCTGGGGAGGGTGAAAAACGGCCTAACAGCTCAACTGGAAGTTTGTTTCCAAACTTCCAATAGGCCGCAAAAACTACCTCCCTGGAGCTGACATAGGGCAACATGTGCCATAGGTTCACCATCATCAACTGTTGCTGTTTTACAGTTTTAAACATTATACGGTAATCAGTGTCCATACACTTTTCCCAATTAACAGTAATAAATACAACCTCAGTTAAACTATGTGCACAATATAAATGCATTATAGATTTCTGTATATATTTATGCTCAGCCAGTTCGGCCATTTTCTCCCATGTCTCTGGAAGGAGAGTCCATCATGGGTTTAGCTCGAGTCTTATTGGTAGGGACTGAGTTATAAATTAATATAATTATCATATTAATTAGGTACCGCCCCCTTGCTGCCCCTGTACCTCAGTTTTAAAAAACTCAGTCAAGGAAGGGACTATGAGTTTTTTACTCCTGAGGGAGAGTAATTAATTTTATGGTTAATAAAGAGTATCAACTGTTAATTTCTGTATTAATGTTGTTGTTTTATCTTTCTACAGGTGACAGAAGGTTTGGGGTTCCTGCCCTCCGCGGGCAGCACCCCCCTCGGTCTCCTTATGGGGCCTCTTCTCCCCGCGAGTACTGCCCTGAAGAGGAGAGGATGGGCTGCAGGTCCCTGTCCCCAGAGGTCAAACCTAGCCCTACACCTCGGGTGGGGCGGGGTCCGCCCCCCCCATTAACGAGGGCGGCAAGAAGTCAAATAACGTAAATATAAAATGAATAAAATGAACAGACCTTTATACGGCATTATAAACTGGACACATTTGCTTCGGCTGAGGCGTCCTTTGGGAGGAGAGTTTTGCAGCAAGTGTGTGATCCTACTAGGACATGATTCAATGATATCCCTCCCTGGAACACTGGAACTTGGGTATATCCCATGATGGACTCTCCTTCCAGAGACATGGGAGAAGAACCGTTGTACTCACCTGAACGGTCTTCTCCAGGTCCTGGAAGGAGAGTCCATACCCTCCCATTGAACCATGGTTATTGTGGCATTCAGTTACTGGTTGTTGTTGGTTGTTAAATAAATTTCTGTTATTACTTGAATTCGTTTTTTAAAACTGAGGTACAGGGGCAGCAAGGGGGCGGTACCTAATTAATATGATAATTATATTAATTTATAACTCAGTCCCTACCAATAAGACTCGAGCTAAACCCATGATGGACTCTCCTTCCAGGACCTGGAGAAGACCGTTCAGGTGAGTACAACGGTTCTTTCACTCTCCCCAAGTCTTTAGGAAAGCCTGGGTAGCCTCCTAGAGCCTGGGGAGGGTGAAAAACGGCCTAACAGCTCAACTGGAAGTTTGTTTCCAAACTTCCAATAGGCCGCAAAAACTACCTCCCTGGAGCTGACATAGGGCAACATGTGCCATAGGTTCACCATCATCAACTGTTGCTGTTTTACAGTTTTAAACATTATACGGTAATCAGTGTCCATACACTTTTCCCAACAGTAATAAATACAACCTCAGTTAAACTATGTGCACAATATAAATGCATTATAGATTTCTGTATATATTTATGCTCACTATACTCAGTAATATGCTATCAGTATTAAAACTTTCAGGTCTTGGTTTAATTAATTTGAATAATTTAAACTCAGTTTAACCCAGAATAGCTTAAATATTAGTTTTTTACCTATAAACCTGGAAAAAAAGAAATTACACACAACCACCTGATGTCAGCTTTTATTAAGGTGTAAAAATTAAACTCTCGGGAAAATATGAAGTGTCCATGTTGTTTTGATTCTGAAGAAATTAAGAGTAACTTTTTAAATATCAGATACTTTATTTAATAGTTTGGTTACTAAATGCAACATAAAAGAACCAGGTTTTTTAAATAATTGAAATTACTAATCTGCTATCCTGGCTCGAGATAGTTCAGTTAAAAATAAATGTAATAACGTTTTTGTAATTTTAAATTTGGAAATAAATATATTTCAAACATGTATGGGGAACTAAAAGCGCTTTTTTTGATGAACTAAGCAAAAGCTGAGTTATAAATAAGTTTCATGAAGACAGGTAATTCTTTCATCTGCTTCTTGATACTATTGTTTTAACATTACTTTTATTGGAATTTTATGTCAAATTGTGTGCGGTTAGATGTAAAATCTTATATTTAATCAGCTCAAAAATCAAATTATTTAACCTTCAAGCTACAAGTAGACCCCCCTTGCTGGTTTGTTGTTACATATGGTGCATTTTCTTGTCATGAATACAAATGGAAGACAAATTAGAATCTACAGACAGATGACTTAAATTACAGATTAGAGACTTGGAACTTTTTCTATTTTAAATGTTTTAAATTACCATAGCCTCTCTAATCATCAGAAAGATTCTTATTCTCCCTTCTCTTTTTGTATGTTGTTGGTTTATAGCAGCTCTAATATAAATTTATAGAATAATTTTATTTTCATTTTTACTGACCATAATTTAATTTGCTGCATGAAATCTATGAGCAAAAATGCTATATTTATAAAAATATTTTCTTTGATAAATTTATTTTAATTTATATCTAACTGAAAAAATGACATTAAACATTTACTTATGTGATAGTGTCAGATTTTCTGATAGTTTTATTTGTAGTCCAGATTTTTTTTAAAAAAAAAGTCATATCAGTTTAGTCAAATTCAAAGTATGCGTCATGATAGCAGTAATATAAGTAAGATATGGTATAAATACTGCCGAGGAAACAATTTTGTTTTTTGCATTCAAAATAAATATTTTTGATTACTATTATGGTATAAGTAAGAAATTGTTTTTAATGTATGCATAACACAATTAAGTGATATCTTGATTAAAACTGAATTGACTATGAAAAAATTCAGTTGAACTAGAACATAATTAAAATACTTCACTGTTGTCATTTGGTACCTGAAATGAATAGGTATGCGAAAGTTATATAAGAATTTGGAATATAGACTAAATATACCAGTGGTGGGATTCAATTTTTTTACTACTGGTTCTATGGGCTTGGCATGGCTTGGTGGGCTTGGCATGGCTTGGTGGGCATGGCAAGGGAAGGATCTACAAAATCTCCATTCTTCCCCACTTCAGAAGAAGATTACTGCAAAATTCCCATTTCCTCCCGATCAGCTGCGACTCAGGAGGCAGTGTATAGATGGGGGCGGGCCAGTCAGAGGTGGTATTTACCGGCTCTCTGAACTACTCAAAATTTGCGCTACCAATTCTCCAGAACTGGTCAGAACCTGTATTTTGCATGTTTATGCGACGTTTCGGTGAAATCACATCCACCATCATCAGGCTGAAGTTTCCAAGCTTCGTGCTGTTGTAAAATGGAATGTCTGCAACTGTCATTTCTTCCTAGTGTATAGTGTGGGGGTGGAGATTTGGTTTGAATGTAGCAAATAGATTGGGTGATTATGTTTCAGTGATCTGATTGGTTGGTGTAATCATAATTATTAGAAGGATTATGATTACACCAACCAATCAGATCACTGAAACATAATCACCCAATCTATTTGCTACATTCAAACCAAATCTCCACCCCCACACTATACACTAGGAAGAAATGACAGTTGCAGACATTCCATTTTACAACAGCACGAAGCTTGGAAACTTCAGCCTGATGATGGTGGATGTGATTTCACTGAAACGTCGCATAAACATGCAAAATATTACACAGGGCAAAACCCGAACTCAGAACAATCTACATACATATACCCGTGAAAATTTACGAAAACAAATATATATATATATATATATATCACATTTTTTTTGCTGAATTTGAAAATTAAGGGAGACTAGGATAGATCTATTTCGGCCTTATTTTGGCCTCATCAGCTAGCCATACCCACTGGGACTTGAACCTGCAGCCTTTGCCTTGTAAGGCAGAGAATTATCTTCTAGGCTACAGTATCCAATCCCTTATATATATATATTAATATATATATATATATATATTAATGGGCTTTTAATTATTTCTAATATCAGACTACTATTGTACACTGCTTTATTGTTGCTGTTAGCCGCCCTGAGTCTCCGGAGAGGGGCAGCATACAAATCCAATAAATAAATAAATAAATAAAATAAATGACCTGTTATTTTAAATTTAATAAAATATTACTTAAACATGTTCCCCGATGTTTTAATTTTTGAGCTTGCATTTTTGTTTTTTATATGTTGAATTGATTACTTATGCTAGTTAGTAAGCTGTAGAATATTTTAAATACACTGGAGAAATAAATTTGGCAGAAAATCAGCACGAGTAAATTTAATTATTGCTCAGAGACCTTTCCCTCTGCTAGCTTAGTGATCCTGAAACTCTTGTTTCACTGAAATCTGTATGGATGCTAAGCTTCACTTACCAATTTGTTTCCCCATACAATGATAAGCCAAGCAATTACTGCTTTATTGATTCTTCATCGTGGCATATTTAAAGTTGTTTTTTCTATGAAAAGGTAGGGGTGAGTAAATGTCTCCCCTCAGTTTAGTACAATAGAACTATCTGGCAAAAACTAATATGCTGAGGTCAACCTCTGAAAGGGATAACATGGTATATTGGCCACAAATTAACAGGGAAAATCAAGTCTACAAAAATGATTGATTATATATGAAGGCAACTTAATTTGTGCCATTTTTATGAACAATTCACATAACACATTGTTGGAAAACATCGTTTTATATAGGCTTAAAATAGAAACATAGAAGACTGACGGCAGAAAAAGACCTCATGGTCCATCTAGTCTGCCCTTATACTATTTTCTGTATTTTATCTTAGGATGGATATATGTTTATCCCAGGCATGTTTAAATTCAGTTACTGTGGATTTATCTACCACGTCTGCTGGATGTTTGTTCATTCCAAAATTAACATCATATAAATGAGTGAGTGTAATGAGGATGAATTAACTAAATTGTTCCTCAGAGGTGGCAGTAGTTTTCAGATGCAAACTAATATTGTATTTAAAAAAAATGTTTATATGAACTTGAATATTAATATATTATAATATACAGTATAATATATTAGTTTTTTGTCCGGAACATGTGGTGTTTCTTATCTGTATTCATGATCTTACTATTTTATTATTTTCTTCTAATTTTTCTCTATGAAATAGAATATTTTAGGTTCATTTTACAAATAAGAATTGGAGTTTAATTTGTCTTGAATTTCAAAGTGCAAGTTAGGATTCATAAATAATTTCATTCATAATATATAAATATTATTTAATAAGAGAATCCCTCACAAGATTTTTGTAGGTGCCAAGAACAGTTCTACCTTCTTCCTGATTTTTCTATACCTACAGATATAATGAATCCAATATGAATATAAAGACCAAAAGAATTTGATCTTAAAAAGAATAATTATTCTTTCATTTACTCTTTCTTTAAATGTAACTAAAAACTATAAATCAAATTTCATGTAATAGGAAATTCAGATAGATTTTTCAGACATTTTTGGTATTAGTTGTATAATGCTGGTTCCCGCCTTTAAAATAAAGGCAGTAGTTAAAATAAATAATACTTGCCAAAAATGGGTAATCCTAGAACCTCTTCTTTCAGGTTTAGTACCAAAACAAGGTGGTATCTGAGATAAGATCTTTTTCTGACAACATATGTTACTGCAATAATGCCCAGACTTAAGTTTTTGTCAGTTGAGAGCTGCTATAAAAGAATACAAAATCATTCATCTAGATTTCAGCTTTAAATACACCTCCTATCAATCTTACCTCCTATAAAGTCAAGACCAGAATGGAAAATCTTTAGACTTTGTAAACTACATTGATTTTTCTTCAATGGTATGAAGTACTAAATCTCCAAGTGGGAAAGAAGCACCTTATGGCATGAGTAAGTCTGTTTTAATGTCAGGAAATTACATCATCCATAATTACTAAATTTAATTTCAGGAAATCATAAATATTTCTTTTCAATCAATCATTTATGTCTTTTATATGTCACTTACCAGAACAATAATGCTACTTTCCTAAAGGTAGAAATATGCCTCAGGCCGGGAGATATTCTGCTGTGGACTAATATTAAGGCTTTCTATAGCACTTGTTACTAAAATTATATTTTAGAAAAACATATCCAGAATAGTTGTGTATAAGAATTTATAGGAAAATTTGTAATCAACCTACTATAAAAATGTAGATGAAACAATTCCAATTTGTTGTAATTTCAAAAATAATTTTGACTATACAATATTTAAAATATGGTTCATTCAGTATAACGTAAATACCAATGATGGCAAACCTTTTTTGTCTCAGATGCCAAAAGGGTGTTTCTATGCGCACATTAATGTGCGTGCATGTGCCCACACCCATTATTTGTTTGTTTATTTGTTTGTTTATTTATTAGATTTGTATGCCGCCCCTCTCCGAAGACTCGGGGTGGCTAACAACAATATAAAAAGACAATGCAAACAAATCTAATATTAAAAACAATCTAAAAAAAACCCAATTTAAAAAACCACTCATACATACAAGCATACCATGTATAAATTCTATAAGCCTAGGGGGAAGGGAAATTTCAATTCCCCCATGCCTGACGACAGAGGTGGGTTTTAAGGAGCTTGCAAAAGGCAAGGAGGGTGGGGGCAACTCTGATATCTGGGGGGAGCTGGTTCCAGAGGGTCGGGGCCGCCACAGAGAAGGCTCTTCTCCTGGGTCCCGCCAACGTCCTCCCCAAATGCATGTGCACAATGCCCATGCTGTCCCCCGTGCATGCACACCAACCCCTCCGTACTGCTCCCCCACGCATGTGCGCGGGCTTCACTGGAGCCTCCAGACTTCTAGTAGGCCTGCTGGGCTGTTTTTCGCTTTCTTTAGCGTTAAGGAAAGCCTCCTGAAGCCTGGGGACAGTGCAAAAAAGGCCCAATGGGCCAACTACAGAACTGGAGCTGCCCTACTACTTATCTTTAGATAGTTGCAACCAGGTCTTCAACATCTTGGCCCATTTCTTCTGCAGCTGGCAAGACTTTCTTGAAGGCTTCTGTAGCCGATAACAGTCGGCCAGGAAAGCCTTGCTGACTGTAGAAGAAATGGGCCAAGTTATGCAAGGCCTGGCTGTAACTGTCCAAAGCCGAAGAAATTCCTGAAGACCTCTGACAGCAGAAAGGAGGCTGCGGTTGACTCATACAAGTGAACTTCTGGTTGGTGTGATGGCCTATTTTTCTCTAAAAAGAAAGAGAGAAAGAGTTAAAGAGAAGGACTGTGAGTCAGGAGTGGTTTGAGTTTTAGCCATTTATCCCTTTTGATTTTGCCATGAAGGTGGCATAGTTTTCAGCAGTAACTTCCATTTGTAAAGTGAATTGAGGACTCTGACTTTTATACTAATTATTTCCTGAAATTTTATAAGATAAAGGTCATTGTTGGGCTTTATCCCCTTGGAAATGAAGTAATCTTTTATTTTCACCAGAATCGTTTCCTTGTTGCCTAGAAAGGGCACACGAAGGTTTAAAAAGTTTCCATCTTTGAAGTGTAGCATTCATTTATATGGAATAACTTTTAATCAGATGGACATGCTTGATTAAAGACTTCGTGTTATTTTATGTGCATCAATTAGAAATGTCTTTATTTCACATAAACAACTTCTAAACTGCTGCCTATATAAGGTAATCTGAACATGCACAAGAAAAGGAATATTGACAAGTCTTAATTTTATATATGGTCAGCTATACTGAAGTGCTTAGTTAAATGTCTTATTCAAAACATACATGAGACTCAATTATTTTACCTATAGTCATTTCCTTATTTGTTCTACCTGATATTTTCATTTCCATGTATCTTTGGAATAGCTTTTTTTATTAAAAATGACGATCCTTTATAACAGAATGCCAAAGTTTTGGCAAGGTTAGGTGTCATTTTATTTTACACTGGGTAGTTAAAGTTCACATTGTTTTCTAATTTAATTTAATTGACTGAGAGCAAGATAATATAGTACAGCAGAGTTCTAGTGTATGAGGTCATGCCTAGATAGCCATAATATCTTAGAGTGCTGTACTCAATGTTAAGAAAATATATTTAAATGCCCTTAAGTTCATTAGGTATTGCCAAAGGTCACACTTTATGTTCAGTTAGTTTTATTAAAGTTCATTGTTACGACAGTGAGCTGAACTCTAACTGTGTGGCCTTTATCGTATTAGAGTGTATATACTGAAAAAAACCTCAATTTGACTTTTAGATTCTGCATGGCTTAGTTATTGCTTTATTAAGGGAAATTAATTGTAAACACTGTTGTAAATACTAGTAATTAAAGCACCTTCATTTTGAATAAAGAAAGATTACATTTTGAATAACAAAACATTCCGCAGAAAGTCTTGTAAGAAACGGTATAAATTATATATATAAAAAACTTACATAAATTCTAGGATTTATGTATTCTGCATATGTGTGTGTGTGTGTACAATGCATTTAAAAAATTAACAGGGAGAATATTAAACATGATCTTGGAATTTAACTAGTGGCCAAGGTCAAGTAATTGGTCTACACCCAAGTGGATTCAACTATTTTGTGCTGTTTCAGGTGCTATTGGCTTTGAGCTTGCTCAGCTGAGATTCCTTAAAAAAGGACTATACAGTGATCCCCCGCTCGTTGCGAGGGTTCCGTTCCAGGAGCCCCCGCAACGAGCGGGTTTTCGCGAAGTAGCGATGCGGAAGTAAAAACACCGTCTGCGCATGTGCAGATGGTGTTTTTACTCCCACAGCGCTAGCGAGGAGCCGAAGATTGGGGGCGGCGCGGCTGTTTGCCGCCGGCATGGAGGGCTTCCTAGCAGCCCCCCAAACCCGGGTTGGGGGTCCGGGGGGCGCTGTCTCTCGGCGCTTTCGAGCCGAGTCCGGGAGCGAACTCGCTCACGGACTCGGCTCGAAAGCGCCGAGAGAGAGCGTGGACAGGCCCGTTCCTTGCCGCTGTCTCTCGCCGCCTTCGAGCCGAGTCCGGGAGCGAACTCGCTCACGGACTCAGCTCGAAAGCGCCGAGAGAGAGCGTGGACAGGCCCGTTCCTTGCCGCTGTCTCTCGCCGCCTTCGAGCCGAGTCCGGGAGCGAACTCGCTCCCGGACTCGGCTCGAAAGCGCCGAGAGAGAGCGTGGACAGGCCCGTTCCTTGCCGCTGTCTCTCGCCGCCTTCGAGCCGAGTCCGGGAGCGAACTCGCTCACGGACTCGGCTCGAAAGCGCCGAGAGAGAGCGTGGACAGGCCCGTTCCTTGCCGCTGTCTCTCGCCGCCTTCGAGCCGAGTCCGGGAGCGAACTCGCTCACGGACTCGGCTCGAAAGCGCCGAGAGAGAGCGTGGACAGGCCCGTTCCTTGGCGCTGTCTCTCGCCGCCTTCGAGCCGAGTCCGGGAGCGAACTCGCTCACGGACTCGGCTCGAAAGCGCCGAGAGAGAGCGTGGACAGGCCCGTTCCTTGCCGCTGTCTCTCGCCGCCTTCGAGCCGAGTCCGGGAGCGAACTCGCTCACGGACTCGGCTCGAAAGCGCCGAGAGAGAGCGTGGACAGGCCCGTTCCTTGCCGCTGTCTCTCGCCGCCTTCGAGCCGAGTCCGGGAGCGAACTCGCTCACGGACTCGGCTCGAAAGCGCCGAGAGAGAGCGTGGACATCGCCCGTATCTAGAAGAAGTTGCCACCCGAGCGCTCTTGCCCGGCGGGAGGCGAAGCATATGGGTGGGGGGGCTGTCAGGACACCCTCCCACCCCAGCACTTTGCATCCCGCCGGCAAAGAGCAATAAGGCAGCAGCTTCTGCCGGACACGGGCAATGGGCGGGACAGAGAAGCGGGAAGAATCATGAGGTTCCTTTGGCGGCTGGAGGCTGCCTGGCACCCGCTGCAGCCAAAACAACAAAGCCAGGCAGCCCCCAGCTGCCAAAGGAGCCTCCTGATTCTCCCCGCTTCTCTGTCCCGCCCATTGCCCATGTCCGGCAGAAGCTGCCTCCCGTGCCGATGTTCCCCGCCAAGCCCAGTTCGGCTTCCCTGGCTGCTTGGCCGGAGGGGGGGGGCTCGGCCAAAAGTGGCTGGAGACGCAGCGATTTGCCTCCCGCCCCTCGCCCCTGTGCCACCGGCACGTCATCTTCCCTCCCAGACAAAAAGGCCGGCCTTTGGGGATGAAGGGGTGTGTTCAGCTCTGCGTCTCCAGCTCCTTTCGGCCGAGCCCCCCCCCCCCCCCCCGGCTAAGCAGCCAGGGAATCCGAGCCAGGCTTGGCAGGGAACATCGGCACGGGAGGCAGGAGACGATCGGGCGACCGGAGCAGCAGCCAGGGAAGCCGAGCCGTGTATGGCGGTGACGGCGGCCGTCTCCTGCCTCCCGCGCCGATGTTCCCCGCCACGCCCGGCTCAGCTTTCCTGGCTGCTTGGCCGGGAGCTGGATGCTGGTGGTGGCGGAGGAAGGCGAATGCGGCTTGGAAGCTGGGAGGGGGGCAGAATATGGGAGGAGAGAGGCTTGCAATAGAGGGTGGAGGAAGCGGCCATGGGAGGGCGAGCTGCCTCAGGGAGGAGGATCGGGCGGGACCAGGTGGGGGCTGGAATTTCTCCGCCAGGGCGAAGGGCGGGGCGAGCGGGTGCTGGGGAGGGCTTCTCGCCCTCCCGACAGCAAGAGGGGGGAGCGAACGGCGTGGGCAGGCGAAGGGCGGGGCGAGCGGCAGCGAGGAGTTTGCGTGGGCGGTGGGGAAACTCCTCGCTGACGCCAGCAAGAGGGGGAAGACCCAGGGAAGCCGCTGCCATCTACGCATGCGTGCCCGGCACGCATGCGTAGATGGTATTTTTGACTTCCGGGTTGAAAAATAGCGAAGTACCCTGTTCGCAATGGTTGGGGACGCAATAAACGGGGGATCACTGTAGTACATTTTATTGAGATATTGTGGCCTATGTTAACAGTATATTTCAACTCTGATTGTGTTTTTCATATCCTTCCCTCTTGTGCATCAGGAGGTCAGGAAGGAGTCAGCCTGAGTGTCATCCTAATATTCCCTCTGTTCCCAGAGCTTAAGGCATGTTTCTGCACTTCATGTTTTTGTAACATTTCTGGTTATTTTCCCCCAGGTAATTTCCACAAACCGACACATAATCCCTGGTCAAATACATTTGATTTCTCATCAACTTCTTAACCAAGTAGGGTTTTAAAGGAAAATGTGGGCCAACAGCAGATTGTTCATAATTGTGGCTGACTAGTGTCCACTTGTCAAGGGAATGGAGCATCTCCCTTATGAAACCAGGTTGCAACGCCTTGGTCTCTTCAGCCTTGAAAGACGGCGTTTAAGGAGTGATTTGATCAAAGTGTATAAAATCCTGCATGGGATAGAAAAGGTAGATAGAGAAGAATTTTTTTCCCTATCACACAATACTAGGACAAGGGGGCACTCCCTAAAGCTCATAGGTAAGAAAGTGAGGACAAATCAAGGGAAATATTTCTTCACCCAGAGGGTCATTGGTTTATAGAATTCACTTTCATAAGAGGTTGTGACAGCTGTTAGCCTTGATAGCTTCAAGGCAGGATTAGACAGATTCATGGATGCCAAGTGTATCGGTGGTTATAGAAACGGATGTCCATGTGCTCCCTCTATGTTGGTTGAGGCAGGCAGGATTCCCTTGAGTACCATTTGTTGGGGGTCAGGGGAAAGGGAGGGTCTTGCCTTCTCTTTCTGCTCAAGATCCCCATGGACAATTGGTGGGCCATTGTTTGACACAGAATGATGGACTCGATGGGCTTTGGCCTGATTCAGCATGGCTCTTCTTATGTTCTTATGTACTCTGTCATGTTCTGTAACCTGAACATGAATCATATCTACCACATCTTAACAATATATAATTAGTATTATTGGATCACATGAAGAAAGGTACTCCTTTGTGTAATAATATTGTGAAGTTCATTTTAATAGAATAAATAATACCAGTATGGCAGTTTATTACAAAATCTCTGCTATTTCTTAAATGCTGTTTTCAGTTTAGCAGTTATAAAAATGAGATGTGTCTTTAATATTGGGCCCTATTGATCAGAAAAGGTCAAGTGAATGCCATATACTGCTTGTATGTCCTATCATTAAATAGAAGCTACTTACCAATTTCACTATTGTTCTTTTGCCGTGTATTTTAGAGAATGAATAGTTTTACATTTATACACAAAATTTAATGTAATTTAATGCAAAAATGCTACTGCAACACAAGAAGACATAATAATGAAAATAAAATCAGAAAGGAATTAAAAGAAAATTAGAAGAAGATAAAAATTAGTTTGCCATCTGTTAGTAGTATGCATATTTTTTTAATCGGAAAGAAATCAAGGTTTCCAATGTCTCCTTCTGGTACCCTTTTTTTATTAAAGAAGGAATTATTAGTTTTTTTGTTTTCTATATAAATTGCAATATAAAATAACCTGAATATCGGATTCCATTTTTTCAATTTCTCAAGGAAAACATATAGTTAGCAAAGGACAGCAGCGTACCAGAAACCGTTTTTGCAAATATAGTTGTTATAGCAAATGATAAATTTAATGTGTGTTGATTCAAATGACAAAATTGCACATACTTTAAAAAGTTTTGTGATTATATAATTTTCAAAAATTGGATTGTCAGATTATTTACAATATAGTATAGTAACTGTAAACCTAGTATTAGGATTTCTATTGAATAAATGTTACGGTAATCTTAGTAAGAAGGAAAATAATCATTTTTATATCAACAAGGAATGTAGAAAAATACATATATGTCACTCATTGTTGTTAAAATATATTGTATATACTGTATTTTTTGGCGTATACATCACATATTTTCCCCCTAAAAGAGGGTGGAAACGTTGGTGTATCTTATATGCAGAATACAGCCATTTTTGGCCTCCTGTTTGTCTGAAAAATGGGCAAAAAAAAGCATTTTTCACAAAAACGGGCCTTTTTGCCTCTCCCCAGCCCCAGAAGCACTCTGCAGCCTCCCCCCCCAATGCCCTGTGCACCCTGTTTTTTGCAAAAATGAGTGGAAATGGGCTGTTTTTTGCAAAAAAACAGGGCACACAGAAGATTTAGGAGGCCTGCAGAGTGCCCCTGGGGCCCAGGAAGGACAAAAACTTTTTTTTCTTACATCTTCCAAATCTTAGTGCATCTTATACACATCTTAAAGTCTGAAAAATATGGTATGTACTTAAATAAGTAACTAGTTTTATACTTGGCCTGCTTTCCTTCTATTTGATGCTTTCTTTCTCCAAATGGCTCTGGGCTTAAATTCATCTTCCGCATTTAAATGAATAATATACATAATTTATTACCAGCAATATTCTTTAGCATTCTGTTATTATTTATTTTATTTTTTATTAAATTTATATTGCTTCCATCTCTCAATTAGATGACTGTGGGAGGCTTATAAAGTGTAACCCGTTATTATCAAAAACAATAATTCCTTTCTTAGATAAACTTTGTAATTTCCTAGAAGCTGATTACTTTTAATAAAATAAAGATAAAGGACTAGATACTAAGGAGTTTGGTTCATAGAATGGAGCTTCTTCCTATTTACATTTGCTGCCTCCATTTCCTCAGTTTTTGGACTTAAATAAACCAGTAGGGTTTTTTTTAAAAACCACTGCATATATCTATGATTATTTCCTAGATATCTATCTAGAATATTGCATACTACAGTCTATATTGGGTTTGAATTTATGAGAGTAAGACTTTAAACTTCCATTTATTTACACCATTTGGTCGTTCAGGATTTTTATGTCAAAAGTATTAGCTTTGGGATATTAGTTATACAAATATCAGTGTGTAGCTTTAGCCTGTTAGCTATCAATTGGATTCAGAAAATCGATGATCTTAATAGTTCCTTATTACATAGTTGACGTATTTGCAATTGTGAGTTGAGTTATTGTCACTGAATAATCAATTAGGTTTAAAAAAAGCTATTAGCTGATCTCTGCCAGAAACTGTTATCTATAAATTCAGCACTGTACTGGGCAAGTGCAACACTCTAACATATTTGAAAGTTGAATGGGTACTATCCCAAATTCAGTGTAAAATAAATTGTCTTTATTAAAAGGCCATCCTAGAGCAAATATCATCATCACTGAAAATGGCAGATTTTTTGTTTTGACAAAAAAATTCTGCATGGGGTGTAGACTCAATTGCAGGATTAAAATTAAAAAAGCATTACATTCTGAAATATATTTAACAAATAAGAGTTGGAATCCTCTAGCCTCATCCCCTGCAGAAGACCCTGTATCATTTCAAACAAATGATTGTCCAACCTCTTCTTAAAAACCTTCATTGCTGGTGCTTAAAAACCTCCGCAACTTCTGAAGGCAAGCCATTCCACTGATTAATTATTCTACCTGTCCTGAAATTTGTCCTTATTACTAGGTTGGTTCTCTCCTTGATTAATTTCCATTCATTGCTTATTTGTCTTCTGGGACAAAACATAGCTAACTTTCTAATATATACAGATAGTCCTTAATTCATAACATTCTGTGGAGAGGGGCGGCATACAAATCTAATAAATGAATGAATGAATGAATAAATAACCAACCAACCAACCACAATTGGGACTGGTATCTCATTCATTGAGTGCAATGGTAGTTACTGTATTTTTCAGAGTATAAGATGTACCTTTTTATAAAAGAGACTGAAAATTCAGGTGCGTCTTATACTCTGAATGCAGCTTTTTCAAAGCTTCCTCCCCCCACAGCCCTAACTAGGTGCTAACAATCTTCCCAACTCATGCAGGTTATTTCATTAAGAACATAAGAAGAGCCATGCTGAATCAGGCCAAAGCCCATCGAGTCCAGCATTCTGTGTCACACAATGGCCCACAAATTGTCCATAGGGATCTTGAGCAGAAAGAGAAGGCAAGACCCTCCCATTCCCTTGACCCCCTACAAATGGTACTCAAGGGAATCCTGCCTGCCTCAACCAACATAGAGGCAGCACTATGTTGTTCATTGTTACTGTCTGTGTAGAATGTTTTCCAAGCCCTAAGTCTGCAGAGTTATTTTTTATTGCTCTAACTTGCTTCAAGTAAGCCCTAACCAGGTGCTAACGATGTTCCCAGCTCTTACAACTTGGATCTTTCATTGTTACTCTCTGCTAAGAATGTCTTCCAAGCCCTAAGTCTTTGCAGATTTTTTTTCATTGCTCTACTTGCTCAGAATTTTTCTTTGCAGCCCTAACCAGGTGCTAACAATGTTCCCAGCTCTTACTGGCTTGCAAGCTCTTTCATTGTTACTCTCTCTAAATAAGGTTTTTTTTAAGCCATAACCAGGGGATAAAATAATGTGTTGAAACTGACCAGACTAGGAATGCTAGCCAGATGAATATTTGGTAAGCAGATTCTTTTCCCTATTTTCCTCCCCAAAAACCAAGGTATGTCTTATACTCCGGTGCGTCTTATACTCCAAAAGATACAGTATGTGAAGCACTATGTGGCTGCCCATATGATTGTTTTGCTCAATCACTGCAATCACTGCATACCCAATTGCAGTCATTAAGTGATTGTACAGGTTGTTAAACAGAGTCTCAGTTAAGGAGTGCAATGAGGTGCAGGAAATCCAGGGAGGTTCTGCTCAGAAGCTGAAAATCCTCCCTGTGAAATCCAAACAGCTACTGCTGGGCAAAGAAATATTCACGGATGCACTCCCTATTCCTTACCTTACCTGGCTGAATCTCTGCTCTTTGCTTTCAAAGGACATCATCTCCCTCCATGACATGGAAGGGAACTCATTTGGCAGGACGCAGGAACAGTCTGGCTGGAGAATTCTGGGAGTTGAAGTCCACAAGTCTTAAAGTTGTCAAGTTTGGCGACCTCTGCCATAGAGTCTACCGAGTCTACGGAGAGGGGCGGCATACAAATCTAAATAATAATAATAATAATAATAATAATAATAATAATAATAATAATAATAATAATAATAATGCCCGGCTGAACAGAAATTACGGACAAGCAATAGCTTTTTATCCAGAGTCGAGTTGTAAATGGCAAACAAAACACAGGTTCGGGGGGAAATAGTCCACAACAACCAAATACCAAAGAGGTTTAGTCAGCCAGTCAAGTCAGAGACCAGAGAGCCAAGGAAAAAAGTAGGAAGAAGTTTTTAAAGAAGAGATTTGAAAGTCATTTGTCTGAAATGGTATAGGATTCCTTCTTGAGTTGAAGGTTGAACTAGAAGACCTCTAGCTTCCTTTCAACTCTATTGTTCTGTTAAGGTCTTAGGTTGGTGTGTTGCTTTTAATAGAGGGACTATCCTTGGCAGCTACAGTATTCTTAAATAAGCCAGATGCAACTCTGGTTATGACAAGAGTTGGAGATTGTATTTCTTGAGAAGCTGGGCAGATAGTGCAGAAACCAACTAAATCCCTCAAAAACATCTTAAGTAAGCCAGAAGACCTAATAGCTCAAGGAAAATGTCATCTATATGCAGAGTAATGACCATAACAGCCACCTATGTAGGACAGACAAGCAGAACTCTGTGTATTTGTAATAATCTCTGAAAATATTTTGAGGCAGGGTAGTGTTGTCCTTTTCATAGCTTGCTAAAAACAACTCACACTAATTAACTTCATTACCAAAGTAAAAATCCCATCTCTACAAGGCAAACTGTGTAACAGTATTATTCAGAGGAGCATCAATGCAGTGCAATAACCCAGAACATCAGAAAAAGGAATCTGACCTCCAACAAAATGGATAGCCACACAATTTAATCAAAAAGTGCTTGATCACTCAACAGCCCCTTCCACAGCACCAACAGTACAAGCAGTAGAAGGATAATCAATGGTAGAATCTGTGTTTATGTGCATGCTATATAGGTTATATTTATAAGCACATCTGTGCTAGGTGAACTTATTATATAAAGTTTTTTATTATATAGATATAAAAGATAGAAGAAGCTAGTAATTGCCTTTAAGAATAGAGCACAAAGCATTACTTTGGATTTTACAAGGCCAGCGAGCAACAAAAGAGCAGTAATTTATGAGCTCAGTGTAAAAGAATAGCATAATTACATTAAAAATTAATGCTAATGAACACTAAAATGGGGAAGGTGGTTATGATGAAAGTTTGTATTCATCTTCTCCCGTTTGAATGATGGCTAGTGGCTTGATTAATGGCTTAATTTCTATCAATTAGTGGGGGGGGGGTTAGAATCTCCTACGAGACGGGGTAAATTGAGCATTGAATTACATATCATGCTTTTGTGTGTTGAGAAGAAAAACAGCTAAGTATATCTGATATAAGAACGTGATGTGCCCCACTATGTCTGCATTACCTCTCCTGACAGGCTGGTTGTATGTGGTTATGGAGTGTTTGGAGATGGCTGGCAGACAACATTCACTGGCAATGTTCATGAGAAATCGGCAGCTTTTCTTTCCATAGAATTTTAATTAACGTCAATAAGAACTCAGCCGTGGAAACCTAGCATCAGTGGCAGAAGTTGTAAATTGATCATAGTGCTATGTAACTTTAGACTTTTTGGGGGGGGACAACAAATATCTTGCAATTTTAAGGACTTTATTATTCATAATATGGGGCTCCTACCATGGGTGTTTCCTGAAGAATAAGAAAGGGTTTTTTCTTGAACAAATACCAAAAGTAACCGTTTCATGCTTCAGAATTGTTTGCTTGTTTTGTTTGTTTGTTTAACTCAGTGTTTTTCAACCAGTGTGCCGCAGCACACTAGTGTGCCGTGAGACATGGTCAAGTGTGCCGCGAAACTCAGAGAGAGAAAGAAAGCAAGAGAGAAAGAAAGCAAGAGAGAGAGAGAGAAAGAAAGAGAGAAAGAGAACAAGAGAAAGAAAGCAAGAGAGAGAGAGAGAAAGAAAGCAATAGAGAGAGAGAAACAGAGGGAGTGAAGGATAGAGAGAGAAAGACATAGAGGTAGGTAGGGAAGGAGAGAGAAAGAGAGCAAAAAAGAGAGGAAGGAAGGAAGAGAAAGAAAGAGGGATGGAGAGAGAAAGAAGGAAGGGAGAGAAAGAGGGAGGGAGAGAGAAATAGAGCGAAAGGGAAGAAGAGAGAGAGAGAGAATTTTTTTGTCCAAACTTTTTTTAGCCCCCACCCTCCCCCTGCTCAATGTGCCCCAGGGTTTCGTAAATGTAAAAAATGTGCCGCGGCTCAAAAAAGGTTGAAAATAACTGGTTTAACTTATATGCCATCCAATCACTCAGGTCTCAGGGCAGCTTACAACATGTACCATGCTTCCTTCCTTCCTTCCTTCCTTCCTTCCTTCCTTCCTTCCTTCCTTCCTTCCTTCCTCATGTCAAAAATCATTTCCCTTTCTGTGCATGGTACTGTAACTGCTTGTATATTACAAAGGATTCAAGTGCACATTCAGTCTAAAATACAGGTTTCCTTACCAATAAAATAAAATAAGGTCTAAATCATGTATTATGATATTGTCCCTGTTATATCACTTCTTTCTCCTTATGTGCTTCAGCTCCATCCTCAGCTTCATACACATCTCTTTATATGTTGCACTTGTTTTAATGCTTAGGGCATTAGCTATTTAATGCCATTTCATTAATAAACCCATGATGCCAGTATATTCTGGTACAGAATTTTGTGCAATTGGAGCTAAATAAGAGTGGTCATAAAATGCTAATTTCTTAGTTTTGTATTACATATAGAACATTTGGGGTTTTAACATATCCTTACACCTTTTACATTTTAATCATTTTTCAACCTCCCTGACAGTTTGAAATTCATTTAATTGCTCATTCCTGCCAAATAGCCATTAAAAAGCTGAAAACCATGCCCATTAAACATTGTTATGACTTTTAGGTTTATGAAAACAAATCACATGAAGGCAAGTACGGTACATTTTTATCCAAAAACACAAGGGCCTTTAATCCGTACAATGCATCTTTTCATTTAACTGGTTACATAGTGCCATCTGCTGCTTTCAAGAGCTTTCATCTACAGTATAGTGATGACCTAAAGATATGAGCTATGTGGTTTGAACAGAGTGATTGAAATTAAAGACTCGGATCAAGGCATTACCAAAGTCATCACAAAATTATGTTGGATCTCTCTCTTTTTTTGGTATATTCATATTTTCCGATTGTTCCTATTTAGAATCAAGCGCAACTGTAATTCTGCTAGGATGAATTATTTATGTATGAAAAAATGGCATCAACACATCAGTCACCAATATAAATAGTTCTATATTTAAAGTCTGCCCAGAGTGAAAGGACTTGCTGTCCAATGAGTTAGTATTGATTTTTTTTCCTGTATCCTCTTAGCTTTCTGATTCCATTATTGTTGATTTTACTATGAAATATATATCCTTTCTACTGACATCTGACAAACACTATATGGAAGTCATTTTATCTACCAATAATGTGTTTGTCAACAATATTGTAGACTAATGGATGCTACTTCCTTCCAGTCTGTTTTTATGCAGTTAATGTTGTTCAAGTAAATCAGGAAAAACATTCTGTGATTCTATGTCCCTTGAGGAACATGTCCCCAGATTATAATTGTCACTTGCATTAGAATACTACAAATATCTGAGTCATGTTTTTGTCTATTTATGGTTTCCTATTTTGAATTTATATTGTAAAATGTTAGTAATATTTGACAGGTTGCATATTCTCTTCCTTCACCGATTGTGATAGGTTCATGGGTATCAGAAAATCAACATGCATTAATATGCTTGAGTAAGAATACTTGCATATGCATGCTTTATTTTACTATAACTATGGTATGCAATATACGTAAAAAGAAAGATCAGCATATGATCTAAAGCAGTGTTTCCCAATCTTGGCAACTTGAAGATATTTGGACTTCAACTCCCAGAATTCCCCAGCCAGCAAAAGCTGGCTGGGGAATTCTGGGAGTTGAAGTCCAGGTATCTTCAAGTTGCCAAGGTTGGGAAACACTGATCTAAAGGACACTGATGGAAATATTGAACATTGAAGAAGATGAATTTTCATGATTTAAGGATTTCTATTACAGTACAGCCATCCTAATATCTATAATATATTCTATTCTATTCTAATGAGGACTCTTTCTCAAACCTTTTCCACAGTTTTAGTAAAGGCATTATTCAATGGGTATACTTTAATAAAAGTGCTTAAGAGATGATTAAACGATTAATCATAACTTTAGTCTCAACAACACCCCTTAGACTAGACGCTGACACTTCCTAATCCACCAACTATTTCACACCCTTGGGTTCCCCTGTCATCTGAAGGAACTTTCTCTCATAAGATAAGTTCTCTTTGGGATTCTCATGTATATTAGAGTACATGCTATAAATGGAATTCCTATGCTATTGGGTGTAGAATTGGACTTGTTGGCCTAAATTGTCCCTTTCAACATTTTGATTCTATGACTATATTCTAATGCATCTTGTTGTTGCACTCAATATATTTTATTTGCCCTTATTATTTCATTTCTATCTGTACTGAACATATATATGTCATATATTCTACCCTGGAATTCTTCAAATGTTTCCTAATTGCAAAAATATTGGGGGGAAAGTTGCATAAGAATATTAAAATAATATACATGAATACTATATTAATATAGGCACTTTCAGACACAACAGATAACAGCTTATCTCTATCTACTTTGGCTTGGAAGATGTGTTTTGTTCCTCTTGTAAACCAATTACTTGTGTTTGGAGGGGAGATGGCATTAAAAGTATAATGAAATTTAATTGGGAAGGCGGTCAGCAGTTCATCCTGCATGTGTTTTATATAAATGGTTTTTCTTTGTCACTTACAAATAGAATCTCATTGGAGACACCATTGCTTATGTTTGACTTTTCTTTTTTTTTTAGCAGAAGAAATACGATAGGAATATATTACACAATACAATATTTAAAGTGATGGTGAACAATATTGACATTGTATCTTTTTCCATAGATCCAGCCAGTCTTGTTGAGCAAGTAAAACGAGTCAAAGAAATTGAAGCAATTGAAAGTGACTCTTTTATTCCACAGACATTCAGATCGAGCAAAGAAGTCAAAAAGGTAACTTTTCAATATTTTTTTCCTTTTCATAGGATTCTTGTGAATCTTGTAGTGGAACTATATATTAATGCAACCATCACTGACATTGACAGTTCATATCATTATTACTAGTACTGTAGTAATCCTAATCCCTGGCCATTTAAAGTTAAATATAGATTCCACTTATTACATGACACTATATTTAAATCTGAGAAACGTATTTTATATTTTGCAATAAAATATATTTTTCAGATGAACACAATTTTTAATTTTTTGTGCAGAAGAGGAGGGTTTGATTTTCCTTTTCCAGCTGTGAAGTATACCAGAATTTTCCCCGGTTTAACAGCTATCTCGAGAGTAGAATTTCATATTAACCAAATTAAAAGAAAAAATAAATCCCTGCTCTTTTCTTCACAAATTATTTGGCACTTTTTTTTTCAAATAACATGCACTTCCTTGCTTTCTTTTATCCTTTATTGAATTGTTTAAGTAAAACTCTAGATACGTTTATTGAGGTACTCCTATATATTATTTAGTTTTATTCCAATTCTGGCGATCAACGGGATGGCAGATAGCATAGCCAGATCCCCTTCACATCCACTGAACAGCTTCAATTGTTAATCAGTTATATATATAAAAAGACAATATAAGGCCTTCCTAAGGAACAAGAAGATCAAAACCACAAAAGAGGAACGGCAACTGATGATTCAGCAGGTTAATTTTTTGAAAGTTCAGCAGGTCTGCTACCAGGCAGAGGTATTCTCAAATGATTCATAGCAGAATTAGTTTGTCTATAAAGATTGTTTTGTGAATGCATTTAGGTCACAGAATCTGCTGATATCAAAAGTGAACCGGGAATTACAGAAGTGACAAACGCTGCTGTTGCTGAAAAAGAAGTAAAGCCTCGAATTATTCCTACTACTATCAAATACCAAGATGAAAACTCACTTGCCCATCCCAATGTAAGTTTGCTGACTACGGCAGTCTTTGATTAAAATAATTTATAAGGAGTGTAGCAAATAAGGTTATGTAATCTGTTTGTCTTCTTTTAAAAAAATACTCAAGAACTTCCATAAAATCCTCACTAAATTTGTAGCATGAGCAATACTATGTTTTGCTATGTTCAGATATAAAGAAGATTATTTTTCAAAACTTTGTTTTGCTTTTTATTTTCAGATTAAATAAATAATTTAGATAAAACACATTTCAATTGGGCCTGGATATTGCAGGTAGACTCAAACATGGCTGCAAAATCAGCTACCGGTAAAATAGTGATTTCAGACATTGCAATTTTAATATACCAGTAATACTGACTATAATTGTTGACTGTATCTCCAGACTCAGTTTATAGAATCTTAAACCTTGAAAACTTTAAGAGATCTAAGGTCAGATTCTTCAGGATTTATCTTCCCCTGTATCAATGTGCTAAAATTTTAAATTGATTATATTTTCTGTCTTGCCATTATTAAAAGCTGGGGTATATAATTAGGGGGAAGTAAATGACTCTTTGCACATGAATTTCATTACCTCCTAGTACGTTTCTGGGTGCAGTTCAAGGTCTGGTTATCACTTTTAAAGTCCTACAGTATATGCCATAAGGCCAAGTGACTTGCAGGACTATTAGCTCCAATAATTTCAGTCCATCCCATCAGATCTGGCATAGTAGGCTTGCTCCAGATCGCTTAACTCATGCATTCCACACAATAAACAAGATGAAACAGTGTCATCTAGTTTCTGTGTTTTTTGCAATTTTTTTCTCCACATCAAGAACATACATAGCACCACATATATATCTTAATATGCATATACTATCACTTAAAAACAGCAATACAAACCTAAGTTACATTTCAATTTTAATTTTATTATTCAATCTGTCCCAATCTTCTCTCTCTCCACTCCCCTCTTTCTATCTAAGTGGCTATTCCACCCTTAATACCAATTTTCTTACACCTCTCCCCTTTCCTACTACCATCTCCTCCTCCTTTCTCCTTCTCTACCTCCCCTTCTACTCTCTCTCCTTTCTCTCCTTCCTCATATCTTCTTTCCCCTTTCCCACTACTATCGCCTCCTCCTCCTTCCTTCTCTACATCCCTTCTTACTCTCTCTCCTTTCTCTGCTTCTCTCCTTCTTCCTCTTATACCCTCTAAATTCTTCCCTGAGTGGATAATTCTAATTACATTTTTAAAAATTATTTCTCTCCCCATAGAAAACATACATTGCTTATCATATACTTCAATACAGTTTAATAAACATGTATCACCTACTAAATATAATCATTGATACTTCTCCATTTCATATCCATTACTCTTAGTATATGCCATTAATCTCATGCTGCCTCTAATTTTGTCACCCAGATTACACCAATTTACCAGATTGTTTTCCTCATTATTCTACCCTCAGTTCCCCATAATGACAAAGTGAAAACAGGATTTTAGAAATGTCTATAAATTTATTACAAATAAAAATTGACAAAGGTGAAATGGGTCTGACTATTTTTTAAATGCACTGTATATTCTACTGATTTCTGGCATTAAAAATAGGTCCTTGACCTAGAGTCTGATTCAGAAAGCACTAGAAATTGATAGAAATTGAAATCACTTAAGTTTGTAATTGCACTGCAAGGCATCATGTATTCCTTGCTAGTGTTCTGTCGGGCTCTCTGGCAGACTCCTCCCAAAAATTCACAGGTACAAATTTTCAGACACACACACGTTTGAAAATTCAAAACAATGTTCTTTATAATGAAAATTCACTTAAACTAAGCCCTCTTTTGGTATAGCAAAGAGCACTGGTCTCCAAACAAACTGGTAATTTGTACAAGTCCTTTATCAGTTCTGTGATACTTAGCTTGCAGCTGTGAGGCAATTCACAGTCCTTCTTCTTTCACAAAGTGAAACACACTTTGCCCTGGTTTAGTTTCAAAGCGGGGGAAAATCAGCACACAAAAAATCAAAGTCAGTAAAGCAGTCACGAAACACAAGGATCAGATAATCCTCCACAATGGCCAAACCCACAGGCTGCTATTTAAAGCAGCCTCACTATTTACCACAGCCCCACCCAACCACAGGTGGCCTCATTTTCTTTGATAATAATCTCTCAGTTGTTGCTGCCTATGCATCGCTCTCCGCATGCGTGGCTGTATCATTAACTCTTGTTCTGAATCCAAGGAGGAGCTAGATAATTGATCTCCTTCTGAGCTGTCTGCCACACTCTCCTCCTCCCTGTCACTCATGTCTTCTTGGTCAGAGGAGCCTTCATCATCAGATTCCACCGGGGGCAAAACAGGCCTGCAGCATGTGGATGTCTCCCCTACATCCACAGTCCTTGGAGCAGGAGCTGGGCCAGAGCTAACCACAACAGCTAGTAATTCATTTTAGGGATAAATTTAAAAGAGGGATTTCAGATATTCACAAATCTTAATGTTCTTATCTATTTAATTATGCTGTATACTTATTTTATTCTTCTGTTTCTTACAGTTATTTATTGACAAGACAGAAGCAGAAGAAAGATGGTTCCAAAGGCTGATGTCTCTTCGACAAGAGAGGCTAATGGGCAGTCCCGTGGCTTGAGTGAATTAAATACCCAACATACTTTCATTGTGTTCCATTGTATAAAATTTCATGACACAATTGAATGAGTATATAAATATTGCCTAAAGTGAAGGTGTGATGAAGGCATGTATGAGAGGAGATATATTTCTGGAATCAGCCAACAGATTTATATCATATTAAAGGCATTAAGTGAAAGAATAATAGCTATTACTTTGCACAACAATTATTTATAGAAATATTTTATGGCGTTCATTTTCTTAATGTATTCCTGTCGTGGTTGAGATTCAAACTGCTCTGCATGTTATTTCATACCTGATGAAGAACTTCAGCTTCTTTCCAGAGCAGTTCCTCTCAAGTTCCTCTATATTGGCAATTATGCATAAAAGACCTCAGCTGTAACAATGTATGAAGAGAAAGAAAGAAAAACATCCAGTTTTGTGACTGAAAACTAGAACAACAATGAGAAAGCAGTTGTACGAGAAGTGGGATTCTGACCATATCATTTAATTATACAAATGACAATAGATACTTTTAAAATTAATATTCAATATAAGAATGCCTCTTCTTAAGAACTTTTCTAGATAAGAACTGGGTATTCAAGATTTATTTGCCTCTTCTTAAGAACCATTTTCTACTTAAGAACCCAAGCCCGGAAATATTTCCCAGGAAATTTGAGAGCGGCACAAAGGCCCGGCCCGTTTCCTACCATTCCCCCTTTAATCCTGGCCATCTTGGACTTTTCTGGGCTGCCAGAGGAGCCTTTTGGTGGCGCTTAAGGAGGCTTTGGCAGTCCAGAGTGGATGAAGCATTTTCCTTTCTCTGGGCGCTTAGAGAGGGAATAAACCTCTGCCAGAGCCCAGAGAAAAGAAACTCTCCCTTCACTCTGGGCAATCCAGAGCGAACGGAGCATTTTCCTTTCTCTGGGCACTTGGAGAGGGAATAAACCACTTAACTGTGGTGACTCCCTCATGCTGCCTCCCATACACTTGGCGTTAGGTTGCCTCCTGGAGCGTCGGTGCAGAAAGGCAAAAGGGGGCGCTTCACCCCGGCCTGATCAACACGGCTTCAGTCAAACCGAGTCACCACAGTGAAGGAAAGGTGCCGGCTACAAAGCAAGTGAGCAAGAGGAAAGGGGAGCCCTTCAGCATGGGAAGGAAGAGGAAGCAGGTAGCAGCAGCAGCCTCCTTTCGGTCAAAGGAGTGGGAGGTTCCCCCCTCTTGCCCACCTGGGTTTCTCTCTCTGGTACAGTGCATGGGAGGCAGCTTCGCACTGGGTGTATGGGAGGCGCATGCTCCTCACCGCTTCAGAGTCCCTCTTTTTTTTTAAAAAAAAAGCCTTAAAGTTTTGGATTTTTTTGATTTCCCTCACTTTACCTTCTTCCTTTGGCAGCAACTGTCCTCCTCTTCTTCCTCCTCCTCTTCCTACCAAAATTCTGAGCTTTTATTTCTTTCCTAATGGGTTTGTATGCATTATTTGCTTTTACATTGATTCCTATGGAAATAATTGCTTCTACTGTACTTATAAACCTTTCTACTTAAGAACCTGGTCATGGAATGAATTAAATTCTTAAGTAGAGGTACCACTGCACTAGAATGCAAACAGGCATGAGGGGGGGGGGACTTCATTTGTTATCATCACATTTTGTAAAATTCAACTGAGGACATACACAGTAATTATAAATATTGAATTATATCCACTAAAATAAAAAAAGAGAAAACCTGATTCCACATCAGAAGATGCAACATAATTTCATGACAACATCTAAATATTGGTGAACATAAACTGCATTCATTTTCTTCTTTTTTCTTTTTTAATTGATTTTTATTACACTATTTTTCTTTATACATCTCTATCACATAATTAACAAGTCTGTGACATTATACATGCAATTGAAATCAATAATCAGTACATTAAATACCTTCTACTTACAATCTATCTAACTCTATGTACATTTATAGTTCCTATTTCTGTTGTCTATACCAGTGGTTTTCAACCTTTTTTGAGCCGGGGCACATTTTTTACATTTACGAAACCCTGGGGCACATTGAGCGGGGGGAGGGTGGGGGCTAAAAAAAGTTTGGACAAAAAAAAATCTCTCTCTCTCTTCCTCCCTTTCGCTCTATTTCTCTTTCTCTCCCTTCCTTCTTTCTCTCTCCATCCTTCTTTCTCTCTTCCGTCCTTCCTCTCTTTTTTGCTCTCTTTCTCTCTTCCTCCCTCCCTCCCTCTATGTCTTTCTCTCTCTCTCCTTCCCTCCCTCCCTTTCTTTCTCTCTCTCTATTGCTTTCTTTCTCTCTCTTTCTCTCTCTTGCTTTCTTTCTCTTGTTCTCTTTCTCTCTCTCTTGCTTTCTCTCTCTCTCTCTCTTGTTCTCTCTCTCTCCCTCTTTCTCTCTCTTGCTTTCTTTCTCTCTCTCTCTCTCTTGCTTTCTTTCTCTTTTGCTTTCTTTCTCTCTCTGAGCTTCGCGGCACACCTGACCATGTCTCACGGCACACTAGTGTGCCGCGGCACACTGGTTGAAAAACACTGGTCTATACCAATGGTCCCATACTGCATAGTATTTTGAATCATCCTTATCCTTTAACTCTAATGAAAGTATGCCCATCTCTGCACATTCAAATATTGGCAATTTGAAACACTAGACCAGTGGTTCTTAACCTGGGGGTCGGGACCCCTTTGGGGGTCGAATGACCGTTTCACAGGGGTCGCCGAAGACCCTGGGAAAAGACAAATTTCTCATGGTGTTAGGAATTAAAGCGTCTATTCTGGCGCCTTGGAACATATTTTTACAATCCAACCAATCAGGTGTTTACAGTGGGGCTGTCCCTCTGACCTTCCAGCCAATCAGCTTCAAGTTCTGTTGGGAGAATTGGCGCTAGACTTATGGTTGGGGGTCACCACAACATGAGGAACTGTATTAAGGGGTCGCAATATTAGAAAGGTTGAGAATGACTGCACTAGACCCTCCAGTGGGCTGTTTTTTTCCCAATATTGCGCAAAAGCAATCCTTGCATCGGCAAGCATCAAGTACTTTGATTTTCTATCGTATTTCGCCCTAACTTTCCCCAATAGGAAAAGTTCGGGTTTAAATTCTATTTGACATTTAATTATGTCTTGCAGCTATATTCTTCCAATACCTTTCACTTCAGGGCATAACCACCAAGAATGAAAGCAAGTACCTTGTCCCTGTTTGCATTTCCAGCACTTTGGGTTTAGATTTGAGTACATCTTAGCCAATCTAGCGGGTGCCAAATGCCAACGATAAAGCAGTCATATTGATTTTCCTTGTAGGCTACGGATTTAGTAATTCTGTAGTTCTTGTTCCATTTTTTCCCCAGTCTTCCTATGTCCGAAATTCTTGGCCCAGGCAATCATGGATTCTTTCACCACCTCCTCAGCTTTATCAAATTCTAGTAGATAGTTGTATATTTTAGATTTTCTTTTTCCTTCTGGACCTACCAAAAGTTTATCTAATTGTTTTGGTTTGGGTTCTATTCCATATTCCTCTATGTCCTTCTTGTATCTGGATTGTGCCTGTCAATGTATATTCAAAGTCAAATTTCTTTTTCCTTTAGCTCTTGATTATCTTGATTATCTTTAAGTTTCCTTTGGGAATCCAGAATTTCATGATATCTAGCGATATCCAATGTATTGGGGTAAATCACTGCTTCCATGCTTCCTGTAATCCTCAAGTAATGTTTATTCCTAATGTCTTCCCAATTTTTTATCAATAAGTGTCTTATTTTGTGCCTATAGAAATATGAATGTGGGGGGGGGGTTGCCTCATCCCACAAGAACGCATACCATCCCTTTTGCAGATCAGTCCTTCTAGTGTTAGGATTCTTCTATTTTTTAAGTTTACCCAGTTTCCAATCCATACCAGTATTGCTGCTTTGTAATAAAGTTCCCACGCCAGGAATCCAAAGCCACCTCTACTTCTACTATCTGAAGATAGTTTTATCCATGCCTTTTTACCTAACCAAACACATTTTGTAATTATTTTATTATTATTAATAATAATAATAATAATAATAATAACAACAACAACAACAGGGTTGGAAAGACCTTGGAGGTTGGAATGGGACTTCTTGTCTCCTCCACTTCTCAGAGCCTGTTTCATTCCCAGCCTTCTGCCCCCACCCCCCGCCATTCTTCCTGCCTTTTCTCCCTGGCCCTTTCACCGAATGAGGTCAAAAGCACTTTCACCCTGGCCTTTTGGACACAGGGGACACTTTCCTGTCAGCCAATCAGAGGATTCGTTACTTTTCATTCCCTTCCATTCTGCCTGCGCGTGTGTCCAGAAGCAGCCTTTTTAGGAGAAGGAGTTTTATATTTTAATTTGATTAGAAGTAAGGCAGAAATTGAAATAACTGAGCCAGGGTGGCGCAGCAGGTAGAGTGCTGTACTGCAGGCCACTGAAGCTGACTGTAGATCTGTAGGTCAGCGGTTCAAATCTCATGACCAGCTGAAGGTTGACTCAGCCTTCCATCCTTCCAAGGTGGGTAAAATGAGGACCCGGATTGTGGGAGCAATATGCTGGCTCTGTTAAAAAATGCTATTGCTAACATGCTGTAAGCCGCCCTGAGTCTAAGGAGAAGGGCGGCATAAAAATCGAATTGTGATGAAAATAGGGAGAGAAAAGAGTATTAGGTATGTACACTATTTTACATACACTAATAAAGACGGGATATAAATAATATGTGTATAATGTGAATCATGAATCAAAATGAAGATTATAACAGTTTCTGACTGATTAGGAATATGGTAAGTTTACATATGGTACAAGGCCATAAAAATTATAATGTATGGATAGTTTCCAAGTTGAATTAATAATAATAATAATAATAATAATAATAATAATTTATTAGATTTGTATGCTGCCCCACTCCGCAGACTCGGGGCGGCTCACAACAATAATAATAATAATATGACAATGTAACAAATCTAATATTTAAAAAAAACATCTAAAAAACCTGTCAGTTAAAACCATACAACACAAGCATACCATACATAAAACTATATAAGCCTGGGGGAGGTATCTCAATTCCCCCATGGCTGGTGGGTCTTAAGCAATTTACAAAAGACATGGAGGGTGGGGACAGTTCTGATCTCTGGGGGGAGTTGATTCCAGACGGCCGGGGCCGCCACAGAGAAGGCTCTTCCCCTAGGGCCTGCCACACGACATTGTTTAGTCAACGGGATCCGGAGAAGGCCAACACTCTGAGACCTTATTGGCTGCTGGGATTCGTGCAGCAGAAGACAGTTCCGGAGGTACTGAATTCTGATTTGTTTTCAAATATCAGGGTTTTTTTTACATCAGGGCATACTCCTACAACTCTTCCTGTCATTCATGCTCTGAAAATCCAAATTTATTTGAATTCTTAGACTTTTGGACTTGACTGCCTACATATAGCTCATTTCTAGCCAATTAACTTTTGGGGGTATGTGGAACTGAGGAAATTACATTGTATCTTAAAGATTGATAAGACCTCAAAGATCATCTGCCCAATTTGGTATAGCGATCAGACAGCTACCTCTAATGTTGGTATATGGGTCCTGCTTGCTCTGTTAATTCTATCTTAAGCCAGAAGATGGCATCCAGCAATGCAATTATAGTGTGTGTGCTTTTAACGTCTCAGAACGCCTTACACTATAATATGACATTGCTATATTTATTATTTATCTGCAGGATTTATCCTTGAAAAACAAATACATCTAAAATCCATTCATAAGTAGTTAGGCCAGTGAAAACAACATTAAGATGTAAAAAGCATTTATAAAATAGCCTTGATTTTTCACAGTATGTATGGAACTTTGCCTACTGAAACGGGTTTGTGTGCATTCATTTTCTGTAAAACAAAAACCCTGTAAATCTTCAGAACTAATAAAATATCCTCCTTTCACAGGAATACAAAAAACACATAGTTTGTTGTTCTACAATGAGTAGGTAGTGTTTTCAATGCTGCTTGGGAAAAGTTTAGTTCATAGGTATGAAATAAATATTTGAAATAAATGCATGAACGTAATTTAGTAAATATTAAGGATTGATTATGTACCATCAAGTCAATGTTGACTGTTAGTAACCAGAGGATGATTTGTGTGTAACTTCGTTCTTCAGGTCTTCCAACTGAGTCTATCCATCTGCAAATATTTATGATAAATTATGTGAATTTGCTGCTTCTACTTCTAAAATCATCCTGGTTGATTAAATTGCTATGAGCTACTTTTATTTTTTTCATAATTTCATAGTGTGTGAATTAGTGAACATTCAAAAATAAAACTAAACCAAACTAAACATACTATATACCTTAGCAAAATGCACAGACCAAAACAGTGTCTTCCATTTACTTTTGTGAAATCAAGATTATCCATGCACTTTTAGGATTAAAACATATTATGCATATATATATACATATAGATGGATAGATGGACTGTTGGCTAGTTCTATAATTATTTTTAGGAGTGTTTGCTTACATCAAACCAATCTGAAGTGAATGAGTTGTACTATGGCACATCCTATTAACTTAAAGACAATTTGCACTAGAAATATTTCTAATGCATTTCACTTTTTGTTTTGAATTTAAAATGTATAATGACGATAGCCTCTAGATAATGCTTATGGAACTGAGAAATATTAAAGTAAGGCAAACAATACATCAATACTGTAACATGTGTTTTTGTTCTTGATGAATGTGCTTAATGAGGCTGCCATATCTGAATCAGATTTAAATAGCCATATCATGGAAATGAATAAGAATTAAGAAGGTAAATTAATTCCTAAGGGGAATCACAGCAGAACTCATTAGTTCAGGAATAAAAATACCTCAAAACTTTTAATTAAAGATATTTACTGTGAATGAATACCATTTGGCAGGTTTCTTCAGACTATAATCTCATTTATAAAGAAGTATTCATCTATTACTGGCAACAACATTAATCTAATTTGAAATGCCCTCCAGACTGACAATCCTGTAACAATATGGTGATTTCCTCCAAAATCCTTTTTATCTTTATATTAAAAAAACCTCTAACTCAATCAGACAACAATCATAAAAAGGACAGAGCAATTAGAGACATCACTCTCTGAAATGAGTTTCTGACATTAATATGCTAGTGAGCTGCTCGTAATGAGCTGCTCACTAAGCAGAGCTCCTCTTGCTATTAACATCTGCACAAATTAAGAGTTCCTAAACCTCCTCTTTCTTTATGCAATAGTAAATTTCCATAGACTTTCATGAATTATGAAGGAGATTCAATCTTAATAGCTTGGTATTTTTTTAAGATGAAAAATGTGGATAGAAGTCATATTTATAAATAAAGTTCCTAGTGAAAGTATATTAAATGGCTTTCTGATGTCCATATATGTCCCATGTTTCATTGTCCATAGAGGACATCACCGTTTTTTAAAGAAGACAAGCATCCTTACCTAAGAAATTTACAGTATATGGATAAGGATGGATGACATAACATTGCATTGCATTGATACATATTCAAATACATTCTGTGTATCAGTCCAATAGGCTTATGCATATGTATATATGAATATACTGTATATTTGTGAACGATGAGGCATCCATATATATTCTGTAACTTTTACATTAAAATAAAGTAAATTAATTTGCTGAACTCAAAACTGGGTAGCTAGTTTTTCAAGAACATGTATTGGATCATATATTAGTTTTGAAGTTCAAGACAATGCATCAGCCAAAGTTTTGTATTAAACCCATATGAGTACATTCAGTTTCCTTAAAAAAGAAAATCTCAGAATTTCAATGGACACATTGTTTGTAATTCATAAAAGTAAAATTCATTGCTATAGTTGGGTGTAACTAATTCCTGTAACTTGGCAGGACAGAGAAGAATGGAAGCTCAATCCAAATTACTTCATTTCCTGGAGATGAATTCATTTAGCTGTTGACTGACTCCAAGAACATCACAACCCTGGAACTTATAAAAGTTTGGTTAATACTGGGATTTCCCTCTCTCCCACCCTTATTTTGAATGAACCATATTTTTGTCAGCCATGGAGCCTCCTCCAAACACTTTCAGGGCTGCAACAGTGGCATGAAAAGTACTGTTTCATCCACCAAATCTATGACACCCTTAACATACTTAGTGATAACCATAGCCATGCAAAGGCAAATAGAGGGGCTCTTCGCTCCCGCATTAAGATTTCAGCCATGCCACTACAATAACAGGATGATGGCTCTTTCATCCCTCTGCTGCAAAGGGTAACAGGGAGCTGCAGCAGAAGGTCCAAAGAGTCATATGCGGCTCTGGAGCCGCAGGTTGCAGACCCCTGGTGTAGGATACTGTATAGGATTTTACAAATGCGGTTTCTTCCTATCCTTTGGACCCACACTCTAATGAGGTGGGGCAAGGCAGAGCAGGGAACAGATCTTCCTTTGGCAAGGTAACAGATATGCAAAGGATATTGCTCATATAGTTGTTTACATTTCTTCAGAACTGGACGCAACAGCCAAAATATCAGAAGAGATCACCAAAGGCGACATCTTGCTGGGATTCTTTCAGTCCTGTGGACCCTTAGAGATGCAAACAAGGTCCTTGACAGCTTGAATTGAATTCTGCCCTGCCCGTCTTCTTTCCGTGGTCAATGTGGGGTAATGGAAAAAAAAAATCACACCAAAAAATGTTTTCCTGTTGGCAATACACTCAGTAAAGAAAATACAGGACCCATGGCCCTCAGTTCCAATCCTTTGTTGTACTTCCTCCCAGGCTTATATGACTATTAATCATTTATTTCCAAGATGAATTTATCAGCTTCTTGTACATCCAAGAGTTTCATAACTTTCATATACCATCAGAGGAAAAAACTTGGATTAGATATGGGAAATGCTCTACTTTGATTTTATGGTTTACTAGTCTGCAGCTGAGAAAAATATATAAACAGTCATCTTCTGAAATCAAACAATCCCTTTTTTTTTTAGATATCCTTGAATTTAGTCATTCTTGTTTAAATTCTAATTTCTCTATTTGCATCTCACTGAAATATATTTGAATAGTGTTGTACGGGGAAAAGGTGCATGGAATAAATATCTACAGTATTTACCTAGTCAGTAAATAATCACTCCCATAGTAAACCAAAGGTCTCAGGTTCTACAGAGAGAAGTAGGTTAATAGTAAACATCCAAGAGAAGCCTGTTTGTTCTACTCTGATTTACTCTCCAGGTATTAAATACAAATGAAAGTTCCATGCAATATTTATTCAACTAACTTGGTGTAAGGGACTATGGAAATGATATAACTTGGAAGTAGCAAATATTACATGAAATCAAGTTGGGGTAGCATATCTCTCAAACTGAACTACAATGATACCTCTACTTAAGAACTTAATTCATTCCGTGACCAGGTTCTTAAGTAGAAAAGTTTGTAAAGAGAAGCAATTTTTCCCATAGGAATCAATGTAAAAGCAAATAATGCGTGCAAACCCATTAGAAAAGAAATAAAAGCTCAGAATTTGGAAGGGAAGAGGAGAAGGAAGAAGAGGAGGAGGACAGTCGCTGCTGAAGGAAGAAGGTGAGGGGAATCAAAAAGATCCAAAACTTTAAGGTTTTTTAAAAAAGAGAGACTCTAGGGTGGCGAGGAGGAGCATGTGCCTCTCATACACTCGGCGCAAGGCTGCCTCCCATGCACAGCGCCAGAGAGAGAAAAACCCAGGGGGAATAGCAGGAAACTGGCCGGGCCTTCGTGCTGCTCTCAAATTTCCTGGGAAATTTTTCCAGGCTTGGGTTCTTAAGTAAAAAATGGTTCTTAAGAAGAGGCAAAAAAAATCTTGAACACCTGGTTCTTATCTAGAAAAGTTCTTAGGTAGAGGTACTGTTGTAATTTGTTTAAAGAGGGGATGAAGTAAGTAAACAATTACTGTAAATAATGCCATGAAAATCACCGTAAGTTTAATTCTAATTAAAATCTAATTTAATTCTAATATTTCTTTGCAAAGAAAACACTATTATCTCAAACACCATTTTCGATCCTCTCAACTGAATTTAAGGGATGGTTGACATGTACTGATGATGCATTGTCTCAGTGGCTAAGTGAGCTTGTTGATCTAAAGATCGTCAGTTCAGCAGTTCAAATCCCTAGTGCTGCGTAATAGGGCGAGCTCCCGTTACTTGTCCTAGCTTCTGCCAATCTAGCAGTTTGAAAGCACATAAAAAATGCAAGGAAAAAAATGGTTGGAAGTTTACAGCACTCCGTGCGCCTTTGACATTTAGTCATGCTGGCCACAGGGCTGGTTCTTCAGCTTTGAAACAGAGATAAGCCCCACCCCCAGATTCAAGAATGACTAGCAAATGAATAGAATAGAGTAGAATAGAATAGAATAGAATAGAATTCTTTATTGGCCAAGTGTGATCGGACACACAAGGAATTTGTCTTTGGTATATATGCATTACCTTGACATGTATTATTTAGAAAATAACATAAAGAAATGTTTATTTTACTAACTAAAATTAATTATCCTGTCACACAGGACATGCAATTTTTGGTAACCTGTTTCTTGCATGAACAATCTATTTTGCTGCTTTTGTTTACAGGAGCTGAACTGCTAACTCTCCAGGTTCTCAGTTGCAGGCAGATGTCACAAAACTATGTGACATCCATCGAGTTCTGCTTTCATTGTTAGCTATTTGGAAGCTTACTCTAAATCAGTGTTTCTCAACCTTGGCAGCTTGAAGAATTCCAGAATTCCCTAGCCCACACATCTCCAAGCTGCCAGGGTTGAGAAACACCGATCTAGATAATTCAGTTGCAGATCAACTATCCTATCTTTGAGCTACTTTTGTTCTTTTCTCTGTTTAATCTTTTGACTTGTTACTCATTGGTCCAATTGTTTAAAATTCTTTATGACCGCACAGACATCCTTTTCTCACAATTCCTCTTCAAGTAACCTTTACTTTGAATTCTCCTGTTTCTGCTTATGTCAATACTACGTGCTGCTACTTTGTCTTCTATTGGGTTTTTTTAAAAAAAAAACTGCTTTTCCTTTTTCCAAGTATGAGGGTTTCCTCTAATGAGTGTTGCCCCCACATTGTTATTCAAAATATATAAATTATAGCCTTATTGTTATTGGTTCTAATGAGTAGTTTGCTTTTAGTTCATGTAGTACTGAATTATTTATTCATCTTGCTGTCCACGATTCTCTCTCATCTCTTCTACTATTTTTTGGACTCCTGAACAAAAATCTGTCTCTCTCCTTATTCTGTTTAGAATTAGAATAATTCTAATTTCTCGCATCCATGATTTTATAACACCACATTTAAAATCAATAAAATAACAGATACATACACACCCAAATATCACTGCTTGAATGCATAATCATCCTTCCCACAAATGCCTTTAGAGACTGTTGTCGCTAATGGAGTTCAGAAGTATTTGAACAATGATGTTATTGCAACAATCTTGGCCGCCTCAACTGTTTACATTTCCAGTTGACCTAATTGTGTGGAATAAATTACAAGTAAACATATTTGAAACTAAGGAATATATCCAGATTTGAAACACACTAAAGAGCCGTTTTATAGGAACGGTTAATATTTTGGGCTTGGCATGTCAAACATTTAGAAAATGTCTGGTATGATACTAAATCCAGCCCCCAAACAAAATAAAAACAATTATTTACATATTCGTTTATTTTAAAAATACAATCCATCCATATATGTGATCCCCCAAGATCTGCTGCACACCACAGACCTTCAGGCAATGTTCAAGTGTTTGAACAAGACCTTCAGGCAATTGTTTGAAAAAGTGACTTGTAATAAAATAGAGACTATATAATGAGTAACCATATATTAATAAATAAAAGGTAAAGATTTCCCCTGTCCAATTAAATCTGACCCTACTGGGCAGTGCTCATCTCAGTTTCTTAGCCAAGGGAGCCAGCATTGTGGAAGAAACTTCCATGGTCATGTGGTCAGCGTGATTGCATACCAAGCCATGTGGAACGCTGTTACCTTCCCACTGAAGTAATACCTATTTATTTACGTGAATTTGCATGCATTTGAACTACTAGGTTGGCAGCAGCTGGAGCAGGAACGGGAGCTCGCTCCCTTGTCAAGTGCTTGGGCCTCAAACTGCCTACCTTCCAGTCAACAACCCCAACATCTTAACCGCTATGCCAGTGTGGTGAACCTTTTTTTACTGGGGTGCCAAAAGACTGTGCACACATGCTATTGCAAATGCGTGAGTGCCCACACCCATAATTCAATGCCTGGGGAGGGTGAAAGCAGCTTCCCCCATGCCCTGGAGGTCCTCTAGAGCAGGGGTCCCCAACCACCGGGCCGCGGACCAGTACCGGGCCGTGGGGCATGTTGCACCGGTCCGTGGAGTCAGCAGCTGCCGGCCCTCATGCCGCCACCCCCTCCCTCCAGCGCTTCGCCTCCCGCTGGGCAAGAGGCCTCAGGAGGCAGGTTCTGCCGGCCACAGGACGATGGACGGGACAGAGGGGCGGGAAGAACCGAGAGGCTCAAGCCTCTTTTGGCTTCTGCCGCGGGGCGCTTTTGCGTTTTTAGCTGGGGAGAGGCAGGAGGGCCAGCCTGACCCCCTCTCTCCAGCGCTTAGCTCCCGCTGGGCAAGAGGGCTTGGGAGGCAGGTTCTGCCAGCCATAGAGCGATAGCGGTAAAGAGGGGTGGGGAGGACCAGCACCCCCATGCTTAATCCCGCCCCCAACCACACCCCTTTCCGCTCCCACCGGGCCATAGAAAAATTGTCTTGCTGAAACTGGTCCCTGGTGGAAAAAACGTTGGGGACCACTGCTCTAGAGCAGTGTTCCCAACCTTGGCAATTTGACTGGGAGTTGAAGTCCAAATATCTTCAAATTGCCAAGGTTGGGAAATACTGCTCTAGAGGCTGGAAATGGCCTGTTTCCCAACTTCTGCTGAGCTCAGTAAGCTCGTGTTTTGCTCTCCCCAGGCTCCAAAGGCTTCCCTGGAGCTGGGAGAGGGTAAAAACACCCTCCCTCATCCCCCTGGAGGCTCTCTGGAAACCAAAACCATCCTCCCAGAGTCAAAAATCAGCTGGCCGGCACACACATGCATGTTGGAGCTAAGCTGGGGAAATGGCTCACGTACCAGAAGATATGGCTCCATGTGCCACCAGTGGCATCCATGCCATAGGTTCGCCATCACTGCGCTATTTGCCATCACACTCTTCACATAGTGATACCTTACATTAATTATCACTTTTAAAAAAAAAACAGAACTGGATTATCTAAACATATCTTGACTTACAACGAGAAATGACCCTGGGACCACAGTCATAAGTTGTGGCAGATGTTAAACAGACCGCCATGTGACTATGCACAAACGTTTTTGTGGTGGTCATAAAGTGAACATGGTGGTCATAAAGTAAATACAGCAGCTTGCGATGGGCATTTTTGCCAGAAACTGGAAATAAGCTCTGGTTTCTAGCAAAAAATGTGATGAATTGTGGTCACATGACCATAGGATTCATTTTCATTTCATTTTATTGTATTTGTACGCCGCCCCTCTCCGTAGACTCGGGGCGGCTAACAACAGTAATAAAAACAACTTGTGACAATCCAATACTAAAGAAACTAAAACCCTTATTTTAAAACCAATCATACATACAAACATACCATACATAAATTGTGGAAGCCGAGGGGGAAAGAATATCTTAATTCCCCCATGCCGGACGACAAAGGTGGGTTTTAAGAAGCTTGCAAAAGGCAAGAAGGGTGGGGGCTATTCTAATCTCTGGGGGAGTTGGTTCCAGAGGGCCGGGACCGCCACAGAGAAGGCTCTTCCCCTGGGTCCTGCCAAACGACATTGTTTAGTTGACGGGACCCGGAGAAGGCCAACTCTGTGGGACCTAATTGGTCGCTGGGATTCGTGCGGCAGGATGGTCCATAAGCAGGTGCCAAGTGCCCAAAATGCAATTATGTGACTGCAAGGCGTTGGGGACAGGGTGAAATGTTACTGGTTCGACCCATTTTGTGTGTACTGGTAGCGGCAGCCACCGGTGGTTCAGAGAACCAATAGCAGAGGTGACATGAGGCTGTGCCCATCTGCATGGCTGCCGCCATTTTCTCTTTTTTTTTTAACCCTCTGCACATCCGCAAAGTGTTCTGCGTATGTACAGAGGGTGAAAAGGTGCATGTATGAGTGGAGGGGGGTGAAAAAGCGTGCAAAGAGTGCACTTCTGAATTAGTAGGAAAGGTAAGTAGATTTCACTGTTGGGTGGGGGTTTCCATTGAAAGACAAATCCAGGTCCTAGCTAGCCCTGGGGAGGTCAGTAAGCAACCAGTTTTAAGTAGAGGACTATCTATATCCTTATAATAAGAGATTGTTATCTCTCCCAGGGATGAGCTACACTGAATGATTTCTTACATGACTCAGTTGCCCTGAATAATTCATACACATGAATAAGGTAGCTTATAATTCTTACATGAAGAAAAATTAATAACCATCCTATGCCTCAACGTGCTTGCTTTTAGCCTAACATATGAGGGAATCCACTAGGGTTTTGAAACTGTGCTTTTGATTTAGGCTTATGTTTATTTCAGTCGTTCTGGCTAATTTAAAAATTGCGGCTTAGCATGATCAGTGACTCTAGCAAGCATAAATCAAGATTGTTGAACTGAACTGATATCTCAAGAGTATAAAATTTCATTTCATTTTTAAAAATCATATCACTATTTCTCATGGTTGCCATGAATAGCTTGGCAAGGGATGGGAAATCCAAAAGTTGCATGCAGAGGCCCAGCAGCCTGCTCACTTCAGACAGAGTTACCAGATCTGGAGTCCAGAAATCTGGATGATTGCATGGTGGCAGAAATGAAATACAGAAAACTCTCAATCTCTATTGCCATTTATGGATCTCTAGATTTGTAGTCCATATCTGATGGCCTACTTCAGCCCCAGAATATATTTTTTTCCGGCACCGGCAAGTAGAATCTGCTGGGAAAAACTTGGAAGCCGCAAAGAAGGAAGTACAGTTTCCGTGCTGCCCTAAAATCGGCCAATGCAGAGGTCCTCCACATCAGCCGATTTTGGGCAGCATGGAAACTGAGCCGCCTGCCGGGTCATCCCTTCAAGCCACGTGATCGCCCAGCATCAAAGGATGAAGAGCCGGTCCTTCCGGCTCCAACGCAATCTCCAGCCGGACTTTTTTAAAACAGGGTTTTAAAGTGGACATGGGCTAAAATGGACATTTTGCATAAGCTGGGAATTTCACTCATTTACCCCAACCCAAATATGCTAAGGAACAATCCTTACATCTCAGCAATGATGAAAGAACTTCATTTGTCATTTAAACACTTCCAATTAAACATCGTGCATGCACATGGTCAAACAAATAATGCTAAAAAGATATAACTCTAAATAGACCGTTTGCTTTTAAGAAGTCTGCTCTGAGCATGACTAAAGCCCTATCAGATCACTGCATGGTGGAATAAAAAATCACAGTAAAGCAAGATACTGTATATAAAATCTGAACTGCAAAGTTCCAGAGGACCACCAGATGGCCAGAAGGAGACAGAAAACTGTAGCTCTTTGCTCCTTTGCAGTAATCCTTTAATACAGTGATACCTTGTCTTACAAACTTAATTGGTTCTGGGACGAGGTTCTTAAGGTGAAAAGTTTGTAAGACGAAACAATGTTTTCCATAGGAATCAATGGAAAAGTGATTAATGCGTGCAAGCCCAAAATTCACCCCTTTTGCCAGCCGAAGCGCCCGTTTTTGCGCTGCTGGGATTCCCCTGAGGCTCCCCTCCATGGGAAACCCCACCTCTGGACTTCTGTGTTTTTGCGATGCTGCAGGGGAATCCCAGAAGGGGAATCTCAGCATCACAAAAATGAGCGCTTCGCTGGCAACGGAAGTCTGGAGGTTGGGTTTCCCAGTGAAGGGAGCATTAGTAAAATTGCAGGATCGCAAAAAACACCGAAGTCCTCGAAACCCCACCTCCAGACCTCTGTGTTTTTGCGATGCTGCGATTTCACTGAGGCTCCCTTCGCTGGGAAGCCCAACCTCCAGACTTCCGTTGCCAGCGAGGCACTCATTTTTGTGATACTGGGATTCCCCTGCAGCATCACAAAAACACAGAAGTCTGGAGGTGAGGTTTCCCATGGAGGAGAGCCTCAGGGGAATCCCAGCAGTGCAAAAACGGGTGCTTCGCTGGCAATGGAAGTCCAGAGGTGGGGCATCCCAGCGGCGGCGGTGGGTTTGTAAGGTGAAAATAGTTTGTAAGAAGGGGCAAAAAAATCTTAAACCCCAGGTTTGTATCTCGAAAAGTTTGTATGACAAGGCGTTTGTAAGACGAGGTATCACTGTATTTTGTAGCCCAGACATGACATGCCTAAAACTAACACAGATACTGGTAGAACAAACATATCAATCATAATTAAATCTCTGATGTATAGAATTTAAACATATTTGTTTTGCAGAACAAATAAGCTTGCATGTTTGCATTTCAATTTAGTTAGTGTGTGTCTTTTGCAGGATGGCCAGTTTGTAAATTCAGATCTGCTTTAATAAAAAGGATCTGTTCGAGAAGGTCAAAAAATGCCTGCATCAGCTAAGCCCTAAGAATGGACAGTCCTTTATCATGATGTCATTTACAGCAGAATAGCTGAGTTCATCTAATGAATCAGATCATGTTTCTGCTGCTATTACGGGAACTCAATATTTAACTTTCACCAGGTTAAATGGAAGGGGAATTGTGTAACAGGTCTTAGTTACAAAATCTGAGAATAAATAGAAAATTGATAATCAGAACTAATTATCTTTTCCAATGAATTTCATTCTACTGCCATATTGTCCAGAAATACCATGTTTCCACGAAAATAAGACCATCTTATTTTTTTGAATCCTGAAATAAGTGCTTGGGCTTATTGCCATGCACTCAAAAGCCCCATTAGGCTTATTATCAGGGGATGTTTTAATTTGGGGAAAACAATGTATAACCTTTAGTATATTATTGAACATTTTGTTCAATTGAAAATAACATGAGGCAATTGAAGAGGGCTGCCACCTAAAATATGAAGCACAAGGAACCTGGCCTTTCTCGTAGACATAATTGTCCATGATTTTTTTTAAAGTGATACAAGGCAGGAGAAAAATGGAAAAGAACAGTTAGCTTTTAGAAATTAGAATATATTTTCTATAAAGAAGGAGATATAATTGGGTTCTTTCCATTTATTTAACAGCATAATAAGAATACCTTAGACAAAAGTGTCTGATAAAGAATACTATGAAATAGATTTTGATTGTACTTCAGGGCATTAAACAACTCAAGTGGTTTATCAACACATTGTCAAAATTTAACTTATAAGTTATCAAACAAATTTTAAATGGGCATTGAAATAACTCTCACAATTAAAACTCAGGGTTAAAAAACAATAACAATGAAAATCAGAGTGAATAAACTACTTTTTCTTCGTTGGGTCACATTGACAGGTTTAAATTTTCTGGACAAGGCTTTTTATTACCAATATTATATGTTTTTGTTTTTTATTACCAATATATGTTTTTGTTTTCTCTATTGATTTTAAACACCTGATAATTGCTTTGGAGAGGTCCTTTGAATAAAAATACAAACAATCTACACTTTTTAGGTGGGATTCCCCCTGACATAACTATCAAATCACAGATCATGCTGCTAAAACATGGCTCCCAGACATGATTTTGTCTTGATTTTATTCCAGGATGTCAATACTATAATTGTTATATAACAAGATCCACACCTCACAGCCGAATTGGAGCCCACCTCTTCGTTTCAGGTGCTTATTTTTGCACCATACGGTACCCCGATGGTTGTCTTTACATCCGCTGCAATTTTGTAACTTGAATCGTAACCTTAAATAGAGGTCGTCTGATATCAAAATCGCATTAAAACGTTTCCTGATTTTCAGAGAGATCGAGCGCTTCAATGGCTTCAATGCATTTCGTTGTGCATTTTCTGTCTCTAACGCGGGTGATGGTTTTCTAGCCGCAGCGTTGGTATTTTTTGTCTTTAAAAAAAAAGATAGTGCAGTATGGCTTTTTTTTTGGGTGTGGGGGGGGAGGATAAAAACAAGGAATAATAAAAGGGAGACCAGTAATTTATTTATTTTATTAATTTGTTTTGTCAAGTACGTAACGGTGGTATTCAAAGATATAAGGGTGACATACAAATCTAATAAATAATAATAATAGTAGTAGTAATAATAATAATAATAATAATTATTATTATTATTATTATTAGATTTGTATGTCACCCTTATATCTTTGAATACCACCAATACGTACTTGACAAAACAAATAAATAAAATAAATAAATAAATTACTGTTCTCCCTTTTATTATTCTTAATAATAATAATAATAATAATAATAATAATACATACATACATACATACATACATACATACATACATACATACATACATACATACATACTAGTAAAAGAGAAATATTAGGACAGGGACAACGTGGCCCCCAAACGCTTGTCCGAGCTCCCCTCACCAAAAACGCTCCCCCCAAACCTGAGGTATCGCCTGGGAGCCAGTTGCCATGGCAGCAGCAGCTCTGTTCTATTATCGTCCGTCGCCATACTTGCGCGCTCGCCGGAACCAATGGGAAAGGAGGGGCGGGGATTCCAAAGGAGAAGCGAGGCGGGGCGAGAGCGGGCCAGGAGGTTCGTTTCTAAGAGCCGGTCTTCGGGCAGCCCCAACGGAAAGATCTGTCGGTTCAAGCGGCGCAGAGGGCAGAGAGGCATCACCGGAGCAGACATCATGTTCGGGCTTTCCAGGGTCTTCGAAGACGATCCCTTCTTTCGGTGAGCGGGCGAAAGCGGCCTGTTGGGTCGAGCTGCGGTGGGGGCTGAGCGGGGAAGTCTCGCGGTGGGGGAGGCACGAAGATTTGACCGGCGGCGGCTCCTTTTGCCCTGAACGAAGCCGTCCGGGTTTCAGCGGAGGGGCAGCCGCTGTGTGTGGACGAAGAGGCTGATCCACTACCCCCACTTCCCCGAGATCGACCGGGACGCTGCTGCTTTCGGGGCTTTTTGAGAGGCAGGCGCAGCGATGAATGTATACGTGTCCATGTATACATGTATGTATACATGTATGTATGTATCCGTATACCTGGGGATTCGGCGTATGGAGGAGGAGGAGGAAGAGTAAAGGCGCCCTGCAGGCATTCTGCCCCTGATGCCCCATCTCCAGCCCCCCTCCCAAGATAATAATAATAATAATAATAATAATAATAATAATAATAATAATAATAATAATAATTTATTAGATTTGTATGCCGCCCCTCTCCGCAGACTCGAGGTTAATACTCTGATACCTGCATGTTCTTGCTAGCAGGATTTATATATACTATGTATTTATGTATCCGTGTACCTGGGATGTGGTGTGCGGAGGATGGGCTTTGGGGGGGGGCTTGGAGGAAGAGGAGAAACCGCCTTCCTCAAGGCACCCCAGTGGAGACACAGATGTTCTGCCCGTGATGCCCCATCTCACCACTGCCACCCAAAGTTAATACTCCTATACCTGCATATTCCCGCTACCAGTATCTAAATAAAATAGAATAGAGCTGCAAAGGACCTTGGAGGTCTTCTAGTCCAGCCCCAAGCAGGAGACCCTATACCAGGGGTCTCCCACCTTGGCAACTTTAAGGTTGGCGCACTTCAACTCCCAGAATTGAAGTCGGACTTCAACCTCCCAGAATTGAAGCAGCAAAGTTGGCTGGGGAATTCTGGGAGTTGAAGTCCGCCAGGCTTAAAGTTGCCATGGTTGGAGTCCCCTGCCCTATACCGTTTCAGACAGATGGCTTTCCAGTCTCTTCTTAAAAGCCCCCAGTGATGAAGCACCCACAATTTCTGAAGGGAAGCTATTCCAATGATTAATTATCCTCACTATTAGGAAGTTCCTCCATTCCAGATTAATTAATTTATTATTATTATTATTATTTATTATTATTATTATTATTATATTCAGATTTCTATGTCGCCCAACTCCCAAGAGACTCAAAGAATAAAATTCAAAGAATAAAACATACGATGTAACATAAAGCCCCTTAAAAACAATCTAAGACAATTTAAAAACCAATGATGAAAAGTGTTAAAACCATACATATCGTTAATGGGCGGATTGCTTCCCTCCTTGATTAGTTTCCATCCATTGTTTCTTTTCTTGCCTTCTGGTGCTTTGGAGAATAATTTGATCCCCCTCTTCTTTGTGGCAGTCTTTCAAATACTGGAATACTGCTATCATGTCATCCCGTAGTCTCCCTTCTTTGAAGTAAAGGTGCAACCTTTTCACTTGGTGGGCCTTCACTTGGTGACTTTTTGGGCTTTCTGAGTGCGCGCCTATGTATTTGTGCACGCGCTTGCAGATAAAGGCACAATGGCAAAAAGGCAGACGCTTCCCCCTGGTCCACAGGCCAACAGAGCCGGGGTAGCGCAGCAGGTAGAGTGCTGTACTGCAGACCACTGAAGCTGACTGTAGATCTGTAGGTCAGTGGTTCAAATCTCATCACCGGCTCAAGGTTGACTCAGCCTTCCATCTTTCCGAGGTGGGTAAAATGAGAACCCGGATTGTGGGGGCAATATGCTGGCTCTGTTAAAAAGTGCTATTGCTAACATGTTGTAAGCCGCCCTGAATCTAAGGAGAAGGGCGTCATAAAAATTGAATAAATAAACAAACTCCCAAAATGTTGAGGATTAGAATTCAAAGTGGTTTTCGTTCTCTTCCACACCATCAGAACTGGGGAAGCTTCTTGAATGAGAAGCAAAATGTTATCTTCTTCTTCCTCAAGGGAAAAAAAACCCTGCCTAGACGCCTTTTGAAAAAGCACCTTTGAGACAACTTTGACCTGAATGACTAAGAAATTTCCACAGTCATTTTTGTTCTGTTCTGGAGGATGGTGGACTTTACATAGGCTGAAATGGGCGTTTGAAGCCATTATGTTTCAGGTAGACATTTTGAGTCGTAAAATCCAGCTGCTGACCGTCTCAAGGCAAACAAAACTCTAGGCCAAATTCCTCAAGGTCCCATGAGGCTGTAAACTGAATGATAGGCCAAATGCAAACCATACGTTTTGTACCTTTGGTGTAAGCCGGAAAGGGCTTTAGGCAATGGAGAGTCTACTAACTTTTTAGAGGCCTCTTCATGTCTGCTTTGAAGTAAGCGTCTTCGAGGTACATAATGCTTATTTACATATAAATTGTGTGACGAATGTAACTTGGTTTGCACTTCTTCCGAGCATTATGAAACTGCCATTGACCTTCTTCGACAGAATGAGGGAATGCTGCTCTTGCGGCAGCGTGTTGGAGTTCCCTTGCAGATGTTTTCCTCTCGCCATAAGGTTTCCAGCTTATATTTTGGTGAGCAATGTTCAGAAACACCACCAAAATAAAAGGTTGTTCATTGTAGGCGTTTTGAAGGGGAACATTTATAGACATATGCTTACATTTTCTTCCAAATTTTTGATTTTGTTGATATTAAAGCTGTTTGAAAATATTGATAGACAAATACTGATATAAACATTTGTTTTTGATTACTACAGTACATTCTGAAAATTCAAAGATAAAACTGAATTCTCATATGTTGTGAAAAAAGAGGCAAGGTTTTTGTTATATCTTTTTTTTAAAAAATCTTTATTAAGTATTTACATATAAAAACAAAAACATAAGAAAAAAATAAAAATAAAACACATAAAAAAACCATATGAAAACATACAGATATACAATATGTACAGTATATTAATTTTGTATCAGAACTTAAGCATTTAACGATTGACATATATGCCAGTTTTTGTTTTATCTTAAAATAACTGCTTTTTATAAAACATTTCATTAATTTTGCTAAAAGTATTTGGAATTCTCAAAAATTTTGCTGCTTTTTTTTGCTGTTTTTAAAGTCTGTTTTAGATCAGAGTTTAAATTTTTACCCTGTAACAATAATCATTGACTCTTATTAGAGAGTTAGCCATTGTGAGTGTTTCTGAACTTCTGCAATGTTAAATTCTGCTAAATGCTCACTCTATCCAGACCTACTCTAAGTATGAATCTTATTAGAAACTTTTAATGAGGCTTTATTTAGTTTCAGGTTGTAAAAGTAATATTTTAACATCCAAACTGCATTTAGATTTGTTCAAAACTAGATTCCAATAATTTATATTCATGTAAGCTTTTTGCTTTCACAACAAATCATAGCATCAATGAAAATCCATTGTCATATTTCTGAGTAATTGGTTACTAGTTGTTTACAAATTGTTTACAAATACAAGTTGGATATTTATAAACAGTCCTGAAGACTTTTACCATATTTGGAATTGTATGGTGATGAAACTTTTTATCTGTATGACCTGCTTTAGCCAAAGATAATTTTCAGATGCTGTTTTTGATTTAGCATTTGAGTACTCAGTCAAAAAATAGTTTCTAGTTGTTTGAGAAACTGCCTGTCCACCGTAGTTTCCTACAGTTGTCCTGCTGAGTCCCATCGATCAGTGTCAGTTGTGGAAATCAGGAATTGGGCCTTCTCTGTCCTAATAACACCTTATGGGAACAACATTCCCCTGGAATTCTTATTAGCCCCTCCACTCCACCTTATTCAACATGCTCTCAAGACCAGCTATTCCCCAGGCCTTGGATTAAAGTAGATGCTGACTGTAAGTGGTTTGGTTTTAGTTTGATTAGTTTATCCGGTCTTTTTTAGTTTTTATGCCATTGTATATTTTATTTATTTATTGTGTGTCCAATCACACTTGGCCAATAAAAATTCTATTCTATTCTATTCTATTCTATTCTATCTATCTATATATCTATCTATCTATCTATTTATTTATTTATTAGATTTGTATGCCGCCCCTCTCCGTAGAGTCGGGGCGGCTCACAACAATAACAAGAACAATGTAAAAAACAAATCTAATAATTTAAAAAACACTAAAAAACCCATTATTAAAAGCAAACACACACACAAACATTCCATGTATAGGCCCGGGGGAGATGTGTCAGTTCCCCCATGCCTGACGACAGAGATGGATTTTATTGTTCTTTTATAAAATGCCAAAAGTTATGATAAAATCGGTTGTTGGGTATATCAAAGAAATAACACATGGTTTAGGTTTAGGTTTATTGGATTTATATGCCGCCCCTCTCCGCAAACTCGGGGCGGCTCACAACAATAATAAAAAACAGTACAGTACATAATACCAAATCCAATGCATGTGCACGCACACAAATACATATTACATTTTGTGGATTCATTTAATATCTATACCCAAATCAGGCTTGTATATTAATCTGGCTCATTTCTAACTTTTTCCTAGGAGCCGTATGTTTGGCTATTAATTTTGCAATACTATAATTTCTCTGCTTAAGGTACAATTGTACGTTAGTTACAGATTATATGTAAGATACAATTACACAGTAGTTATACAACTTTTGAAATCAGAGGACAATTTTACTCAATGTCAGCAGCTGTTTTGGTGGCTCTGACAGGGTGCTAAGACTTTATGTCAGTTTTGTTGCCAACGTCTAATGTAATAAAGTCAGTGGCATTAATCCAGAGACTTGCATGCCCAGACAGGTTGTTTCTTTGGCATTTAGTCTTCATTTAGTCAGAAAGTAACTTGGTTCTTTGTTCAAAAAGATTGGCAGACTGAAAATGAGCAAAGGCACATGTGACACTATATTAAAGAAATGTAGATTGTTGGGTTAATCCGTAGTGCTGATCAAATCACGTTTGCAAGTGATATTGAAAAGGAGGACAATTTCCCATCATTCTTACTGTTGTCCATGCATCTTAAAGCTCTGCTCTAAAAGTTGGAGAAGCCATTAAACTTAATTCCAAGAGCCCATGGAAAATATATGGAGAAGACAGGGGAATTCTGCTGGACAAATGGATGTCCCTCATATACAATATTATTATTATTATTTATTTATTTATTTATTTATTTATTATTTATTTATTGTATTTGTATGCCGCCCCTCTCCGCAGACTTGGGGCGGCTAACAACAGTGGTAAAACAACATGAACAATCCAATTAATAAAAACAACTATAAAACCCTTATTATAAAAAACCAAACATACACACAAACATACCATGCATAACTTGTAATAGCCTGGCGACAAAGGTGGGTCTTAAGTAATTTGCGAAAGACAAGGAGGGTGGGGGCCATTCTAATCTCTGGGGGGAGTTGGTTCCAGAGGGCCAGGGCCGCCACAGAGAAGGCTCTTCTCCTGGGGCCCGCCAAACGACATTGTTTGGTCGACGGGACCCGGAGAAGGCCATCTCTGTGGGACCTTATCAGCCGCTGGGATTCGTGTGGTAGAAGGCGGTTCCGGATGTATTCTGGCCCAATGCTACGTAGGGCTTTAAAGGTCAATATTGAATTAAGCCTACTGTTATGGATTCATTGTGAATAAGGAGAGAAGAATTCTTATTGGAATTATCATTGTGTGCCTCCTTTAAAAGAAATAGGGACCCCAGACAAATGAATAAGCAAAGGTTTTCATAAAAGTTTGAAGTTTGCAATCCTAGGAATCTAATTTTCCAACTTAGTTTGGGCAAACAAGGCAGGTGACCGTCCTTGTCGGTATACTTGGGATGAGTTCAATTGTTAGATAAAATGAACTTTCAGAAGAGCAGCATCTCATGTAGAAGGTGAAATCTTAAGGATGGAACTGGTTGGGGATAAAACATTGGGGTTTCTTTAAGTTGAAATTCTTTTATATAGGCTACCTTGTGAACTGGTGAGGAGGCTTCTGTTCTTTGGTTCAGGGAAGTTTATCTGCGGGCAGGAAGGTTCAATTTGGGTCTGATGGGATTAGACAGCAATAAACTGAGTTTGACTTTGATCACATCTAAAGAACAGGGAGGAAAAGGTTTTGTTTGATAGGTTGATTTTCCCTACCATGCTACAGTAGCCCTTCTGGATTGTATCCCCAAAGTTCTAAACCTCTAATTATACTACATCTGGAGTATCCTTGTAAGTATAATTGTCATCCAATTCTTCTCCTCGTTTACTTTGAGTTTAAAAGTGCCAAGCAAGCACTCCCTTGAGCATTTTGGCAAAAATATAAGCATGGCATGGAGAAGCAAAACAGGTGTTTACCTTCCTATAAAGGAATATTATTATTATTATTATTATTATTATTATTATTATTATTATTATTTATTGGATTTGTATGCCGCCCCTCTCCGCAGATTCGGGGCGGCTAACAATAGTGGTAAAACAACATGAACAATCTAATTAATAAAAACAACTAAAAAACCCTTATAAAAACCCAAACATACACACAAACATACCATGCATAACTTGTAATAGCCTAGGGGGAAAGGATAACTTAACTCCCCCATGCCTGGCGACAAAGGTGGGTCTTAAGTAATTTGCGAAAGACAAGGAGGGTGGGGGCCGTTCTAATCTCCGGGGGGAATATGCTAGAAATTTAGTGAAATGTAACCAAGATTTAAATATTGCCATAATAAATATTGCCATAATAGGGTGTGTGTGTTTGTGTGTAGTGGGATTTGCATGACATTAGTCATAGACTGTCTGTTTTCTTGGTTAGAAAGTGTTTAAAGTACAATCTAAATACTAATTCTCATTTTTGAGAAGTACTATTTTGCATTCTGTAGATCAGTGTTTTTCAACCAGTGTGCCGGGGCACACTAGTGTGCCGGGGCACACTAGTGTGCCGCGAGACATGGTAAGGTGTGCCGCGAAGCTCAGAGAGAGAAAGAAAGGAAGAGAGAGAGAGAGAAAGAAAGCAAGAGAGAAAGAGAACAAGAGAGAGAGAAAGAAAGAGAGAGAGAGAGAAAGAAAGCAAGAGAGAAAGAGAACAAGAGAGAGAAAGAAAGCAAGAGAGAGAGAAAGAGAACAAGAAAAAGAAAGCAAGAGAGAGAGAAAGAGAGAGAAAGAAAGCAAGAGAGAGAGAGAAACAGAGGGAGGGAAGGAGAGAGAGAGAAAGACATAGAGGGAGGTAGGGAGGGAGAGAGAGAGCAAAAAGGAGAGGAAGGAAGAAAGAGAAAGAAAGAGGGATGGAGAGAGAGGGAGGGAGAGAGAAATAATGTGAAAGGGAGGAAGAGAGAGAGAATTTTTTTGTCCAAACTTTTTTTAGCCCCCCCCCCCCCCGCTCAATGTGCCCCAGGGTTTCATAAATGTAAAAAATGTGCCGCAGCTCAAAAAAGGTTGAAAGTCACTGCAGTAGATCATGCAAATTGCTAGCACTATTTCACTGTAGAAGTAACTTCTAAAATGGTAAACTAGTCTGAAAGCTTCCTCTGCCTCACAAGGAGAGGATAGGAATTGACAGTCCAGAAATACTGTCTAGGATAAAATTGGTTTTATAAATGTCTCCTTGATTGCACAGCTGTTCCTGGGAAGCTTTACTAGATCTCAGACTGTTTTCTGGTCCTGCCAACTTTTTTCCTGAATAGTGTAGACAGGTGCAGAAGCAATTTCCCTTCTGCAAAAGGCTGCCCTATGAACCTATTTTTGTATAGTTCACTGCTGGGACAGTATGCTGTATCAAATCAATGGTCTAATAAATTTTGTAAAGAAGACTCTATAATATAAAACTAACATAGCAAAATGGCCACTTTCTAATATATGTGCCACCAGTGAAAACAATGTTCTGCACTTTAATTATGTTTAAGTAATGTATTGGAATTCACTGGTGTAACTTGTATGGTATTAGTATATTGCAAGGAAAATATACTCAGTTATACTTTTCATTCTGTTGTCTTTGAGAATTAAGTCAAATGTTCTGTCTTTGTTATTGATTGATTGATTGATTGATTGATTGATTGATTGAATTTATTACAGTGGATACTCAGGTCATACGTATTCCCTGTTTTACTGATTTTCTTGTTTTAAACATTCTGTCTTTTAATTTTTCTTGGGTGTCATAATGTAAAATGCACCAGTTTACTCTGAAAAATAATGTGATCTGTAAAAACTATGTAAACATTCTGTAAAAAGTGGGTTTTGCTATACGTTGTATTTGAAAACTTTGCATGTTCTCTAATGCAGAGATAGATATTTTCTAGCTATCCTATTTTATTTTCAGGGATACATTTACTGCCCATAACGATCATTTACGGCATTTATTTTCTGAACCTTTTGGACGAGATCCATTTCTTTCAATTGAAGACCGACCAGGAGGTTTACATCACAGAGGACATCCCAATTCTCAGATGGACTTGAGAGACAATGACAAGGTATGTCTTCTTTTAGACAATGTCAATTTCAACTTTACTACTTTTGTAGGGCGGAAAAATTGTGTTTTGATGGAGATTACAAAATTCTTACTTGATAAAGGACTACATTTATTTAAACCATTATTTTAATGTTGAATCATTTTCTTTTCTCACAAAGTTGAGATAACTGAATCTTTGGGATTTATTTTCTAGTTTAATGCTACAAGGGTTGAAGGACAGTGCCAAGTTCTATAATCTAAGCACTGGAAACTGATATGGTTTACAGCAACAGAAACTGTCACTTGCAAGTCAGAAGGGTAACTGCCAGATTTTTTAAAAAAATATTCTTACATTTGTACTCAGGGAGATCCTTTGAAATAGAAATACCCCATCTGCCTTCTAGACTAGAGTTATTCCTTTTTTCCTAAATATTGAAAAATCACTATGCCTTTAGCCTTTTGCTGTTTTGTCTAATTATAATTGTGGGATTGTGTACCTGTAAGAAAAGTAAATAAAATACATGTGATGCTTCTTCAAATTAGTTTTTTTATATTATGTTAAATATCTGTTTAATTCCAGAAAATACTATGAAGTTATATATAATTGTGTCTAGAACAACACCTGCACTTTGTCTGGCTCTTAGTTGTCATTAAATGACAATAACAAAAATCTGAACGTCTTTGCTGGCATGCACTTAGATAATCTTACGTATCACTCTGCAGGGAATGAGTGAAACAAATTATTTAGCAGTGAAGTTCACCTTTTTTGGTGGATCAGAAATGTTGCAGCATTCTAATCTAAGTTGGGAAGGACAATACATAGAAACATAGAAGACTGACGGCAGAAAAAGACCTCATGGTCCATCTAGTCTGCCCTTATACCATTTCCTGTAATTTATCTTACAATGGATATATGTTTATCCCAGGCATGTTTAAATTCAGTTACTGTGGATTTACCAACCACGTCTGCTGGAAGTTTGTTCCAAGGATCTACTACTCTTTCAGTGAAATAATATTTTCTCATGTTGCTTTTGATCTTTCCCCCAACTAACTTCAGTGTCCCCTTGTTCTTGTGTTCACTTTCCTATTAAAAACACTTCCCTCCTGGTCCTTATTTGACCCTTTAACATCTGTGATCTGAAAGTGCAATTTAAAATGGCTTTACCCTCCTTTTTATACTTCCCAGTCTAGCCCCACTCCAGCCTAATCTGATTGGTCTGTGCTTGAACACAAACTGCCAATAAAATTGTCCCTTACAGCTTGAACACAAACTACAATAATAACATCAATTTTGAATTGCTCTTGGTATGAATAGACCAGGGGTGGGTTCTAACTTACCTTGCTGCTTGTTTGCTTCCTCCACGCCTGGCGCACGTACGCATGTGCAGTGCTGGAAAATCTGAAAAAAACTGCCGAAAACAAGAGGGCAACTGCATGCACAGTGCCGGAAACTCAACTTCTGTGCATGCTCAGAAGAAGTAAAAAAAAAAGATGGTGGTGCCCATGGATTGGCACTGACCAAACCAGATGGGTGATGTCATTGTGATGTCACCAGAGGATCGCTACCAGTTTGGGCGAACCGGTCTGAACCAAGAGGCACCCACCCCTGGAATAGACTCAGTAACTCCAGTTGCTAGGAGTACAGAGTTGCTTCTACGAGTTATTTCTGATTAATCTTGCAACGAAGCAAGAGGGGTGTGCTGACTCAAAGCCCATGATATGTATGGGTATTAATGCTACCAAACTGGATTTTGCTCAGCATCCGGAAAGAAAAATCTCACAGATCTTTAATTGAGATAGAACATTGTTGGTACATGTTATTACTGTAACAATTTTTTACCTGCCTTTTCAGTTGGAAATGACACACATTTTCTTTATATGTTTTCAAAAGTCAACTCAGTTTCCTCTGTAATTAAACTTAATTTTGGTAAGGCTTTAAAAAAAATATATACATCAATTATTACACCAGCTGAAAGCATTTTATAGTCAAAGTCTTGATAACATGTTCCTATAAACATTATGTTAGTTTAACATTTGGGAAATTGGCAAAATAGGCCAAACTATCACCAGCATGGAACAGGCAGTTTTGTAGAGTTTTTCCTAACATGTAGCATGCATGTTTTGTCTGAAATGAGACTCAGAACATACATGTTTTGGGCACAGGCGTTCCAATGTGTGAAGAGTAGGGGGAAAAGGGAAAGTCATCAATGAAGGAAATATGTATGGCTAAAGCACTGCTTCTCAAATAGTGGGGTGGGCCCCACTGGGGCCACGGAGCAATGCCAGTGGGGGTGTGTGACCCCAAGGAATGTGCTTTTTTTGCCACAGGGAGTAGGAAGCACGTCCAGCCTGCTACTTGTACCAGTACCTCCTCGGTGTTGTGTCCAGGGCAGCCAGTTAGAAACATAGAAACATAGAAGACTGACGGCAGAAAAAGACCTCATGGTCCATCTAGTCTGCCCTTATACTATTTCCTGTATTTTTATCTTAGGATGGATATATGTTTATCCCAGACATGTTTAAATTCAGTTACTGTGGATTTACCAACCACATCTGCTGGAAGTTTGTTCCAAGGATCTACTACTCTTTCAGTAAAATAATATTTTCTCATGTTGCTTTTGATCTTTCCCCCAACTAACTTCAGATTGTGTCCCCTTGTTCTTGTGTTCACTTTCCTATTAAAAACACTTCCCTCCTGAACCTTATTTAACCCTTTAGCATATTTAAATGTTTCGATCATGTCCCCCCTTTCCCTTCTGCCATCCAGACTATACAGATTGAGTTCATTAAGTCTTTCCTGATACATTTTATGCTTAAGACCTTCCACCATTTTTGTAGCCCGTCTTTGGACCCATTCAATTTTGTCAATATCTTTTTGTAGGTGAGGTCTCCAGAACTGAACACAGTACTCCAAATGTGGTCTCACCAGCCCTCTATGCAGCGGGAACACAATCTTCCTCTTCCTGCTTGTTATACTTCTAGCTATGCAGCCAAGCATTCTACTTGCTCTCCCTACCACCTGACTGCACTGTTCACCCATTTTGAGACTGTCAGAAATCACTACCCCTAAATCCTTCTCTTCTGAAGTTTTTGCTAGCACAGAACTGCCAATACAATACTCAGATTGAGGATTCCTTTTCCCCAACTGCATTATTTTACATTTGGAAACATTAAACTGCAGTTTCCATTGCTTTGACCATTTATCTAGTAAAGCTAAATCATTTACCATATTACAGACGCCTCCAGGAATATCAACCCTATTGCACACTTTAGAGTCATCGGCAAATAGGCAAATCTTCCCTACCAAACCTTCCCCTATGTTACTTTTAGTTCTGAAAGAAAACCTCTTGCGAGTTCAATCAAACTTCTCAAACTTGCCAGATGTTCTCTTTTAGAATGGGCTGCCCTGGACACAACGCCAAGGAATGCAACAGAGGTAGTGGTACAAGTGTTAGATAGGATGTGCATCTCGCGGTGGGGTGCAATTTGGAAGTGGCAGGTCAGGCAAGGTGAGCTGCGAGAGATGCGTCAGCAGAGAGTTGGGGGCGCGCGAAATGTTTACTTCTTCCTAGGTGGGGCATAACAGAAAATAATTGAGACGCACTGGGCTAAAGGAAGCTAAGGGATAAAAGGAAGATGCAGGAAGATTTGGGAGATGTGCACAATGTGGAGAAAGTGACCTTGCTCAGAATATTCCCGCCGCACTTCCTAGCCACACTGTTATAGATCGTAGAGCTAACATGGAAAAAAGATATGCATTATTTTATGCATATCCCTATAGATTCTATGGGAACGATTAGTTGAATATTCATCTTATTACTTTTAAAATGCACGTCACATGTTTGAAGTACAGTGGTACCTCATCTTACAAACGCCTCTTCTAACGAACTTTTCAAGATACGAACCCGGTGTTTAAGATTTTTTTGCCTCTTCTTCCGAACTATTTTCACCTTACGAACCCAAGCAGCTGCTGCTGGGATGAAGGGGTTTCTTTTTTTCCCCTTTTTTGAAGAAAGAAAAGGGAGGGGCAGCTTGGAGGAGTAAAGATTTTGCATGCTTGCAAAGGCACTGAAACGGTGTCTTTTTAAGAAAGAAAAGGGAGGGGCAGCTTGGAGGAGTAAAGATTTTGCATGCTTGCAAAGGCACTGAAACAATGTCTTTTTAAGAAAGAAAAGGGAGGGGCGCCCCCCCCTTGCCTTTCTTCCTTCCCACTCACCCTTTAGCCTAGCCTTGCTTCTTCCACCCACCCCCTTTAGCTGCTCCTCCCTGCCCTCTGTTCGCCTCCCTTCTAAAGTTTGGGATTTTCCTGAAGGATTTGCACGCATTATTTGCTTTTACATTGATTCCTATGGGAAACATTGTTTCGTCTTACGAACATTTCACCTTACGAACCTCCTCCTGGAACCAATTAAGTTCATATGATGAGGTACCACTGTATCTTTGTATTTTGACTATTATACATATAATTTAATGCATTCAACAAAAGCATTACTTTTTGTGACTGTAATATTTTGTGTTGTGATAAGGGCACTGAAGAGCATCTTAACCTTTCATAAAATTATGACGGAATGCAAACATGAATGTGGCTATATTAAGAATGCTATTCTTTCTCAGGAACTAGGGGAGGGTGTGCAGTCTCCTGTTGTTTGATGTGCACAGTCATTCAGAAGCAGAATGACAGATAGCATCATGCAGTCAAAAAGCTGTTATAGGAAGTTGAATTCTTCCGTTGATGAGAGAATCTAAATCTACTGTTGCTTTGTATTACTGCATTTATTTCCCTAGAAAATTACAGTGTTCTGGGTTGCTATGCAATTAATTATTTGCCTTCATTTCTGAACAAAGGAAAGCGGTGCAGTTTCCAAGGATTATGGTGCTTTTGTGCATTATTTGGTTTGCTCCATTTCTTTTCTTTAAATCAGATCAACATTTTCATACGCCTGCACTGTGGCCGCCATGCTGGGCTCTGAGCCTGGTGCAGTTCCGGGTTCGAAGCTGCCTCTGATGCTGCTGATCCAGGTGCTGATCCATGCCAGCCTCTGAGCCGCTGCTGGGTGGCCACAGCAGTGGAAAGTGTGAAAATGCAAAGCCCCTAGCAGCCCTCTCCAACGCACTCTGCATGCTGCCTGCCTTCTTGCTTGCCCACCTATTTGGCTCTTTTTCCAGCCACCCAGGGAGCGAGTTGGCCATGTGGATTTGTTCTGTTGCAACTTGCCACCTTTGAGTTGATACAGGCATTCTGGTGGTAGTGAGCTGGCAACAGTGAGCTATCCTAGACTCATGGAACAACCCTTTCCTCATATTTGTTGTACGAGGGTCGCCCAGAAAGTAATGCACCACATTTTTTTTCTTCAACAATTATTTATTGAGTTCAATAAAACTTACACACAAGAAAGAATGATGTTTCTTCTACGCTCCCTATTTTTCCATGTAATCTCTGTCCCATTCTATGGCCTTCCTCCAGTGAGACACAAGGGCGTGTATGCCCTGTCGGTACCACTCCTTGTTCTGGTCACAAAGCCATTTTTGCACTGTGCGAATCACCTCTTCGTCATCCTCAAAATGTATTCTGCACTAACCGTACTTCTGTCGATTGCAAGATTCTCCATAAACTGTACACAAACATTTGTGGATGTTCCCAACAGTTTCTTTCTCCACAGTGAGAAATCCAGTGACGATCTGCTGCTTGTAATGTACATCACTTGCAGATGCAATTTCGAAACACTGCTGCAGCTATATCTGAAGAAACACTAAATTTCCCACGCACTCCTGACAATTCAAATAATGCATATCTAAAGTTTTGAATTCGTACCATTACTGTAGGCTGAGGGGAAAAAAACATGCTGCATTACTTTCTGGGCAACCCTCGTAGTAATATTCTCATTGGGCTTAATCACAAAAGTATTTAAAATACACTTTAATTAAGAAATTAGATATTAATATTCTCCCAAACATATACACCGGAGTTGGCAATTTGATTGTCTTCAGACAATTTGAAATACAGATTCCATACGCTCTAGTTAGCTACCATTAAAGTTGCTGGAAATTGCTTATACAGTGGTACCTCATCTTACGAATGCCTCTTCTAACGAACTTTTCTAGATACGAACCCGGTGTTTAAGATTTTTTTGCCTCTTCTTCCGAACTATTTTCACCTTACGCACCCAAGCCGCTGCTGCTGGGATGAAGGGGTTTCTTTTTTTCCCCTTTTTTGAAGAAAGAAAAGGGAGGGGCGGCTTGGAGGGGGAAAGACTTTGCATTAACAAAAGTAGGAGAACAGCCTGCTTGCAGAGGCACTGAAAGGGTGTCTTTTGAAGAAAGAAAAGGGAGGGGCGGCTTGGAGGGGGAAAGACTTTGCATTAACAAAAGTAGAAGAACAGCCTGCTTGCAGAGGCACTGAAAGGGTGTCTTTTGAAGAAAGAAAAGGGAGGGGCGGCTTGGAGGGGGAAAGACTTTGCATTAACAAAAGTAGGAGAACAGCCTGCTTGCAGAGGCACTGAAAGGGTGTCTTTTGAAGAAAGAAAAGGGAGGGGCGGCTTGGAGGGGGAAAGACTTTGCATTAACAAAAGTAGGAGAACAGCCTGCTTGCAGAGGCACTGAAAGGGTGTCTTTTGAAGAAAGAAAAGGGAGGGGCGGCTTGGAGGGGGAAAGACTTTGCATTAACAAAAGTAGGAGAACAGCCTGCTTGCAGAGGCACTGAAAGGGTGTCTTTTGAAGAAAGAAAAGGGAGGGGCGGCTTGGAGGGGGAAAACTTTGCAGAGAACAGCCTGCTTGCAGAGGCACTGAAAGGGTGTCTTTGGAAGAAAGAAAAGGGAGGGGCGCCCCCCCCTTGCCTTTCTTCCTTCCCACTCACCCTTTAGCCTAGCCTTGCTTCTTCCACCCGCCCCCTTTAGCTGTTCCTCCCTGCCCTCTGTTCGCCTCCCTTCTAAAGTTTGAGATTTTCCTGAAGGATTTGCATGCATTATTTGCTTTTACATTGATTCCTATGGGAAACATTGTTTCGTTTTACGAACTTTTCACCTTACGAACCTCCTCCTGGAACCAATTAAGTTCGTATCATGAGGTACCACTGTACTTTGACAGCAGATTATTGCCACTGCTATGTTTCTAGCTGATATATTAATTAAAAAATTAAGATACCCCAACATTTCATAGGTACCTACTCTGCAGTTATGCCTAGGCCTCAATATATGCATCATGTAAATTCTTGTTTGATTGTGTATAAGGAAAATGTTTCCATCATATGACTAAAATTCATATTTGCTTCAAATTTTAATTATAGAAGTCAGTTATGCTGAGTAAAATAAGATTTTTTAAAATAGGGGATATGAATATAACTTGAAAATAGAAAGGAGTAGAGCAAGAGTCCCCAAACTTGGCAACTTTAAGACTTGTCGACTTCCAGAATTCTCTAGCTATCTATACTGGCTGGAGAATTCTGGGAATTGAAGTCCACAAGTCTTAGAGTTGCCAAGTTTGAAGACCTCTGGAGTAGAGGTAAGATATTTAGGCTACGCAATGGAAAAGGTGGAGATAAATGAGTCATGAGATAGAAAGAATAAGCTATAAATGAGTAGAGGTTTTGAGTGATTCTACTTCTAAACAGGGATCTTGTAAGTGCATTGTATATAAAATATTGTGAATTATCTGAAAACGTGCAGAATGATCAGTATAAACACACTTTTCATGTGATGCTTTAATATAACTACATCCTTCACTCATGCTTTTGGATATTCTGGTGTGTTTCTAATTTATTTTTTAAGGATTTGTAGACTGCTTCAGTTGTATAACTAGAAATGGCATACAGCAGTGTTTTTCAACCAGTGTGCCGCGGGACATGGTCAGGTGTGCTGCGAGCCCGGCCCGGCTGGAGCTTCCCTGGTGGTGACGGCAAGTGAGCTTTTGGGGCCTGGTGGGAGGGCGCCGGCCACTGTTGCCTCTAAGCTGCGTGGGCGTGCGCCCGCACAGCCATCAGGAACCCCCCCCCCCCGAAACATTTGAAGTGGCGCAAAGCCACGCAGTCCTGAATCGCTCCCTTCTCTGGTCAGCAAAGCCGGCTGCCCAGGAAAGCGCCACGTTTGAAAAGCGCGCGTTGAAAAAGCGCACCGCTTTCCCAGGCAGAGAAAGAGAGAAAAAGCAAGAGAGAGAGAGAGAGAAAGCAAGGGAGAAAGAAAGAGAGAAAGTGTGTGAGAGAAAGCAAGAGAGATAGCAAGAGAGACAGAGAAAGAGAGAGAGAAAGAATGCAAGAGAGAGAGAGAAAGAGGGGGGAAGAAGGGAGAGGGAAAGAGCAAAAAAGAAAGGGAGGAAGGAAGAAAAAAAGAGGGAGGGAGAAATAGGGTGAAAGGGAGGAAGAGAGGGGTTTTTTGTCCAAACTTTTTTTTAGCCCCCCCCCCCCCCGCTCAATGTTCCCCAGGATTTTGTAAATGTGAATAATGTGCCGCGGCTCAAAAAAGGTTGGGAAACACTGGCATACAGCATTCTCCTTACATAATATATGAACAGAAGATTATCTGTGCTTTCTTTATTCAACTTTCCACAACTACTCCTACTAATATCTTCTAAAATCTCAGACTCTGCAGTCATTTAGTCTGACTGAACTATGACTTTCCATCCAGTCATAGTTAAGTCTGTTCTCTGTATGGTGAATGTATTTGCATTTGTAGTATTTATAGCTTCTTCATTTTATACGTGTACTGGCAAGTAACTTATTCATGGTGGATTTATAAGTCAGAATATTCTGTATATTGTGTCAGATTTACTCAATATGTCTTTTCAATGACCTTTGAATCTGCTGACATTGTTAGGATTCCATGACTATTTTTGTATTTTATATGATCTTTGATCTTACAACATAATTTGCTTACCTGCAGACTATTTCCCTTATTTATTTTAATTGTGATCTGCAATTTTTCTCAGCTCACTGTAATTTATTAATTAAAATTCATGTCTTGAAAATGAGCAAGGATGTTGATATATTCAAAGTTTCTTTTTGAACTGGCTAATCTCCACTGAATCTACATGGAATTGAATATTTGGAAACATGACTCATGTTTAAAGTGCTTAATGATACTTCAAAGCTAGTTAAAAGTTTTTTGTTTTTTTTAAAGATAGATATAAAAGCTTAAAGTATAATCATTCATTAAGCATGTCTATTTCGGTTTCAAATTGTCCTCCTCGATCCACAGCTCACATTAGAGAAACATCTTTCAGCTGTGGCGAGAGGGGACGTTCGCCCAGGTTCGCCTTGTGCACCAGTTGCGACCCTACTTGGACCGGGAGTCACTGCTCACAGTCACTCATGCCCTCATCACCTCGAGGCTCGACTACTGTAACGCTCTCTACATGGGGCTACCTTTGAAAAATGTTCGGAAACTTCAGATCGTGCAGAATGCAGCTGCGAGAGCAATCATGGGCTTTCCCAAATATGTCCATGTCACACCAACACTCTGCAGTCTGCATTGGTTGCCGATCAGTTTCCGGTCACAATTCAAAGTGTTGGTTATGACCTATAAAGCCCTTCATGGCACCGGACCAGATTATCTCCGGGACCGCCTTCTGCTGCACGAATCCCAGCGACCAGTTAGGTCCCACAGAGTTGGCCTTCTCCGGGTCCTGTCAACTAAACAATGTCGCTTGGCGGGACCCAGGGGAAGAGCCTTCTCTGTGGCAACCCCGGCCCTCTGGAACCAACTCCCCCCAGAGATTAGAATTGCCCCCACCCTCCTTGCCTTTCGTAAGCTACTTAAAACCCACCTCTGCCGTCAGGCATGGGGGAATTGAAATCCTCTTTCCCCCTAGGCCTTTACAATTCTATGCATGGTATGTATGTATGTATGTATGTTTGGTTTTTATATTAATGGGTTTTTAATCGTTTTTAGTATTAGATTACTATTGTCCACTGTTTTATTGTTGCTGTTAGCCGCCCCGAGTCTCCGGAGAGGGGCGGCATACAAATCCAATAAATAAATAAATAAATTGGCAGAAGTTGTGATGTTTGTTCATACCAGGTGAAAGTGCAGTGCAAGTTGTAACTACAGTTTGAAAAGAAGCTCATTGATGAGAGGTGATAATTTTCCCTTCCTTCACACCTGGCACGTAACAGACTGCCTTCATGAATGCCTCAGGAGTTGTTCTGTCCCAGGCTTTCTGAAATCAGGTGAAAATAAAAATGAAATTTGGCTCCTGGATTATAGAAATGCTGGAGGTCTGTTTGTTCAGTTTCTGTGGCCACTCATTTGAGTCAATGACACTCGGTGGCTTACAATTCAAAATATATATGTTACTGTTAAAAATATTAAAAAAACATTTTAAAACAATAATACAACCAATAAAAACACTAAAAACATCCAAATTAAATACAACTAGGAGCAAGATACTTGGTCTATTAGCAGTATAGCCAGTAAACAGGGTCCTTGACATAACCTGGGAACATTCCGGGACCGCCTTCTGCTGCACGAATCCCAGTGACCAGTTAGGCCCCACAGAGTGGGTCTTCTCCGGGTCCCGTCAACTAAACAATGCCACTTGGCGGGACCCAGGGGAAGAGCCTTCTCTGTGGCGGCCCCGGCCCTCTGGAACCAACTCCCCCCAAAGATTAGAATTGCCCCCACCGTCCTTGCCTTTCGTAAGCTACTTAAAACCCACCTCTGCCGTCAGGCATGGGGGAATTGAGATTCCCTTTCCCCCTAGGCCTTTACAATTTTATGCATGGTATGTCTGTATGTATGTTTGGTTTTTTATATTAATGGGTTTTTAATTGTTTTTAGTACAGTATTGTATTATTATTGTACGCTGTTTTATGATTGCTGTTAGCCGCCCCGAGTCTTCGGAGAGGGGTGGCATATAAATCCAATAAATAAATAAACAAACAAACAACTAACCAACCAACCAACCAACCAACCAACCAACCAACCAACCAACCAACCAGGTTTTTAGGAACTTACAAAAGGCTAACAGGCTAACAGTGAAGAACTGCTCATCTTTGGCGTTACCTGTGTCCCTCTGAGGCTGTTGCGAGCGCACACCCGTTAGCATGAGATTTGGCTTCTGTGCATGCGCAGCAAGAGAAATCTTGTGTGAGGATGTGCGCGAGAGCAAGATTTCGGTGATTTTCACGGATATTTTTGCTTCCGCGCATGCGCAGAAGCAAAAAAATGGGTGAAAACCACTGAAATCTCACATAAGGATCCTCACACAAGATTTTGCTTGTTGCGCAGGTGCAGAAGCCAAATATTGCGCATATTGGACATGCGCAGCTGTACCCGCGGCTCCCATTTTTCCAACTGAAGCTACGCACCAGTCCGCCTAACCAACAGCCCATTACTGGTTGAGACTATTCTGATCTACGAAGGGAGACTGTTCCATAGAGCTTGGGTTACTGCAGAAAAAAACTCATCTTCTATCTCCACCAGCCAACATTCTTTGGCTGACAGGCTATGCAGCATATCCTTTCTACCCAACCTGGTTGGATGGGTAGAAACTGTTGGAAAAAATGTGATTCCATCAGGGCTTCCAGCATCTTGAATTGCATCCAGAAACACATCAGTAATCAGTGCAACTCACATAGCACTAGAAATTGATAGAAATTGAAATCACTTAAGTTTGTAATTGCACTGCAAGGCATCATGCATTCCTTGCTAGTGTTCTGTCGGGCTCTCTGGCAGACTCCTCCCAAAAATGCACAGGTACAAATTTCAGACACACACACGTTTGAAAATTCAAAACAATGTTCTTTATAATGAAAATTCACTTAAACTAAGCCCTCTTTTGGTATAGCAAAGAGCACTGGTCTCCAAACAAACTGGTAATTTGTACAAGTCCCTTATCAGTTCTGTGATACATAGCTTGCAGCTGTGAGGCAATTCACAATCCTTCTTCTTTCACGAAGTGAAACACACATTGCTCTGCTTTAGTTTCAAAGCGGGGAAAAATCAGCACACAAAAGGTCAAAGTCAGTAAAGCAGTCACGAAACACAAGGATCAGATAATCCTCCACAATGGCCAAACCCACAGGCTGCTATTTATAGCAGCCTCACTACTTACCACAGCCCCACCCAACCAGAGGTGATCTCATTTTCTTTGATAATAATCTCTCAGTTGTTTGTTGCCTATGCATCGCTCTCCGCATGCGTGGCTGTATCATTAATTCTTGTTCTGAATCCAAGGAGGAGCTAGATAATTGATCTCCTTCTGAGCTGTCTGCCACACTCTCCTCGTCCCTGTCGCTCATGTCTTCTTGGTCAGAGGAGCCTTCATCAGCAGATTCCACCGGGGGCAAAGCAGGCCTCCAGCATGTGGATGTCTCCCCCACATCCACAGTCCTTGGGGCAAGAGCAGGGCTAGAGCTAACCACAACAATATGATACAATGTTAAATAGAAGAAAGAGTGCTGAGGCAACCGACAAAATAGGGGGCACAGCTAGATGTCTTTTCCTCTATGAGCACTGACTGGAACTGGCCCTGGAGAAAGGAGAGACAGCACATAAATTGCCCCCCTCAATTTCCCGAGCTTGCCCAAAAGGATTCCATCATCAATGATATTGAATGTTACTGAGAGTTCAAGAAGAATTGTTCCCTCCAGAGGTCATCCATGAGCACGATCGGTGCCGTCTCAATCCCAAACCCTGGTCTGAACCCCAAGTGAAAAGGGATCAAATAATCATCCTCATCCAGGTTTCTCTAAAGCAGTGTTTCCCAACCTTAGCAACTTGAAGATATTTGGACTTCAACTCCCAGAATTCTGGGAGTTGAAGTCCAGATATCTTCAAGTTGCCAAGGTTGGGAAACACTGCTCTAAAGCTACCATGGGACCATATGCTGTGAAATGATAATATATTCATCATTTTCCTATCCCAGTTATTTGACTGCCCCTTTTATTTAAAGAGGTTGCATGGATGATCTACCCTCATCACCTCGAGGCTCGACTACTATAATGCTCTCTACATGGGGCTACCTTTGAAAAGTGTTCGGAAACTTCAGATCGTGCAGAATGCAGCTGCGAGAGCAATTATGGGCGTCTCTAAGTATGCCCATATCGCTCCAACACTCCACAGTCTACATTGGTTGCCGATCAGTTTCCGGTCACAATTCAAAGTGTTGGTTATGACCTATAAAGCCCTTCATGGCACCGGACCAGAATATCTCCGGGACCGCCTTCTGCCGCACGAATCTCAGCGACCGGTTCGGTCCCACAGAGTTGGCCTTCTCCGGGTCCCGTCGACTAAACAATGTCGTCTGGCGGGACCCAGGGGAAGAGCCTTCTCTGTGGCGGCTCCGACCCTCTGGAACCAGCTCCCCCCTGAGATTAGGATTGCCCCCACCCTCCTTGCCTGTCGCAAACTCCTTAAAACCCACCTCTGCTGCCAGGCATGGGGGAACTGAAACATCTCCCCCTTGCCCATGTTGTTTTGGTGTTAGATTGATTGTATGCGTGTTTTAATATTCTGGGGTTGTTTTTATGAATTTTTAGCTTAAAATTGTAATTGGATTGGTGGGTATTGGATTTGTTATTATGTATTGTTTTTATCTTGTTGTGAGCCGCCCCGAGTTTTCGGAGAGGGGCGGCATATAAATCCAATAAATCTAATCTAATCTAATCTAATCTACTTGCCCTCGGGTTTTTTTGTTATTTAAGATTGATTTGGAGAATTTCTTGATTTTAATCTATGAAATGTGTATCCTTCTCCAACAATAATATTGTAGCAATTTACATAAGTCGATGTTTTTCTTACAGGCGATGAGCTGTTCCCTTATGCCTTTTAACAGTTTTGGTGGCATGGTTAGTATACAAAAACAACACAAATTTAATCTGAGCATGCCTATTTTCTACTTGAATTTTTTTTTTAAACCATAACTATTTCTAAACCATATGAGTGCAACAATTTTGAATGAACTGGTGCTTCTCTTTCAGGGACCAAGTTTTCCATTTATACCTTTTGGCACTTTTGATGGCATGGTCAGTATACTAACGACAACGATTACTAAGATTTGGGGGTATGGGCATTGGGCATTAGCATTTTCATTTTAGTTTTTATTTTTGTCCAGAAATAAGCCTTAAATTTATCATATTTTTCTTACTTGCATATTTTCTTCTATTTGCTGAATGAATCCTTTAAAAAAAGCTTTATTATTATTATTATTGTTATTATCATCATCATCATCATCATCTCATTTATTCATTAAACATGAAACTCAATCAACTGAACATTTTAAAAAGTGTCACAAATACCAATGACTGGTGCTAATGGTTGATACGGTTTCCTGCCAGCATCCTAAGTATCAATCAAGTATTATTAATATTAATACAGTGATACCTCATCTTACAAACGCCTCTTCATACAAACTTTTCAAGATACAAACCCAGGGTTTAAGATTTTTTTGCCTCTTCTTACAACAGGGGTCCCCAAACTTTTTACACAGGGGGCCAGTTCACTGTCCCTCAGACTGTTGGAGGGCCGGACTATTAAAAAAACGTGTGAACAAATCCCTATGCACACTGCACATACATTATTTAAAGTAAAAAACAAAATGGGAACAAATACAATATTTAATATTTATTCTTCCTTTCTCTCTCTCTCCCTTTCTCTCTGTCCTTCTGTCTTTCTAGTTCTCTCTCTTTCTCTCTGTCCTCTCTCTCTTTCTTTCTCTCTCTTCTCTCTTTCTCTCACTCACTCTTTATATCTCTCCCTCTTTCTCTCTCCCCCTCTCTCTCTCCCTTTCTCTCTCTCTCCCTTTCTATCTCTCCTCTTCCTTTCTCTCTCCCTCTCTATCTTTCCCTCTTTCTCTCCCCCCTCTTTCTTTCTCTCTCTCTTCTCTTTCTCTCACTCTTTCTCTCTACCTTTCTTTCTCTTTCTCTCTCTCCCTTTCTCTGTCCCTCTTTCTTTCTCTCTGTCCCTCTCTTTCTTTTTCTCTGTCCCTCTCTTTCTTTTTCTCTGTCCCTCTCTTTCTTTCTCTCTGTCCCTCTCTCTTTCTCTCTGTCCCTCTCTTTCTTACTCTCTGTCCCTCTTTCTTTCTCTCTGTCTCTTTCTTTCTCTCTGTCCCTCTCTTTCTTTCTCTCTGTCCCTCTTTCTTTCTCTCTGTCCCTCTCTTTCTTACTCTCTGTCCCTCTCTTTCTTACTCTCTGTCCCTCTTTCTTTCTCTCTGTCCCTCTCTTTCTTTCTCTCTGTCCCTCTCTTTCTTTCTCTCTGTCCCTCTCTTTCTTTCTCTCTCTTATCTCTGTGTGTGGGGGGGAGGCGGCTGCTTGAAAACCCCTGACCTCCATCGCCTCCCCCCCACGGCACAAGGCGAGCACACCTAGCCACTGACACAGGCGGCGGGGACTGCCCTGTCCCCGTCCCCCTTGCGCAAAACTACGCAGCCCCAGATCGCTCGCTTCTCCAGCCAGCAAAGCCGACTGCCCGGCTTTGCTGGCTGATGCAGGAAAGGAAAGCCTCACATTTAAAAAGCACGCCACTTTCTGGGACTGCGGCGCCGTGGTGGCCTTCAAGCGCGGCCCTTCGCGGCGCCCCCCACCCGTTCCTGCAGGAAGAGATCGGGCACTTTACCGGGAGGTGGAGGCGGCGTGGGGCCGGACGCTGGGTGCCGGGGAGGGCGAAGGCGTGGACGCGCCTCTCAGCTGCAGAGCGGAACGGGGATGGAGATCCGCGGCGGAGTCCGGCGCTGGGGCCATGCGGGACCGCTCATCCAGGCGCGCGTGGACCGGCAAGCCTGGATGAGCGGTCCCGCATGGCCCCAGGCTCCCAACGCCGGACTCCGCCGCGGATCTCCATCCCCGTTCCGCTCTGCAGCTGAGAGGCGCGTCCACTCCTTCGCCCTCCCCGGCACCCAGCGTCCGGCCCCACGCCGCCTCCACCTCCCGGTAAAGTGCCCGATCTCTTCCTGCAGGAACGGGTGGGGGGCGCCGCGAAGGGCCGCGCTTGAAGTCCCAGAAAGTGGCGTGCTTTTTAAATGTGAGGCTTTCCTTTCCTGCATCAGCCAGCAAAGCCGGGCAATCGGCTTTGCTGGCTGGAGAAGCGAGCGATCTGGGGCTGCGTAGTTTTGCGCAGGGGGGACAGGGGGACAGGGCAGTCCCCGCCGCCTGTGTCAGCGGCGAGGTGTGCTCGCCTTGTGCCGTGGGGGGGAGGCGATGGAGGTCAGGGGTTTTCAAGCAGCCGCCTCCCCCCCCCACACAAACTTAGCCATGGTGCACTTAGCTGTGACTTTCAGTGGACAGTTTTTCACTCACCGCGGAGGAGGAGGGGAGGAGGAGGTGGAGAGGCAAGGGGGCGGGGAGGAAAGCGGCCCTGCAATTGGCCAATTTCTTTCTCGCCTTTAGGGAGAGGAACTGTTGCTGCTCTGCCATAGGGCAGCAACAGTTTCTCTCCCTAAAGGCGACAAAGGAAGGGGCCAATTGCAGGCCCGCTTTCCTCCCCGCCCCCTTGCCTCTCCACCTTCTCCTCGCTGAGCAGCCGACCGCGGTGAGTTGACAGGAGATTCGGGAGCTTATTTTATCGACCAGTAAAATCTCGTGAGCTTGCCACGGGCCGGTTAAAAGACCTCGTTGGGCCGCATCCGGCCCGCGGGCCGTAGTTTGGGGACCGCTGTCTTACAAACTATTTTCATCTTACAAACCCACCACTGCCACTGGGATTTCACTGATGCTCCCTTCGCTGGGAAACCCCACCTCTGGACTTCCATGTTTTTGTGATGCTGCAGGGGAATCCCAGCAGCGCAGAAAGGGGTGCTTCGCTGGCAACAGAAGTCCAGAGGTGGGGTTTCCCAGCAAGGGGAGCCTCAGTGAAATCGCAGCATCACAAAAACACAGAGGTCCGGAGGTGGGGTTTCGAGGACTTCGGTGTTTTTGTGATGCTGCGATTTCACTGATGCTCCCTTCGCTGGGAAACCCCACCTCCGGACTTCCGTTGCCAGCGAAGCGCTCGTTTTTTCTGATGCTGGGATTCCCCTGCTGGGATTCCCCTGCAGCATCACAAAAACACAGAAGTCCGGAGGTGGGGTTTCCCAGCAGCGCAAAAATGGGTGCTTCGGCTGGCAAAAGGGGTGAATTTTGGGCTTTTCCATTGATTCCTATGGGAAACATTGTTTCGTCTTACAAACTTTTCACCTTAAGAACCTCGTCCCAGAACCAATTAAGTTTGTAAGACAAGGTATCACTGTACTATTATTATTATTATTATTATTATTATTATTATTATTATTATTATCATAATCATCATCATCTTTTATTCATTAAACATGAAACTCAATCAAGTGAGCATTTAAAAATGTATCACACATATCGACTGGCTCTGATGGTTGATACGGGTTGCTGTCGTAATGATGTGGACGATATGATCGTTCTAGTTGTAGTATTCTTCTCTTTTTTTCCCAAGGGGTCTTAAGAAAATTTTATGGAATGCATTGGGATTATGAAGTAGTAAATATAGTTTAAATCAGTGTTTCCCAACCTTGGCAACTTGAAGATATCTGGACTTCAACTCCCAGAATTCCCCAGCCAGCAAATGTCCAGATATCTTCAAATTGCCAAAGTTGGGAAACACTGGTTTAAATTCAGTTTATGCTAATATATATATGTATATATAAATGGAATATTTGAAGGGAATAGGTGATTTTTTTTAAAAGAAAGTGTGAATAGGAACATTAAGGTTTCAGTAAAAAAAACATGCAGGTGTATAGAAATAGGGATTGCAAGATTCTTATCTAGTTTAATAATACAAAACTTTTGCTTTTTTTTAATGTGGTGAAAATGTTGATGATAGAAAATGTGTAGGCTTCTTAGCTATTTTAACAGCAGATTTCAAGAAAGGTTGAATCCAGATGCACTCACATTCAACCATATTTTAAAACCATAATATTAATGCTGCAATTTATACGATCTGCAATTTTTCTTTTAGGCCATGGGTTATCCGCTTATGCCTTTTGGCTGTTTTGGTGGCATGGTTAGTATATTGCACACACATATTCAATTTTCTTTGGTGATGTGGACATGTCTTGTTCTAAAACTGAGCATCTTGCATTTTGCTTTATAATTGCATTTTAGTACGCTTGTTTCATTTTGTGAAACTGTTTCGTGTGTTTTTTTTACCCCTTTTGGGGAAATCATTGTTATAATACCTATGAAGTGTATGTGAAGCTTAAAATGATGCTACAATTTCCAAAGGTATCTTTTATTATTCTGTATAATAAAACTATGACAGGAATAATAGCTTCCAGTGACTTTCCTTGTATTAATCTATATTATATAGTGAGACTATATACAGTATATAATCAATATATTCATAATACAGTAATACCTCGTCTTATGAACCTAATTGGTTCCGGAAGTAGGTTCGTAAGGCGAAAAGTTTGTTAGACGAAACATTGTTTCCCATAGGAAACAATGTAAAAGCGATTAATCCGTGCAAAAAGGGGGGGAAATCGCAAAATGGCGCTCCGCTGGGCGCCGCCACGCCCATCTGTCACATTTTAAAACAGCCGGGGGGCTTCTCGGCGTTCTCCCGAACCTGAACTTTTCGGGTTCGGGCGGCTGCCGAGAAGCGCCGCCGCCCTGCTGTCACCTTCTGAAACAGCCGGGGTCTTTGTGACGTCAAAGCTCTGCCCATGGAATTCCCTATTGGGATTCCCCACCTCCTTTCTAGCCTCCAAATCGGCCAAAAACACCGCCACCGATCGCAAAAACGGCGCTTCGCTGAGCGGTACCGCCTGGCTGTAACCTTCTGAAACAGCCGTGTGCTTCTCGGCGGCCTCTGGAACCTGAACCTGAACTTCCAGGTTCGGTGTTCGGGAGAACACCGAGAAGCCCTCCAGCTGTTTCAGAAGGTGACAGCCGGGCGGCGGCACCCAGCAGAGCGCCATTTTGCGATCTGCGGTGGGTTCGTAAGCCGAAAAAAGTTCGTAAGAAGAGGCAAAAAATTTCCGAACCCCAGGTTCGTATCACAAGGGGTTCGTATCACAAGGGGTTCGTATCACGAGGCACCACTGTATAGTTATTTGTGTCATTCAGCCATATAGTCTTAAATCATTTCAACAATATATATTGAGCAGGTAGCAATTAAAGCTGGGGTCAGTTATATACTCAGGTCATGGGCTCTTTGAACATATTTTGGCTCTTTTGTCACAGAACAATTCAAGCAAGCTTATTTGCTGCCGGGAAAAAATATGCTTTTATTTGTCCTTTTTGAATCAAAGTAAGACCCAGCTTTTTCTGTCCAAGGCCATTATAAGGAATATGTGACTGATGCTATACTAGGATGATATTTGAAATATATTAATTGGTGAGAGAGGTCTCTGTGTCTCTTCTTTTGGACCTGCTCAAAGGCTTTTAGCATGGAGTTCAATATAGGGGAACTTACATTATTTGGAGAAGAAAAAAGCAGTGAAAAAATCTGCAAAGTTCTCCTGCACTTCCTATTACAATATTTATTTATTTATTTATTTATTTATTTATTTTTTGGATTTGTATGCCGCCCCTCTCCGTAGACTCGGGGCGGCTAACAACAATAATAAAAACAGCATGTAAATCCAGTACTACAACAACTAAAAAACCCTTATTTTAAAACCAATCATACCTACAAGCAAACATACCATACATAAATTGTAAAGGCCTAGGGGGAAAGAGTATCTCAGTTCCCCCATGCCTGACGGCAGAGGTGGGTTTTAAGGAGCTTACGAAAGGCGAGGAGGGTGGGGGCAATTCTAATCTCCGGGGGGAGTTGGTTCCAGAGGACCGGGGCCGCCACAGAGAAGGCTCTTCCCCTGGGTCCTGCCAAACGACATTGTTTAGTTGACGGGACCCGGAGAAGGCCCACTCCGTGGGACCTAACTGGTCGCTGGGATTCGTGCAGCAGATATATACTCTAATTGCTGTGAAAACTTCTGGTATATACATTACTATAGTTTCTTTCTTAAAATACTCTCTAAAAACGCAGCACGTTAATCTTCGGAGAGGGGCGGCATACAAATCTAATAAATTATTATTATTATTATTATTATTATTATTATTATTATTATTGATTTTTTTTCTCCATTGCAGAATATCAAAATATTAATTTCTTGTTCTATAATCAATTGTGAAGCAGCATATATTGGCCAATACTTTTGAATGGAAACAGAAGGGAATCTAACTTAATATGGCGAAGATATTATTTGAATATCTTTGCAGGCCTTTTGCTTCCATTTTTAATTCTTATATTCTTTTTCCGATCAAAATATTTTTCTTCCTGTTTTTTTTCTTGGGCATATCATTCAGATAGAAATGATTATATCATCTTTATGTAGTATCCTGTGGGGAGTGTTAATTGGGAATACAGTATAAGAATTATAGTACTTAGCTATGTGAAATTAGCTATAATGAATAGCTAATTATTTATTTATTTGTTTATTTATTTTATTAGTTGGACTTGTATGCCGCCCCTCTCCGAAGACTCGGGGCGGCTCACAACAAGTAAAAACAGTCACAACAATCCAATTAATTAAAATATTTAACGATTTAAGAAAAGCCCCATGTAATAGCAAACACACACACAAGCATACCATGTATAATTAACATGCCCAGGGGAGATGTTTAGTTTCCCCATGCCTGACGGCAAAGGTGAGTCTTAAGGAGTTTTCGGAAGGCAGGAAGAGTAGGGGAGTTCTAATCTCCGGGGGGAGTTGGTTCCAGAGAGCCGGCGCCGCCACAGAGAAGGCTCTTCCCCTGGGACCCGCCAACCGGCATTGTTTAGTTGACGGGACCCGGAGAAGGCCCACTCTGTGGGACCTAATCGGTCGCTGGGATTCGTGCGGCAGGAGGCGGTCTCGGAGATATTCTGGTCCGATGCCATGAAGGGCTTTAAAGGTCATAACCAACACTTTGAATTGTGACCGGAAACTGATTGGCAGCCAATGCAGACTGCGGAGTGATGGTGAAACATGGGCGTACCTAGGTAAGCCCATGACTGCTCTCGCAGCTGCATTCTGCACGATCTGAAGTTTCCGAACACTTTTCAAAGGTAGCCCCATGTAGAGAGCATTACAGTAGTCGAACCTATGACTACTGAATAGCTAATTAACAGCTAAAAATGAATAGCTAATTAGCTAATGAACAGCTATATTAGCTATTATGAAAGAATTAATATTTTGTTTATTAATTGGATTTTCCATCTAATTATTATTATTATTATTATTATTATTATTATTATTATTATTATTATTATTTATTAGATTTGTATGCCGCCCCTCTCCGTAGACTCGGGGTGGCTCACAGCAATGATAAAAACAATATACCATGACAAATCTAATAGTTAGAATCTAAAATAACAATAATAACTATACTAATGTTTCTCACATTTCAGAGCAGGTTTAGGAGAAGGGACAAAGACATCATTAGCAATAGCACTTACACTTATATACTGCTTCATAGTGCTTTTACAGTCATTTCTAAGCAGTTTACAGAGTCAGCATATGGCCCCCAACAATCTGTATCCGCATTATACTAACCTCAGAAGGATGGAAGACTGACTCAATCTTGAGACAATGAGATTTGAACTGCTAAAGTGCAGCAAGCAGTCAACTGAAGTAGCTTGCAGTGCTGAACTCTAACCACTGCGCCACCTCTGCTCAATCATTAGATGTAATTCCATCAATGGATTCCTAAACATTGCTTAACTTTCATAATTGCAGGTGATAATTTAAAAGATACAGTGGAACCCAGAAATAAGAGCTGCTCTACTTACGAGCAACTCGAGATAAGAGCTGGGAGGGGAGAGATATTTTTGTTCTACTTACAAGCCCAAATTCGAGATACAAGCGCCAAGGAGCTGTCTCCTGAAGCCGAACGCTAACTTCCGCGTTCAGCTTCAGGAGACAGCTGCGAAGCGGCGCGCGTGTTTGAAAAGGTTGCAGCCGGCCTGGGGGGCTCGGGGGGTGCTTGCAGCCAGCCTGGGGGGCTTGCCAGCACCCCCCCGAGCCCCCCAGGCCGGCTGCAACCTTTTAAAACACGCGCGCGGCTTCGCAGCTGTCTCCTGAAGCTGAACACGGAAGTTAGCTCTTTTTCTTTCTCTCTTTTACCTTCCCTTCCTCTATTTCTTCTTTTCTTTCTCCTTCCCACCTTCTTCCCTCCCTCCCTTCACTCATTCCTTTCTTACTCTCCCCTTTCATAAGTTTCCTTGCTTCCTTCCTCTGTTCCTGTCCCTTCCCTCTTTCCTTCCTTCCTTCCCACCCTCCGTCCATTCATTCACCCATTCCTCTCTTGATCGCTTAAAGCCGGTCCCTGGTGCAAAAAGGGTTGGGGACCTCTGTCCTACAGGATTGGGTGGCAGAGAAGTTGAACATATGTAAATTTAAAAGTTTAAGAAAGTTTACAAGTTAAGTGAAAGAAACTTCATTATTCATTTATATATACATGTACATTTCTTCATTAAAAACTTGTCTTTCTGCATAATTTAGACTAACTTTGTGAGTTTTTTGAGGGCTGGAACCAATTAAAATTATTTACATTAATTCCTATGGGGAAAAGTCGTTCGAGATAAGAGCTGCTCGACTTAAGAGCCCAGGTCAGGAACGAATTAAACTCGTATCTCGAGGTACCACTGTAGTGACTTTATTGCCCAATGAAAGTTGGTAAGCCAGTTATAAATCAAAATGACTATTTATGACTTTTATATTTTTACTGTCAGAGAAAAAGGATTGTAAATAATTTGGCCAACTTAGGAATGGGAGACATCATTTTTGTTCTGGTCAAAGTTTTTTTTTTAAATGGCCCAAATTCTGTAGTCCCGTTTTTTTTTATTTTCAACCATTTGTTGTTTACTTTTACTTCCTCTCATCCAATTTTCCAAATTCTGTGACACTCCAGTATTGGGGAAAATATAGAAAGAGAGAGAGCATGAGAGAAAGAGAGAAAGGTTAAGAGCGTACATGGCAGTGAATTGGACGTTCTTTGGTTTCATTTAGTTTTCTCCATTGCTTTGTTGCTTCTTTCATTTTGTATGTGAGCCATGCATTTACATGCTAATATTTTCAGCGAATTTACTGGGATTTCTATAACATTTTCCCTGCGGCTGCAGCCTTCCCTGTGGTCTGTAAAGGAATTAATGCTTTGGCTGGAATGTTAGTAACATGCGATAGCAGTGTAAACAGAAGTCATGGTAACTGCATTCCCATTTTAGACAATGGAACTGAGTCAACAGTGGGCCATGCAAGTGTTGTGCTCTGTCATTAGTGTGTATCTTCTTTCACGTACAATTGTATTCTTAAATTGCACTGTGCTAAATCACAGAAGAGAATCTAGTTTATGCCGTGATTAATCTAGGTGTAGCCATTGAAGTAACCCATACAAAAACATCCCCATCCCCACCTCGCATATGGTTAACTATAGCCTAGCCAAGATTTCATTTTGTGTTCTGTAGCTTAATAATAACAAGCATAACCAGGAGCGATAAGACAGAAACAAGGCTTTGCCACTGCATTCTAAATTTTCATTATGGTAAAACAGATTACAGTGATATTTCAAACCTATTTTTAATATGTGAAATAGCTATTGTTGGGATAACTTGTTACTTTAATGGCTGGGTAGTGAGTTTAAAATCTAGGACATCGTATTTTGATTCAGTTTTACTTAAAGTTAATAAGGAAAGCCTTTCTGATACTTCTACAGACATACATTTGTATGCCTGATCTGACAATCTTTTCCAGGAATATATTTGACTAAGGGCCAAACTAGATGTGATGTTGGCTGTCTCACAGTTTGGAATTTCACCTGCTGATAAAACTTGGAAGTGACTCTTTAGAAAATGTGGCTGAACATATTCCAGCAGTCTATTCTTGCACACTACCTTGTATTAGCTTAGATAAATTTCCGGCGGTTCGCCTTGTGTGACTACAGTTTGAATTGAGAAGAGTATAATAGCAAAAGGGGACCGTTTCATAAAAGACCAAGCATCACTCTCATTTTCTTTTCTTTTTTTAACCGTTGTTCTTCATAATTGCTATATCTATTGCCCTGTCTTCTGATGTCTGCAAAAGTGCGCTTCTTTTCCCCACCTGTACATGAATGAATTGTCATAAAATGTCTGAGTTTTGAAGCATGTGATTGTTTCTATTTCTTCCTCTCTGTTGAAGCAGAACATGAATTTCAGAAATCCGTTCTTTGCAATGGACCGAATGATGTCAAACATGAGAAATAATATGGTGGAATTGCAAAGTAATTTTGTAAGTAAAGTTTTTGTGTTAATTTTGTCATGAATATTATTCATTAAAATGATAGGGGGGGAAATAATTTCCTTAGAGCAGGGCTCCCCAAACCCCTAGTCCGTGTCCTGGTGCGGGGTCTTAGCCCATTCCGAACCAGTCCGTGGTTCAGAATGGACTAAGTGGTGAGAGCTCACATTTATCTATCTATCTATCTATCTATCTATCTATCTATCTATCTATCTATCTATCTATCTATCTATCTATCTATTGGATTTGTATAACACCACTCTCCGTAGACTCGGGGCGGCTAACAACAATAAAAACAGCATGTAACAATCCAATAATAAAACAACTAAAAACCCTTATTATAAAACCAAACATACACACAAACATACCATGCATAACTTGTAATGGCCTAGGGGGAAGGAATATCTGAACTCCCCCATGCCTGGCGGTATAAGTGAGTCTTGAGTAGTTTATGAAAGACAGGGAGGGTGGGGGCAGTTCTAATCTCCGGGGGGAGTTGGTTTCAGAGGGCCGGGGCCGCCACAGAGAAGGCTCTTCCCCTGGGGCCCGCCAAACGACATTGTTTAGTCGACGGGACCCGAAGAAGGCCAACTCTGTGGGACCTTATCGGTCGCTGGGATTCGTGCGGTAGCAGGCGGTTCCAGAGGTAATCTGGTCCAATGCCATGTAGGGCTTTAAAGGTCATGACCAACACTTTAAATTGTGACCGGAAACTGATCGGCAGCCAATGCAAGCCACGAAGTGTTGAAGAAAAGTGGGCGAATCTTGGAAGCCCCACAATGGCTCTCGCGGCTGCGTTCTGCACGATCTGAAGTTTCCAAACACTTTTCAAAGGTAGCTCCATGTAGAGAGTGTTGCAGTAATCGAACCTCAAGGTGATAAGGGCATGAGTGACTGTGAGCAATGACTCCCCGTCCAAATAGGGCCGCAACTGGTGCACCAGGCGAACCTGGGCAAACACCCCCCTCGCCACAGTTGAAAGATGATGTTCCAATGCACAACCATCCCTTCTCTTCCCCTTTCCCTACTGCCACCTCCACCGGTCTGAAAACACTGCCTTAGAGAAAGAGGTTAGCAGTGCACTATTATCAATTGATAGTTTTTAATTTCAGTCTTAAGTTGTATCTTCTGTAATGGAAACTGTGGAGTTTATATTTCCTGTTAGAATCATTTTCACAACATAATGTGGTACTCTCTTCAGTTTCATCCTCCCTCCTGGCCTTAGATAAATCATAACCGATGCCTAAAAAAATGGATGGAAATACCTATCAGGCCATGCATATTTGTACTAATGAGCCGGGGCGGTGCAGCAGGTAGAGTGCTGTACTGCAGGCCACTGAAGCTGACTGTAGATCTGAAGGTCAGCGGTTCAAATCTCATCACCGGCTCAAGGTTGACTCAGCCTTCCATCCTTCCAAGATAGGTAAAATGAGGACCCAGATTGTGGGGGAAATATGCTGGCTCTGTTAAAAAGTGCTATTGCTAACATGTTGTAAGCCGCCCTGAGTCTAAGGAGAAGGGCGACATAAAAATCGAATAAATAAATAAATAAAATTAAGCTTTCGACTGATTGCCAGAAAGAAAGAAATTAGTCCTGAAAAACTTACTATCAAACAGCACTAGAGTAGACTTCTACTTCTTTCCAGCATCTGACAGTTCCAAAATCAGCTCTTCTATTAAATTTATTCGCCAAGTGAATGGGTAAGTTTACATAATGCTTCAGAACATTTTGCAGGCCTGGCATATTAAGGCAATTCTGTCGATGTTGGTTGCCCCATAGTATTCTTACAGGATTTCTCTGCCCCCTCCACGCCCCAGTCTTCGGAGAGGGGCGGCATACAAATCTCATAAATAATAATAATAATAAGAAGAAGAATAAGAAGAAGAAGAAGAAGAAGAAGTTACAGCCTTGTGATAGAGGACTGCACATATCCATTCAATGTTGGCTTCCATTCTGTACTCTAATGGTAGTCTTGTTTTGTTTTAAATTAAACAAGTAAACAATTACTTGTTTTATATTATTCTCTCCAGGATAAAATGGCAGTTGATCCAAATGCTCACTCCTACAGTTCGTCCTCCGTGATGACCTATTCCAAGAAGGGCGATGAACCGCCAAAAGTTTTCCAAGCTTCAGCCCAGACACGGACTGCTCCAGGAGGGGTATGATAATATTTTGGGAATCCTCTTCTAATTAATAATAGTATTACAGTGGTCCCTCGATCATCGCGAGGGTTCCGTTCCAGGACCCCTCGCGATGATCGATTTGTCGCGAAGTAGCGGTGCGGAAGTAAAAACACCATCTGCGCATGCGCAGATGGTTTTTTTATTTCCACCGCAGCAGCGAGGAGCCGAAGATTGGGTTTCCCCGCCGCCTCGCTGCTGCTGCTTGTCCGCGCGCGTGCCGCCCGCCCCCCCCCCCCGCGCTGTTGCTGGGGCCGCTTCTCAGCTGAGAAGCAGCCCTGGGGTTTCCCCCCCCCGCGCGCGCGTGCCGCCCACCCCCCCGCGCTGTTGCTGGGGCCGCTTCTCAGCTGAGAAGCGGCCCTGGGGTTTCCCCCCCCGCGCGCGCGTGCCGCCCACCCCCCGCGCTGTTGCTGGGGCCGCTTCTCAGCTGAGAAGCGGCCCTGGGGTTTCCCCCCCGCGCGCGCGTGCCGCCCACCCCCCGCGCTGTTGCTGGGGCCGCTTCTCAGCTGAGAAGCAGCCCTGGGGTTTCCCCGCGCGCGCGCGCGCGCCGCCCGCCCCCCCCTCGCTGTTGCTGGGGCCGCTTCTCAGCTGAGAAGCAGCCCTGGGGTTTCCCCCGCGCGCAGCGCGCGCGCCGCCCGCCCCCCCACGCTGTTGCTGGGGCCGCTTCTCAGCTGAGAAGCAGCCCTGGGGTTTCCCCCGCGCGCGCGCGCGCCGCCCGCCCCCCCACGCTGTTGCTGGGGCCGCTTCTCAGCTGAGAAGCAGCCCTGGGGTTTCCCCCGCGCGCGCGCGTGCCGCCCGCCCCCCCCACGCTGTTGCTGGGGCCGCTTCTCAGCTGAGAAGCAGCCCTGGGGTTTCCCCCCGCGCGTGCCGCCCGCCCCCCGCGCTGTTGCTGGGGCCGCTTCTCAGCTGAGAAGCGGCCCTGGGGTTTCCCCGCGCGTGTGCCGCCCACCCGCCCACGCCATTGCTCGCGCCTTACCGGGGCAAGAGGGGGAAGACCCAGGGAAGCCTCTGCCCGGCGGGGAAACTCCACCATCTACGCATGCGTGGAAGGGCACGCATGCACAGATGGTGGAGTTTACTTCCGGGTTGAAAACTCGCGATATAGCGTTTCGCGAAGATCGAGATCGCGAAACTCGAGGGACCACTGTACTCTAATTTTATATGTGCTTCTAACTCCGTGTTCTGCTGGGCTTTCTGGTAGGAGCCTCCTGAAAATTCAAGAGTACAAATTTCAGACACACACACGTTTGAAAATTCAAAACAATGTTCTTTATCCCAAAATTCAAAATAAACTAAGCACTCTTTTTGTATTGCAAAGAGCACTCGTCCCTAAACAACCGGGTAGTCTGTACAATTAACCTTAAGCAGTCATTAAGTACTTAGCTAGCAGCTGTGAAGAAACTTCACATCCCTTCTTCTTCCAATGAAGTGACACACACACACACACACACACACACACACGTTGCTCTGCTTTGTTTTCAAAGGCGTGAAAAATCAACAGAGTCCAGAAACCAGCAACACAGGATTCCTGACAAACTGCGATCAGATACTCTTCCACAACGGCCAAACCCACACGCTGCTATTTATAGCAGCAGCCCTAATTACTGGAGCCCCACCCAAACACAGGTTGTCGCTCTTATCTCCTGTAATATGTCCTTACTTGGTCTCTTCTACACATAATTCTGCGCTTGCGTGGGTCCAAAACGTCTTCATCCGAATCAATGGAAGATAAGGGAGATTGACTGCCTGGGCTGTGCGCCAAGCCCCCTTCTGCTGAGTCACTCCCACCTTCTTCTTCGTCCGAGGAAACTAAACTCTGAACTGACTCTGTCAGCAATAACACAGGCCTGTGACATGTTGAAGTTTCCCCTGCATCCACCTCCACATTCCCTGGGGCAGGAGCTGGGTCAGAGCCAACCACAACACTCCATAGGCATAAATATATTATTATGCAATAGAACAAAACATTGGAAAATTAGTATAAACGTTTGAAATTAAAACTTGACTTTGAAGCGATGGCATCTGATGTTTAAAAAGCCCCTTTGTTGTTTTGCTCATAGGTGTTGCCATCTAATTTGGCTAAGACGTTTGAATTTGAACCTTAACATCAAGTTCATAAAACACAGCATGCAAGCAAGATAAAACTGATGAAAATAGCCCACAGCAAATCTCTCCAGAGTTCAGCCAGTACTTCTTTATCAAAAAGCTTCTAATAATATACTTATGGGCATGCTGATAAGTAGTAGCCAAGATTGTCGAGATAGTTAGTGTTCCTTTCATGTGGCAAATAGCAGAACGCTCTTTATCTCTGTAGCTGAAAAGTTCCATTCACCGGCTATATTTAGATGAGGCTATGATAGTTTTCAAACCATTCTCATGAAACAATGTTGAAACGTTAAAATACTGGAATTTGTGCCCAGTTTCTCTATATGTGAATCAACATGCATACTAAAGACATAATTTGGAGACATGATTGTGCATGCAACCAAATTGTTTTACGTGTGCTTTTTGTTGCTGGAGCTGTTCTTTTCCACCTCCACCCTCAAATATAACTTCCGTAGCATAGTGAGTGAAGTTTTATATAGGCGCTCACCTTCTGCACTATATATTCTTTTTTCTGATTTTAATTTAAGCTTCCTAAATTAATTTATGATTAGTTTAGGCTTCATACATGCTTCCATGATTTGCAAAATATTTACTTGAAAGGCGAAATCCAGAAGGCTAATTAGGATGTTTTCTTATTATTACCTTTTTTTTTTTTACTTGTTTGTTTTTGCTTTAATTCAGATTAAAGAAGTCAGGAAAGCCTGTAGAGATTCTGAAAGCGGATTTGAAAAAATGGCCATCGGTCATCACATTCACGATCGCGCTCATGTAGTTCAGAAGGCAAAGAACAACAAAACTGGTGATGAAGAATTGAATCAAGAATTCATTAATTTAGATGAAGGTAATTAGTCATGCTGCTGGCCTCTTATTTCCTCCCCCTCCCTCCCCCTCTCTCTAATAATAATAATAATAATAATAATAATAATAATAATAATAATAATAATAATTTATTAGACTTGTATGCTGTCCCTCTCCAGAGACTCGGGGCGGCTCACAACAATAACACAATATAAATACAAATCTAATAATTAAAACTATGGCTAAAACCCATAGTTACCCATAGTATAACAAGCAGGAAGAGGGAGATTATGATCCCGCTATATAGAGTGCTGGTGAGACCACATTTGGAATACTGTGTTCAATTCTGGAGACCTCACCTACAAAAAGATATTGACAAAATTGAACGGGTCCAAAGACGGGCTACACGAATGGTGGAAGGTCTTAAGCATAAAACGTATCAGGATAGACTTAATGAACTCAATCTGTATAGTCTGGAGGACAGAAGGGAAAGGGGGGACATGATCGAAACATTTAAATATATTAAAGGGTTAAATAAGGTCCAGGGGGGAAGTGTTTTTAATAGGAAAGTGAACACAAGGACAAGGGGACACAATCTGAAGTTAGTTGGGGGAAAGATCAAAAGCAACATGAGAAAATATTATTTTACTGAAAGAGTAGTAGATCCTTGGAACAAACTTCCAGCAGACGTGGTAGATAAATCCACAGTAACTGAATTTAAACATGCCTGGGAGAAACATATATCCATCCTAAGATAAAATACAGAAAATAGTATAAGGGCAGACTAGATGGACCATGAGGTCTTTTTCTTCCGTCAGACTTCTATGTTTCTATTATCTTAAAAACAAGCAGTAATACACATCAATATTACAATCATACCCACACATAACTTTTAATGGTCAGAAGTGGGGGGGGGCATATGCTAGTTGCCCCATGCTTGGCGACATAGATAGGTCTTAAGGCTCTTGCGAAAGGCGGGTAGGGTAGGGGCAGTGTGAATCTCTGGAGGGAGCTGGTTCCAGAGGGCTGGGGCGCCACAGAGAAGGCTCTTCCCCTAGACCCCGCCAGATGGCGGGACATGGAGAAGGCCAACTCTGTGGGACCTGATTGGCCACTGGGACTTATGCGGCAGAAGGCGGTCTTGTAAGTAGTCTAGTCCTATGCTATGTAGGGCTTTATAGGTCATCACCAACACTTTGAATTGTGTCCAGAAACCAATCGGCCACCAATGCAGGCTGTGGAGTGTTGACAAAACATGGGTATATCTGGAAAGATCCATAACTGCTCACGCAACTGCGTTCCGCTCGATCTGAAGTTTCCGAACACTTTTCAGAGGATCACCTGTCAATGCTGTTTAGATAGCGCCATAAGCATATACTTGCATATAAAAATAGTGTATGGTGCATTTTGTAGATAATTATGTGTTTCTTGTTAGTGCAAAATATTAAGATATATACATACATATATATGTCACATGCTGAATTTGAAAATTAAGGGAGACTAGGATAGATCTATTTCGTCCTTATTTTGGCCTCATCAACTAGCCATGCCCACTGGGACTTGAACCTGCAACCTTTGCCTTATAAGGCAGAGAATTATCCTCTAGGCTACAGTATCCAATCCCTTCAGCTATGCACCAGGGAAGGGTTACATATTTTTGTGTCGAATCACCCTGGTGCATATACATACATATATATGTATATGTATATACCAATATACCAATATACATATATATATATATGTATATACCAATATACCAATATACCAGGGTGATTCGACACAAAATGTAACCCTTCCCTGGTACAGAGCTGAAGGGATTGGATGCTGTAGCCTAGAGGATAATTCTCTGCCTTACAAGGCAAAGGTTGCAGGTTCAAGTCCCAGTGGGTATGGCTAGCTGATGAGGCCAAAATAAGGCCGAAATAGATCTATCCTAGTCTCCCTTAATTTTCAAATTCAGCTTAAACATGTGACATATATATATATATACATATATATACATACATACATACATACATACATACATACATACATACATACATATATATATATATATATATGTACACCTTTTTGAATTAAGAAATGTATAATTTAAAATTGCAATTGTTTTCCAGGAGAAGCTCATTCATTCGATGAACAATGGCAAAAGGAGATTCTGAAGTTTAAGCCCTCTGGAGGAAGACACAATGTAGATTCCCCAAAACATAGAAGTATTCACCATGTAAGCAAGGATGATGCTCCAAGGAGGTATAACAATGGAATTTTTCTTGTTTTGCCTTGCACTATTTTAAGAGAGAGTGTCAGAATTCCTTTCAGATGTCATATGTGTATAACGGGTGCGCTCCTACTTACCTTGCTGTCCGTTCGCTTCCTCCCACACCGCATGGACGCGCCTCATAGGCACACATGCCCTTTGTGCATGCATGCATGGAAACAAGGTGCATGGAAACAAGGATGGCGACTGCATGCACAGTGTCAGAAACTCAGCTTCTGCGCATGCTCAGAAAAAAATAAAATAAATTCAGAAAAAAAAGATGGTGGTGCCCATGGAACCGGGTCAGTGATGTCACCAATGGTCCGCTACTGGTTTGTCCAAACCCACCCCTGGTATCTTCTGTTGGGTAATTGTTTATTTTTCAAGAACACATTCAACTATTGTGTACCTTAAGCATCCTAACATAAAAATATTGGAACTAATTGTCTGCTGACTAGTTCAATTAAAACCAGCAAGGAAAAAATATTAAGACAGAAAATCTGTGTGAAAATAATATTGCCCAAGACGGGCATAAGGAACATGTCCTACAAACCTTGATAAATTACAGCCCTGGCTATCCCTTAGTATTTGATTGATTTATTGATTGATTGATTGATTGATTGATTGATTGGATATGTATGCCACCCCTCTCCGGAGACTCGAGGGGGCTAACAGCAATAATAAAACAGCATATAATAATAATCCAATGCTAAAAACAATTAAAAACCCATTATTATAAAAACCAAACATACATACAGACATACCATGCATAAAATTGTAAAGGCCTAGAGGGAAAGAGTATCTCAATTCCCCCATGCCTGGCGGCAGGGGTGGGTTTTAAGTAGCTTACGAAAGGCAAGGTGGGTGGGGGAAATTCTAATCTCTGGGGGGAGTTGGTTCCAAAGGGCCGGGGCCACCACAGAGAAGGCTCTTCCCCTGGGTCCCGCCAAGCGGCATTGTTTAGTTGACAGGACCCGGAGAAGGCCCACTCTGTGGGACCTAACTGGTCGCTGGGATTCGTGCAGCAGAAGGCGGTCCGGTGCCATGAAGGGCTTTATAGGTTATAACCAACACTTTGAATTGTGACCGGAAACTGATCGGCAACCAATGCAGACTGCGGAGTGTTGATGTAACATGGGCATATTTGGGGAAGCCCATGACTGCTCTCGTAGCTGCATTCTATTATTGCTAAGACATTAGAGCATCTTGTGTACCACAAGTTCTCCACTCATTTATTGGTGCAGTCCTGGTCCCCTGCATGTTTGTTTTCACCAGATCTTAGTGACTCCATCTTCATTGGATTACAGGTGACAAAATTGAGTGGCGACATTGCACTTTAGTTTTGTAAGCCATCTGAAAAACAGTTGTTTCTTTAATGCAGTGCTTCTCAATTATTTTCTGTTATGCCCCCCCTCCCCCCCAGGAAGCAGTAAACATTTTGGACCTTCACCCCCCAAACTCTTTGCCGAGATGATTGTTTGCCATATTTGGCACGTTTTTGCTTAAAAAACTCAAGTGGCTTATCAGCGTGATTGGGGTGTTTAAGTGACAACTTAATTTATTTGGCTTCATGCTGTCCGCTGCCAACATTTTAGACACAGTAAACATAGTGACCTTTCCTCTTCTCCCACCGTAGTCACAGTGAAGCTAAGCACTACATGCGTTTCATCATATTTCCTCATCTTAGCTGTCGGGAGACTTACATTTGTCTCATAATAATAATAATAATAATAATAATTTATTGGATTTGTATGCCGCCCCTCTCCGTAGACTTGGGGCGGCTAACAACAATAATAAAAACAGCATGTAACAATCCAATAATAAAACACTAAAAAACCCTTATTATAAAACCAAACATACACATAAACATACCATGCATAACTTGTAATGGCCTAGGGGGGAGGAATATCTCAACTCCCCCATGCCTGGCGGTATAAGTGAGTCTTGAGTAGTTTACTAAAGACAGGGAGGGTGGGAGCAATTCTAATCTCCGGGGGGAATTGGTTCCAGAGGGCCGAGGCCGCCACAGAGAAGGCTCTTCCACTGGGGCCCGCCAAACGATATTGTTTAGTCGACGGGACCCGGAGAAGGCCAATTCTGTGGGACCTTATTGGTCGCTGGGATTCGTGCGGTAGCAGGCGTCTCTTTCCTCTTCATCCCCGTTAAATATTTTTCCATGGTGTCTCTTAAGGATTGGTTATCTGCACTTCATATCTCCTGCTCTGTGCTGTGTGCTATTGCTTGGTGCAAAAAACCCTTATTCCCTGTGGCAAAAAAACCACATTTCCCGGGATCATGTCCCCTCTCCCGCTATGGCTGCGCCCACCTACACTATTTGAGAAGCACTGCTTTAATGCATGGTTAAAGGCTTTTTCTGTGCGTAGCTGATGTTACAATGTATAAAATAAACATCAAGTATTCCTTTTTTGTTGCCTTGGATTTTTTCCAGGGAGAAGATGCACCCAAGGACAGCAATAGAAGGACCCAGGAGACCCGTATCTTCTCTTGAAAAACTTAGTGTCAAGGGATCACATGTTCCTCTCAAACCCAACAAAAAATAATTGTGTTGCTTTTCATGTAAAATATGGGTGTCTTGGGAGAGGACACAATTCTGGATCAACAAATAAGACCAAGCTCTCTGTTCCTAGCATTAGTGACTCTTTTTTTCCCCCTTTTGACTACTGAATGTTTATATCAGTTTCAACTCCTTGGTAACATTTGGCTCTGAAGAGTAAATGAAACACACTTGAGTTTGAAAAATACTTTATGGCTTTCTAAAAGAAAATGTGGAACTGTTACAGCTATTTTCATTAACACCAACTGCTCTAATGAATATGGGAACAAAGTTAGCATTGCAAAGATAGTATCAGGTTTTAAGGACTTTAAATAAATGCATTGTTTGTAACTCAAAAAGCAATACTGGTATGCTTTTGGCAAAAGGCCAGCCTTTCCAAGACTGGATTGCAGTTGAACTGCAAACTTATTAGCCATTGCATAATGAACGTAATGTCAATTTTCTTACTATCACTGAATTCTATCCAGAATTAGTTTCGCCCATATATATTACATGAACAGATTCAGTATCTTAGTTACACTTTGGGTATGCGAAAACAAAACCAAGGTGACTCTAAACTAAAGCATTTCACTAAGGCGAATGCTGCCATCTTTGCTTAAAATATTTAACCCAATCCATTTTGGCTTCTTCGGTGTTGTAAAAAAAAAAAAAGCATTTATTCTACTTTGATTGAAAGTTTTCTTCTAAATTATTAAATTCCATATTCTAATTATTGTTCTGATAGGAAAAAGTACTAATTTTTACAAACAATGGTTTATCATTTTAAATATTGGGGTTTTTTAAAGATTGGGTCAGATCAATAGCAATGTAACGTTTATTGGGCAACTAGCAATTCAGTAGAAAAAGTGGTAACTGAACCTCATTTCAGTTTTCATATTCTGTACTGGAGCAAAAAGGTGCACAGCTGACATCAGGTGATGGAGAATTTCTGAATTATCAATCCATTTTAAGACTGTTTTTAGTGCCACTCTCCTCCTTTCTCTTGATGATATTTTCCGCTTGTTCTTAATTATTTTGTTTGCTTACTGATTCGTCAGTTCATTTTTATGATGCTGAAGGGTAAGCTAAAGATGCAAATTTTTGCAGTAGGAAAAATACAAAAATACAGATTTACTGAATGTAGTTTGTCAACATGACAATTTACTGTAAGCAATTGAAATTGATAAAGCATCTATTAATGCAAAATCATTAAAACATGAATATTTTGATTCATAGATTATCAAGGCTTGTCTGTTTAGATATTGCTGCTCTGTAGGGATAACTGGGAAATGTTAGTTTTGATATCTGAGCTTCTGTGATAAAAGTTCTAATATTGTGATAGCTTATTAAATATTTACTAAATAAAATATATGTACCACTCCTCTTTCAAGGTATGTAACTTAGATATGTATATGTATGCTATTCTTCATACTGAATAAACACTATGCTATATTAGATTGACAATTATAACTTAAACGAATCTTTCAGATTTCATAAGAGTTCTTCATTAACACTTGGCACTTTTTTGATAATAAAGAGCTATTCAACAAAGTGTGTGTTGTTTTGCAGAAGAAATGGTACAATGCACTGCTGAAATGATAGTCTATAGCAGTGTTTTTCAACCAGTGTGCCGTGGCACACTAGTGTGCCGCGAGACATGGTCAGCTGTGCCGCAAAGAAGGAAGCTCAGGTTCTGGTCTCGCAACTTTTTGCTGAGAAAGAGAGTGAGAGTGAGAGAGAGAGAGAAAGAAAGCAAGAGAGAGAGAGAGTAAGAGAGAAAGCAAGAGAGAAATAAAAGAGAAAGAGAGAAAGCAAGAGAGAAATAAAAGAGAAAGAGAGAGAAAGCAAGAGAGAAAGAAAGCAAGAGAGAGAAAGAAAGCAAGAGAGAGAGAAAAGGAGTGGAAGGGAGAGAGAGAGAGGGAGAGAAAGAAAGAAAGCAAGAGAGAGGGAGGGAGAGAGAAAGTAAGAGAGAAAGAAAGCAAGATAGAGAAAGAAAGCGAGAAAAGGAGAGGAAGGGAGAGAGAGAGAAATGAGCAAAAAGGGGAGGAAAAAAGAGAAATGAGAAAATGAGACAGAATGAGAGGAAAGAGAGAGAAACAAAAGAGAGAGAAGTGACTCCTGATAGCATATGATAAAAAGCACCCAAAGAATAAGAGAGAAAAAACCCCTAGCCCTCACCTGTTTTTGGAAATGGTTCAAGAGAGTGTATACACACACACACAAGGGTGGAGAGGAGACAGGGATAAAAAAAGAGAGGAGAGTGTCTTAGGGTGTCATTTTGTGCCATTTTGGTTGGTGGTGTGCCCCAGGATTTTGTAAATGTAAAAAATGTGCCGCGGCTCAAAAAAGGTTGAAAACCACTGGTCTATAGCCATAATGGTGAACCTATGACACGCGTGCCACAGGTGGCACATACAGCCTTCTCTGCAGGCACACAAACCGTCGCCTACACTCAGCTACAGGGTCTCTGCCATGCAGGCAGGGATGGGCAGCAGGCAGGACGGGGTGGAACACAGTTCCACCGGCGGAAATGAAGCTGTGTGCCTAGCTTCAGCTGACCATCTCACCCTCCCATCCTCCTCCTCACAAAGCGGCAGGTAGACCAGCACCGGCAGGAGTTGCAGGGCGCCCATTTCCTCCCGCCTCTTTTCTCAACAGCTAATCGGAACCCGTTCGCCTAGCTACCCAGCCTGAGGCAAGGGGTGACCCAGGAAGGAGAGCGCGGGAAACACAAAGCAAATTATTATTATTATTATTATTATTATTATTATTATTATTATTATTATTTATTAGATTTGTATGCCGCCCCTCTCCCCAGACTCGGGGTGGCTCACAACAACAATAAAACAGTACACAATAAACAAATCTAATATTTAAAAAATATCTAAAAAACCCATTATTTTAAAAAACATACAACACAAGCATACCATACATAACACTATATAAGCCTGGGGGAGATGTCTCAATTCCCCCATGGCTGACAGCAGAGGTGGGTTTTAAGAAGTTTGTGAAAGGCAAGGAGGGTGGGGGCAATCCTAATCTCCGGGGGGGAACTGGTTCCAGAGGGTCGGGGCCACCACAGCGAAGGCTCTTCCCCTGGCTCCCGCCAAACGACATTGTTTAGTCAACAGGACCCGGAGAAGGCCAACTCTGTGGGACCTAAATTGTCACCCCAGAGAGCAACACTGGTGAGGTTGTAAGTCGAGGATTTAACAGTTCACTTGAATGATCGTTCAAACCACTCCCACTTGATCACATGGCTGGCAAGCCACTCCTACCCAGTCACATGACCATCAAGCCATACCCACAATGTGGCAGTAAAAACTTTGGCTGCCCATTACTGTGTGCAGGCATGGGGGAATGGGATGCACATGGAGGGGGTGTGCACAGGTATGTGTGAGTCATGCGTGCACGAGTGAGGGTTGGGTGGGCACATGTGTTACATGCGCATGCATGAGGTAGGGCATGGAGGTCACACATACATTGCATTATTGTTTTTGGCAATCGGCACCAAAAAGCTAGCCATCACTAGTCTATAGCATATTTTCTTCCCTTAACTGGAATTTATAAGCTTGTTAACCCTCTGGCTAGAGTACAAAATAATGTAAACATATGAAATTATTTAAGATTCTTTAGCTTTTCAGATTTAATAGCTGTTGCTGAAAACCTAAGTCTTTTCTATGGTTGGAAATTATTATTATTATTATTATTATTATTATTATTATTATTATTATTTATTAGATTTGTATGCCGCCCCTCTCCGGAGACTCGGAGCGGCACACAATTATTAAATATTAAATTATTAAATATCGCAACAGGTTTATTCACTTCTGGCTTTAAGATTATGTACAGGTAGTCCTTAAAGCTGGTTTGTTTAGTGATGATTCAAAGTTACAACAGAACTGGGGGGGGGGAACGATTGATGACCATGTTTCAGAGTTATAACCCTTTCAGCATCCCAATGATCACATGATCAAAATTCAGATGCTTGGCAATTGGCACATATTTATGTTACTTATGTGGTCCTGATGTCATGATCGTCTTCTGCGATCTTCAAAGTCAGTGGGGAATCCAGTTACTAATTGGTTACTAATATAACATCTGCACTGATTCACTTGACAACAGTGGCAAAAAAAGGTAATAAAATAGAGCAAAACTCTCTTAACAAATGTTTCACTTTGCATCAGAAATGTTGGATTCAATGTGGTGGTAAGTTACGAACTACTTTATATCCTAGGAGGATGGAGGTCATGCCACAAATTGCAAGACATAAAAAGTGAGATTGCCACTTAGTTCATACTTCCACTGTGTTACTATGGAACTCAGTAAGACTTAGGCATATTTGTAAAACAGATGTTCTACATTTGTTACATTTTTGTGGATTCTGTATCTCAGAAAAGTAGCAATTCATTTTACAAGTGTATGTGAACCAGTTACTTTAAAGCAATTAGCTGAAGAGTATGATGTCAATACTGTAGTAGGAGCGCTTGCCAGATATTTGTATGGTCATTGAAGGATGGTGGACGTTATTATTATTATTATTATTATTATTATTATTATTATTATTATTATTATTATTAAATTAATTAGATTTGTATGCCGCCCCTCTCCAAAGACTCTGACTTGAGAAATATTCTAGTGCAGAACAGGGAATAAACTATTGGCAAAAGTTTGAGATACAGTTTGGGTCTTTGGCAACAGTTAAATATGAAAGATGTTCAAAAGCTCTATCAACTATGTGTGTGCTGGTGGCATTCCACTTTCTCAGTTTAGAAGTTCCAAACATAGACTGGTGTGGCTGATGATTCTCTGCCTGAAAAAAAATATTTATCTCATGTTGCCTAGCAACACTGTTCTAAGTTTAAAAAGAATTCAAATACGGACAAAATCAAAATATAACCCTTTTCTTCATTTTGAAATCAACAGATACAATGTAGTTTACATCTATGTGGTTCTAAATCATGTTGTGTCTTTGCCATTGTAAAGAAGAAAAATCTACCTTAGAATAAAATTTAAATTCTTAGTTCAATACAGTATGTTGCATGATTCATTTTGCAAGTGGAGTCATGGATGGGAGGTCTGGAAAAATTCATTAAAATTTAATACGACCTTTCAATCATTAAGCACGATTGCCGAGTTAATCCTATTTTTCTAAATCTATAGCGAGGCTGACTCATTTGCTGTGCACCTGGATGACTAAAGTGGGCTAATCACTCACTTCCAACTTCTCATTACATACAGATAGATAGATAGATAGATAGATAGATAGATAGATAGATAGATAGATAGATAGATAGATAGATAGATGAAACAGGATCTTTGGAGTTTTAGTAGTGATTTGATATGAGGACTAACTCAAGTTAAATTCAGTTCCTGTAAGTGGATGCAGTCTAGTAGTTTTCCTACCAGGGGTATAATTTCCCATCATTTTTTTCCAAGACTCTCTTGTTTTTATACATACAGGTAATCCATGACTTACACCATCACTAAAAAGTGACTTAAGACCATGTTTCACACTTATGACTGTTGTAGCATCTCCATGGTCATACGATTTACTTTTAAAAATAATTTTTATTAAACATAAACATTAAAAAATACATTTCAACATTGAACCACAGACTTCAAAACAAACCTATACAAACCACATATAAACATATAAATAAAAACAAAAAGCTTCTAACCCTTTTACAGTAAGACGGTGTTGGTGTTATAATTCTATATCCCTTCTAGTAAGTTAAACTGTTATTCTTCTACAGATGCAGTGTCCCTGAGTCATGTGATTAGCCTTTTGTGACTTTCTGACAAGCCAAGGCAATGAGGAAACCAGATTCATTGAACAATGGTGTTATTAATTTAACAGTTTCAGGGTTCACTTAACAAATGTAGCAAGAAAAGTTATAAAATAAGGCAAAACTCACTTAACAAATTTCTCACTTAAGAAATTTTGGGCTCAATTGTGGTCTTAAGTTGAGGACTACCTATACTTGCCACCTATTTTAAATATGGGATTTTCCAAACTGGGCTTTAACCATAAGATTACTTGGAAGTATCACAATCAGAGTCTAATTAGGTTTGCCCCTGCTTAACTTGTTTCTAGATCAGCCAAAATTACTAGGGCATAAGTAACATCGAGTCGTTATAGCTTCCAGCATTTCAAGATTTGGAGTCTGTCTATGGCTCTATTCTGAGAGGACCTCTAAGTAAGGTCGACATGTGAAGCTTCCTCAACTTGATCCATGTATCTGTCAGGCAGGATTCCCTGGATACTGACAACAGATTTCAGATTAAAACAAGAAAATCAGCCCCAGGCTCTCTGTTTTAGAAGCACACCCAAGATCACAAACGGTCTTTTCTTCCATGCAACATGCCATCGGGGATAGCAGAAATATTCAACCACCTGTTTATAAATCCGTGTTTGAGTTGAGTACAGGTAGAAACATAGAAGACTGACGGCAGAAAAAGACCTCATGGTCCATCTAGTCTGCCCTTATACTATTTTCTGTATTTTATCTTAGGATGGATATATGTTTATCCCAGGCATGTTTAAATTCATTTACTGTGGATTTACCAACCACGTCTGCAGAAAGTTTGTTCCAAGGATCTACTACTCTTTCAGTAAAATAATATTTTATCACGTTGCTTTTGATCTTTCCCCCAACTAACTTCAGATTGTGTCCCCTTGTTCTTGTGTTCACTTTCCTATTAAAAACACTTCCCTCCTGAACCTTATTTAACCCTTTAATATATTTAAATGTTTCTATCATGTCCTCCCTTTTCCTTCTGTCCTCCAGACTATACAGATTGAGTTCACTAAGTCTTTCCTGATACGTTTTATGCTTAAGACCTTCCACCATTCTTGCAGCCCGTCTTTGGACCCGTTCAATTTTGTCAATATCTTTTTGTAGGTGAGATCTCCAGAACTGAACACAGTATTCCAAATGTGGTCTCACCAGCACTCTATATAGCGGGATCATAATCTCCCTCTTCCTGCTTGTTATACCTCTAGCTATGCAGCCAAGCATCCTACTTGCTTTCCCTACCGCCTGACTGCACTCCTCAAACCATTCGTTTAGTGAAATCTCTGATTTAATGGCATCTATCGGTTACAGCATCAACTGACATGACCATTTTTCACACTTGTGACCATTGCATCCTGTCCTACTGTCCTATTGTCCAGATTTACCTATACCTACTTTGCCAGGGTGGTGCAGTGGTTAGAGTGCAGCACTGCAGGCTACTTCAGCTTACTGCTAGCTGTAGTTCAGCAGTTCAAATCTCACCACTGGCTCAAGGTTGACTCAGCCTTCCATCCTTCCAAGGTGGGTAAAACCGCTTAGAGAGGGCTGTAAAAAGCAGTCTATACGCTATTGCTAAATGCTATTGTTTGTTTATACCATATATGTTATCTTGTACACGCTTTGACAAACAAACAAATTCAAACATTCGGCAACTAGCATGCATTTTTGAGTGTTGCAGTGTCCCGTGGTCATGTTATCTCCTTTTGGTGACCTTCTGACAGGTGAGAACAATGCAGAAGCCAGATTCATTTAATAACTGTGTTGGGAGTTTGGCAACTTGAGTGATTCACTTGGGGACTGGGGTAGGCAGAGCCATGGGGTGGGGCAATACTCACTTAACTGTCTTACCTGGCAAGTAGAAATTTTGGCTCAATTGTGGTCATAACTCAAGGATGATTGGAGGGAATTAAGAAGAGGCTGGACAGTCACTTGTCTGAAATTTATTTGTTTGTTTATTTGTTTAATTCATTTGTCAAACATGTATAGGATAGTAATAGCTTATGTAAACATAAGTAAAAAGTAACCATAAAAGAGGACAATAGGACAGAGACATAGGCACAGTGGTGCGCTTATGCACGCCCCTTACAGACCTCTTAGAAATGGGGAAAGGTCGACTGTAGACAGTCTAAGGTTAAAGTTTAGGGGTTTGTGGAAAAAAACACAGTGTCAGGTAGTGCATTCCAAGCATTGATCACCATATTGCTGAAGTCGTATTTTCTGCAGTCAAGTTTGGAGCGGTTTACATTTAGTTTTAATTTATTACATGCTCATGTATTGCTGCGGTTGGTAGTGAAGTAGTCATTAATAGGAAGAACATTGTCTGAAATGGTATAGTTTCTCTTGCTTGACCAAGGGGGGGCTGGACTAGAACAGGGGTAGGCAAAGTTGGTTCTTCTATGACATGTGGACTTCAACTCCCAGAATTCCTGAGCTAGCATGATTGGCTGAGGAATTCTGGGAGTTGAAGTCCACAAGGCAAAGAAGAGCCAACTTTGCCTACCCCTGGACTAGAATACCTCCAAGATCTCTTCCAGCTCGATTCTGATCATCTCTTTCGAAGCGTTTCTTTTCCCTCCAGGTGTTTTGAGGGGGCGCTGCAGAAACCGCGACTTCCGTGAAGGGAAAGGGTGACTCGATGGTTCGCTTCCATGCCCCGGAAGCATTTCCCCGGCTCAAACCGGAAGTGTACTTCTAAGAGCTGTGCCCGGCGTGACTTTTTAGAAGCGGAGGTAGCGGCGCTTTCACGATGTTGAGGTGTCGGCGACTCTTAGGTTTGGCGTTGCCCCGGCAACAGGTAGTCGAGAGGGGAGCGTCCGCGGGGGTCAGTCAGAGCAGCCTCAGCTATGCTGCAGGTTGAGCGGGAAGAAGTGACTACATTTCTGCCTCTGGTTGGGGAGGGGGACCGTTTAAAAGGCTCCGCGGGGAAACTTGGATTTGTCATTAAATGCAGAATCTCTTTGCTAGGGTGGAAGCTATTCGATAGATTAAAAACCCAGCCGCTGAATCCTCACAATAAGTCTCAGCCTGCTGTAAGGCTCTTGAAATGAGATGGGTTATTGGAGACCAAGTGGGTCAGATTGGATTGATATTAATTCTTTAGGATTGACATGTGTCAGTGATCTGCTTTCACATAGCGTCCTGCTTGTTGAGTTGAAAGATCGTAACTTCTAGCAAACTTTAGGTAATTTTAAAGAAGATCAGCTAATTGGTTTCTTTCAGAAAATAGTATTATTAATGATATTAATAGTAATATTAAAATATTAACATTTTAACTAAATATAAGTTATATTCTGAATGGTGACATGCAGGTTAGAATTAATTTCAAATCCTATGAAGTCCAGCCCATAATTGTGCAAATTCAGAATGCTGAAAACTCATGATGAACTTTAGAAAGACAACTGAGCAAATGATAACTGGTGTTAGCAATAGCACTTAGACTTATATACTGCTTCACATTGCTTTACGGTCCTCTGTAAGCAGTTTACAGAGTCAGCATATTGCCCCTAACAATCTGGGTCCTCATTTTATCTACCTTGGAAGGATGAGTCAACCTTGAGCCTAGTGAGGTTTGAACTGGTGAACTATAGCCAGCAGTCAGCAGAAGCAGCTTGCAGTACTTCATTCTAACCACCGCACCACCAAATGATAAGTTCTATTATTTTAGTAGTCCTCAAGAAAATGTTTTTTTAAATTATGAATGCAAACAAAGAGTAAGCACAAAGATTCATAAACATATTCAAAAACATCGATTTTGTAACTCTTCTGGCATTTAATCTGACATATATTTGTGGCAAATGAAGTAAATAGCATGGGAATATTTATGAAATACACCATTAATTCCTACAAGACTAAATACACTACAGTACAGAAAACATAATTTGTTGCAGTTAATGTTGATGATCATTTCTTAACAGTTATCATTTAAAATTATATATTTACTACATATGATAAGACATTCCAATCTCTCACTGGTTTACACAGCTGATACAAAGAACATACAATAAAATTCTGTCCCTTCAAAAATAGATCATAGTATCGATAGTTTTCCATCTCATCCCTAAATGCTTTTTGGATGAGCCATGTTTTAACAGTTCTTTGAAAGCTCAATTAAGGAAGTTTGAGTATCTGAAGGTAAGCTATTCCAAGTAAGTTAGCCAGCATTTGGTTATCATTAATAAAAATTAGTATAAAGAATATGCCTCTCTGATATATTCTTTAAAAGTATTCAAACATTTAAGAACATTGTTATATAACAGAACATACTGCCCAATTGAGTGATTAAAACAAGAAAAAACAGGAATGGAACAACGTATAACCCTAGAAGGTCTAGCTACACAATATTAAAGGGTTGTCCCCCAGTTCTGCAGCAAGGATTGTTCCAAACTAACCAATGAGTTGGCAACTTAGTTTGAATGAATATTTCTAACCATTTCCATTTGATCTTCTAAAATTGATCTTACCTGAAGTCTTCAATTATGATATTCACCTTTTTTTAATGGCCTGTTCAACTTTCAACTTGGGACTTTAATTCCACTTTACAGTTATTTGCTAACATTTGATGGTGTTTGTTTATTGTTGCAACATACAGTTCTTGCCACACACAGCATTTGATTTGTAAAGAATGGTGGTTGCAGTGTTGCCTGAAATGGTGGAAATGACACATTCATATCTTTAAAATCAATTTAAATATCTGGTGTCTGAAAATACTTTTTTTCTATCCAAAATTAACTTGGAAGCATATTCATAATTAAGAGGTTTAAATTCCGAATTTCTCTTTTACCACTAGCAATGTTTCTTAACAAATGCTGCTCAGCAAGAATTTTTCTTGTTCTATAAGGTGGCTTTTAATCTTTTTATAGTACATAATCACTTTTTGGATGAATCTGATAAGTAGGTCACAGTTCCATGAAAGCTTTCATTGTGGCAAATCTTTTAATGTTACAATTTGTTTTCTAGGCTTTTATTATTTGTTAAATGTATATACAAATATGAATTATTTATTTATTTATTTATTTATTATTTGGATTTGTATGCCGCCCCTCTCCGAAGACTCGGGGCGGCTCACAACAAGTGAAAAACAATCCAATACAATCCAATTAATTAAAATATTATAAGTTTAAGAAAATCCCCAATACTAACATACACACATACAGGCATACCATATATAACTTCAACGTGCCCAGGGGGAGATGTTTAGTTTCCCCATGCCTGACGGCAAAGGTGGGTTTTGAGGAGTTTACGGAAGGCAGGAAGAGTAGGGGCAGTTCTGATCTCCGGGGGGAGTTGGTTCCAGAGGGCCGGTGCCGCCACAGAGAAGGCTCTCCCCCTGGGGCCCGCCAACCGGCATTGTTTAGTTGACGGGACCCGGAGGAGGCCCACTCTGTGGGACCGAATCGGTCGCTGGGATTCGTGCGGCAGAAGGCGGTCTCGGAGATATTCTGGTCCAGTGCCATGAAGGGCTTTAAAGGTCATAACCAACACTTTGAATTGTGACCGGAAACTGATCGGCAGCCAATGCAGACTGCGGAGTGATGGTGAAACATGGGCATACCTGGGTAAGCCCATGACTGCTCTCGCAGCTGCATTCTGCACAATCTGAAGTTTCCAAACACTTTTCAAAGGTAGCCCCATGTAGAGAGCATTACAGTAGTCGAACCTCGAGGTGATGAGGGCATGAGTGACTGTGAGTAATGAGTCCCGGTCCAGATAGGGCCGCAACTGGTGCACCAGGCGAATTATTTGTCTTCTCCCATTAAAAGCAAACTGAACATACTTCAGTGCAGATGGAATAGGTATATTTTAACCCTTACATAAGAATGCAGGAGCATCTCCATTGCCTAATGCTTTTTTGCTCTTAACACAGATGATATTTTGCTACCATTCTCACACTTTTAATGTCTCCCTGTTTGGACAGCTGACTCAATGTATAGCTATAGGGAGGATTTGAGCTTTGTATTGTCAAAATCTAGGAAATTTCCTTCTCTCTCAAAAAACTTTTAGAATCCATCTTGGATTTGAATAAATATATGTTTGCCTACTATATCTACATTTGATCAGAGGAAGAAGACTGTTTCCTTCTAATGATGTTCACTGCATATAATTTGAAAGGTGGTTAGAAATGTTCCCTTAACTATTATCCCATTATTATTAATGGGATAATATTATTATTACCCTGGGGGGGGAACTAATGACCCCCTCAGAGAGGGTGCGCAACTTGGGCGTCCTCCTCGAGCCACAGCTGACATTGGAACATCATCTTTCGGCTGTGGCGAGGAGGGCGTTTGCCCAGGTTCGCCTGGTGCACCAGTTGCGGCCCTATTTGGACAGGGAGTCATTGCTCACAGTCACTCATGCCCTTATCACCTCGAGGTTCGATTACTGCAACGCTCTCTACATGGGGCTACCTTTGAAAAGTGTTCGGAAACTCCAGATCGTGCAGAACGCACCCGCGAGAGCCATCGTGGGGCTTCCCAGATTCGCCCACGTTTCTACAACACTCTGTGGCCTGCATTGGCTGCCGATCAGTTTCCGGTCACAATTCAAAGTGTTGGTTATAACCTTTAAAGCCCTATATGGCATTGGACCAGAATACCTCCGGAACCGCCTGCTACCGCACGAATCCCAGCGGCCGATAAGGTCCCACAGAGTTGGCCTTCTCCGGGTCCCGTCGACAAAACAACGTCGTCTGGCAGCCCCCAGAGGAAGAGCCTTCTCTGTGGCGGCCCCGGCCCTATGGAATCAATTCCGCCCGGAGATTAGAATTGCTCCCACCCTCCTTGTCTTCCGTAAACTACTTAAGACCCACCTATACCACCAGGCATGGGGGATTTGAGACACCTTTCCCCCAGGCTTATTATAATTTATGTTTGGTATGTATGTGCTGTTTGGTTTTTAATTATGATAGGGTTTTTAGTTTTTTTTAATATTAGATTTGTGCCTGTATAATACTGTTTTTATCGTGTTGTGAGCCGTCCCGAGTCTTCGGAGAGGGGCGGCATACAAATCTAATAAATTATTATTATTATTATTATTATTATTATTATTATTATTATTATTATTATTATTATTATACAGTACGTTATCCAGTAAAGAATCAGGTTATATGCAACATCATGCAAGATGTGGTGCAACTTTGCAGCAGGGCTCAGATTAAAAAATGATAGAAAGCTACTCTTGTTGAGTATAGCTCAGCAGGTTCTGGAGAACTGGTAGTTGAAATTTTGAGTAGTTCAGAACCAGCAATTACCACCTCTGGCCGGCCCCAGAGTGTGATGGGAATTGAGATTTTGCAGTATCCTTCCCCTGCCATGCTCACCAAGCCACACCCACCAAGCCACACCATGTCCACCAAGCCACACCCACAGAACCGATAGTAACAAAATTTGGGTATCACCACTGGTACAGCTCCTTAAAAATTGTGTTATAAAATATACTGCTCAAAAAAATAAAGGGAACACTCAAATTATACATCCTAGATCTGAATGAATGAAATATTCTCATTGAATACTTTGTTCTGTACAAAGTTGAATGTGCACAACAGCATGTAAAATTGATTGTCAATCAGTGTTTATTTATTTATTTATTTATTTATTTATTGGATTTGTATGCCGCCCCTCTCCAGAGACTCGGGGCGGCTAACAGCGACAATAAAACAGTGTACAATAGTAATTTGGTATTGATGATTAAAAATCAATTAATATAAAAACCAAACATACATACATACATACCATGCATAGAATTGTAAAGGCCTAGGGGGAAAGAGGATCTCAATTCCCCCATGCCTGGCGGCAGAGGTGGGTTTTAAGTTGTTTACGAAAGGCAAGGAGGGTGGGGGCAGTTCTAATCTCTGGGGGGAGTTGGTTCCAGAGGGCCGGGGCCGCCACAGAGAAGGCTCTTCCCCTGGGTCCTGCCAGGCGACATTGCTTAGTTGACGGGACCCGGAGAAGATCCACTCTGTGGAACCTAACTGGTCGCTGGGATTCGTGCAGCAGAAGGCGGTCCCTGAGGTAATCTGGTCCGGTGCCATGAAGGGCTTTATAGGTCATAACCAACACTTTGAATTGTGACCGGAAACTGATCGGCAACCAATGCAGATTGCGGAGTGTTGGTGTAACATGGGCATATTTGGGGAAGCCCATGATTGCTCTCGCAGCTGCATTCTGCACGATCTGAAGTTTCCGAACATTTTTCAAAGGTAGCCCCATGTAGAGAGCGTTACAGTAGTCAAGCCTCGAGGTGATGAGGGCATGAGTGACCGTGAGCAGTGACTCCAGGTCCAAGTAGGGTCGCAACTGGTGCACCAGGCGAACCTGGGCAAACGTCCCCCTCGCCACAGCTGAAAGATGTTTCTCTAATGTGAGCTGTGGATCGAGGAGGACGCCTAAGTTGCGAACCTTCTCTGAGGGGGCCAGTGATTCTCCCCCCAGGGTAATGGACGGACAGATGGCGTTGTCCTTGGGAGGTAAGATCCACAGCCACTCCGTCTTGTCTGGGTTGAGTTTGAGCTTGTTGACACTCATCCAGGCCCTAACATCCTCCAGGCACCGGCCCATCACTTCCACTGCTTCGTTGGCTGGACATGGGGTGGAGATGTATAACTGGGTATCATCGGCGTATTGATGATACCTCACCCCATGCCCTTGGATGATCTCACCTAGCGGTTTCATGTAGATATTAAATAGCAGGGGGGAGAGGACCGACCCCTGAGGTACCCCACAAGGGAGAGACCTAGATCGACCTCTGATCCCCTACTAACACCGACTGCGACCGACCAGAGAGGTATGAGGAGAACCACTGAAGAACAGTGCCTCCCACTCCCAACCCCTCTAGTCGGTGCAGAAGGATACCATGGTCGATGGTATCGAAAGCCGCTGAGAGGTCAAGAAGCACCAGGACAGAGGACAAGCCCCTGTCCTGGGCCCGCCAGAGATCATCCATCAACGCGACCAAAGCAGTTTCCATGCTGTAGCCGGGCCTGAATCCAGACTGTTGAGGACCTAGATAATCGGCTTCTTCCAAGGACCGCTGGAGCTGAAGTGCCACCACTTTCTCAACAACCTTCCCCATAAAGGGAAGGTTGGAGACTGGACGGTAGTTATTGAGTATGGCTGGGTCCAGGGAAGGCTTCTTGAGGAGGGGAAGTTCTTGAGGAAGTGTTGCTTCCTAAGTGGAGAATTTGATTTCACAGAAGTTTGATTTACTTGGAGTTATATTCTGTTGTTTAAGTGTTCCCTTTATTTTTTTGAGCAGTGTACATATAACAGTTTAGTTCCTAATGTAAAATATGTAATAAGTCATGATCAATTTGTCCCATTGATTTCAGTGGGTCCAAGTTCTAATTCAGTATGTTAATTGAATAAGCCTGTCAATGTGAGGTCAAATATTAGCAACCATTGATTCATTTCCATGACCTTCAGACCTTTCAGTGGTGCATTCATTGCTACTGTAGCTCAGACCATCTATTTTGTAATTTAGTAAATTACCAAATGCTTTAAAAAGTAACTTTTACACTTAAGCCAAATTTGCAAACTGTAGATTACAGGCCCTCCAGGATGTTGTGAACAAATTTGAAGATAGTCATAAATCTTTCGGGACTTGGGCATATAAAGCAAGATCATTGTCAGAAAGTATTCCTGCTTTGCTTGCATAGGACTCCTCCTTTACATGAACAATCTAATAGATTGTTAGTTAGTTGCTTTCAAAACATGCTCAATTTAGTCTGAACAAGCCAACAGGATTTTCTACAGTTGCCACTACAAAGAGCAAATATTGATCCAGAAGAGATGTGGGAAAAATTATGAGAGTAACAGTCTTCAAAAATAAAATTTTATTTATTTGTTTGCTTGCTTGTTTGTTAGTTCTTTTGTTTGTCTATCTGTTTGATTTTTTTATGCCACCCTTCTCCTTAGACTCAGGGTGGCTTACAACATGTTAGCAATAGCACTTAATTTTTTTAGTAGTACAGTAACACAAAATTCAGCAATTCATCCTTCCCATTAAAATGCAGATTTTCAATGTATTTTCATTTTCACTGAAAAAACTTATTAAATGTTTATAAAATTTATAAAGTTTACTTGATAATTAATTACTGGTATAAATATTAAAAATAATTCCTTGGTTGTATTGCTAATAGGCCAACTATCTTGCTCCTATGTATATTTAATCTGGGTGTTTTTAGTGTTTTTAAAATATTTTTAGTCTTTTTAAATATAATGTTTTTTTTAAAATTGTAAGCCATTCAGAGTCATTTACTAGGATGGACAGCTATAGAAATGGATTGATTGATTGATTGATTTATAATATATTAATTTCTTGCCCAACCTTAATCCCAATGAAACTGTTAGTTTTATTCATTGTAATGGTAGGAACTGTCATAACAGAACCACTGATAGGCTATTACATTTAAAATGTATATGAATCCTATATTATATTATTGCTACAGCTTATGCTTTTTTCCCCCAGCTCATGCTATATAGCTGCAGATGGTGTTCTTCAGGATTTTTTCCAAATGAAAAAATTCGGAACATAGGCATTTCTGCACATATTGATTCAGGAAAGACTACATTAACGGAACGTATTCTATTTTACACAGGAAAGATAGCAGAAATGCATGAGGTATTTATGAATCCATTGGTACCAATGGGGAGGACTGGTATTATTTCATTGTTTCTGTTTTATTGTCAGCTTTCAGAAACACTGTTAAATATAAGATGACATGCATGCAGGGGGAATGAAATAAACAGAATATATAAGAATGTTGGAGACAATAGTTGATTCTGTATTGTTAAAAATATAACAAAGGTGGATAATAAAATAATATGTAATGCTCTGGGGCTCTATAAATTGAGTTAGAGCTATAGTCTTAAATGGAAAAGATTTTGAACAAGAATGAAACTTTCAAAGCATGGTTGCCTATCAGAATCATTATAGGGATATAGTTAAGGCAGAGATCTTCAAACTTGGCAACGTTAAGACTTGTGGACTTCAATTCCCAGAGTTGGCTGAAGAATTCTGGGAGTTGAAGTCCACAAGTCTTAAAGTTGCCAAGTTTGGGGACCCATGGTATAAGGCTCTCCAAGAAGTCAGAATCCCACAGCAACATCCAGGATCTCTGTCCCCTTGGCTATAATGAATATTCATGGCTCCATCATCTGAAATTCCTGACAGAAAATAACACCTATATGTGAAAACCATTGTTTATGAAGTTTGATGCTACATATGTGGGTCGCTTAGAGTGCTGAAGAAATTTTTCTTTGGATAAATGAATCAGAAGTAGAATTTGAGAGAAGAGAAGCTGCATGGGATGTTGTTAAATCTGGCAGAAACCAAACGTTGTATTCATGATCTCTTTCAAATGTTGAATACATTTAAATGGGGAATAAGCCAATTAACTTTGAAACTTTCATACGCTTATTCATAATGGCCAGATTATTAATAGGAAATGGAAGTATAACTCAAGCCACATAAGATTTTATAGACTTAATTGGTCTTGCAAGTAAACAGGTCATTAGTGTTACTATTTCCAAACAGCCAGGATACTCCCTCCGTCCCTTTCTCTTGGATTTAGTATTAGATTTGGAAAATCAAAATAGGGTTAAAGTTAGTGACTTTCAATAGCTTTATTCTGTATAAGAGAACAATGATGCATGTACAGATATATTGATTTGTTGTCTTTCCTATTAGGTAAAGGGGAAAGATGGGATTGGTGCAGTGATGGATTCCATGGAATTGGAACGACAGCGAGGGATCACTATTCAGTCTGCTGCTACATACACCATCTGGAAAGACACAAATATTAACATAATTGATACTCCAGGTAAGGTTCTTGCATACCATATTTAGTTCTCCACATGCTTCATTTCTATTTGCTGTAAAGAAAAGAATACTTATTTAACAACTTTCAAATCTAGTTTGTGATTTTTTTTTTAATCCAGCTGATTAGCAAATAGGATTGGCAGTATGAAACTTCACACTAGTCTTGTTTTTAACTAGAATTCTTCTAAATATATAAAGTGGAATTAGGATTAGTCATGTTCATATTCATTTCAGTTTTGTGTTGCCTGGTTCATCAGTCACAGAAAGTCTTACCATATTTTTTGGAGTATAAGACGTACCTTTTTCACTCCTGAAAATTTGGGCGTGTCTTATACTCCAAATGTAGCTTTTACGAAGCCTTTTTTAGCCCTAATGAAGTGCTAACAAGGTGAAGCCAGTGCTTTGCTAGCTAAGCGATCTTCCCTTTGCCTGCTTTTTTTCACAGCTGCTCCCTCTGAGTCTATGGAGAGGGGCGGCATACAAATCTAATAAATAATAATAATAATAATAATAATAATAATAATAATAATAATATGAGCCGGGGTGGCGCAGCAGGTAGAGTGCTGTATTGCAGGCCACTGAAGCTGACTGTAGATCTGAAGGTCAGCAGTTCAAATCTCATCACCGGCTCAAGGTTGACTCAGCCTTCCTTCCTTCCGAGGTGGGTAAAATGAGGACCCAGATTGTGGGGGCAATAGCCTAGCTCTGTTAGAAAGTGCTATTGCTAACATGTTGTAAGCCGCCTTGAGTCTAAGGAGAAGGGCGGCATAAAAAATTGAATAAATAAATAGAATAAATAAATAATAATAATAATAATAACAACAACAGCAACAACAATCAGTTTCCGGGCTTCAGAAGCCTTTTTTCAGCCCTAACACTAATGAAGTGATCTGCTAGTGAAGTCATCTTCCATGCTTTGCTAGCAAGGGATCTTCCACCTTTTTTCAGCCCTAACAAGGTGCTAACGTGCTTTGCTAGCAAAGCTATCTTCCCTTTGCCTGCTTTTCTCATTGTTTCTCTCTCTGAAGATAGAGAGAAGTGAAGTGTTTTAGAAACTGTTTTTTATCCCCAACCAGGGGATAAAAAGCAAGCATGCATGCTCAAAACCAACAAACTAATGTGCTGAAGCTGACCAGACTGCTTAGTCATGGTGAATATGCAGATTGTAATGTAATCTAATTGGCTGACAAAAGTATATAATGCACCTTTGCATAGGTGTGGCTTGGTTTGAAGGTATTGTGGCTTAGTATGGTTTAGAGTGGCTTGTGAATTAGTGTGGCCTGTGGTGGCGAAAGACTTGTAGCTGAATATTATAACGGAGAATAGTAAACAGAGAATTGTTAGTACTGTACTGTACTTTGTATAGTAACTATTAGAGCAGTGGTTCTCAACCTAGGGGTCAGGACCCCTTTGGGGGTCGAATGACCATTTCACAGAGGTCGCCTAAGACCCTTGGAAAAGACAAATTTCCCATGGTGTTAGGCACTAAAGCTTCTATTCTGGCGTCTTGGAACATATTTTTACAATCTGACCAATCAGTCGTTTACAGTGGGGGTGTCCCTCTGACCTTCCTGCCAATCAGCTTAAAGCTCTGTTGGGAGAATTAGTGCTAGACTTACGTTTGGGGGTCATCGCAACAAGAGGAACTGTATTAAGGGGTCACGGCATTAGAAAGGTTGAGAACCACTGTACTAGAGAGATACAGTAGCTACAATGTAAATAGTGTCAGTTTGCTATGAAATAAGTAAATATTTTCCTAAGAAGCTCTGCAGTACATGTCTTCAATTATCTTCAGAATAAAGGTTCCTGATACCCTGGTCTGAGGCAGGCTGGTTAGCTGCTTTGGCTATCTGGGTGGGCTAGCTTCTGCAAAACGTTACTCCAACAGAGAATTCACCAATGAAAATGCTGTTGCTCTTTGTTACCTTTCGCTGCTTGGAAAACAATATAAAAGCAATAAACACTGCAAAAGCAGTCAGACATCTTAGCATCCTGCAATGATAGATCTCTAATTCCATCAGACATGCTCAATTAAATGGTGGCTTAGCTTACATTTGTTGCTTGCCATTTTTGAAAACCATAAAAAAATAGGAAATGTGGCATGAATTCAGTAACAGCAGTGAATCCTAAGGTGGTTAAAAACTTTTACATACAATTATTTCACTTATAGGACATGTTGATTTCACAATTGAAGTGGAAAGGTCACTGAGAGTTCTTGATGGGGCCATTCTCGTGTTGTGTGCTGTTGGAGGGGTTCAGTGCCAGACAATGACAGTCAACAAACAAATGAAGCGATATAATGTTCCATTCTTGACCTTTATCAATAAATTGGATCGCACAGGCTCCAATCCAAACAGAGCCATACATCAATTAAGGTAGGAACTTCTAAATTTAAATTATTTATTTATTTATTTATTTATTTATTTATTGGATTTCTATGCCATCCCTCTCCGAGGACTCGGGGAGGCTCACAACATATAAAATATACAATACATAATGTAATCCAATTAACTAATTAAAAATCTAGAAACCCTCCAAAAACCATAAAAACCAATCATTCCATGCATCCTACCTACCTGTCACCTGACTTGTAAGCTGCCTTTTCAAAACTCTAGTAGATAAAATGATGAGGAATCACTGCCAATTTGTATCAAGGCTATTTTAAGTTGATATAGAAAAGATGTCCTTGTTATTGCATACAAATAATTTCACTATAAAATATGAAAAGACCCTTAAAGTCAGCTGCTTAATTTCATGTCTAAATCTTGTAATTGGATAATCATTCTGAATTCATGATCACCAAATGCAGTCATTTGTTCCTTTTATGAAATCAACTGGACAAAATTGTGTCTCTGAGATCAGAACTTGTCCATGAATATAAATAAACAGTTTCTCTAGTTTTGCCAAGACTGTGTGAAATAAGATTGCTGATGATCACCTGATATAAATGTCACAAAATCATAATGAAAACATCCTAAATTTTTCAGCCAGGATTTTACCTGTGATGGTTGCATTGTTTGAAACTTGTTAAGAATTGAGCAGTGTAAACATTTACTAGTAATAGTAGTATTTCCTCATCTATCACTTATAATTCCACTAATAAGTGATTATGTTTTTCTGAATAAAATATGTAAACATTTAGAATGTTCTATCAGTCAAGAATTTTGCAGATACAGTACTTACACTGAAGAATAAAAATTGAAGAATGTAAATATTTCTTATTTTACTTTAAAAATAAAAGCCTGTTATCATTTGTGCGTGTCTCTTCCTAGATATATCTCAATATTCATAATTCATGCCAAATATGCAGAATTTGTACCAAAGAGATTACTCAACTGCAGTTAAAAGCTAGTGAACAAGTCATGATGCAGAGGTCAGAGATTATCTCTACTGTTCTCACCTTCAGCTTTATAATTTTTACAGAAATCCACCATCATTCTCCAAGCTCAATGAACTTATAATGGGAGAAATAGACTTCATGACTATTTATGCTTGCAGTTAATATAGAAATTGTATATATTTTTAATTTTTACAGAACCAAGCTAAAACAAAATGCTGCTTTTATTCAAATCCCAATGGGACTGGAAGGGCAACTCAAAGGAATTATTGATTTAATTGAAGAAAAAGCTATATACTTTGATGGTGATTTTGGGTAAGGTGCTAAAATTTCTCAATACAAGGGACATGTTTCATGTCCTGCAGGTAGAGTTTTACTTCTAAAAATAAACTTCAGCAGTTTTCATTATTCGGAAAAGGCAAGTCAGGAATAGCACAGCATAATATTTGTTGTCTTTTAACTATAATGTATTATCCGGGTTCACACACTCTGTTGAGCTCTAGAGTAATTTGTTTGCCCTTGCCTAAGCAAGAACCCATATATTGTGATTTCTATTGTGATGAGGGTTTATAGTTTAAGATTAAATTTGAAGCTTGTCATTCTGGTGATTAAAACAAACTGTGTGTTTGATTGAATCTTTGGCCATTCTTCCTCCAGTTCACCTCTTATTAGGAAATTCTGTTGTTGATTTTAAACATCATGGGAGGTTGCATTGGAACTTTCCATGGATAATCAATACCAAGAAGGAGCCTCCTCATAATCAGATTTTGAAGCATGTGAGAGGCGTGTGGCTCATTATGTAGTTTGAAGCCTTTTAATCTAAGGCTCAATCCATTTATCTTTAGAAAAGTGAGAACTTGGAGGAAAAAGCACATTATCCCATATTTCTAGATGTCTTAATTATAATAGATCGATGCATTGCATCCACATTGGCTTCACGATCTGTGATGTCTTATTGATTAAATACTGGATTTGGGTACTCAATAATGATATCAGGGTCTGTTCTGGGTCCTATTCTTTTTAATATTTTTGTGAGTGACATAGGGGAAGGTTTGGTAGGGAAGGTTTGCCTATTTGCCGATGACTCTAAAGTGTGCAATAGGGTTGATATTCCTGGAGGCGTCTAATATGGTAAATGATTTAGCTTTACTAGATAAATGGTCAAAGCAATGGAAACTGCTGTTTAATGTTTCCAAATGTAAAATAATGCACTTGGGGAAAAGGAATCCCCAATCTGAGTATTGTATTGGCAGTTCTGTGTTAGCAAATACTTCAGAAGAAAAGGATTTAGGGGTAGTGATTTCTGACAGTCTCAAAATGGGTGAACAGTGCAGTGCAGTCAGGCGGTAGGATGCTTGGCTGCATAGCTAGAGGCATAACAAGCAGGAAGAGGGAGATTATGACCCCGCTATATAGAGTGCTGGTGAGACCACATTTGGAATACTGTGTTCAGTTCTGGAGACCTCACCTACAAAAAGATATTGACAAAATTGAACGAGTCCAAAGACGGGCTACAAGAATGGTGGAAGGTCTTAAGCATAAAACGTATCAGGAAAGACTTAATGAACTCAATCTGTATAGTCTGGAGGACAGAAGGAAAAGGGGGGACATGATCGAAACATTTAAATATGTTAAAGGGTTAAATAAGGTCCAGGAGGGAAATGTTTTTAATAGGAAAGTGAACACAAGAACAAGGGGACACAATCTGAAGTTAGTTGGGGGAAAGATCAAAAGCAGCATGAGAAAATATTATTTTACTGAAAGAGGAGTAGATGCTTGGAACAAACTTCCAGCAGACGTGGTAGATAAATCCACAGTAACTGAATTTAAACATGCCTGGGACAAACATATATCCATCCTAAGATAAAATACAGAAAATAGTATAAGGGCAGACTAGATGGACCGTGAGGTCTTTTTCTGCCATCAGACTTCTATGTTTCTATATCTTTTTTACTGGCTAACAAAAAAGCTGCAGGAAACCAGAAGAGGGGAGCAGCTGGAGCATGCAGAAATTAGTTTGTAGATCTAAAGCTTCCGATTCATTTCCTTTAGTTAAAATCACCAAAGGCTGTTATAGCTGTAGATTTGAATAATTGATAATTTAGAAAATCACATTCATAGAGCTGAGGTTTTCCCAAACTAGAAAAAATAAGCGAAGATGAAAATTAAAATGTATCAGTCTGTGTGCTGCTGGGGATCATAATTCTTTTCAAGCCAGCTGTCCAAAATACCAGATTGTACAGTTGAGGCTGAATATTGATGACCTTTTTATTTTTCCTGTTCCTGTAGCCAGATTGTTAAATATGACGATATCCCTCCTGAGTTCAGAGCAGAGTCTTCAGATCGCCGCCAGGAACTGATTGAATGCGTCGCAAACAGTGATGAAAAACTTGGAGAGCTTTTTCTTGAAGAGAAAATCCCAACAGTGACTGATTTGAAAGTAAGAGAATTTAATCGTTTGTTTTCTTTTTTGAAAACATTCCAATTCCAAGGCCTTAGGAATTAAAATATTTCTACTATTCGTGTAGAGTGGCATTATGCATAGAACAAAACAAAATAGATACTTTCATAGGAATCATCAAGGAATAAGATTTCATGCTCTACAATTTACTCAAATTTAATGCTTTCGAAAACAGTGATAACATAGAGCGATTTGAATATTTGAAGTTTTTTTTTAATTTTCTTAATCTCAATAATATTTGACTCAATACAAAGTCACTCAAATGACTGTAGCTATATCAAGTTTTGGGGAAATGATATATATTCTGACTGAACTTTTCCTGGGTTTCTCTGCTGGAGATTCCAATCATTTTTTTGCAATTTAGAAAAAGGTTCCTTCTTTTTTAAAAATAAAGGTAAGCAAAAAAATTAAAAAGTGGTAGTTTTCTTAAACTTGAAACATAAGAATAGAGACATATAACAATATCTGAAAATTTACAAGATAGTTGAGTTTCTAAGCACCCTTAACCAGGCCGAAGCAAATTGTTTTGCTTCCTAAGTATATCTAAGCATTCTTCACCAGGCCAAAGTAAAAATAGGAAGAGGAGGAAAAAATATGGTTATGTTTGACCTATGTCTGGACTAGGTTATATTTTTACATAGAGTGGAGAGCCAGGATATATGCTATCTGCAGGGACAGTGTTGAATTACACCAGGGACTTTGAAATTGGATGCATTTAGGGCCAGGCATAACATCCTTCAATTCCCTGCTATTATTTGGCAAGTATAACTCAGCACTCTTGTCCTTATGATACCAGCGAGATCAAGAAAATTTAACATGTCTTTTTTTATTGTAACTATTAGAAGGATCTTTAAAGGACATCAAAACCTTTTACTAAATGTATCGGAGAGTAAGGACTATTATACCCTCATCTTTTACTGCCTGATTTAAACCACCTACACAATAATCAAAGAAGTTAAAATAAGGCAACAACTAATATTAAAAATAGTGGGACAGCCTTTCTTTGAAATGTTGGATTGTATCTGGTTTTATCAATTTTCTGTATTCCTGATCTCTGAATGTAAATAAAGGATTGGATTGGATCGGATTGGATTAAGATCATGGATTACTTGCAGCCAAGTCCAGATTCAATCCAAGTATCTTCAGATTGTTAAGTCTGACTAGTACTTCACTTTGCTTCTTAGATTTCTGTTGATAGTACTAGACCACATAGACCAAATACATAATTTGAATAAAGAACTATAAGATTTGTATACCAATCTTCAGGTTTGAGAAATACTGCATACTGCAATAAATAACAGAATAACAGAGTTGAAAGGGACTTTGGAGGTCTTCTAGTCCAACCCCCTGCTTAGGCAGGAAACCCTACACTGCTTCAGACAAATGGTTATCCAACATCTTCTTAATAACTTTCAGTGTTGGAGCATTGGCAACTTCTGGAGACAAATTGTTCCATTAATTATTTTGACTGTCAGGAAATTTCTCCTTAGTTCTAGGTTGTTTCTCCAAAGCATTATAAAGTGACATTAACACTTCACATGATACTGTAGGAAGTTGATGCAGCCAGCATTCATTTGTTACTACTTTGAATGTAGAAGTATTGTATTTTATTACTTTTAAGAGCTGAACTAAATTGTAGCATTAGAAAGTATATGTGTCTACAGTATCTTTCTCATGACACTTTGCTGCTATCCATGGAAGCATTAAGCTTTTGCAACCAGTCACGAATAGCTACAAATGACTGGAGGGTAAGGAAGCTGCCTGAAGGAAACCAGCTGTTTGGTGTGATAGACAAGGTTGTGACAGAACTTAGAGGTCATCATTTCCAGTCTTGCTTTTTTTGTCTAATGACTAGAGGTGTGATATTGGCATGTAACCAATGATAGTTGTTTCCCAGAAAATACAGACTGTTCTGCTGAAAGACCATTTTATTGCAGGTTTATCCTTGACAGTTTACTTTTAATTGCTTCTTCTAATGTATAAATTGAGTAGTGTAAATGGAAACTCTGTCACCATAGCTGAACTCTGTTTAATTTAGGACTGATTTGGCTTGAAGACTTGATGAGCCTGGAAAATACAGGCTCTGGTATTTAGAAGTCATCTCCTGTTATCCTTCTTAGAATTTGATGACTTATAGTCTGGGAAACCATTGCCTGCTGTTGATCATTCAATTTACTGCTTGATCCCATCTCTTACGTAACAATTAAAAGGTTAAGATCCATGTTAAGTGCTCTTACATAATCATTTGGTCTGAAGGTCGTATTATACTCCAGGATTTCAACTGCAGAATTCATTTGGAATCTCCACCTCAGTTGAGAGTTACTAAACCTCTTTGGCTACTTCAATATTTGAATACTTAGAAAATCCAGCAGAAATATGTACAGGCTGATCTTAAATATTTTAGTGTTAAACTAATTACTTAAATATTCAATGGACTGAAGTCTTTCATCTTAATTTGGAAAATATCCACATGTTCATTTACCCCACTCACTAAATCAATTGTGCCTTTTCATCTATGTAAAACTGAAACTAGTGCAAAATAGGATGAATTCTCTTCAGGCTGTTTCAATTTTAGACATGTTTTGGTTTTTCACATAATGCACAAACTAGCTTATAGAAATGGTAACCACAAAGACGGAAATTGATGTTTTACTTAGGTTACATTAAAAAAAAGTTTAAATGATTTTATGGAGACCCGGTGCCTATGAATTTAGAAGGAAAATGGGTTCACTCAAAAATCTGTTTTTCTACAAACTCGGGTCATTTTTTAAAAAATTCAGGATTATATAAATTTGTGAATTACATCATTTCAGTTCTAAGCATGGGATGCCTGTCAACTTTCACATTGCAAAGAATGTTGAACTGCCAGGTGAGAATGAAATAATTAAATAGGAAAACACCAAGAAGATGCACAAGTGAAAAAAAACCCCAAAATTGTCCAGTATTGATTTAAAATAAGACGTTCTTCTATTCTTTAGCATGTAGGCATTTATCAGAAGGAAAGTGAGAAAAAGGAATATCATTTTCTGCTTCCTATTTTCCAGCATTGTCACTGCTGATTTGGTGGTCGTAGTCATAAATTTGAAACTTGACATATAATTAAAACTTTTTATCTAGTCTATTTTCAGCTCTGACTAGTAATTGCTCTCCATTATTTAAATACGGCCTTTTCATCACCTGATCCTTGCTACTTTTAGCACAGCTATGGCTTGAATAGTGCCATATGTCTCATCTTCCTTTACAGACGAAACCTTTAGCAGGATTGTTCCTCTTGGCAGCTAGAGATAACAAGCATTTTGCTATGGCTTCATGCTGTTTGTGTCTATTCCTGTTACCTGGGTGCTGTAATGAGACTTCCACATTCACATGTCTTACAGTGCTTGCAACAAAATCAAAGGAAAATTATAGCCTTTTGTGCTGTATTTATAAATTGCAGCATCATAGAACTGCTGGATGTAGGAAGATAACTTAAAATTGTTGTTCAGAACAGGAGCATTTCTTATTTTATGCAGATATTTCTTTCAGATCAGTTTATTGAAATAAAAGTGTACATTATTTTTGAGTTTTGAAGTATTGTAGTCATCTATGTTTTCCTGCTTAGTAAATGACATCACATCATATACCATAAATGGCTGATTTTAAATTATTTAATAAATTTGAGAAAGACCAAAGATTGGGCTTGTTTGAACTAATTTGTCCACAGTGATTAATGTTTGAACTGTGGCAGCCAGCCAGATGAACTAGATTATTTTTATTGCTGGATATTTATTTTTAGCCAGTCTCACAGGAGATGGCAGCACTAAAACAATTTTGGCTGATCTAAAAAAGCTGAGCAGGAATTTTCAGGGTTATAGACCATATTTGGAAAATAAAAAATCTGAGATCATATGAGGTGGTAGAAACCTCATATTATCTTTCTGCCAGAAAAGTAACATGGCCACTTAGTCATCAAGAACCAAGATCTCATTATTTATTAAAGGTCAAATGCTTAAATTATGGCTTTGTTTTCATATTATATATTTGCCACGGAAATGAAATTCTGGCTATTGTGCCACACACTGAGAAGGAAGATAACAAAAGTAATTAGTCAAAGTGTAAGGACACTTACACTGATGGGACGGGAACAGATTTTTCTAGTTGGGAGATCTCTCTCTCTCCTGTAGATATCCTATGCAAGGGGGCAAAAAGAGATTTGAAATTTAAAAGCTTAACCTGGACATTTTGAGAGTTAGCTTTCCTGGTAAGAGGAAAATAACTTATCAAAACAAGAGATATATGGATAATCAGGCTTCCTATTTGAAAGAGAGGCCTGCATATTTATTTATTCATTTATTCATTCATTCATTCATTCATTCATTCATTCATTCATTCATTCATTCATTTATTGGATTTGTATGCCGCCCCTCTCCGTAGACTCGGGGCGGCTAACAACAATGATAAAAACATCATGTAACAATCCAATACTAAAACAACTAAAAACCCTTATTATAAAACCAAACATACTATGCATAAATTGTAATGGCCTAGGGAGAAGGAATATCTCAACTCCCCCATGCCTGGCGGTATAAGTAAGTCTTGAGTAGTTTACGAAATACAGGGAGGATGGGGGCAGTTCTAATCTCCGGGGGGAGTTGGTTCCAGAGGGCCAGGGCCACCACAGAGAAGGCTCTTCCCCTGGGGCCCGCCACGCAGGAGAAAGTGATGCAAGAATCTGAACACTGATTTCATCATAAATGGGTCTTGAATTTTATATGCTACCAAAACTTCCTAATTTCTTGTGTTCTTGTTTAACTAATGAAACAAATTGTTTAATTTGTTCCCACTTAAGCTGTCAGGAGAAGATTTATATTTTCAGGTTTTAAAAATGCTCGCTTTAGTAAACTAACAGGCATTTAGAATCTTCATTCGCCAACTTCGGATATGAATCATTGGCTCCCAAGATTGATAAACAATTTCAAATCATAGGACTGAGCAAGTCTAGATTAAGTGGGTAGGATTTTAAGTTTCTGAAATGGCTCTTCTTCATTTCAGCCTCTTTTATATCAATAGACCAGTGATGGCAAACCTTTTGTGCCAAAAGGTTGCAATAGCATGTGCACGCTTGCATGCACCTATAATTTATTTATTTAATTTATTTAATTGGATTTGTATGCCTCCCCTCTCCGAGGACTCAGTGCCCTTTCCCACACACATGCGTGCACAAAAAAAACCCCTGCCTCGCCCCCCTACACATGCTCACAGGCCTCACTGAAATCTCCGGACTTACAGAAGGCCTCCAGAGCCTGTGGATGGTGAAAAACAGTCCCAATGGGCCTAATGGAAGTTTGGAAATGAACTTCCGATAGCTCGTTGGGACTGTTTTTTGCCATTCACAGACTCCAGAGGCTTTCCTGAAGTCTAGAGAGGGCAAAAACAATCCCTACCCACCCCCAGAAGGCCAAAAATCAACTGGCCAAGGTACACATGTATACTGGAACTGATATAGGGCAACGCCTTGCGTGGCCTCAGATATGGGTCCATGTGCCACTTGTGGCATTTGTGCCATAGGTTCACCATCATGGTCATAGGCCATTAAGACAGAATATCTTGCTCTAAAACCCACATCCCCTCAGTTGCTACATTCCCAGCTCCAGTAATGTTCTGAGCTGAAGCTGAGCTCATTCTCCAACTTTTATTGTCCTTTCGGTCCTCTGTTCATCTTATTGAAGCCCAGGCCTGCTGTATAACTTCTTTTTGTTTACTATATTTCTTTTAATCATTCACCCCATTTTTAATCAGATTTTCCTATTACAGCTAGTCCTTGACTTATGACCAGAATTGAACCCAACATTTATGTTGTTAAGTGAACCATTTGTTAAAGTGAGTTTTGCCCCATTTTATGACCTTCCTTGCCACAGTTGTTAAGTGAATCACCACAGCAGATAAGTTAGTAACAAGTTAAGTGAATTGAGCTTCCCCCTTGACATTGCTTGTCAAAAGGTTGGATAAAGGGATCACGTGATCTTGGGACACACGGCAGCAGTCATAAGTATAAGCCAAACATTTAAATTTTGATCACATGATCGGGGGATGCTACAAAGGTCGTAAGTGTGAAAAGCAGTCATAAGTCACTTTTTTCAGTGCCTTTGTAACTTTGAATGGTGACTAAAAGAACTGTTGTAAGTTGAGGACTACGTATAATGGGGTTTTAATCTACTGTTGATGTTTGACTTTTTTTATTGTACTATTATATTATTTTTATTGTGGCAAGCTGCCCTGAGTCCTACGGGATTGGGCAGCATAGAAGTTGAATGAATTAAATTGAATTAAATTATACAATCCAAAGGCAATTCCATCAAGAAGAAGAAAGAGGTAATAAGTGTATTCTGAATAGACTTAGCTGCATCTTGAGAAATGAAAAATAAACACAGGGAGGTTTTTTGTTTTTAAAATGAACATATGCCCAATTAAAAAGATTAGATTATTATTAGAGTTGGAAGGGACCTTGTAGGTCATCTAGTCCAACCCCCCATTCAAGCAGGAGTCTCTATACCATTTCGTAAAAATGGCAGTCCAATCTCCCTTTGAAAGTCTCAAGTGTTGGAGCTCTCTCAATCTCTGCAGGCAAGTTGTTCCACTGGTCTCATTGTCAGCAAGTTCCTCCTTATTTCCAGGTTGAATCTCTCTTTGGTCAGCTCCCATCCATGATTCCTTATTTGGCCTTTTGGTTCTCTGGAAAACGGCCTGGCCCCCTCCTCTGTGGTAGCCCCTCAAATATTGGAACACTGTTATTTATTTTTTGATTTGATTTGATTTGATTTGATTTGAATGTCGTCCCTCTCCGTAGACTTGGGGCGGCTAACAACAATAATAAGACAATATAAACAAATCTAATATTTAAGTTTAAGTTAAATTTTAAAACCCTAATTTAAGAAACCAACCATACATATAGACATACCAAGCATAAATTTTATTAGCCTAGGGGGGAAGAAATATCTCAATTCCCCCATGCCTGACGACAGAGGTGGGTTTTAAGGAGCTTACGAAAGGCAAGGAGGGTGGAGGGAACTCTGATCTGTTATCATAACAGAAAAGATAAAGAACTTATTGCCAACCATGGTGAACGAAGCAACATTTCTGCTATATTTTTTTCATATGCTAAGATTCAGATTTTTGATTATGGTGGGACAAGTGAATGCAAAAAATAGTTAATAATGAAGTATAAATGTTGTGATACTTCCTAGCTTGCAATAAGAAGAGCAACACTCAGTAAGACCTTCACACCTGTACTGCTTGGAACTGCTCTGAAGAACAAAGGGGTGCAACCACTATTGGATGCTGTTCTGGCGTATCTCCCAAATCCATCAGAAGTGCAGAATTATGCATTATTGAACCAGGAGTAAGTACTAAGAATGAATGGAGGAGAAAACATAGTGTATTTTTTGATATGGATCCATTTCAGATGAGATTGTATAGTAGGGAATCTGCGAATTTGTAATTCTAGCTCAACTGGGAGAGCACACGATTATGGAAAAGTGATCTAGTTTTTATAGAACTTTTCCTAAACAAACAAACATCACCGCCAATGACTATATACCACTGCACCTTGGAGATGATAGATAGAAACTAGATAACCAAGTTTCCTTTCTTCCAGGATTTGGACTATTAATATTATTTAAGTTATAATATATTACTCCAGTTATCATTGACATTCATACATAAAAAACTATTTTTCTATTCAAATTTTGGGCAAAGCTTCATTAAATTCTAAGTCAGTGCTAGGGCATTTTCCTGATAATGAAGAAATAGGCAGATGTTTGGAGCCAGTAATGTTTTATAAAACACTGTCTATTTCCTCAAGTTCTGAGAAGTCCATGGCACAATTCTTTATTTCACAAAAACATTTTCCTTGGCATAGAGACATAGTCGTTTTATGGTATCCCAGGCATCTTTATAGAAATCCTACCCTGCCTACAAATTGACAGTATGGCATGATCTTGACTCTACCAGCTGCTCAAATAGACTAAGAAAATAAAGTTAAAAGTCTGAAATTCCAGTCAGCACCTATAGTTCTCTCTCTTCTGTTAAACATAAAACTAAACCACACATTCCGTAGTATTGCAGAATTTTCTTGCCTATGGATCAGGGATGGCAAACTTTTTTGGTTCGCGTGCCACAACCATTCCCTCTCCTTGCATGCACACACACATACACACTGTGCCCCTGAGCATGAACACAATACCCCTCATTCCCAGTCATGTGCACAGGACTCACTGAAGCCTGGGACAGTGCAAAAAATGGGCAAACAGGAAGTTTGGAAAAACAGACTTCTGCTTTTCCCTTTGTGCTGTTTTTTGCACTTTGGGGCTTCAGGAAGCTTCCCCAAGGCTGAAAATCAGCTGGCTAGTGCATGCATGTGTGCTGGAGCTAACATAGGGCAACCCCTTGCATGCTCTCCGATATGGCTCCGCATGCCCCCTGTGGCACGCGTGCCATAGATTCACCACGACGGCTATAGATAAATGATATGACTGGGATAGTTTAGCAGGAAATAAGGAGAGGCTAGATTTGTCGCCATGTTTTTAAAAAAGTAAATTTAAGATCTATTAGCAATTGTAGCAGATCCAGATTTAAAGCATCCTGTTGAGTGAAACTTCAAAGTGGCCCTAGTTTAAAACTGGAGTGGCTACCACCAAAGCCTGGAAAACGCAGCCAAAATACTGTGAACTATTCCCCATGTTGAGAATACCTCTAAAAATCATATCCTGAACTAATAGATGCATTGGTGTAGCCTGTAAGTGGGGACAAATAAAAAAACCTGGATTGCTGGTGCTAATTGAGCTTGGTGATAAATTAGTGGAGAAGGCTATATAGAGCTTCAGATTGGATTTGACTCAGAATGTGCAGGAAGATAAATGCACCGCCACCCTTCATGCATTAAAGCAACACATTGGACTTCTGCTGAAGCCATACTCTCCTGGAAACCATAGTTCCGTCTAAGCTGAGCAGTGAGCAATCGCTCACTTAAAAATCATCATCAACTCAGAGTTTTCCAAACCTGCCCAGAAGCCGAGAGGGAAAGAGTGAGAGGGAAGGAGAGAGAGAGGAAGAGAGAGAAACAGATAGAAAAAAGAGAGGAAGGAAAAGAGAAAGAAAAAGAATGGGAGTAAGGAAGAGAGAAAGAAAATCAAAATCCAGTTTGAAACTAGCTCAACTATTTAAGTGGCATTTTGATATTGATAGAGTTGCCCTATTATGAGCTCACTGTTATAGACACACAGTACAGTATTTTATTTTTAAATTCTCTGAGGCAAAACAGGGTGGTTTGTTTGTTTGTTTGTTTGTTTATTTATTTATTTGTTTGTTTATTTATTTATTTATTTATTTATTTATTTATTATTTCTGTGCCGCCCAGTCCTGAAGGGACTGCCGTTCAGACACTATACTTTTCCGCCCCCCCCCCCAAAAAAAAATTAGAGGGAACACTGCTGGAAACAGATGCAGCTGCTTTAAGGAGTGACAGGCAGGGTCTATATTTATACTCCTGTATGATTTGAAGCAGCCCGTTTGAATCAAATCAAAAACATTGCACAATATTGGTATCATCTGCTGTTGCAATGGTAGCTAGTATAGATGAGGTTTTTTTTATAATAGCTCATTGTTGGCCAAGAGAGTAGATTACATTAAACCTGTCTTGATGTCCTTGCTATGAGTTACAGTATAAAGCACTTGGTGATGTGTATAAAATGAAGACATTGTTTTGGGAAGGCATCTCCAGAACACAGCTTTATATTTTTTCACAGTTCTTACAAATGCAGGATCTGTCAGACACCAGAATAACCGGTGTCTGTTGACAGTGCTTCTTCCATACCATCTCCAGCTCTCTTCTGATACTATTGTCCAAATCCACAGAATCTGATAGTCCAAACTATATAGTGTTCAAATACTAATTCTTCATCTTACATAAGTCTGTACATTAAAGCTCCGCAACAATAACAGATTGATAAAATACTTCTAAAATACTGGCATTTAAACTAAATTTTATTTTGCTAAAGGGATCGTCCAGAAAAATCCAGGATTTTGCTAGGTTATGCCCGAGATGATTCCCTGCCATTTTTGGGCCTGGCATTTAAACTTGAGGTAAGTTTGTATTTTTTTATTTAATAAAATAAAATATCCAACTATCAGAAAGGTATTTCCTCTACAAAAATCAGTGTGGGTGTTACACCTAGGAGATGTTTAAAGATACATTATATTATTTGGAGGGGAAAGCCTTACATTTTTAAAAAATCTTCTGAGCTTTTGGTTTTTGCTACTTCCAGGCTGGACGTTTTGGGCAGCTGACCTACATTCGTGTTTATCAAGGGATGCTAAAGAAAGGTAGCTATATATATAACACCAGGACTCAGAAAAAGACACGGGTGCAAAGATTTGCCCGCATGCATGCAGAGAAGCTGGAGGTGAGTGAGGTGTTAGGACATGCCATTTCCAACCTATGCAGACTTTTTTTTTCAGCAAGTGAAACATTTCTTCTTAATAAGCAGACGTAACTCAGGATGTTGTTGCATTGAGGATATGGAAGAGAAGAGTCCCTTATCTGCACAGTGAGGACTCTATTCTTATAACATTCCCCCTACAATTTCTTTTCTAACTATGTGGAATATTCTCAGTTTTTCCTTTGGCCACTTCTGTCATTCATTCATTCATTCATTCATTCATTCATTCATTCATTCATTCATTCATTCATTCATTCATTCATAGATAGATAGATAGATAGATAGATAGATAGATAGATAGATAGGTTCGTTCGTTCGTTCGTTCGTTCGTTCATTCATTCATACATAGATAGATAGATTCATTCATTCATTCATTCATAGATAGATAGATTCATTCATTCATTCATAGATAGATAGATAGATAGATAGATAGATTCATTCATTCATTCATTCATAGATAGATAGATAGATAGATAGATTCATTCATTCATTCATTCATTCATTCATTCATAGATAGATAGATAGATAGATAGATAGATAGATAGATTCATTCATTCATTCATAGATAGATAGATTCATTCATTCATTCATTCATTCATAGATAGATAGATAGATAGATAGATAGATAGATAGATTCATTCATTCATTCATTCATTCATTCATATATAGATAGATAGATAGATAGATAGATAGATTCATTCATTCATTCATTCATTCATAGATAGATAGATAGATAGATAGATAGATAGATAGATTCATTCATTCATTCATTCATTCATTCATTCATTCATTCATTCATTCAATTTCTATGCCTCCTTCTCCTGAAACTCAGGGCGTCTTACAACATATTAGAAATCTAAATAAAACTGTATTCTAAATAAACCCCACAGTTAAAACTACACAAACAGGTCCACACGTCATACATCAGACATTCGTTCATTGGGCGGGGCAAGATGTCAAGTTTTAATGGCCCCAAGCCTGCCGGCAAAGGTAGGTCTTCAAAACTTTGCAGACAGCAAGTGCTCTGAAAGATGAGAACCACTCGGCATTCCCTTGGTTCTCTCCTGTACTCTTTCTACGCTATTCTCCAATATTATATATAGAGAGAGGAGGAAGTTGAGGAGATGTTTCATCAGAGTTGAGTTTATTTATTTAACATAGCTTCCTGCTGCTCTAGAAAACCAGTTGATGCTTCATCAGTGATTGTTCTCTTTGTTTTCAAGGGGGGTTCATCACTCTCCAGTCTCCATTTAAAATATGGAGAAGTTGCCTATCTAAGAGTTTGACCCTGGTTCATTCTATTGTGTGTCCTGTGCTTTCCCCAACCCTGATCTGTGCCAATGCACTCTCCCCATTCGCTTCTTTGTGACTCCCATTTTCTTTGCATATCAAATAAATGGAACAGCTTTCAAGAAATAGCAAATACCTGTTGGAAGGCAAGAACATTTTCATTTAAATTGCTGGACCTTTACAAGGGAAAAAAGGAAAGAAAAACAACATCTATGCGAATAGAGGAGTTTAAATGTACATTTAAGTAAATTGTACTTTTGGAAGTAGAGACATAACCCATAATTCTTCACCTTAATGTGTTACAAAGTAGGAGTTTCTCTTAACTTAGTTTATCTTGAAGACTTTGTTTCATGAATCTGGGATGGCAATTAGCTTGTTCCTTATATAAACAATCAGTTTTTCACTGTGTTTGGAACTGCTTGCCATTTTTTCAATCTTACCAGATTTTCTGCTGATAGAGATCATTTATGATTGGCTGAAGATACCATGGCAGCCAATTTGTGATCACACCACCATCTTCTCATGGCAAATGCTTTCTAAGATTGCCCATAACAAACCCATAACAGGGTTTCAAAATATGTAATGTACCCACTAGCCAAAATCTAGATTCTCCAATATTGCAGTACACTGCTTCATTGTTCTTGAGAAACAATGCACTTATCTAAGTAAATGAATTTGAAATTCTGAAATTTTATTTCATGTTGAATTATGTAAGTTTATATATATGCACTAAAATTAATCTGTTTAATGCCACATGCCTAATATAAGTATCTAAAACATTGCTTTATTTTACTAGGATGTGGACGAGGTTTACGCAGGGGATATCTGTGCATTTTTTGGCATCGAATGTGCTAGTGGAGATACATTCACAGAGAAAGACAATATGGACTATTCTATGGTAAGTTGTTGGCTGGACTGTTTCAGCTGTTTTTGTTTTAAGTCTTAAAAATTTGGTCCCAGATTTCCTCTATCTATACATGTGAATTTTTCAAAAGAGATTTTGAACATTTCAAATTGTATGTGTGGCAGGTGTGTGTCTTTCCTTTTTTAGTCCAAAACATACACACATTTGTGTATGTGTGTTCATCTATCAGTATATTAGCCTGCTATATACAAGCTTTTAAAAACAAAAGGTATAAATATATTAAGCTTATAGAAACAGAAGTTCTGCACTCTGGTCAAGTAGGAATAACAAGAAACAAATCATGCAGTGACTCTTCCTTGTGTCTTTGTCTTAAAAACAGTTATAATAGTGTGTAGATGTTAAAGTATTTGATTAGGACCAAAGAGACTTACATTCAAATCCACCTTCACTCAAGTAAACTCAAGGAGTTGGACCAACCACTCATAGGGTTATTGTCAGAGAAAGAGGAAATTCCTTATTGCAGAGGTCTCCAACTCCTGGTCTGTGGACTGGACTGTGGCATGCCAGAAACCAGGCCATACAAATAAGTGAAGCCCCATCCACAGGATGCAGGCAGCACCCAAAACCATGCCTTCTCTAGCCGCGAAAAAACTTCTTACCATGGAATTAGTCCCTGGTGCCCACAAGGTTGGGGGCTACCGCCTTCCTGAGTTCCTGGAGCAAAAGTAGGATATAACTCAATAAGGTAAATATGTAGACAGTGTTTATATATAGGGTAATATGACTTCCTCTAAAAGGAAAGGTTTTGGATAGGCTGTTTCAGAAAGCACTCCCAAAATTCAGAAAGAGGCTTGAGAGTTTTCTCTGAGCTCCTTGTGAAAGTAGGAGTGAGTAAACCAGGGAAATTTCCATTTTTTCTGCTTATTCTATTATTCTTAGCCTTGTTTTTAGCTTTCCCTGTATAATGAATGAAGTTGGGAAGTAAAATCCTGGGGCAATGCTCCCAGTGTCTCATTTCTCCCTCTTCCCAAGTCTTAAATAAATTCCAGTAAACTGACAGCGCACCTGAAGAAAATAATCTATATTTAATAACAATTGAAATACGGTAGTTTATGAATGCTCTTAAACCAGTTCCCGTTATCAGCATATATTTAGTTAATCCCAACTCTCTCAATAGCATAAAAACTAATTTTTCCAATGGTTTATTTTTAATTTCCAGTGGTTTCCTAATTATATGTTCATGTAACTTTCATAGCAACAAGAGTGGTTTGCCGTTGTCTTCTTCCACTAATTTTGTTTAATCTTCAGGTCTCCCCTGTAGCCTTGGGGTTTTCTTTTTCTTAACCATCTCATGTCCAAGTATGACCATGTCCAACCATGTTCACCTTCTCTTGACGTACTGTTTCAGATAAGTTGGCCAGGTGGTAGAGTAGAGTAGAATAGAGTAGAGTAGAATAGAATAGAATAGAATTTTATTGGCCAAGTATGATTGGACACAGAAGGAATTCATCTTGGTGCCTACGTCTCAGAGTACATAAATGATGCTACCCCACTGAGTCTAATAAACATGCCTTAATTATAGATATGTTTTTCTCAGGTCTTATATTTCTATCATATGTTTCAAAATGTGGTACATGAACTTCTAGTATTTCAGCTTTCATTTGAAGAGCTAGTCAGATATACTTTTATACAGTGAAAAAAATGAAGTCTCGTCAACTTTTATATATCTGATTTATTTTATACATTTTCATTAAGGCAGGATTGTGTGAAAAAGATTCAGTGACGAACAGCTTTTTCATTGACAGGTAGTAGCAAAACTAACCAATAAGTTGCGGAGCTGCAATTATAATATAAGGTGAAAGCAAAAGGAAAAATATTGTTTTCTAGCTCCAAGCATTGTTCTATATTTAGTTCTTGAATATGTATGTATGTATGCATGTATATGTGTACACACAGTAATTCTATTGTTAATTCATATATGATGTAGATTTGCAACAAAAGGTATGGTTAGTTGTGAATTTCTCAGATTCTGCAAATAGCTGTGTACTGTTTATTTCTCCAATGACTGCCACAGACTTGTTTTAAGATACAACTTTTGCCCTTGTTAATGAACAGTCCTGAAATAATTTTTTGGCTACTTTTAAATTTGGTTGGTGATTAGTGAATCCAAGCTGCAAGCAAACCTCAAATGTTAGTAGCAGCCAGTGGATAGGCATATTGGAGATATAGAGAAGGCAGTAGATGTATTCAGACACATTCATGGGCAACTGTAAACTAGTAGCCTAAAATCATCCAGTCTCTTTATGCAAGCCATAATTGAAAGCTTGTGGTGTCTATTTAATTAGATTTTCTCATTTCCCCCTCCCTGAAGACTTCAAATTTGATCATGTAATGCAAGTGGGGTAGAACCCCAAAGCACACCCACCAAAATTGTTGAATTTTACCAGCATGATTTCATATAATATTTGGAATTGGAGAAGTTTGTACCTTAGAAGCCTTTTACCTTAATTTCCCCAAAGCATGGATAAGAATAATGACCCCCATTGTTTCTGATAACTATAGAATCATCAAGTGTGGCCCAACTCTTCAAACATAACATAATTCTGTAATAATAAGGATCTACACTGGACATTTTGAATTGTAGGAAATGTAGAAAGACAATACATTGATATTCTAAAACTGTAGTCTGTTAGTACATTTATATTCAAGAAAATGCATATTTATCTTATACATGCTTTTATTAATTTGTTTTTAATCTTTGGAAATATTTGTCTAACAGTAGCAATGACTTCTAGAAAATTTATATTAAGAAATTGTTTCTATGGATTCTTTTTATAGGAACCTATCCATGTACCTGATCCTGTTGTTTCCATAACAATGAAGCCACTCAACAAGGTAAGGATTTGAAGCAAAAAACCAAAACTGATGGAATAAATTATGTATGATCTGATTGGGGCTTTTTGATAGTAGTAAGCAAGAATATGGTGGCACTTCTGCCATTAAAATATAATTGAAACATTTCAGCCTGGAAGCTCTTTATCTGCTACAGATTGTCCTTGCTTAACAGTGGTAACTGCAAGTGGAATTTCCATCACCAAGCAGTGAAGTCATAAAGCATCAATGTTATGTGACCACATTGCTTAGCAACATCAGTCCTGGAAGTCCCCGTTGCTGTCATTATGTGAGGATCACAGTTCCTTAAGTCAGTGTTTCCCAACCTGGGCAACTTGAAGATATCTGGACTTCAACTCCCAGAATTCCCCAGCCAGCATTCGCTGGCTGTGGAATTCTGGGAATTGAAGTCCAAATATCTTCAAGTTGCCAAGGGTGAGAAACACTGCCTTAAGTGATGACTTCATGTGACTAGGACTAGGACAAGCAATGGGGAAGCGAGCAGGAAGCTGCAAATCCTGGACACAAGTCCCAAAGGTGGTTTTTCAAGAGGCAGCTGGACTTTTTTTTCCCTTTGAAGATGTTTCGCTTCCCATCCAAGAAGCTCCTTCACCTCTGATTGCATGGTGGGGAATGGAACGATTTATATTCTTTGCAGACAGCTGGTCATTTGCATTCCTTTAGAGCAGTGATGGTGAATCTATGGCATGGGTGCCACAGGTGGCACACGAAGCCATATCTGCCAGCACGTGAGCCATTGCCCTAGCTCAGCTCCACCACGCTAGGAGTGCTGTGCCCCAACCAGCTGATTTTCAGCTCAGGTGGAAGCCCTGGGAGAGTGTTTTCGGCCTCTGGAGAGCCTCAGGGACAGGGGGGCGTTTTCATCCTCCCCAGACTAGGGAAGTTAAATTTATTCAGTGAATGGAAAAATGTGAACATTTTCAGATTTTGTTTTGAAGAGGAATGCCTCACAGATAACCAGATCCTTTATCAGTTGAGATTATGAGATTGTTACTTCTCTGTTGGCTTTTCCGTTGTGCAATGGCTTCTCTGCCTGAACTCCTTAAGGCTGGTAGTGATTGAGTTGGGACACTTTAACTTGCCCACGTTTGGTCCAGAATTTGAAATAGCTTGGCTCTTCACGGCCAGCATAACAACTATGAACCTTCCATAGACCTCCACATGACATATTTGGTTTGTTGTCATGATAAGCAGGTAATGATGGCCCTGAATTAGATTGTCCGTAGCCTATTTACTGATTTGGACTACTGTACTTCAAATGGCTGGCCCAGTGTCATGTTGTGGGATCCCTTGGGTGGGCCTAAATTTGGAACAACATTCCCTCTGTGGTTTGTTTGGCTCTGACCCTGCTGACCTTCAGAAAAACAAGATTGGTTTTAATGTTTTCTCAGCAGGGCAATTTGTGAAACACCTGATTGCTTCCTATTTGACTTTTGTTGCACTATTGTTAGTTAATTTGGGCATGGAACTTCTTAAACTGCATAGCACTTTGAGTCGCTTTGATTCAAAGTGACTACATAAATTGAATAAATATTCAATACTCCTTTCAGAATGATGACAGGTTTGCAAAAGGCATCAATCGTTTTGTAAGAGAAGATCCCACTTTCCGAGTCCATTTTGACACTGAGAGCAAAGAGACAATTGTTTCAGGAATGGGAGAACTACACCTGGAAATCTATGCTCAAGTGAGTATTAAGTTTTAGTTTAGTTTACTTGATTGTCATTGCACATGTTACAATAGAATTAAATGCCATCTTTAGAGTACATTAGAACTATAAAAATAGAAACACAAACATACAATTTTACAATGGGGATGGTGCATTTCTTTTATCTGGCCTGCTGAAACCTAGTACAGTTACCAGTTGCATATCTCATCAAATAAATCATTCAGCTAGCAATTTCTTGTGTTATGATATCTGACATTCAGATTTCCATTTTTGGAGCATTTGGCACAATGCATTTTTACTAAAGAAAAAAATAATGCTTACACCTTAGGAGGCAAAGTTGCAACTGTTACATAATATAGTGTATTTAGGGAGAAAGCAAAGTATCTTCTACCTGCCCAATTTTGGCTTGCATTTTTTTCAGTGATATAATTGTTGGCATTTTATTACTTTAATAGCATTAAATTAGGCTGTTTACTCAAGATGTAGGTATTTGACAGTGCATTTAAATCAATACAATTTTTGTGTCCTTTGTGTTTAGAGAATGGAAAGAGAATACGGTTGTCCTTGTGTGACTGGGAAGCCTAAAGTAGCATTCAGAGAGAGCATTGAGGCTACTGTACCGTAAGTATTCAGTCTAATAAGTAAGTGCTGCCAAACCAGGGTCAGAGGATATTTACTTAGGCTCTTGGAGGATATACGGGATTGGAAGAGTATCTAAAACCTCCAAGTAATATTTATAGCTAATATGTAGTTGCTTTCACCTCATCAGTTTAAGAACATGTAAGATTTAATTAATGTCACTTTGACTGGCGACAATTCTGTGCTACTTTCACTCCATGTTGTGGATGCCATAGAACTTGCATGTGCCAAGGAATAATTTCCTGCAAATAAAAAACATGAAATATTAGAAATATTCAAGTTTTAGGGAAATCTGTGGAAGTATGGTACCAAAACCAAGGTTCTGCTCCTTTTTTTTGTTGTTGTTACTTTATGCCACGTTCCATTTCCCCTTTTCCTATCTCTTTTTCCTATTCATAAAGGCTTTTGTAGACCAGGCAATTTAGAATGTGGATCATAGAAAAAAAATCCTAAAACATTGTTTGATGTATTTGTATTTGAAAGCTAGGTCTGTAATGCTTTTGAATTGCGCAACAAAAAGTTTGCATTGCTGCTGTAGGCAGGGTGGAAATAGAGAGGAACTTTATAGCCCTAGTAAGTTGAACTTTGCAGATCATGAAATTTGAGTGAAAATGTGCACCTGTGTTTGTGTATGTATCTCCAACCTTGTCCTTTGTACTTCCGCTATTTCTGAACTTCAGCTATTTCAGTCCCCACACTGCATTTTCTGAACAACATGCTGAGCTATTGCTGAATCTTCCCATATCTTAGGTTTGCATGAAAGTGGATTCCCTGGCTAGCATTATCTTGTAGTGCTATGGTGTTTTTAGGAAAAGCGTAGGAGGTAGACTTTGCTATATTTTGCAATTAACTCACATCTTACAAAAGGATTCCACCTGATTATGACACTAAAACAGAGTGAATGGCTAAAGCTTTGGAGAGCAAAGCCACATTTCAAAATGTCCTTGTCAGGCTTGCACATTGGGCTAAATCTAGCTGGAAGATTGATTATTCTGGCTTATGTGTCATTCCAATATGTTCAACTCTGAGTAGCAGCACACATTCTAGGGTTCAGTTTTTAAGAAAAATGCTAAGGCCAAACGGTAATACTTAGATAAAACACATGAGCATATCCAGCTGGAAGGATTGTAACTAACATAACCCAGCCACAACCTGTTGCTACCTCTTGAGCACTCAGTCAAGTACAGGTGGTCCTCAACTTACAACAGTTGGTTTAGTGACTGATCAAAGTTACAACGGTACTGAAAAAAGTGACTTATGGCCAGTTTTCACTACCATTGTAGCATTCCCCCATGATCATGTGATCAAAATTCAGATACTTGACAATTGACTCATATTTATGACCATTGCAGTGTCCTGCAGTCATGGGGTAAACTCACTTTACAAATGTTTCACTTAGCAACAAAAGTCACCACCATCATAAAAGCCTTTCAAAATACCCAGGTCTCTGTAGTTCATTAGAATTCTAATAGGGAAGAGACCACATGTTTTTGTTAATATTCAACAGTGAATTCCTGTTTCTAGCTTGGGGGGGGGGGGGAGAAACTAAAATGAACAGATATGTAGAATTTCTGGTTTCTGAGGTTCAATTCAGGAAAATAAACAATATTCATCTTTGGTTAAATTTTGGTTTTCAACTCAATTGAGATCCTCTTTGGTCCTCAGGTCAGTCCTAAAGCTTAGGATAGTATTGTTACCCCCTTTTTTCTTAAAAAGATGTACAGGTAGCCCATGATTTACAACAGATCATGTAATGACCATACAAAGTTACAACTGCACTGAAAAGAAGTAACTTATGACCATTTTTCACACTTATGATCTTTGCATCATCCCCATGGTCTTGTGACCAGGATTTGGATGCTTGGCAATTGGTTCATATTTAAATGATGGTTGCAGTTTCCCCAGATCTTGTGAACACCCTTTGCAACTTTCTGAGAAGCAAAGTCAATAGGGAAGTCAGATTCATTTAACTGGGTTATTAACCTAACGTTGATTTACTTAACAACTGTGGCAAGCCAAGTCGTAAAATGGGGTAAAACTCGTTTAACAAATGTTAGCATCATAAATTTGGGCCTCAATTATGGTCATAAATTGAGAACTACTTGTACTGGATATTCAAAATTGCTAATTAGATTAAAAAGGGGGGCATCTCGATCAAAGGAAATGATAATTCAATTTTTGCTCCCTTTAGTAAGAACTACTGTATGCTTAGAAATCAGCAGTGTCCATCTGTGAAGGCTTCATCCTTTCTTTCAAAACTAAATGCTGTTGTAAAAGAACAACTGCAACTGCTAGTTTGAAAAATGGTACCCTTACGGGCATTTAGATTCCCTACCAAAAAAATCTTTGATCATGAATTTTGAAACTGATGTTAATATTTTCAAACTGTTCTCTGAGTTTGGGCATCTTGTCCTTCCCAATAATTACTATGAGTTCCCTTTCAAATTTAGATTTTCTACCATAGAACTCATGGCTCTGGTCTTGTGGGGTTTTATTTTGATAATACAGATGGTTTAGAAGCCAAAAGGTACTAGCTTTTTTTGACCTCCCATTAAAATATAATATTAAGCCCCATTCCCATTCGGGAAACAAAAGCTGATCTGCTTTCGATGAACAGTGTTATCTTGTTCTTTGGGCTATCTTGTTCTTACGTTTTGCTAGACATGAATCAGATCAGGCTACATTTAAGAGTCTTTGACGTACAACCATTCAAAGTTATAACAGCACTAAAAGGGTGGCAAATGAGCAATCCTCACATTTATGACTGTTGCAGCACTCTCCACAGTTACATGGTCAAAATTTGGATACTTGGCAACTGGCGTGTATTTTCAATGGTGCAGCATCCCAGGGTCCTAGGGTCACCATTTGGGACCTTCCCAGTTCACTTCCAACAAGCAAAGTGAATGAGAGAAGCTGGATTTGCTTAATAATTAATTATGTGAGTCTCCTAATAAGTGCAGTAATTTACTGAACAACCATGGCAACCAATTTGGGCATGACTCAATTTTACCAACCACCTTGCTTAACAACAGAAATTCACCTTGCTTAACAACAGAAATTCTGCTAACAGCTGTGGTTGTAGGAGTCATGTAGGAGGCATATTGGTTAGAACTCACTCTTCACTACCAGCAGTTTGATCGTAACCGGCTTAAGGTGGACTCAGCCTTCCATCCTTTGAAAGTCTGTAAAATGAGGATCCAGATTGCTGGGAGCAATAGGCTGACACTGTAAACTTCTTAGAGAAAGCTGTAAAAGCATTGTGAAGCGATATACAAGTCTAAGAGCTATTGTAAGTCAAGGGCTGTCTGTACAACACTGCTCCCTGTTTTGAAACTATTTCTTATACTGTATATCCAGTTTAGCATCCTTGACTTTTGACTGGATACTATAATGTTGTTACTATATGAAAATAAGATGTGTAGCTTCTGTTGTGTGCTTTTTTAAAAAAGCACCTTTTTCAAAATGTTACTTACTTGGGAGGCAATATCATGGAATAAAACCTCATAGGCAAATTCAAGATAGTCATCATTTCTTTTCTGAAACCATAAAAGGAAAAATTAGTTCAGCAACTTCAGTCCTCAATTAAGTTAATTTTATATAATATACAGAACATATATTTAAGAAATAAATAATCAGAAGAGATTTAGCTTTCCTTTCTTTTAATCATATAAACTTAGATGCAAAACCCCCAAGTTTTTTTAAAAAAAATCTGGCTCAAGCAACTATAGTTTGCAACTGTTCTCTTTTTAAAATCTCAGAGGGTTAATATTCTCTCTTAAGGAAAAACATACTTGTCGTATCCCAGCAAATTGTTTGCTTATTTTTGCTTATTATTTTATGTCATTTTGCTTATTTTCTCATAATATTAAATCATTAGGGAGTATGCCTGGGTTTATGGCATTTTTGTGACCTCATTGTCCTTATAATTTCCAGAGAAAACAGAATAGAAGGGGTTTTTTAAAGACAGAATACTGCAGGAATTAATCTATACTGTGATATAATCTCATGTTTGTTTTTGGTATTATCCCAAATCTCAAAAATCTGTTACCAAATTGTAAAAAAAAAGTATGCAACTATCAGTCCAGAAAAATTGTTCAGCGTATCATAAAAAAACCACAATGAAATTAAAAATAAAATGCAGCAGAATATTCAGAAGTGTCCTTTTTAAGATAGGGGTGGAAAATGTCTGGACTATGACCTAAATTAAGATTTCAAGTAACTAGCCTGTCAAATAGATGTCTCTCCCCATTTACTCCTTTCCATCTCTGGCATTTGTGTCAGTTTTTCCTGAGCTGGTGGGTATTGTAATTTGTGATTCCCTGATTTCTCAAGAGGGGAATGCCAAATAGCATTATTCTTTGTCTCTGTAGTTCTTTAATGTTTGTTTTATTAAATTTATTATGCCACCCATCTCACTGTCATGTGCCAGGACAGTGGCATTTTTGAGTGGGCAATTTTTCAGTTATAAATAGTGAGATTGCTGATCTTAAAACAGTCATAATGTGGAAGCAGGAAGCAGTCTTTTGGAGGGGGTGGGAAAGAAACCCTAACTGAAGTCGGTTAAGACTTTGACTTACCACTTGTTTGACATTCTGAATTTGAATCATATTGTACCAGGTGTTTTCTGTCGAATTCTGCCATATTATATATCCAGAAGCAACCTTGGCTAAGTTGAAAATAGGCTTCATTTCTGCTGGCATATTTCCATCATTATCTGGGAATATAAGTAAAAGTTGTACTGAAATAAATCTTGAGACAGAGAAATGCAGGGCTAGGCTCAGTACAGTAGAACCCCGACTTACGAGACTAATTGGTTCCGGAAGGAGGCTCGTAAGTCAGAACGCTCGTATGACGAAACATTGTTTCCCATAGGAAACAATGTAAAGTCAATTAATCCGTGCAACAACAAAAAAAACCGCTGCCGCCGAACGCGGAAGTTAGCGTTCAGAGACAGCTGCGAAGCGGCGCGCGTGTTTTAAAACGTGGCAGCCGGCCTGGGGGGCTCGGGGGCTTCCCCCTGAGCCCCCCAGGCCGGCTGTGACGTTTTAAAACACGCGCGACGCTTTGCAGCTGTCTCCTGAAGCCGAACGCAGTAAAAAAGCCGTTTGGCTACGGGGTGGATTCTCCCTTCTTAACCGGGCAGTTGCAGCTTCTTTCTGTTTAGCGCAGCGTTCGAGCGCTAAACAGCAAAAAATCGGCAACTGCCCGGTTAAGAAGGGAGAATCCACCCCGTAGCCAAACGGCTTTTTTACTGTTTAGCGCAGCGAACGCGGAAGTTAGCGTTCCGGCTTCAGGAGACAGCTGCAAAGCGGCGCGCGTGTTTTAAAACGTCACAGCCGGCCTGGGGGGCTCGGGGGGAAGCCCCCGAGCCCCCCAGGCCGGCTGCCACGTTTTAAAACACGCGCGCCGCTTTGCAGCTGTCTCCTGAAGCCGAACGCGGAAGTTAGCGTTCCGGCTTCAGGAGACAGCTGCGAAGCGGCGCACGTGTTTTAAAAGGCTTGCCAGCACCCCCCCCAGCCCCCCAGGCCGGCTGCAACCTTTTAAAACACGCGGGATACGAGCGCCAAGGAGCTGTCTCCTGAAGCCGAACGCGGAAGTTAGCTTTCGGCTTCAGGAGACAGCTCCTTGGCGCTCGTATCCCGAATGTGAGCTCGGGAGGCGAACAAAAATGTCGCTCCCCTCCCAGCTCTTATCTCGAGTAGCTCGTAAGTAGAGCTGCTCGTATGTCGAGGTTCCACTGTATTGTGAATATACATGCTTTAGTAAAATTTACCTGGGAATGCAACATGCATTCTTAATTGTGTATTTGGAACTTGGATTTTGATCTAGTAGCCATGCAGCTGATATAGGTATTGAAATGGTTAATATTGTTAATATTCTGGATTTTTTAAAAAAAATATCTGGTATTTTATACTAAAGTAATAGATTTACCATGACATAAGTATGCAGAGACCAGGATTAACTTTTAAAGACTCCTGGTTTGTTATCATTATGCGTTTCCAAGAAGAAGAAAAAGAAAACACTGTAGTCAGAATTGGAAGTAATACATTTATATGTCGTTGCTTATTTATGGATTTTAAGAAAAGGATGAGATACAATATCACATTTCAAACCTTATTTTTTCTGTATTTCCATATGTCAAAATACAGTTTTCAAACAAACAATCACAATGACTCCCACTGGTTCAGATAAAAGTCAGATCTTATTCCTACCTTATTTAGATGGTGAATGACAGAAATGAAGTAAAAGAACAATATTTTTTAAAGGAAAAGTATCAGTACATGCAAAGATCTCATAAAAATATTTAAACCAGATGTATGCCTGTAAGAAATGGCTACACATACTAATGAATATAGTCAGGCCTTTAGATCTTTGTTGGAAAGTAAAAATGCAAAACCTGCCATTAAGAAGAAGGGAAGATTCTCTGGAGCTCCCTATCAGTTTTTAGGTAGGAAAACACACTGTAATTGTTAACGTTTAGGGTCTCTGGTCACTGGTTATTTGAAAAGACAAATACATAAATGATATTTAATTTCAGAATGCAATACTTTAAATGGCAACATTTAGTTTACCTGGTATATTTTTGGTCTCTAATGGCTCGGACAGATGCTGAATTCTGTTGTAGAATACGTTGTCTGCTTCTTTTGAATGTGTTTCAAACTCCCCTTCCATAGTGTAATGTATTTCAGGAGCCACAGGTGTGTCATCATGATGATAAAGTATCTCAGCTGTGCAATTTAGGGAGCTGCCCTGTTGCAGAAATAATTGGACCAGTTTAAAACTTCTGTAGGTATAGCAGCATGGAAATTATCATTTGGCTTTATTTTTATTCAAAGTAAACCTGATGCCATCTGATTGAGATAGATCACATCTTGCTTTATGCAGCAACTGTTGCTCAATTTCTTTCTGCTCTGTGATGTCACCAGGACCATTTAGGTAGAAAAGATAGATGTCATTTCATATTTATCCTCCACATTGTATAATTCATTAGCAAGAACTTGATGGTATGTAAGGTCCCCATTTAAAAAAAATGAGGTCATATCCCTATAAGTCCTTGTTTTTTTAAAGTGGTTTTGTATTTTGTTTAAAACTTTGAGTCAGTAAAAGCTTTGTCCTTTTCTTAGGTTTTATACACACATACATATACCTATATATATACACATGCACACACATACGTACATACACACTACCATCAAATGTGTAGTTCGATGGGAATAGAGATTTGGGGAGGGTAGAGTGGCTTTAAGCCTTTGTTTCTAGATTGTGCAAAACAATGTGCTTGTTTTAATTGCCATTATATAATAAACCACAGTTGCTGGATTCATAAGGAGCTTAAGCCATAAAACATGACTAATAAGTTACAATAGCTTTAATTTGCTTTCTGTCTCTCACAAGCAATTTTTCATCACCATTACTGCTCTTGGCAGTCATGAGGGTGGATGAGCTGAGGATTCCTGCTCTAGGCAGATAGCTTGATTAAAAAGATACTTCTAACCTATGTTTATGAGGAAGTTGGCTTAGAAAAGAGGAAATGTTTTAACTTCAGCCCCTTTAGACATGCATCCATAAACACACATCCCAGCAGCTTATCTCAAAACAGCTTTCCTCATTCCTAATAGTAGCCTCCAAATAGTGATTTGGAGCAGAGTTGCCCACATTACGTATGTTTATTTGAGGTGGGGATGCAGATTAAGGCCTCTAGCATCTATGACAGTCCCTAAACGTCATTCAGTTTAAAGTAAAGTAAATACATGACCCAAACTTACATTCTGAATACTTTGTTTCACTTCAAACTTAAGGTGGTATTTATGGCCAGTACCTGGAATATCCTAAAACAAAAAGGGAATGGTTACATTGTTTAACTTGAATATTTTGGTAGAGGTTGCTATTCTTTATCTGTATGGGTTTGTTACTGAAAATAGGAAGGGAAAGGTCTTAATTTGTTTGCTGAAAAACAAAGTGAACTGTCACATTGTCTATAAAGTGATTCTTTAAAATTATGTTTATGAAATTCATAGCGTGGCAACCTTGCAAGGATAAACACATGGCACATTTATTCCATCCTTCTCAGTTTATGTTCAGGTGTCTTGAGGATTACAAGTCCCATAACTCCACTATGTATGATCGTAGCTGTGAGGGTACAGTCCTAATCTTTTCAGTGATTTTCAGTTGCTTTTTTGACCAGATTATGGAATTTATTTATTTATGGAATGCAAACAACTAACAACTTTTTTTTTTAAAAAAAAATGGTTTCCCATTGATATTTTCTCTTTTAAGAGCTCTGGTAGAGCAGTGGTTAGAATGCAATATTGCAGACTAACTGCTAAATGCCAGCAGATGGATGGTTCGAGTCTCACCAGCTCCAGGTTGCCTCAGCCTTCCATCCTTCTGAGATTGCTAAAACCAGGCTCCTGATTGTTGGGGGACAATACGATGACTCTGTAAACCGCTTAGAGCAGGGGTCTCCAAGCGTGGCAACTTTAAGACTTGTGGATTTCAACTCTCCATCATTTTAGAGTTGAAGAGTTGTGGACTTCAACCCTAAACCGCTTAGAGCAGGGATCCCCAACTATGGCAACTTTAAGACTTGTGGACCTCAACTCTAAACCACTTAGAGCAGGAGTCTCCAACCATGGCAACTTTAAGAGTTGTGGACTTCACCTCTCCACTGGTTTAGAGTTGAAGACTTGTGGACTTCAACTCTAAACCCCTTAGAGTAGGGGTCTCCAACCATGGCAACTTTAAGACTTGTGGACTTCAACTCTTCAGTGGTTTAGAGTGGAAGACTTGTGGACTTCAACTCTAAACCGCTTAGAGCAGGGGTCTTCAACCATGTCAACTTTAAGACTTGTGGACTTCAACTCTTCAGTGGTTTAGAGTGGAAGATTGTGGACTTCAACTCTTCAGTGGTTTAGAGTGGAAGACTTGTGGACTTCAACTCTTCAGTGGTTTAGAGTGGAAGACTTGTAGACTTCAACTCTAAACCGCTTAGAGCAGGGGTCTTCAACCATGTCAACTTTAAGACTTGTGGACTTCAACTCTTCAGTGGTTTAGAGTGGAAGACTTGTGGACTTCAACTCTAAACCGCTTAGAGCAGGGGTCTCCAACCATGGCAACTTTAAGACTTGTGGACTTCAACTCTTCAGTGGTTTAGAGTGGAAGACTTGTGGACTTCAACTCTTCAGTGGTTTAGAGTGGAAGACTTGTAGACTTCAACTCTAAACCGCTTAGTGCAGGGGTCTTCAACCATGTCCACTTTAAGACTTGTGGACTTCAACTCTTCAGTGGTTTAGAGTGGAAGACTTGTGGACTTCAACTCTTCAGTGGTTTAGAGTGGAAGACTTGTGGACTTCAACTCTTCAGTGGTTTAGAGTGGAAGACTTGTGGGCTTCAACTCTAAACCGCTTAGAGCAGGGGTCTTCAACCATGTCAACTTTAAGACTTGTGGACTTCAACTCTTCAGTGGTTTAGAGTGGAAGATTGTGGACTTCAACTCTTCAGTGGTTTAGAGTGGAAGACTTGTAGACTTCAACTCTAAACCGCTTAGAGCAGGGGTCTTCAACCATGTCAACTTTAAGACTTGTGGACTTCAACTCTTCAGTGGTTTAGAGTGGAAGACTTGTGGACTTCAACTCTAAACCGCTTAGTGCAGGGGTCTCCAACAATGGCAACTTTAAGACTTGTGGACTTCAACTCTTCAGTGGTTTAGAGTGGAAGACTTGTGGACTTCAACTCTTCAGTGGTTTAGAGTGGAAGACTTGTGGACTTCAACTCTAAACCGCTTAGAGCAGGGGTCTTCAACCATGTCAACTTTAAGACTTGTGGACTTCAACTCTTCAGTGGTTTAGAGTGGAAGACTTGTGGACTTCAACTCTAAACCTCTTAGAGCAGGGATCTCCAACCATGTCAACTTTAAGACTTCAGCACTTCAACTCCCAGTCCACAAGTCTTAAAGTCGCCAAGGTTGGAGACCCCTGGCTTAAGAGAGAAGGCTGTAAAGCGGCATATAAATGCTATCTAAATTTAAGCGCTGTTGCTATTGCCCATGTCTGGGAAACGCAATGATCGACAGCTCGGGAAACCTCACGAAGGGATGACGACATCCTTAAGTTTAAAAGGCGCTCAGATGTGATTCGTGCTGTGGGCGAGGAGACAAATTCGGACGGGGGAGGGGGGGTTGTGTTTTGTTTCTTAAAGCGGGAAGGGAGGCGCCTCGGGATCAAAAGTCCAATGCTTCTTCCCCTCCCCCCTCGGCCATCCCCCCACCCCTCAGGTCTGCTATCCCGCCTGTTTTTCCTCCCCCCCCCCAAGTCCGTAGCTCTGCTAAGCAAAACCTTTGGCGGTTAGGTAGCCGGGCGTGAGGCGCGGTCGTTGCCCACCTGGGCTCGCGCATGCGCCTTTCCTTCCCTCCTCTCCCTCCGGGCCTCACCTCAAGGCTGGCTCGGTTCACCCGCCCCATTTCGAACGGCCTGTGCGGGCTCCCGCGCTGATACGTGAGGTAATGGAACACCACGCCGGCGGCTCTGTTGGCCCGGTAATGGGACGGCGGGATCTCCATGGCGCTCGGGCTGACTCGCCCGCCGAAAGAAACCTTCCCCCGGAGCGCCTGGGCGGAGCCGGTTGCGGCGCCCTGCGGCCACTTCGGGTCCGCCAGCACCAGGGAAGCCGGAAGCAGCAGCTGGAGGAGCCGGGCTGAGGCTCCAGGGCCGCCAAGGGTTCGCATCTCCGCGGCGGGGCCGTGTGGAAGGGAGGCGCCTGATCCGAGCGCGGCTTCGATGCAGGAGCCCGAATCCGGCTTAGGAAAGAGGTTCAGACAGAAACCATTGAGGGGGAAATAACAGTCCTTGAAGTCCAATGGCTCTTAAGCAAGAAAAAAACAAGGCGATCCGTTGCGGCTTTCGGGGGGATTCAGTTGGTTCTGGCTGGCCAGGAGAGATTGCAGTCAGAGGGCAAAGAAGAACGTCCCATGATCCCGAAGAATGTTTGTTTACAGAGAGCAGAGGTCGCTGGCAATCCAGAGAAAGGGTTGGCCAGGGCTTCCTCCTCCCTCCCATCCGTGGACTCTGCGGCCACACTCAAGTTATTCACCAAGCAGAGCGAAGCGTGGAACTCATTACCGGACTCAATTGTGTCAACCCCTAACCGCCAACACTTCTCCCTTAGACCAGTGGTCCCCAACCTTTTTTCCACCAGGGACCAGTTTCAGCAAGACAATTTTTCTATGGCCCGGTGGGGGCGGAAAGGGGTGTGGTTGGGGGCGGGATTAAGCATGCTTCTGCTTCTCTCCACTTGTCCCTGTGACTGTAACGTAGCTGCTACATTACACGTCACAGGGACAAGTGACATGTAATGTAGTTGCCCAAAGTTTGGTGGGCGAATGCGGGGTGGAGCCAAAACCCGCTGCATGTCCTAGGCATAGTACTAGAATCCCAGACATACAGCGGGTCTCAGCTCAACCCCGCACCTTATCCCGATGAGTGTCAGTGTTGTGGAGCCGGCTAGCAGGTCCTGGATCAACGCTTGGCACTTGCCAGCTCCACAGCAGCTTCTGACTCCGCGGCCCAGTGCATCATGCCCCACGGCCCGGTACTGGTCCGTGGCCCGGCGGTTGGGGACCCCTGCCTTAGACTCTCCACGACTGACCTCTCCAGGTTCCTAAGAGGCCAGTAAGGGGCGTAAATAAGCGCACTGGAGTGCCTTTCATCCCCTGTCCAATTATCTTTCCTTTCTTTCACCTATCTTATATATTCTCTTCCTTTCTTATATCCTCTCTATGTTCACTTTCACCGTCACATGTCTATTTTTCTTCCTATGTATTTGTGTATTGGCCAAATGAATAAATAAGTGCACTAGAGTAGTGTTTCCCAACCTTGGCCACTTAAAGATATTTGGACTTCAACTCCCAGAATTCCCCAGCCAGCGAATGCCTTCTGTGCCCTGTCCTATTGCTCACCTATATTTCCTATACCTTTCTTCTATTCCTATATCTCTTCTTCTATTCTTTCATTGATATGTTCTATTCCTATATCTTCTTTTCTATTCTTTCTTAGATATATTTTACTACGAGTATCTCCTCTATAACCTTCATCATGTATTTTACTATGTGTATATATATATATATACCCACTAAAACCCTCATTGTGTATTGGACAAAATAAATAAATTTAACTGAAGAAAAAAACCAATTGCTGCCAACCTGCCTTCTATTGAGGACCTGTATACTGCACGAGTCAAAAAGAGGGTGGGAAAAATATTTACAGACCCCTCGCATCCGGGACCCAAACGGTTTCAACTCCTACCCTCAAAAGGTCCGTACAGAACATTGAACACCAAGACAACTAGACAAAAGAACAGTTTCCCCCCCAAAATGCCATTATTCTGCTAAATAAATAATTCCCTTGAAAGTCAAACCATTTACTAAGTTTGCACTACTATTACTACTAGTTTTTTCTCATCATTCCTATCACCATTTCCTCCCACTTATGACTGTATGACTGTAACTTGTTGCTTGTGTCCTTAAGATTTTTATTAGTGTTTCTTCATTGCTTATTTGACTCCTATGACAATCAAGTGTTGTACCTCATGATTCTTGACAAATGTATACTGCTCAAAAAAATAAAGGGAACACTCAAATAACACATCCTAAATCTGAATGAATGAAATATTTTCATAGAAACATAGAAGATTGACAGCAGAAAAAGACCTCATGGTCCATCTAGTCTGCCCTTATACTATTTGTTGTATTTTATCTTAGGATGGATATATGTTTATCCCAGGCATGTTTAAATTCAGTTACTGTGGATTTACCAATCAGGTCTGCTGGAAGTTTGTTCCAAGCATCTACTACTCTTTCAGTAAAATAATATTGCCAAAGTCTCACGCATGCAAGCATCCCCTTGCGAGATTTTACTTCTGCGTATGCGCAGGAAGTAAAAAAGGCCCCAAAATGCAGAAAAAAAGACGGTGCTGCCTGCCGGACCGGCAGAGATGGTACCAGAACGGTCACACGCAAATTGTGCAATCTGGCGGCAGCCACTGGAATGAAGCCCTGGGGTGTAGCAACCTCCCACTGCATTACATTATATTACATTAAACAACAAGAGCAGATGTGATTTGGCTGTAGCATAATATTTTCATTTTTTGCAGGTTTGATTATACTCACAAAAAGCAGTCTGGTGGGGCAGGCCAGTATGGGAAAGTAATAGGGTATTTGGAGCCTCTAGAACAAGAGAATTTTACCAAAGTGGAATTTCTTGACAAAACAATTGGGACAAATATTCCAAAGCATTTTCTCCCAGCTATTCAAAAGGTAATATATATTTATTTATTACATTAAATACGAACCAGATATGATTGAAGGTAGAGCCCTATACTGTTTTTTTTTATTTTAGAGCATAATTACTTTGATGTACAATTCTAGAGGATGTTGAGATTTCTTTTCAAGTCAGAGTAATGAATTAGATGCCAAATTTTAAGCAAATACCAGCAGTTTTTGGAAGTTGTAGATATATGGGGAGACCACTACAGGGCTTGAGTTCATCGCTCATTTCTTAGGATTTTAAAACCATGCAAGGGCATCTTCAAATGTGTCATTTCTTTTTTGCAGTAATCTAATCTTACAATATTTATGTGGTCTCTAAGAGTCGGCAAAAACTTGATGGCACATGGTTATTTAATTTATAGTACAGTGTTCCCTTGATTTTCGCGGGTTCGAACTTCGCGGAAAGTCTATACCGCGGTTTTTCAAAAATATTAATAAAAAAATACTTTGTGGGTTTCCCCCCTATACCACGGTTTTTCCCACCCGATGATGTCATATGTCATTGCCAATAATCCCCCCCCCCCAGGGTAATGGACGGACAGATGGAATTGTCCTTGGGAGGCAAGACCCACAGCCACTCCGTCTTGTCTGGGTTGAGTTTGAGTTTGTTGACACTCATCCAGGCCCCAACATCCTCCACCGGCACATCACTTCCACTGCTTTGTTGGCTGGACATGGGGTGGAGAGGTATAACTGGGTATCATCGGTGTATTGATGATACCTCACCCCACGCTCTTGGATGATCTCACCCAGCGGTTTCATGTAGATATTAAATAGCAGGGGGGGAGAGGACCGACCCCTGAGGTACCCCACAAGGGAGAGACCTAGAGGTCGATCTCTGACCCCCCACTAACACCGATTGTGACCGACCGGAGAGGTAGGAGGAGAACCACTGAAGAACAGTGCCTCCCACTCCCAACCCCTCCAGCCGGTGCAGAAGGATACCATGGTCGATGGTATCGAAAGCCGCTGAGAGGTCAAGAAGCACCAGGACAGAGGACAAGCCCCTGTCCTGGGCCTGCCAGAGATCATCCATCAACGCAACCAAAGCAGTTTCCGTGCTGTAGCCAGGCCTGAATCCAGAGTGCTGAGGACCTAGATAATCGGCTTCTTCCAAGGACCGTTGGAGTTGAAGTGCCACCACCTTCTCAACAACCTTCCCCATAAAGGGAAGGTTGGAGACTGGACGGTAGTTATTGAGCACGGCTGGGTCCAGGGAAGGCTTCTTGAGGAGGGGGCGCACAAGTCCCTCCTTATAAGGAGCCGGAAAGGACCCCCTCCCCAAGGAGGCGTTGACAATCTCCTGGACCCAGCTCCCTGTCACCTCTCGACTGGCCGAAACCAACCAAGAGGGACACGGATCCAGTAGACAGGTGGCGGAACTCACAGCTCCAATGGCCTTGTCCACTTCATCAGGTGTCACCAAGTCAATTATACACTAGACTATAATTTGTTTCAAGTATATAAATTAATACATGCATTTTTGTATGTTTTATTTTCAATAATATTCTGCCTATTAAATTCTACAGTATCATTTAGGTCAGAAATCACTCATGGCCACTCATATTTTATAGGGATTCTATGATGCATGTGAGAAAGGCCCATTGATAGGTCACAAGATTTCAGGGATCCGATTTGTCTTGGAGGACGGAGCTAACCACATGGTGGATTCTAATGAAATCTCTTTCATCCGAGCTGCTGAAGGTGCTGTGAGGCAAGGTACTAAAAAGTTTTCTTTCAAATGCTTTACTGTTCTTTATAACTTATCCATACTACTGATATAGGTAATCTTCAACTTCTGGCCATTTGTGTAATGATTATTTGATGTTAAAGGGTGCTGAAAAAATATCAGGTCCTTGCACTTAAGAGCATCACAGCATCTCCACCATCATGTGATAAAAAATTGGTCACTTGGCAACTGGCATGTTCTGTATTTACAATGATTGTAGCATCTTAGAGTTGCATGATGGCCATTTGCAACTTCCCAGGCAACAAGCAAAGCCAATGGGGGAAGCCAGATTTGCTTAACAACTATGATTCATTTAATGGCCATGGTGTTTCGCTTGGTGACTGTGAAAAAGGTAATAAAATTGTATGAGACTTACTTAACATCCCATTGCTCAGCAACGACAGTTCCGGTCCCAATTTATAACTTGATATCAATATTTAAAAACAGGATATTTCTTTCTATCCAAACCAACCCCACCCGTCAAGCCTAGTCCTTTAATTTTTATTGCTATACACCATTTATGACTTTAGACTTGTCTTTTATGTTCTGAAGAATTTCATTTCTTTCCTATTTATATCTGCTTATGATTTCCCATATCTTATTGTTGCAAAGATATTTGGGCTTTATATTAATAAGTGGATGTAACTTCCATAAAATAATTGAATGTATGAATGACTGAATGTCTTAGAAAATTTTGGAGATCATCTAGTGCAGAAACCAGCAATCTACTAAGCAGTCTTTAACAAGCTGTCACCTGATGCTAATTTCAAAATCTTTAGCAAGAATTATCTTGATTTAGGTAGGACAGTTTACTGTTTAAATTCTGCTTCCTCCAACTGGCGTGGCCATAAAACAGCTGTCTTGGAGTATATCATGCAACTGTTTTTTTTACAAATGATGGGTTTTTTTGTTATTATTCAACTTGATGTGAAAACAAGTCTTTACATACTGTAGTTCTATATAGATATCCATTCATTCATATTAAGTTTACTTGCCGCCCATCTCACCACAAGATGACTCTTTGTGATGATGTGTGTTAAATAGTAAATATAAAAATGGATCTGTGAGGGCGAAGCTGCAGCACGCGTGCCACAGGTGGCACCGGGAGCCATATCTGAGGGCATGTGAGGTGTTGCTCTATGTCAGTTCCACTGCGTATGTGCGCGCTGGCCAGCTGATTTTGGCATTCTGTAAGGTGAGAGGGAGGCCATTTTTACCCTCCCCAGGCTTCAGGAAAGCCTCTGGAACCTGTATATGGCAAAAATGGACCCAATGGGCCTACTCGAAGTTCTGATGCTTCGGTGTGTGCGCAGGGGCAGCACGGGTGGGGAGGTGCTGTTTGCACATGCTCAGGGTGGGCATTGCATTATGGGTGTGGGCATGCACACGCTATCATGAAGGCTATTGTGCGTGCATATGCCCTTTTGGCACCCAAGCAAAAAAAGGTTTGCCCTCACTGGAATAGGTGTTGTATCATCTCGTTCTTTTTAACTCAGCTCTGAAAGAGGCAAGAACATGTATTCTTGAGCCCATTATGGATGTGGAAGTCATAGCACCAGTTGAATTCCAAGGACCAGTCATGGCTGGAATTAATCGGCGTCATGGTGTTATCACGGGACAAGAGGCAGCTGAAGACTATTTTGTTCTTATTGCTGAGGTATGTGTATACTACTGTTATCTAAAATTACTATTCAGATAATGATTTTATTCATATCTATTTACCAAAATGCTGACGAGTTAAGTCATTAAAATATTAACTATTGCTTCTGTTGTGGCTCACTAAAGACATCTCCATGAATAAGCAGAAAAAACAATTGCTGTGAAGAATGAAAGGTCAGTCGAGTACGCTGGTCTTTTGAAGCACTCTGGAGGGTAAAAACAGGAGATCGGTCATGAGTCTCTCATGGCAGCTTCTTGTGAGGAGACCATAAAGAGTAGTAACATTAAAAGTGAGTGAAAAGGTGTTAGCTTATGCTCAGTTATAATGGTTGAAAGCCACTTATTATTGGAGGAGTTGCTTTTTTCTTTCCTATTCTTTTCCTTTTTTCTGCACTTTCAAAATTGTTCTTTTTCCTTCTTGTTACTTTATGTTAGTTTTTACTATGCTTAATGTTTGTACTCTGCAAGACAGTTGGGATTGCAATATATAAACAAGCTAACAATGAATGTTTGTATGTATTGAAGTACTATAGCTTTAAGATGTAGTGCTGCAAATTACCATAAGAGGGAGACAGAAAGCATTATCCTCCCTCTCTGCTCTCTCTGTTCTTTCTGCTTATTCACTGTGACTGATGTAGTAAGCTCTGTGCATTCAATGATAGTTTGATGTATTTGCAAGCTGTAAAGTATGTCTGATATGTAAGACAAAGACAGGCTTGTAATATTATTGTATTGAGAGATATTGACTGATTTGGATGTGTATGACCGGACTGTTTAACTTGACTGTGTTATTTCCAAAGTAAACACTAATTGAACTTTAATGTATCTGTTTTGTATGACTGAATAATTTACTCATATCTCCTGGATATCTGCTGGAATCCCATGTTTCCTCTGTGCATATCCTTGATAACTCAAGGGTCGTTCTGCACACTCCTTAACACTTATTAAAAACTTTTAATAAAATGGGTTTTGTGGCTCTGTGGTTGGAACGGAGGATTGATGATTAGCAGGCTTGAATTTAAGACCTGGGTACTAAATAGTGGGGTGAGCTACAGCTGCCTGCTCCAGCAATTGCCCACCTAGCAGTTTGAAAGCATAAAAAAATGTGAGTAGATAAATAGTTACCATTTTGGTGGGAACCTAGACAAGAGCAGAAGAGGGGAGTACCCATTGGGCAGCCTTTGAGTAATAGTAAATCACTGGTTAATTGGTCTAGGCCAGAAAGTACCTTTGGTGGCTGCTTCGGGGTCTCATTGGCTGCTGAACATTTACTGCTTTTGATGCGAAACATAGAAACATAGAAGACTGACGGCAGAAAAAGACCTCATGATCTATCTAGTCTGCCCTTATACTATTTCCTGTATTTCATCTTAGGATGGATATATGTTTATCCCAGGCATGTTTAAATTCAGTTACTGTGGATTTACCAACCACGTCTGCTGGAAGTTTGTTCCAAGGATTTACTACTCTTTCAGTAAATAAGTAAACTTCAATAAAATTAGACATTAACTCTTCATTGTGGCACTTTTATTATTTAAAGTTCGTTTGCTAATGCTTTCAGATGAATGATGTGCGGAAAAGAGCATCAGGATTATATTTTTATAACACAGGAAATCCAGATTTCCAGGATTGGTTCACATACCACTGAGTCTGAATCCTCGGAAAAGGAAACTATGGAATTGCATCTCTATCTTACAGCTCATATAGCAGAGCATATACCGTTTCCTCCAAAATAAGTCATCCCCTGATGATAAGCCCAATTGGGCTTTTGAATGCAGGGCAATTAGGCCAAGTGCTTATTTCGGGGTTCAGAAAAATATAAGACATGGTCTTATTTTCAAGGAAACATGGTAAATAACTTGATGTTTCAGGTGTCACGAGATTCTTTGTTATTAATTAAGTTACAAAAAGGGTATGAAGGAGCTGCATATCATGTCTTGAATTCATTCTAAAAAGCTATTTTTTTCTGTGCAGTTAGTGGTAGGTGTGTAAGTGATTTGTAAATCCCAATTTCTAATTTTGTGGATGCTTCTTAAATTAAGAAAAACAATTATTACCAATTCTCTCTCTATCACTTTTTCCTTAGGTGCCATTGAACGATATGTTTGGATATGCTACAGAACTAAGGTCATGTACAGAGGTAAGTGGGAAGATACTTTCTGAATTTGTTAAAGCCATGTTATAGTTTTCCAGCATTTATCGTTATCTCATTCAGGTCATTTTTACTATAGTACATGTCATTTTTTTCAGTGTTGGTATAGATGCAGCTTCTGAAAACGAATAATTAATCTTGTTTAAAATAACAAAGTAGAAAGAGAACTTGAAGAGAGCTAAGCAGAGCGAAGGGGAAAGGGGGGGAGGAGGGAAGGGAAAGGAAGGTCAGGTTAGGTTAGATCAGTGCAGAGCCGGTCCAGAAAGTCACCTAGCATAAAAAGGTGTACCTAGGAAATGAGACTGAATAATTTATAGAAGGGATGATGGGTCTTTAACCTAAGTTCTGGCCCCCTGAGATTTTCACCTGGTCTGTTAAGCAAACTTCACATTACTAATGGACTAATAGTGCTTCACATTACTGCCATTGTTAGCCACTCCAAACATATTTTTTCCTTTGCTGCTTGCTTCCCGTTCAAGGATAAATTCTGATTTGTGCAAGACTAGCATAAACAGATTTTGTATTGATGCAGAAACTCTTTCTTTGCCTACACCTATTTTTTTCCCTTTTGTTTTGACTCCTGGTGAGTCAGTGTGAGTTGGATAGTTCTGGTTGGTTCATTTAAAACACAGCTATCTATGCCAGACGATCCACAAGGGCAGATAAATGTTTGTAACCCACCTAAGGTGGCCTGTAGACAAGATGGGCAGCACATAAATATATAAATAATTAGACACTGCCTTTGATTTAAATCTTTTTTATCACCCTTACTTAAAAGGAATGAGAAGAGAAAGTGAAGGACAAGGAGTGTAGAAACAAAGGTGTGAATAGAGAAAGGTTGGAAGCTGATTCGAAAATCTAGCATTTTATCTCTAGAAGTGTATGTATTTCAAAGACTTGCAGTGCCTTTTCATGTTGTAAACTCAGTTGCTAGTCCAGTTATCAGCTACTTACTATGTCAACTATGCTTGCAAATTTCTCTTCCGCCATGCAATACATGTAAACTAGCACTTTGCCATGACAATTGATAAATTGTTTAAATTATTCATAATTTAATGAGAATATTTTCTCTCCAGGGAAAAGGAGAATACACAATGGAATACACCAAATACCAAGCCTGTTCATTCAATACACAGGAAGAATTAATTAACCAATACCTTGAAGCAACAGGACAACTTACTGGGAAAAAGGGCAAGGTCAAAGGTTAAAGCACCTTCAGATCAGTCCTATACAAGAAACTGCCCACCAGCTATATTTGTTACAAGACGTTCAATTGAATAGATGAAGAAAATTCAGAGCAATTTCATCCTGAATCAAAACTTTGACTTTATTAAGTCATAAAAAGACTGATGTTTGTACAAAAATTCCATAAATGAATCACTATCTTAATTTATATTAAAAAGTTTTGTTTTAGGGGCTTATATTAAATTAAGATGATAATGTTCTTTTCATCTGTCTCCTTTGACCTCACTATAATGCTCTCTGCATACCTCTTTTATTTTTGAATACTTTCCTTAATTTATCAAAAAATCAAATGCAAGAGAATTAGCAGACCCTTACCTGAGCTTTTTTTGATAATACCTACTGAATCTGAACTAGGGGACTAAATAATCTTACCTTCAACTTGATGTACAAAAGGCAATCCTGTAATGTAACACGAACATTTGAAGGATATGTAATGTTTATTTTTCTAATAATACATGAAGAGATGGTAGAACAGAATGATTTTTCCCCCTTTCCCTTCTTCTAGACTTAATGCAGCAAACAATATATTTTAATGTTATTGACTATTTTTCCATACTTTGGAATTCACTTGCAGTAAGAATCCCACTTATTTTGATGCCTGAGCAAAATCTAGGAAACGATTCTAGAGAGCCAGACACATCAGTTACTGACTGAAAGGAGCTCAAGGCAGCATAAAGGTGTGTCGTTTCAGTTGCCATATACAGTAATACCTCGTCTTACGAACCTAATTGGTTCCAGGGGGAGGTTCGTAAGACGAAAAGTTCGTAAGACAAAACATTGTTTCCCATAGGAAACAATGTAAAATCCATTAATCCATGCAACGAAAAAAAATAAAACGCAAAAAAATGCCACCACCCGGCTGTCACCTTTTGAAACAGCCGGGGGTGCTTCCCAGCATCCTCCTGAACCCGAACACCAAACCTGAACTTCCGGGTTTGGCGTTCGGGAGGCCTCCAAGAAGCCTCCCGGCTGTTTTAAAAGGTGACAGCCGGGTGGCGGGGCTTCCCAGCGGCCTCCCGAACGCCGAACCCGGAAGTTCGGCAAAAGTTCGGGTTTGGGAGGCCGCTGGGAAGCCCGGCTGTCACCTTTTAAAACAGCCGGGGGGCTTCCCAGCAGCCTCCTAAACCCGAACGCCAAACCCGAACTTCCGGGTTCGGCGTTCAGGAGGCCTCCGAGAAGCCCCCCAGCTGTTTTAAAAGGTGACAGCCGGGCGGCGGGGCTTCCCAGCGGCCTCCCAAACGCCGAACCCAGAAGTTCGGCAAAAGTTTGGGTTCGGGAAGCCGCTGGGAAGCCCCGCTGCCCAGCTGTCACCTTTTAAAACAGCCGGGAGGCTTTCCAGCATCCTTCTGAACCCCGGGTTCGTATCTCGGGTTGTTCGTAAGACGAGGGGTTCATATCATGAGGTAGCACTGTATTGGATATTGCTAAAATCTCTGTTGCCCATGAAGAAACATGTCTGATTTCTCAGTGGGACACCCACCCAGCCTACTTGTACGAAGGGAATTTTGTCCCTCCCCCAATACCTCCCATATGAAGAGAGCCATGCAATTTCTACATCTACTTATGTATTAAATTATTAGGAATGGTGGACTCTACAGTCCTGCAGGACTATCTGAATAGAACTTAAGTGCTCAGAATGACATTTTATGTGCCTCCTTTAAAATCTTAAGAGCAAGAAGCTTTCTCTTAACTATCCTATTGTAAGGAGAATGAATACTTTTGGTTTCATATGAAGTAAATTGTATCCCTGGGGCCATAAAGAGATGTCTGTATCATTTTCTGGTAATAGTAGAGAAGTGATTTGCCAGCACTACCTTCTAGGACAGTGGTGGTGAACCTATGGCACGGGTGCCACAGGTGGCATATGGAACCATATCTGCTGGCACATGAGCCGTTGCCCTAGATCAGCTCCATTGTGTATGTGTGTGCTGGGCAGCGTATTTTTGGCTTGCACAGAGGCTTGAGGGTGGGGGGGGGGTGTTTTTTGCTTCCAGAGAGCCTCCAGGAGGTCGGGGGGCATTTTTACCCTCCCCCTGCTTCAGGGAAGCCTTTGGAGTTTGGGAAGGGCAAAACACGAGCCTATTGGGACAACCAGAAGTTGGAAAACAGTCCATTTCTGGCCTCCAGAGGGCCTCTGAAGGGTGGGGGAAGCTGTTTTCGCCCTCCCCAGGCATTGAATTGTGCGTGTGGGCATTCACGCATGTGCGATAATGTGCGCACACACTCATTTGGCACCCGAGGAAAAAAAGGTTTGCCATCAGTGCCATAGATAATCAAGGGAAAACCATGGTCAAGTATTATTCCGGGGTAAATTTGATGGAAATTAAAGTTCTGATCTAAGAAACGAATCGTATACAAATCCCCATTGCAATTAAGGTGATGAGTTAGGTCCAGTCCAAGTAAGAACACAGTTTCTGCAAATAACAAATGTGTGTTTTTTTAAAAAAATTAACCCACCTCAGACCTAAAGATTAAAGTTGTAATGTATACTTTTCAATAATCTCTACACTTTTTGTTGCAATGGTGCTGAGGCTGTGCACAACTGCAGGTTGCATTTGAAGCAAGTGGCACTTGCAATCAGATATTTTACTTTCAAATGCACATAGATGCAGAAGATTAGAACTGGGCTGTGGGATGTGTTAAAACTCTTTAATGCTTACCCAAAGATTCATGTGTAATTTGTCCTTCAAAAAACAATATGTTGTTGACACTGACATTTTATTTATTAGCTTTCCCCCCAATCTTCTAGCCAAGGAGCTCAGCTCTGCAAAATTTACTTGTAAGTTCTTTTTCCTGTACATTTTGAAATAATAATTAGAGATGAATTTATAGTAAATTTTAGTTCAATTAGGTGAAGAATGTATGGTAAATTTTGGTTAACCTGCCTACAATTACATACTTAGAAGGCTGCTGGCAAAGGTTTGCTTTGGACTCGTATATCTCAGAAAAACCTGAAGTAATCAAGCTTCATTTTCTACCTATTTTAAACATCCTTATACAAAGCATTGAAAGGAAATTTTGAAATATTGTAGCTCAGGTGGTACAGCATGAAGTGAAACAGACAAAATATATTCTTGTCCTTTTATTGAAGATAAGTTAAATCTCAGCATCAAATATTTTCCAAAATTAAAAAATATTTTATCAAATATGTATTTAAAATGGCAGTTTTTAAATTTTCAAAGATTTTTGTTCATATATATATATATTAAAAATGCCTTATATTGAGTTACTTCTAATGCCAGAAACTTAGGACACATCAGCAGTTTTTCCATATAATAGAAATAACTGTAAAATAAGAAATTAACCAGCAGAGTGATATTTATGATAGATCAGAAGTGACAAGTGCAGAGCTTCCAGACAGATTGCATTGATTTAAATAGAAGATTTGGAATATTAACAAACGATGTGCTACATCTTTGCAAAAATGTTTACAACTGCATTAAATGGAAGGATTTTCTTCCCTACTTAAAAATTAGTATCAACCAAATAATCATAGGAACCCGACTCTTCTCCAGAGCCATCTGCGGATTCTGCAGAACTCTCTTCTGTAGGACAATCATATTTCACTTTTATTGGCAGATCCAGGTTCCAGGTAATTTGCATATGACAGGTAAGATCCTGTAAAAATAATCAATGACAGGAGTCAGTCTATTTGGAAGAAATCCATTGATTCCAGTAATACTTCAGAGTGTGTATTTATTGGATGCAATCCTAAACTTAATTCCTTGGGTACGAACTTTACTGCATTTAGCAGGATTTACTTTGGAATAAGCATGCATAGAATTGTCTAATAAATTATTTTTATAAATTTCTTCCCTGATTGTAATGTCCTTTCAAAATAGATTGGAATGATTATTATATAGTCACTGGACTCAATTCACCTGATGAAACAATACCTCTAAAATAAAATTAATTAATTAATTAATTAATAATAATAATAATAATAATAATCATCTATTAGATTTGTATGCCGCCCCTCTCCGAAGACTCAGGGCGGTCACAACAGCAATAAAACAGTACAATACAAATCTAATGTTTATAACTAAAAACCCACTCTCTTAAAAAACAGTCAATACTATACAGTCAAAACCACACATAACTCTTAATGGTCAGAAAAGGGGGTACATTAATTGCCCCATGCCTGGCGACATAGATAGGTCTTCAGGCTCATTATTTTATAAAACCAAAACTGTTGAATGCTGAAGCTTCCATACCTTTAAGTCATCACTACCAATCAAAACGGTATAGTCAAATTCAAGGGCATTGTCACGTTCCTGGGCAGGAAGGAGAAAAAAAAGGTTGGATTAAGGCTGGACAAGATAATTATATTTTAAAGAGCATCTTCTTAGCATCTAGGCACTGTGTGTACTGAGATCAATATTATATTGAGTGTGCAGAATGGCTTATGCTCTGGATGTTTCCTGACATTTTAGTAAAACCATCTTTTCTTTACAATGTCCCGTACCATTGAAGTTGTACTCCAGAAGTTCTACCAAGCCATCCTGGGCGGACTATGAGTTTGATAGTACTTGAACCCTGGAGCATTTTGATTTTTCCAGGTTTGGGCCAGAACAAAAACCAGAACATCTAAGGAGCAAGTAGGGCTAGTACCTTCCCACTTTTTCCACATGGTCTGTGAGCTTATACCATCCTTCTCTTCAGGTCTTTCCTAGCTGTGTCTCTCAATGTTGTGCTTCAAGCTAAAAACTTTGGCAGCTAAGGAAGGCTGTCCTAGAGAGCTTCAGGGAGCAGGGGAATGGGGTATGATATGCTGTGCTTGAAATCAAGGACATGAACAATAGCTAACTGGCCCATCACCAACTCCTAAACCTTCCCAGTCTCTTTTTTTCCTTACCTTACCCCTCGTTCACTGTCAATGTCCTTTGCTTTCTCAAAATATGTTTTCATAGAACACAGAATCATAGGGCTGGAAGGGCAACTGGAGGTCATTTAGTCCAACCCCCCTGCTCAAGGTAGACCTTATACCAGTGATGGCGAACCTTTTTTGGTTTGTGTGCCAAAAGGTGTGTGCATGTACTAGCATAACCCTTCCCTTCCCCCACGCATACACAACCCCTCCCCCCCGTGCTGCCCCCATGCTAGGCACACAGGCCTTTCTGAAGCCTGGTAGGTGAAAAAAAATTGCCAATCGGGCAAACTGGAAGTTCAGGAAAACACACAGAGAAGTGGAGGCAAAAAAATCCACCAATGGACAAACAGGAAGTGTGAAAAAATGCACTTCCGGTTTGCCGCTGTGCTGTTTCTTGTACTCCAGAGGGTTCAGGGAAGCTTCTTGAAGCTCCCGAGTGCAAAAAACAGCACAATAGACAAACCAGAAGTTCAGAAAACATACTTCTAGTTTGCCCATAGAGCTGTTTTTTGCACTCTGGGGCTTCAGGAAGCTTCCATGAACCCTCCGGAGTGCAAAAAACAGCACAACGGCAAACCGGAAGTGCATTTTTTCACAGTTCCTGTTTGTCCATTGGGGGATTTTTTTTGCCTCCAGGGCAGCTTCTCTGAAGTGTCCTGAGGATAAAACAGCCTTTCCAAATCAGCAGGCCAGCACCTGCATGCGCACTGGAACGGAAACATGGCAAAGTCTTGCGTGCCCTCCGATATGGCTCTGTGTGCCACCTATGGTTCACCATCACTGCCTTATACTGTCCTGGTCAAGCGGTTTCATTTCATTTATTGGATTTATATGCCGCCCCTCTCCGAAAACTCGGGGCGGTTGTCCAATCTATTCTTGAAAACCTTGGTGTTAAATCTGAACCAGGCCAGAGATTAAAATTATGAAAACCTTGTACTTAATAGGTCACCAGTGTCTTAGCAAATGAATGTCTAATCTCTGAGTAGTTCTTAGTCATAGAAATTATTATTGTGCATTTTTTTCATTTAGACATTTATTTAACAGGAGTTTTCCCTGAAACACACTGCACCACAAACTAAACATACAGGTTCACCTTAAACATGGGAGGCTAAAATGGGATTGTTGTTCAGTGTTAACTGCTCATTGACTTGGCTGGTGGTTCGTAGGCATTCGTTGGTAAGTCCTTGTCACTTACCCTTTTCTTTGCATCTTTTATTTCCTTCATGTGGTAACCCACATATTCATTTGCTTGCTTCCATGCAATGTAACTGCTTCCGATGTTGGCAAAATATTTTAATTCATCTGGTGATGATGTGGCTGTCAGGGTGGAGGAGGAGGAAACAAAAGAGAGGGAGAGAAGCTAATGAAGGGGGTGATATTTCAATTAAATAAGGCCGTCTTATAAGGTTTTCTCATGCAGAGTCAAAAAATATTTTTATCAGCAAACATTAATATGTTTTATTAAGAGGTAGACATGCTACATCTGATTTGCAAACACCCACTCACCCCTTTGATGAAGTTGAAGATAAATCTTGGTTAGCATTTATATCATCTCCAATAAGTGCCATTTTTGCAAAACTCCAATGGAAAGTAGTTTTTTTTTAAAGAGAGAACTGTTCATTATTTGGATGAAAACAGACATGGATGTGGTTGCATCATTATATTTGTTTGTTTGTTTGTGTTTATTTATTTATTTATTCATTTATTCATTCATTCATTCATTTATTTATTTATTTATTGGATTTGTATGCTGCCCCTCTCTGTAGACTCGGGGCGGCTAACAACAGTAACAAAAAACAGCATGTAAATCCAATACTAAAACAACTAAAAACCCTTATTGTAAAACCAAACATCAATACATACAAACATACCATACATGAATTGTAAAGGCCTAGGGGGAAAGAATATCTCAGTTCCCCCATGCCTGACGGCAGCGGTGGGTTTTAAGGAGCTTACGAAAGGCAAAGAGGGTGGGGGCAATTCTAATCTCCTGGGGGAGTTGGTTCCAGAGGGCCGGGGCCGCCCCAGAGAAGGCTTTTCCCCTGGGCCCTGCCAAACAACATTGTTTTGTTGATGGGACCCAGAGGAGGCCCACTCTGTGGGACCTAACCGGTCGCTGGGATTCGTGCGGCAGAAGGCGGTCTCATAGATATACTTACTTACTTACTTAACTTACAAATTGGTAGTATACAAAGATATAACAAATGATACTAGTAAGAGAGGAACATTAGGACATGGGACGGAAGGCATGCTGGTGCACTTATGCAGACCCCTTACTGACCTCTTAGGAATCGGGAGAGGTCCAACAGTGGATAGTCTTAAGAGTAAAGTTTTGGGGGTTAGGTGATGATACTACCAAGTCAGGTATGAGTTCCATGCATTAACTCTTCGGTTACTAAAGTTGCATTTCCTGCAGTCGAGTTTAGAGCGGTTGTGTAGTTTTTAAAAGGCTAGACTGCTAATCAAATTAATAATCCGGGATGTCCTCTATTTAAAAACAGTCATGACTGTTCAATCTTACAACAGACCTTCCCCAAGGTTAGTTACAACCAGGGGAGGGCTACTGCCCGGACTGGGGGTGGGGGACACACAGTGGTGTAGCGAAAATGGAGCTCCATCCCAGAGGAAGATATTGAAAGAAAATGCAGGGCGTCCTGCATAAGCCATGCCCACAGTATGATAGTAAAAATTTTGGTAGCCCTTCCCTGTTTACAGCCCAATCCCAAAGTGATATTCATTGAAGAATCCTGGGGTTGTTCACCCTTGTAACCGACTGCATAGATGCAACACCCACCCATCCTCCGCCATATTCCATGTCCTCATCCTGGCCCGCCATTGGTCCTGTTTCGCTACCCCGTTGGTGCTGTTCCCCATCCTCCATCTTTGATCGCTCATCTTTTTGAAGATCTTCAGAGCTGAGGAAAGGAGGACAGGCCATTCCATTGCTGTGCCACGTGGCACAATTCCACAAATGGCTGGCTTTTTCTGAGTGATGCCACCAAGGCTAAGGCTAGTGAATGAGTTTTGGCCACATTATTTTTCACTCAGAAAAAGATAATTGTTTGAGGGATTGTGCCACGTGGCCTACGAACAGACTGGCTTGTCCTCCTTCCACAGCCCAATCTTCTCAGCTCTGGAGATCTTCAAAAAATAACTGAAGTATTGACAGAATGGGAAGAAGGTCCAAATGGTTGTAGGGACCCTAAGGAATGGGAAGTGGAGTATGGAGGCTTCTCTCCGCCTTTTCCGGTCCTGTTTCCTCCCGGGAGATTCCTAGAGAGGCTCCACCGAGGTTTCTCCCTGCCTTTTCCAGTTAGAGTTTTGGAGGCTCGGGTTTATAAGTGGAAAATGGTTCTTGAGAAGAGGCAAAAAAATCTTGAATACCCGGTTTTTATTTTTAAAAGTTTGTAAGTACAGTAGTACCTCGTGATACGAACCCCTCGTCTAATGAACTTTTCGAGATACGAACCCGGGGTTCGGGATTTTTGTGCCTCTTCTTACGACCTTTTTTTGCCTTACGAACCCGCCGCTGCAAACGCCGAACCCAGAAGTTCGGCAAAAGTTTGGAGTTCGGCCGAGAAGCGCCGCCACCTGGCTGTCGCCTTTTGAAACATCACGGAGACGTCCTTCCTGGCCAGCCGAAACATGGACTCCAGGAAGGACGTCTTCGTGACGTCGAAGCTCTGCCCATGGAATTCCCTATTGGGATTCCCCACCTCCGTTTCAGCCTCCCGACCGGCCGACAGCTCTGCAGCTCTTCTGCAAAGCTGACAGCCAGGCGGCGACGCTTCTCAGCGGCCTCCTGAACCCGAACTTTGCCGAACTTCCGGGTTCGGCATTCGAGGGAACACCAAGAAGCCCCCCAGCTGTTTTAAAAGGTGACAGCCGGGTGGCGGCGCTTCTCGTCGGCCTCCCGAACCCAAACCCGAACCAAACTTTGCTGAACTTTTTGGGTTCGGGAGAACGCCGAGAAGCCCCCCGGCTGTTTCAAAAGGTGACAGCTAGACGGCGGCACTTCTCGGTGGCCTCCCGAACCCGAACTTTGCTGAATTTCCGGGTTCGGGAGAACGCCGAGAAGCCCCCCAGCTGTTTCAAAAGGTGATAGCCGGGTGGTGGCGCCCAGCGGAGCGTCGTTTTTGTGATTGTTTTTTCTTTGCACGCATTAATCCCTTTTACATTGTTTCCTATGGGAAACATTGTTTCATCTTACGAACTTTTCACCTTATGAACCTCCTCCCCGAACCAATTAAGTTTGTAAGATGAGGTATCACTGTAGAGGCGTCTTTAGGTAGAGGTACCATTGTATTACAAAAGTTTTTATTTTTTATTGTTGCTAAGCATAATATTTCAAAAGCAGAAAAAATGGAGGGGTGTCAAAGTGCATATAGCACCTTTTCTTAGAACAATTTGCTGAACTCTGCATCGTTTATCATTATTTTAGGTGGTAAAACCTTATTATTCAGGTTAAATTGCTGTGTTGGCACTTTGCGATAAATAAGTGGGGTTTGGATTGCAGTTTGGGCACTCAGTCTCTACAAGGTTTGCTATCAATGATCTAAAACTCGTTGCCTGGTGTTACACAATGCAAGTAAGTTAAAGACAGAATATGCTAAATTTGGTTAGTTTTGGTTAGTTTTAATGTTAATTTAATGTTCAATTTCTTCCTTCAGCTTTGTGCATTCTGCAAAATCAGATCAATGGGTAAGTTCATTGCTCAATGTATTGTGCAAATCTAAAAATTGGTTAATTAGGGGAGAGGCATGTAGTCCTGGGTGGTTATGAAAAAGATTTCCTGCCAAGGATGTACCTTTAAGTTTTGTATATAGGTTGAAGTCATCCTTCTTGATTTGATCAGCATCTTTGTTGTTTGCACAATTGATTTCAATCACTGGTTTAGATGTCTTCTGGTAAAGTACATTTGCACTGCATTTTCCTAGGTTTTGCTTTAAAGAAAAAAGAAAAAGAAAATAACATATGGGGTTGTTTTTTTGCAAACTTCCTTGCTATGTCATCCTTTCCTATATCTAGCAGCAGACTGTGAAAAAAGAAAAACTGTTTACAGAATCAACCATGCCACTTCTAAGGTGGAAAACTACTTGAGGGCAATGGAAACAAATTTTGCAAATTATTAATTGTTGTGATTCAGCCTGAGGCTCCTCAGGGAACGGCTGGAACTCTGCCGGCTCCATGCTCAGAGGGGGAGGACGAGGAACAGGAGGAGGAGGAGGACCAGGCAGACGGGGAAGAGGAATGTCAGGACGAGGAGGAGGGAGAACAGCCTGAGACCCCCGGGGGGAGCTCTCCCCAGCGAGTAGCCTGGAGTCATTAGATGAGAACGCACAAGCCATCATAGATATGAGGCAGAGAAGGGCAGCACAACGAAGGGGACAATTAGCCAGGTATTTCCATCCCTAATAGGCAACAGCTGGGTTTGGGTGTGGTTCTCCTCAGAAAGGTTGAAAAGGCAGGCCCGCCCTTCCTGTATTGTGGAGAGTTATCTTTTGGGAGTCCTGTGACCTTGCTTCGATCCTTGGCGTCTCTGATTCTGGCTTGTGGCCTCGAAGGCTGAAAACTTGGGGGAGGCGTGGGTTTTATTATCTACAGTGTTGTTTTTGCCAGCAAGAATCCTGTTTTATTGCCTGGCCGTCATGAGTCTTCTGTGAAGCTTCATAGCATTCCAGTTTGTAAGAACAGTTTTTGTTATCTGTGTTTGCTTTCAAATATATAAACTGCCTTTGCTTTTTACCAGTGTGTCTGGCTACTCTTTTTAGTTGGTGTTGGCGTCTGGGGGGACCCAGACAGAACATTAATTGGACTTGTTCATTGGACTTATATGCCTCCCTTTTCCAAAGACTCTGAAGAATGTTGCAGAGAAGGGGGAAAAATCCATATTTCTATTATCACTGCTCTGACTCAGAAAGTCTTTTCACTGCTATTTTGTAAAACACACCCGGGATAAATATTTTCTGCTGTTAGAAGCTATTTCTAGGAGGTTTGTTTGCAGTTTATCTCTTCCGAAAAGATACCAAGGATATGGGAAATTCAAGCATAATGTAGTGAGAAAAATGTAGCTTGGTCAGAGACAGATACATGGAAAGGAAGATAAGCTTTCATACAATTAAATCCTACAACTTCTCCACTTACAATCCCATATTTCAGGGAAGCAAATACAGTGGTACCTCTACTTAAGAACGCCTCTACTTAAGAACTTTTCTAGATAAGAACCAGGTGTTCAAGATTTTTTTGCCTCTTCTTAAGAACCATTTTCTACTTAAGAACCCAAGCCCGGAAAAATTTCCCAGGAAATTTGAAAGCGGTACGAAGGCCCGGCAAGTTTCTTGCCATTCCCCCTGGGTTTCTCTCTCTGGCGCAGTGTATGGGAGGCAGCCCCGTGCCGGGTGTATGGGAGGCGCGTGCTCCTCCTTGCCACCTCAGACTCCCTCTTTTTTTTTTAAGCCTTAAAGTTTTGGATTTTTTTGATTCCCCTCACTTCACCTTCTTCCTTCGGCCTCGACTGTCCTCCTCTTCCTCTTCCTCCTCCCACCCAAATTCCGAGCTTTTATTTCTTTCCTAATGGGTTTGCACGCTTTATTTGCTTTTACATTGATTCCTATGGGAAAAATTGCTTCTACTTACAAACTTTTCTACTTAAGAACCTGGTCACGGAACGAATTAAGTTCTTAAGTAGAGGTACCACTGTATTGCTTTAGGAGTACCCCCACAGCCATTTAATGGAGGCATTTGACTAGGTGTAAATCACTGGTGCTTGGTACTGCAATCCTCTGATCAGTAGTGACACAGAATGTGGGTAGACATGTCTTCTGCCCCTTGGATTGGGAATGGTGGGGGGCAATTTGAAGTGACTGCACAGTATCTAACCTGCAAATCCTGCTTTGCTGGGTGTCTCAGCACATTTATTGATTTGATTTGATTTGTATGCACCCCTTTCCAAAGACTCGGGGTGGCAATGAAGTGCTACTGATAACCAGCATCACCTCTCTGCCTCTGATTTGACCAAATGATTCATTGGAGGTCCTACCTTAGTGTTTATAATTGCCCACAAGGGGGCAATTTGATTTTTAATAGGGGCAATTGGAACCTTGTTTAAACAAAAATCAGGCATGGGGGAACTGAGATATTCTTCCCCCCTAGGCCTGTACAATTTATGCATGGTATTTTTATATGTATGCTTGGTTTTATAAATAAGGGTTTTTTAGTTGTTTTAGTATTGGATTGTTACATGCTGTTTTTATCACTGTTGTTAGCCGCCCCGAGTCCACGGAGAGGGGCGGCATACAAATCCAATAATTAAATTAAATTAAATTAAATTAATATATAAAGACATTGAGCCAGGGTGGCGCAGTGGTTAGAGTGTAGTAATGCAGGCTACCTCTGCTGACTGCCGGTTGCCTGTAATTTGGCAGTTCCAATCTCACCAGGCTCAAGGTTGACTCATCCTTCCATCCTTCCAAGGTGGATAAAATGAGGACCCAGATTTTTGGGTGCAATATGCTGGCTCTGTGAACCGTTTAGAGAAGGTCGTAAAACATTGTAAAGTGGTATATAAGTCTAAGTGATATCACTATTTCTATTCCTGAAGGCGGAAGCCACAGCAGAAAAGGCTGTTCTCCTGGATCCTGACAACTAAAATGCCTTGGCTGATGGGGTCTACAACATACTCCCTTCTGCTGGCATGAATGGGATGGGCTAAGCCCATTGGGGTGAATCGATTTCTCAGATAGCCTGGATCCATGCCACGAAGGGATTTTTTAAAGTATTAGGTTTGTTATATATTATTAGAAAGCAAATATATTATACTTGCATTGTTTTTACATGCTGTAAGTTATCCAGAGTTGCTATATGAGATGCGTGGCTATATAAATCAAATGAATGCATGATGGATGGATTTTGCTCAGCCATACCAAAAGGAGCCCATTGTATCCAAGCACTCTGCAGAATTTGTTAGATATGATACTGAAGAAAGCAGATATCATGGTTGGTTTCCCGTGCATTGGTGCCAGGAAAAAAATTATATTATAGAAATTCTTCTACAGAAAGTACAACAATCCACTTACCCCAGTTTGGATGTGTTTTGTATAAAACCGCAGAGAGTACACGTGTCCAACTCCTGGGATGTTCTGCAAGACATATAAACTAAGGTTACACTTCAAAATATGTATGGCACACATGGTACAAACACCTTTTAAAGCAGCAGGTCATTAAAATGCTATATGGCATTTATGCAGTAGTCCTGTTGGATATGTCTTTTCTATCATTTCAGGAATGTTAGCAAAACTCTACGTAGTTGGGATGCAATGAGTCTTTTCTGCTTTGTGTTCATCATCCTAAATAAATCCCCATTTAGACATTATCACTTATTTATTTATTTGTTTGTTTGTTGACTTCTATGCTGCCCTTCTTGAGGCGACTCAGGGCAGCGTACAACATTGCAATACAAACAATATACTGTATGTGTAGAATCCTAATTATTAAAAAAAAAAGAAATATATAAAATTAGCAAAAATACTAAAAACCCCATGCACGGTCATCCACATTCATCCAATTCAATCACTCACAACAACATCGGCCAGAGACAATCTCGTTGCTCACAGCCCCCATGCCTGCTGGCAGAGGTAGGTCTTGAGAGCTTTACAAAAGACCAGGAGGGAGGGAGCGATACGTATCTTTTTTAAATGATAGGGTTTTATATGTTTTTAATATTAGATTTGTTTCATTGTTATATTGTTTTATTATTGTTGTGAGCCGCCCCGAGCCTTCGGAGAAGGGCAGCATACAAATCTAATAAATTATTATTATTATTATTATTATTATTATTATTATTATTATTATCATCATCATCATCATCATCATCATCATCATCTTTGGAGGGAGTTCGTGCCAGAGGGCTGGGGCCACCACAGAGAAGGCTCTTCTCCTAGGCCAGTGATGGCAGATCTTTTTTTCCTCAAGTGCTGAAAGAAGATATGTACGCACTATCGCACATGCACAAGTGCCCACACCCATAATTCAATGCCTGGGGAGGGCGAAAACAGCTTTCCTGCCCCCTGGAGGCGGGAAACAGCCTGTTTAACAACTTCTGGTGGGCCCAGTAGGCTCGTGTTTTGCCCTCCTCAGCCTCCAAAGGCTTCCCTGTAGCTGGGCGAGGGTAACATGCCCTCCCCCACCCTGTAAGCTCTCTGGAAGTAGGCAGCATTAACTGTCTGTCCTTGAGGAACAAACTCCTTATGGACCACTCCTTTACTGTAGAAAAAGACAATGAGCATTGTTTTCACTTTTGATTTGCTCATTCTTGCCTTTTTGGGCTTGGGGGACTGGTCGGTGTGCCCCTCAGAGCTTTGGCATTTTATTTCTGGGTCGTATTCACAAACCCAGGTTTCATCACCAGTGATGACATTGTCCAAATAATCAGGTTCAATTTCTATACGTTGCAAAAGTTCAAAAGTTCAAAGTTTTGTTTGTGACACGGTCGACGCGCAGAAGTTTACAATAACGAATGAGCCGGGGTGGCGCAGCAGGTAGAGTGCTGTACTGCAGGCTACTGAAGCTGACTTGTAGATCTGAAGGTCAGCGGTTCAAATCTCATCACCGGCTCAAGGTTGACTCAGCCTTCCATCCTTCCGAGGTGGGTAAAAGGAGGACCCGGATTGTGGGGGCAATATGCTGGCTCTTTTTAAAAAGTGCTATTGCTAACATGTTGTAAGCCGCCCTGAGTCTAAGGAGAAGGCCGGCATAAAAATTGAATGAATGAATGAATAAATAAATAAATAAATGATGTCCTGACGCTTCCACAACTTGGATAGCACTGAGATTGGTTTTGCAGCAAAGCTTAGCTTTCCCCCCACCTACTCCAAGTGCTTCGGTCCCACTCCAACCAATAGGAGCGCCGCGGGAAATTCAATTGCATTACTTTTGGAACACACCCTGTAATCATCTTCAGTACTCTTTTCCTTATCCAAATTTCCATGAATTCTTCCTATAGTGCAGTACTAAATGTGGGCATGGTATTTCACATACCACGATGACCAAAGCAGAATTACTACTTTTCATTATTGAACTTTAGGTGATGTCTGAAATCAAAAATACTGAGGAGTGGACCCAGGCTTCATCGCTGCAGCAATTGACTGATTGAAATGAAAGTGGTATTTGTCAAGTATTCATTTCTGCCTTTTCACATACGGTAGTTAATAAAATTTTAGGCTTCTCACCCCTGCTTTATGTGATAGTCCTGTTTTGTGTATTCTATAACAGTACACACAATTGCAAGAGTTGCTTCTGGAAATTAAAAATGTAAAGACACTCAAGTCCAGTTTATGTCCTCGTGACCACATCCCAAAAGTTTTCTTTCATTTTTTTCAACTTGTCTATCTCATCTAAACCATGGAATTTCTATATGGCTTCCTATCTATGTATACCCACATATCTCTCTGCTTAACTCCATGGAAAAGGGAAGGAAAGTGTTAGTGGCAGTTCAGTGGGTTTGGCTTATGCAATAGGATTTCCTTACAGTGGAAACAATTGAAGGAAACCCTGCCCAGATTAGATAGAAAAGGCAGATTTAGTCTGTTGTAACAAAATCAGTCCAAGGCCTTGAGTCAATAGCAACAGCAGACATATATGTACTGCTTTACAGGCCTCTCTGATCAATTTACGGAGTCAGCCTATTGCCCCCAACAATCTGGGTCCTCATTTTACCCACCTCGGAAGGATGGAAGGCTGAGTCAACCTTGGGCCTGGTGAGATTTGAACTGACAAATTGCAGGCAGCCAGCAGGCTGCAGTCTCACCCCTGCATCGCTGCGGCTCTTAAACATTAATACAGGGCTGTCCAACCTTTGGCCTACCTGGGTTGCACTGCATTATATATAAAATATAATGTATATATATATATATTAACACCCTTGAAAACGTCCAAAGATATTTCACCAGAAGAGCCCTTCACTTCTCCACTCGAAACAGAATACCCTACGAAAATAGGGTATTTTCCTGGGTCTACAAAGCTTAGAACTACAGCACCTAAAACACGATTTAAGTATTGCCCACAAGATCATATGCTACAACGTCCTACCGGTCAATGACTACTTCAGCTTCAACCACAACAACACAAGAGCACGCAACAGATTCAAACTTAATACGAACCGCTCCAAACTTGACTGTAAAAAATATGACGTTAACAATCGAGTTGTCGAAGCATTACTGGACTCAATAGTGTCAACCCCTAACCCCCAACATTTCTTCCTTAGACTCTCCACGATTGACCTCTCCAGGTTTCTAAGAGGCCAGTAAGGGGCGTACATAAGTGCACTAGTGTGCCTTTCGTCCCCTGTCCAATTGTCTTTCCTTTATCTCATATATCACATATATTTTCTTCCTTTCATATATCTTCTCTTCTATTTTCACTTTTATCCTTATATATATTACTTCATGTTTATTTTCTTCCTATGTATTTGTGTATTGGACAAATGAATAAATAAATAAAATAAATAAATATTGCTAGAAGTCACATAATGATATTAAATGTTTACAGTTTTGTAGAGGCTGCTTTACTGGCTGTCCAGGACCACAGGTTGGATGTTAACACTTTTATCATTATGGCTTGAGGTTTTTGATGTTGGTTATATCCCATTTGTATTGGAAGCACTGAGTCACTTTCAGGTTGAAAGAATAACATACTGACATCATCTTTGGGGGAAACACCCAGTTGGGGGCTCCTTTCATGTACCTGGAAGAAGCTGGAGTGAAGGATAGGAGCTCACCCTGCCCCATGGCAGCACTCGGATCTCGAACAAAGGCTTGCTGCTTGCCAACCCAGTGTCCTAACCATATTATGGGCTCATTGTTTGAAGTCAGTAAATGCACCAAAATAAATCCCAGTAGTGTTGTGGTTAGCTCTGGCCCAGCTCCTGCCCCAAAGACTGTGGATGTGGGGGAGACATCCACATGCTGCAGGCCTGTTTTGCTCCCGGTGGAATCTGCTGATGAAGGCTCCTCTGAACAAGAAGACATGAGTGACAGGGAGGAGGAGAGTGTGGCAGACAGCTCAGAAGGAAATCAATTATCTATCTCCTCCTTGGATTCGGAACAAGAGTTAATGATACAGCCACGCATGCGGAGAGCGATGCATAGGCAACAACAACTGAGATTATTATCAAAGAAAATGAGGCCACCTGTGATTGGGTGGGGCTGTGGTAATTAGTGAGTCTGCTATAAAGAGCAGCGTGTGGGTTTGGCCATTGTGGAGGATTATCTGATCGTTGTGTTTCGTGCCTGCCTTGCTGACTTCGACCTTGGTGTGTTGCTTTTCCCCCGCTTTGAAACTAAAGCAGAGCAAAGTGTGTTTCACTTTGTGAAAGAAGGAGGCCTGTGAATTGCTTCACAGCTGCAAATTACTTGTACAAATTACCAGTTTGTTTGGAGACGAGTGCTCTTTGCTATACCAAAAGAGGGCTTAGTTTATTTGAATTTTCGTTATAAAGAATATTGTTTTGAATTTTCAAACGTGTGTGTGTCTGAAATTTGTACCTGTGAATTTTCGGGAGGATTCTACCAGAGAGCCCGACAGAACAAGTAGTAACCAAACTTTTTTAAACATATGAAATGAGCTGAATAGTATTGTGAAATTTTGGACAAATCCTTTTCTGGACAACCAAGAAACATAAAATAAAGCAAGGCTAAGCCAACAGACGTCAAAAGTTTTCCTACGCAAAGCCAATGTAAAAAATACAGAACTTTTATAGTTCCCAACAATTTATGCAGAACCTGCATCAAAGCATTTTGAATCCATAAAACACTAGTTCATTTACTTTTTTTATTTTAAATCAAGGAATGGCATTTTCCTCAGAAGAATAACTTCACAGCACATTGCGTTCAAAAGCAGACATCTGATGCAAATGAAATTTTAACAAATATTCTCTTTCAGTTTTGGCCAGCCAGTTGGTTTGTTTTGTAAAACATTTCAGAGTTTTCTTATTTTTATCTTTTGCTCTTCTGTAAACATAAAAGGTGAAAAGAAAATACCTTACAGTCTTTGCTGCCTGCTTCAAAAATGTTTCTATAGAGAGTTTATATAATATTATGTAGCTTATTGCAAAATAAGAAAAGATACACAGGCAGAGATTACAATCCGAAAGTGATTTTAAATGTAGCATTTCTCAATAAGGTTGACACTCAGTCATCAATATTTCCACGTAGCTTGATATGAAGGATGCGGAGATATGACTAAAATTCACAATTGTTTTTCTAGTTGTGGTTATACGGCATTAATGAAGTCTGCTTGGTTTGTATTTTTAAATGCAAGTAGTAGTGGTTTAAACCACGATTAAACAAACCATAGCTTAACACTATGTGTGAAGCTGTCCCTCCACCCTTTGACTTTCAAATGACAACATTTTTGGAAGATTTAAGAAACACAAGGAACAATCTGCTTTGTGTTGACATCACAATATTCTTTACTATAGTTTGTTGAACAAACACATAAATCTAGATGACAGCTTCATATGTGGTACAGAATTTGCTGTTTCACACTTTTAGGGATATATGTTTATGGAATCCTAAAAAGATAGAGTGCTAATTTATTCTGCTTCTAGACAAACCTTTTTTTTTCCTGGACAGAATGGAGACAGAATAAGACCCTGCATTTATTACATTCGTACAAACCAAGTTTAATGCCTAAAGTTTATTTTTTCCCTGTGTTCCAAATACAGTATTGTTTAATCATCAATTAATCAGCAAAGAAGAAAAAAAAAGTGACTAACTGGCTAAAAGGCTAGTCACACTATTCAATCTTCTAACTAGTCACTTTTAGATCAGTGTTTCTCAACCTCAGCAATTTTAAGATGTGTGGACTTTAACTCTCAAAATTCCCTAGCCAGCATTTCTGCTAGAATGTGTTAGGCCAACTGTGTTAATTAGATTACAACTCCCTTTGGCCAGGGAAGCTGGGAATTCTGAAGTTTTAATAGGTGGGAAGAGTTCAAATAGTACGGCCAATCAGGAATGAACTCAAATTTAAGAACTTGGCAGTCTAGCTTTTAATAAGCTTATTTTATTTATTTATTTATTTATTTATTTGTCCAATACACAATACATATTGAGGAGAATAGGCATGAAGTATTACATATAAAGAAAAGATATGAAAATAGAGGAGAAGATATATGAAAGGGAGGAAAGATATATGATATATGGGATAAGGGGAGACAAATTGGACAGGGGACGAAAGGCACACTGGTGCACTTATGTACGCCCCTTACTGATCTCTTAGGAACCTGGAGAGGTCAATCGTGGATAGTCTAAGGGAGAAATGTTGGGGGTTAGGGGTTGACACTACTGAGTCAGATAATGAGTTCCACACTTCAACAACTCGATTGCTAAAGTCATATTTTTTACAGTCAAGCTTGGAGCGATTAATAGTAAGTTTGAATTTGTTGCGTGCTCTTGTATTGTTGTGGTTGAAGCTGAAGTAGTCATTGACAGGCAGGATGTTGCAGCATATGATTTTGTGGACAATACTTAGATCGTGTTTTAGGCGTCGTAGTTCTAAGCTTTCTAGGCCTATGATTGATAGTCTGTTTTCGTAGGGCATTCCGTTTCGAGTGGAGGGAGTGAAGGGCTCTTCTGGTGAAGTATCTTTGGACGTTTTCCAGGGTGTTAATGTCCGAGATGTGGTGTGGGTTCCAGACAGATGAACTGTATTCAAGGATGGGTCTGGCAAATGTTTTGTAGGCTCTGGTGAGTTGTGGGAACTGGTCCTAAAGTGGCTTGTCTAGAACTTGTAGTCACTCAGCTAAAAATCTATGGTAAAGCCCACCAATTTAGGAATTAAAATAATGTGGCCATAATGACCCTTTATAGGTCAGTAGTATTATTAATGCTTAGAAAAAGCAGAGTTCTTAGAGATGAAGCTCAGAATGAAGGAAATGCCATCAGATTGTAATTATTGCTTCTGGACCAAGGACAGCAAAACTTCTCTGAACTCATGAAAGCTTATCCAAAGGACTCACTAGAGAAGAGCCTAATGGTGGGAATAATAATAATAATAATAATAATAATAATAATAATAATAATAACAACAACAATAATAATAACAACAACAACAATAACAACAACAACAATGAGTTAGAAGGGACCTTGGAGGTCTTCTAGTCCAACCATCTGCTTAGGCAGGAACACCTACATTACTTCAGACAGATGGCTAGCCAACATCTGCTTAAAAATAAACTATTTCAACTCCTACCCTCAAAACGTCACTACAGAGCACTGCACACCAAGACAACTAGACACAAGAACAGTTTTTTCCCGAACGCCCTCAATCTACTAAACAAATAATTCCCTCAACGCTGTCAGACTTTTTACTAACAATATCATATGCTGCAACGTCCTGCCTGTCGGCGACTACTTCAGCTTCAACCACAACAACACAAGAGCACACAACCGATTTAAACTTAATATTAATCGCTCCAAACTTGACTGTAAAAAATATGACTTCAGTAACCGAGTTGTCAAAGCGTGGAACTCATTACCGGACTCCATAGTGTCATCCCCAAACCCCCAACACTTTACCCTTAGATTATTTACCGTTGACCTATCCAGATTCTTAAGAGGTCAGTAAGAGGCGAGTACAAGTGCACTAGAGTGTCTTCCGTCCCCTGTCCTATTGCTCTCCTATATCTCCTATACCTTTCTTCTATTCTTATATCTCTTCTTCTATTCTTTCAATGATATGTTCTATTACTATATCTTCTTTTCTATTCTTTCATAGATACATTTTACTATGAGTATCTCCTCTATAACCTTCATCATGTATTTTACTATGTGTGTGTATGTATATATATACCCACTAAAACTCTCATTGTGTATTGGACTAAATAAATAAATAATCAAATAAATAAATAAATAAATAAATAAATCTGCACTTCTATTTTTCTACCAGTTTTTCTCATCTTTCCTATCATCCTTTTCCTTCCACTTAAGGACTGTATGACTGTAACTTGTTGCTTGTATCCTAAGATTTTTTTATTAATATTGTTTCTTCATTGTTTAATGATCCCTATGACCATCATTAAGTGTTGCACCACATGATTCTTGACAAATGTATCTTTTTCTTTTATGTATGCTGAGAGCATCTGCACCAAGACAAATTCCTTGTGTGTCCAATCACACTTGGCCAATAAAATTCTATTCTATTCTATTCTGCCCATCTATCCTCTACAATTTCACATATTCAAAATTTCTAGTGTTGGGGCATTCACAACTTCTGATTGAATGATTGAGGGGAAAAGAAGAAAGGGATGGGAGAGAAAAGGTGGCTGAATGGAGTCACTGAAGCAGTCGGCATGAGCTTAAATGGACTCCGGGGGATGATAGAGGACAGGAAAGCCTGGAGGAATGTTGTCGATGGGGTTGCGAGCGGTCGGACACGACTTTGCGACCAACAAGAACAACAAAGGATGCTGGCTGATTTTGATAGTGTTAAGATTTTATCTGAGATAAGAGATAAGAAAGCAGACTTATGTTATTCTTATTTAATAGAAAAGTGAACACAAGAACAAGGGGGCACAATCTGAGGTTAGTTGGGGGAAAGATTAGAAGTAAGGTGAGAAAATATTGTTTTACTGAAAGAGTAGTAGATGCTTGGAACAAACTTCCAGCAGACGTGGTTAGTAAATCCACAGTAACTGAATTTAAACATGCCTGGGATAAACATATATCCATCCTAGGATAAAATAAGGGCAGACTAGATGGACAATGAGGTCTTTTTCTGCCGTCAATCTTCTATGTTTCTATCTGCTGAAAGCAATATAGGTCTAAGATTTGAAGATTAAATACCTTCAAGAAAAAAAACCCCACTTCTCTTTTCTGGTTAAATGAGGGATGGTTATTTTTAAGAGTATCAACATAATTATTTTATGTATTGGTCACCTAACTCCTGTGGATTGTGGGCAGGGTACAAAACATTTAAAACATAATGTAGCATTTAATATTTCTGCATAGGTTGATGATAAATTATTGCAATCACTGCTGTTAGCATGTTTATTCTGTTTTGATGTCATTTTGTTAACACTTAAAAGCCAAACACAGGGACTCAGGTTTTAAGCATAATTTTCATCCAGTGACAAAGTCTCTAAGTCTCTTTTCTGCCTTAGCCACATTCTATCTATCTATCTATCTATCTATCTATCTATCTATCTATCTATCTATCTATCTATCTATCATCCATCTATCTATCTATCTATCTATCTATCTATCTATCTATCTATCTATCTGTTTATTAGATTTTTATGCCACCCTTCTCGGACTCAGGGTGGCGTACAATATTATAAATGCAAACAATATATGTAAAGAAATTTAATTATTTATTTTAAGAATTATACAAAATTACTAACATTCTAGAAAACCCTCATGCACAGCCATTCACATTCATCCAATTCAATCATTCATAATCTCCCCCAGACAATTTTCAAGCATGTTGTTTGCAAAAGTGAGTTTAATGAAAGGACATCATATCATTCTTTGTATAAGAACTCAGTTATTTGAATAAGTAGATGTGCTACTCTCTCACCTATGCCTACTCTCCACTTACAGACCCATGTGGCTTGAGACTTGCAACTGAAAAGTCGAACAAGAGCGGGAGAGGTTATAATTCTTATCAAGGGCGCTCTGCATTCTCTCATCAGCAGGCAGTTAAAAACCGTGGTTATCTCCTTACCTATTAAGAGAAAGCGGATTGGAAGAAGATCTAAACTAAGCACTCTAAACAAGACTGCAAAAAATATGACTAGAGTGATCAATGCCTGCAATGCTCTACCTGACTCTGTGGTTTCTACTCCTAACCCCCAAACCTTTAACTTTAGATTATCTACAATTGACCTCTCCCCCATTGTAAGAGGTCTGTAAGGGGCGTCCATAAGCGCCCCATTGTGCCTACCGTCCCTGTCCTAATGTCCTATTGTCTTTTATTACTTTTTCTCCTTACTTTTCTAATGTTATGCTAATACAAATTACCATCTATAATTGTTTGACATAGGTAGGTAGGTAGGTAGGTAGATAGATAGATAGATAGATGATAAATAGCAATAGAAATGGCATTTAGACTTATAAACTTCTTCACAGTGCTTCATAGCACTCTCAAAGCAGTTTACAGTTAGCTTATAGCCCCCAACAATCTTTATTCTCTAATCTTTATTCTCAGGAAGAAACCACCTGTGTGCTAGGTTGAACAGACTGACTGGATATGCAAAGGATTTGCAAAGCTCTAGTAATAAAAGTCAAGGAGCACAGTTAAAAAAAAGGTGAAGTCCACAAAAAATTCCCAAGTTCGTCCACTGAACAAATTAAACGCCGTTTGGCAGCTTTGTTTTCCTGGCAAAATTCCTCGAAGCGCAATCCCATAAGAACACAAGAGTTGGAAGGGACCTTAGAGGTCTTCTAGTCCGACCCCCTTCCGAAGCAGGACCGGAGCGACAGCGGGAGCTTGGACTCTTCACCACCACCGCCCCCTTACCTACCCTGACCGAGGTCTTCGCGAGGTAGACGACCTTCCGGAGCAAGCTGGGCGAGCCCTGTTGGTAGTTGAGATACTGGACGGCCGTCTGGGCGACCCGCCGGTATTGCAAGTCGGAGGCCTGCAACACGCCCTGGGGAAGAGGCGGCAGGTACTCCGGGTCGCGGCCGGCGCTGGGTCGAGCCGAGCACTGCAGCAGCGGCAGGAGGAGGAGGAGAGCGACCGGCGACATCCCAGGCATCCTAGCGACGAGACAGGGCGACGAAGCTTGGACCCAGATTCAAGTAGCGCCCCAGAGGCTCGGCCCCTCCCCGGCCGGCCTCCAGCCCCGGCGAGGAGGCGCCCTTCTGGGTAGCGCCCACTCCTTCCTCAGGCCCTCCGTTGTCCTTTCGCTGCTACTACAAACCGAGGCCGGCTCTCCACCCCCAGGCCCCCGTCCCCATTCCTCCTCCCTCCCACACAGCCACCCACCCTCCGGGAATGGAGGAGACCGGCTGAGGCAGTTCAGCTTGAGTTTGCTCAGCTGGCTTCCCCTGGCCAGATGTTGTCCAGATGTGTGAGAGGAGTATTTTTATTATTATTATTATTATTATTATTATTATTATTATTATTATTATTATTATTATTATTATTATTATTATTATTATTATTTTATTAGAATTGAAAGGGACCTTGCAGGTTATAGAAACATAGAAGATTGACCGGCAGAAAAAGACCTCATGGTCCATCTAGTCTGCCCTTATAATATTTCCTGTATTTTATATTAGGATGGATATACTGTACTGTAATTTTAGTCTTACTATAAATACAGAATGTGCAATCATAATATTAACAAACCAGTGTGTATACTGTATATATAGTGACAACTTCTGACATAGTCCTGTTGGATGAGATACAATTACCTCCCTGCAAGAATCTGGAAGTTGAGCCATGGCAAATTGACTTCTTTTCTTGTTGCTTCTCAAGTAGCTTCTTCATAAGCAGTGAAATGTTTTGAACCAACAAGAAAAGAAGTCCAATTGCCATCCAGGTAAAGTCCAATTTGCTATCCATTGTCATCCAGGTAAAATCCAACTTTACCTGGATGACAGACAATCCTTATTGACTCCCTGCAAGAGATATAGATGTGTCTCAAAGATCTTCCATATTTACTCTCTGACTCTTTCCTGGCTACTGTATATAGAAATCTTCAGAGAACTCAAGTTTTACATGGCCAGCAAAATGAATCAAGTCAATGGCCCATTTAATTTATTATTCAATAGGTCAACAAATGCCTATACAAGATCAGCAGCTTGGGCTTTTGGAAATCATTTTAAGATGTTCTTTTATACATGGTCCCTTACTTAGGTATTTGTTTAACAATGATTAATTAAGTTTAACTCATACTTAAAAGTTTTGATTCTGTTCTTTCACTCCCTTTCCTTCCTTAACAATATTATTACAAGCAGTTTCCCCCATAATGGCTAGCACATGTTTTATTTCTAATTCTGCAGACGTTATTTGGACAAAATACAACATTTTGATATTTCCTTTGTCATTTCAAAGCTGTATTCTGCAGAATAATGTTTTTTTTCCAATGTCTTCGTCCCTGCTTTTAAAGTCATTCCTAACTTCTTTCCAGATGCCTGCTTTTCTTTCTACTGATTACAAACAGAATCCAAATTTTCTTTTAATTTGCTAAAGAAGAACAGACACTAATCCATCTTTGAAGGATAGCTTACATTATTTTAAACATAAAATACGTTACAATTAAAGAGACCTTTCATTTTTCAAAACGACTACACTTTTGAATGGCAAATGCTGGAAGTAAAGAACAGAGCAATGGTGTTACAAATATAGTATTGACAAAATTGAACGGGTCCAAAGACGGGCTACAAGAATGGTGGAAGGTCTTAAGCATAAAACGTATGAGGAAAGACTTAATGAACTCAATCTGTATAGTCTGGAGGACAGAAGGAAAAGGGGGGACATGATCAAAACATTTAAATATGTTAAAGGGTTAAATAAGGTTCAGGAGGGAAGTGTTTTTAATAGGAAAGTGAACACAAGAACAAGGGGACACAATCTGAAGTTAATTGGGGGAAAGATCAGAAGCAAAATGAGAAAACATTACTTTACTGAAAGAGTAGTAGATCCTTGGAACAAACTTCCAGCAGACGTGGTAGATAAATCCACAGTAACTGAATTTAAACATGCCTGGGATAAACATATATCCATCCTAAGATAAAATACAGAAAATAGTTTAAGGGCAGACTAGATGGACTATGAGGTCTTTTTCTGCCGTCAGTCTTCTATGTTTCTATGTTTCTATGTATGTTTGTGGACATTCCAACTACTGTATATTTGCATTGTCACATTGATAAGAATAGAATTTGGGAATGGAAATGGGAATGGAATAAATATAGAATTTACTTACTCATGCTGTTCCTCAAATGTTCCTCAAATGATCATGTAAACAGCCAGTTTTTATGAGACAATTTGTACAAATTCCGGTCCAAGAACAAAAGTATTTCTGAATTTATTGTCATTTTTATGATGCAACACTTCAGCTTGCTTATAAGAACATCCATTCTAAGACTGGAAAAATATATTGGCTTGTACATGCAAAAGGACTCATAAAACGGACAGAAGGATCTCAGGGGCCGGAAGAGTCCCAGCATTGATTGGAACACGACATTGCTCGGATAACACATATAAAAAGAGATTACTCAGAGTTCCAGGAAGATCTCTTTAAACAGGATGAATCAGCTTTCAAATAGCATTTACTATCTTAAGTAATGTGTCTCAGATGAAAACTGTGGAGTGATTTATCCATTGGTTTGTTTTCCACAGTATTCTTAGGAATGTCATCCAATACCAAAGTTAGAAGAATAGAATAACAGAGTTGGAAGGGACCCCAGAGGTTTGTATGTATGTATGTATGTATGTATGTATGTATGTATGTATGTATGTATGTATGTATTTATTTATTTATTTATTCATTTATTCATTTGTCCAATACACAAATACATAGGAAGAAAAATAGACATGTGATAATATAAAAGAGGATGAAAGTGAACTTAGAGGAGAGGATATATGAAAGAAAGAGAATATATAAGATAGGTGAAAGAAAGGAGAGAAAATTGGACAGGGGACGAAAGGCACTCCAGTGCACTTATTTACGCCCCTTACTGGCCTCTTAGGAACCTGGAGAGGTCAATCGTGGAGAGTCTAAGGGAGAAGTGTTGGGGGTTAGGGGTTGGCACAATTGAGTCCGGTAATGAGTTCCACGCTTCGATAACTCTTCTAGTCCTACCCTCTGCTTAGGCAGGAAACCCTACACCACTTCAGACAAATGGTTATCCAACATCTTCTTAAAAGCGAGTACAAGTGCACTAGAGTGCCTTCCGTCCCCTGTCCTATTGCTCTCCTATATCTCCTATACCTTTCTTCTATTCCTATATCTCTTCTTCTATTCTTTCATAGATATATTTTACTATGAGTATCTCCACTATAATCTTCATCATGTATTTTACTATGTATATATATATATCCACTAAAACGCTCATTGTGAATTGGACAAAATAAATAAATAAAAATAAATAAATAAAAACTTCCAGTGTTGGAGCATTCACAACTTCTGGAGGCAAGCCATTCCACAGATTAATTGTTCTAACTGTCAGAAATTTCTTCTTAGTTCTAAGTTGCTTCTCTCTTTGATTAGTTTCCACCCATTGCTTCTTATTCTACCCTCATGTGCTTTGGAGAATAGTCCAAAGGTATCAATGCTCTACCTATACTATTTTATTTTCAATTCCCATTTTGCTTCCATAGTGAGTCACAGAGAATATTTTGAAAACATAGGGAGCTTTTATTTAGCTGAGTGTGGGCAACCTCTCTTTGCAAACTACACTTATTTACCTAAAATTATACACATTCCATATACAACATTGGAGTATACACATATTGAAGATTGTACAATGTTGAGCCATAGGACTTTAAAGAAAATCTGATAGTCCCACCCCACTTTTTAATATTGTCATTGCATAATTTAATAAATTAAAAGAAAGGAAAACCAAGTTCTCGCTTCAGGATGCCCCATCAAGATGTTGAAGTCACTAAAAAAAAGGTACCAGTAGATAGAAGATAAGGGGAAATTAAGGGAAAGAGGAAGGAAGGGTCTTTGAACATACAGGGTTTAAGATCAGTGAGAGACGGGAACTCACAAAGATTATCCTCTTTACTGCAATGATCAGATAAACGGCTTTCAGAAGTAAAAAAAAAAATAGTGTGTCAATATTCTTTCAAATTCAGCACTGGAAGAATTAGTTGTATCGGTGTACATAGATCTGTGCAACATAATTAACTGATAAGTTATCCTGCCAGCAAAGAGAGCACTTGGTGATTAAGAGTCATTCTTGACTCTTAACTCTTTGGCAATTGTCTGGACAAGTCCTTGCAGTTTTCTTGCAAAAAGTGGCTTTCCATGGCCTCCTCCCTGTTGTGGTTAGCTCTGGCCCAGCTCCTGCCCCAAGGACTGTGGATGTGGGGGAGACATCCACATGCTGCAGGCCTGTTTGCCCCCCCCCCGGTGGAATCTGCTGATGAAGGCTCCTCTGACCAAGAAGACATGAGTGACGGAGGAGGAGAGTGGGGCAGACAGCTCAGAAGGAGATCAATTATCTAGCTCCTCCTTGGATTCAGAACAAGAGTTAATGATGCAGCCACGCATGCGGAGAGCGATGCATAGGCAACAACAACTGAGAGATTATTATCAAAGAAAACGAGGCCACCTGTGGTTGGGTGGGGCTGTGGTAATTAGTGAGGCTGCTATAAATAGCAGCCTGTGGGTTTGGCCATTGTGGAGGATTATCTGATCGTGGTGTTTCGTGACTGCTTTACTGACTTTGACCTTTTGTGTGCTGATTTTTCCCCGCTTTGAAACTAAACCAGGGCAAAGTGTGTTTCACTTTGTGAAAGAAGAAGGACTGTGAATTGCCTCACAGCTGCAAGCTAACTATCACAGAACTGATAAGGGACTTGTACAAATTACCAGTTTGTTTGGAGACAAGTGCTCTTTGCTATACCAAAAGAGGGCTTGGTTTAAGTGAATTTTCATTATAAAGAACATTGTTTTGAATTTTTAAACGTGTGTGTGCCTGAAATTTGTACCTGTGAATTTTTGGGCGGATTCTACCAGACAGCCCGACAGAACATCTCCCTAAGGCTAAGAGAGAGTGACTGTCCCAAGCTCACCCAGCTGGGTTTGTTTGTTTGTTTGTTTGTTTGTTTGTTTGTTTGTTTGTTTGTTTATTAATTAATTAATTAATTTACTTACTCACTCACTCACTCACTCACTCACTCACTCACTCACTTACTTATTTATTTATGAAAAACATGTACAAGTTAGTGGGTGCTAATATAAACATAAATATAAGCAAAATAGATAAATTAGGACAATAGAACAATAAGACCGGGACGGTAGGCACAATGGTGTGTTTATGAACACTCCTTACAGATCTCTTAGGCATGGGGTGAGGTTGACGGTAGACAATCTAAGGTTAAAGTTTTAGGGGTTTGGGGAAGAAACCACCAAGTCAGGTAGTGTGTTCCAGGCATTGATCACTCTGTTGCTGAAGTCGTATTTTCTGCAATCGAGTTTAGAGCGATGAAAACTGAGTTTGAATCTATTGTGTGCTCGTGTATTGTTACAGTTGAAGCTGAAGTATTCATTGACAGGTAGGACATTGTGGTAGGTGATTTTATGAATTACATTTAGATCATAACGAAGACGACATACCTCTAAGCTATATAAGACCAAAATTTCAAGTCTGGTAGAATAAGGTATTATGCTGCGAGTCATATTTCACAAGTCTTCTGGACTCTCTCGATTGTTTTAATGTCCGAAATGCAGTACAGGTTCTATACAGGTGAGAATTGTATTTGAGAATTGGTCTAGCAAATGTTTTGTATGCTCTGGTTAGCAGTGTAATGTTGCCAGCGAAGAAGCTACTCAAAATTAGGTTAACAACTTTTAGTGCTTTTTTGGCAATGTTGTTACAGTGGGCTCTGGCACTTAAGTCATCAGATATGAGTATTCCAAGGTCCTTGATAGAGTGAGGGTCATCTACAAGGTCCTGTCCTCTAAGCTTGTATTTTGTGTTCTGATTCTTTTTGCCAATATGTAAGACAGAGCATTTGTTGATTGAGCTTTGAAGTTGTCAGCTATAGAATAGAATAGAATTTTATTGGCCAAGTGTGATTGGACACACAAGAAATTTGTCTTGGTGCATATGCTCTCAGCGTACATAAAATAAAATATACATTTGTCAAGGATCATGTGGTACAACACTTAATGATTGTCATAGGGATCAAATAAGCAATGAAGAAGCAATATTAATAAAAATCTTAGGATATAAGCAACAAGTTACAGTCATACAGTCAACATGGGAGGAAATGGGTGATAGGAATGATGAGAAAAACTAGTAGAATAGCATTTAGACATATATGCCGCTTCATAGTGCTTTACAGCAGTGTTTTTCAACAAGTGTGCCACGACACACTAGTGTGCCGTGAGACATAATCAAGTGTGCCGTGGGGAAATTAAACATGGGTCCCCAAACTACCATTCCTGCCAGGATATCCCTTTTGTGTTCATTGAAACAGGCCCAGGTTTCACACTAAGTGAGTATAAATACATTTAGAAACTATATTATTAACTACAGTGATACCTCGTCTTACAAATGCCTCGTCATACAAACTTTTCGAGATACAAACCCGGGGTTTAAGATTTTTTTGCCTCTTCTTACAAACTATTTTCACCTTACAAACCCACTGCCACCGCTGGGATGCCCCGCCTCCGGACTTCCGTTGCCAGCGAAGCACTCGTTTTTGCGCTGCTGGGATTCCCCTGAGGCTCCCCTCCATGGGAAACCCCACCTCCGGACTTCCGTGTTTTTGTGATGCTGCAGGGGAATCCCAGCAAGGGGAGCCTCAGCAAATTTGCAGCATCGCAAAAACACAGAGGTCCGGAGGTGGGGTTTCAAGGACTTCAGTGTTTTTGCAATGCTGCAATTTCACTGATGCTCCCTTCGCTGGGAAACCCCACCTCAGGACTTCCGTTGCCAGCGAAGCACTCGTTTTTGCGCTGCTGGGATTCCCCTGAGGCTCCCCTCCATGGGAAACCCCACCTCCGGACTTCCGTGTTTTTGTGATGCTGCAGGGGAATCCCAGCAAGGGGAGCCTCAGCAAATTTGCAGCATTGCAAAAACACAGAGGTCCGGAGGTGGGGTTTCAAGGACTTCGGTGTTTTTGCAATGCTGCAATTTCACTGATGCTCCCTTCGCTGGGAAACCCCACCTCAGGACTTCCGTTGCCAGCGAAGCACTCGTTTTTGCGCTGCTGGGATTCCCCTGAGGCTCCCCTCCATGGGAAACCCCACCTCCGGACTTCTGTGTTTTTGTGATGCTGCAGGGGAATCCCAGCAAGGGGATCCTCAGCAAATTTGCAGCATCGCAAAAACACAGAGGTCCGGAGGTGGGGTTTCAAGGACTTCGGTGTTTTTGCAATGCTGCAATTTCACTGATGCTCCCTTCGCTGGGAAACCCCACCTCAGGACTTCCGTTGCCAGCGAAGCACTCGTTTTTGCGCTGCTGGGATTCCCCTGAGGCTCCCCTCCATAGGAAACCCCACCTCCGGACTTCCGTGTTTTTGTGATGCTGCAGGGGAATCCCAGCAAGGGGAGCCTCAGCAAATTTGCAGCATCGCAAAAACACAGAGGTCCGGAGGTGGGGTTTCAAGGACTTCGGTGTTTTTGCAATGCTGCAATTTCACTGATGCTCCCTTCGCTGGGAAACCCCACCTCAGGACTTCCGTTGCCAGCGAAGCACCCGTTTTTGCAATGCTGGGATTCCCCTGCAGCATCACAAAAACACAGAAGTCAAGAGGTGGGGTTTCCCATGGAGGGGAGCCTCAGGGGAATCCCAGCAGCGCAAAAACGGGCACGTTGGCTGGCAAAAGGGGTGAATTTTGGGCTTGCATGCATTAATCGCTTTTCCATTGATTCCTATGGGAAACATTGTTTCGTCTTACAAACTTTTCACCTTAAGAACCTTGTCCCGGAACCAATTAAGTTTGCAAGACAAGGTATCACTGTGTAGTATAATATGTACTGCGTTAGAGTGTCATTTTGGTTGGTGGTGTGCCCCAGGATTTTGTAAATGTAAAAAATGTGCCACGGCTCAAAAAAGGTTGATAATCACTGCTTTACAGCCCTCTCCAAGCAGTTTATAGAGAGTAAGCATATTGCCCCCAACAATCTGGTACTCATTTTACCAACCTTGGAAGGATGGAAGGCTGAGTCAACTACGAGCCTACTGAAATTTGATCTGCCAAACTGCTGGCAGCTGGTGATCAACAAAAGTAGCTTGCAGAACTGCACTCTAACCACTGCACCACTGAGGCTCTTGCTGAAGATGGAACTAGAATTCATGGTCTTCTGCTTTTAGGCTGATACTTTAACCACAACATCAAACTGGGTGTCTCTGGTCCCTTTGTGTAAGCAATAGAGAGGGACTGCAAGAGACAAAAATACTCATTTCCCCTTCCCTCTCTTTGAGGTTTGTCTTGCCTGAATTTCAGTAGCAAAGGAGCTTTTCCTGTGGTTTTTTCTCAAACTGGTGTGAAGACTTTCTGTTTCACTGCCAAGTTTGTTAAATATGAACTTTTTTTTAGCAAAGATTTTTTTATTTTTCTCTCCATTCACAATACAATAAAAAATACCAATAATATCAGGTTGCTTTACAATAGATCAATTTTACAAATTGTGATATGCAAAAACCAATGCTACCTCCTTGACTTTTGACATCTGGATAAAAAATAGCTGCTCAGTTTCTTATGTTGTACAAATACGCTATTAGCTAAAACCTCCTTTAAGCTGTTCTACATTTTAAATATCTCAAGATGATTAGGCTGTAAGATTTCAAATTTCTCCATGTCTCTTCTATGTAAATTTTCATGTATATTTAAAAACCTTTTTAGATGATAAGAGCCCATTAATAAGAAATCTCTAAAAAAACACCAAGAAACTTCCAATGACAGACTCAAGGGGGAAAAAACAAACAAACCCAAACCCTCAACACTTTACCCTTAGATTATCTATGGTTGACATATCCAGATTTCTAAGAGATCAGTAAGGGGCGAGTACAAGTGCACTAGAGTGCCTTCCGTCCCCCGTCCTATTGCTCTTCTATATTTCCTATACCTTTCTTCTATTCCTATATCTCTTCTTCTATTCTTTCATTGATATGTTCTATTACTATACAGTGATCCCCCGATTATCGCGAGGGTTCCGTTCCAAGACCCCTCGCGATAATCGATTTCTCGCGATGTAGCGGTGCGGAAGTAAAAACATCATCTGCGCATGCGCGTCCTGTTTTCCATGGCCGCGCATGCGCAGATGGTGGGGCGACGGCAGTTCGGAGGTTGGCAATGGTTATTTTTCATGCCGGCCACCCCCCCCCAGCGCCTCCGGGCTCCTCGCCGCTACCCCCGCCTGCCCGATTCGCCCCTCTCACCGGCTTTCTTGGGGCACGAGTCCTTCTGTCACTTCTGATTTTCAAGTCCAATTTGAACCTGGTTTTTTTGCCCTCTCAAGTTGCTAGCTCTCAGTGAGAACACTTCTGTCACTTCTGATTTTCAAGTCCAATTTGAACCTGGTTTTTTTGCCCTCTCAAGTTGCTAGCTCTCAGTGAGAACACTTCTGTCACTTCTGATTTTCAAGTCCAATTTGAACCTGGTTTTTTGCCCTCTCAAGTTGCTAGCTCTCAGTGAGAACACTTTCCACACTTCTGATTTTCAAGTCCAATTTGAACCTGGTTTTTTTGCCCTCTCAAGTTGCTAACTCTCAGTGAGAACACTTCTGTCACTTCTGATTTTCAAGTCCAATTTGAACCTGGTTTTTTTGCCCTCTCAAGTTGCTAGCTCTCAGTGAGAACACTTCTGTCACTTCTGATTTTCAAGTCCAATTTGAACCTGGTTTTTTTGCCCTCTCAAGTTGCTAGCTCTCAGTGAGAACACTTCTGTCACTTCTGATTTTCAAGTCCAATTTGAACCTGGTTTTTTTGCCCTCTCAAGTTGCTAGCTCTCAGTGAGAACACTTCTGTCACTTCTGATTTTCAAGTCCAATTTGAACCTGGTTTTTTTGCCCTCTCAAGTTGCTAGCTCTCAGTGAGAACACTTTCCACACTTCTGATTTTCAAGTCCAATTTGAACCTGGTTTTTTTGCCCTCTCAAGTTGCTAGCTCTCAGTGAGAACACTTCTGTCACTTCTGATTTTCAAGTCCAATTTGAACCTGGTTTTTTTGTCCTCATGTCCTCCTTCCATCCCTCCCTCCTTCCATCCCTCCCTCCTTCCATCCCTCCCTCCCTCCTTCCTTCCTTTTGTAAAAAGCACTTAACCAATGACAGAATAAAACCCCCCAGCCCTCACCTGTGTTTGAATTTCATTCACTCAGTCATTCATTCATTCTTCTCTATGCCACTCAGTCCCAACACTTTCAACCCACAAATTACCATTTCCCATCCCCTTAATGTACTGTACTGTATACCTCTACCTGTACCTGTACGTACTGTACACATTGAATAACACACTTAGTCATCCTGATAGAAACAATAACAATATTTATTAACATTTTTACATTTTTTGGGGGGGGGGTTAGCATAACTAGGATAAATCGGGATCTTCTTCTATCACCATGTCTACAATGGACGCTGCAGGTGATGGTGTGGCAGACCTCTTGGTTTTCGTGACAAACATAGTTATGGGCAGTTGTTGGCGCGTTTTCTTTTGCTTGGCTAACATGGCTCTGTATGGTGCAATGGTGTTGTCAAGGGAGGCCTTAGAGTGTATAGAGTGAGTCATGTTGGGATCCCAAAGTTCCGCCATGCGTTGCAGATGTGCAGCAGTTCTGTTCATTTCTGCAAGCCGCTCAAGCGTTAGGCCAACATCTTCTTCTTCCTCAGCTTCTTCAGCTTCCACTTCCTCCTCCTCTTCTTCACTCGCTGACTTGGTCAGCTCCTCCAGATCTTTGTCTGTCAGCGGTAGGCCATGCTCATCAAGCAAACCATTGACTTCCTCTGGTGTCATGTCAACGAAGCCTTCTCCACCCAGTGCCTGTGCCAGCTTCACAGAGTTCTGGACTGCAGCATCTTGAATTTCTTCGGGAGCAAATCCCCTGTGATCATGCACCACTTCTGGCCACAATTTCCTCCAGCAGGCATTCATTGTCTGTGACTTCATATCCATTAAGGCACTCTGAATGTTCTTCAGACAAGATGCAATTGTGTACTGACGCCAGTAGGCCTTCAATGTGAAGTTTTCATCAGCATCCATTGCTTCCACGATGCTTCCAAGAGAATTGCGCGTGTACAGTGCCTTAAATGCGCGGATAATACCTTGATCCATCGGCTGGATAAGCGATGTGGTGTTTGGTGGCAAGAATTCGACTTCCACCCCATCATGTTCATGTGCCAGGTCATCATGGCCTCCAGCATTGTCCATTAGGAGAAGCACTTTGAAATCGAGTCCTTTGGCAGCCAAATAAACCTGCACCTGTGGGATGAAGCACTGATGAAACCAGTCCCGCGTGAGGGGTTTTGTAATCCATGCTTTAGGATTATGCATCCAGTACACTGGCAATGCATTCTTATTTCTGTTCTTGAGGGCTCTTGGATTTCGTGACTTATAAATTAGCCCTGGCTTCAGCAAAAAGCCTGCTGCATTCCCACACATGATCAAAGTCACTCTATCTTTCATGGCCTTAAAGCCAGGGGCTTTGGCTTCATCTTGCATCAAGAAAGTCCGTGAAGGCATCCTCTCCCAGAACAGGCCTGTTTCGTCCATGTTGAACACCTGTTCTGGAAGGTAGCCCCCTTCTGCAATTAGATCTTTAAACGTACGCTGGACAAAGTTTTCGGCTGCACCTGTATCTGCTGAGGCAGCTTCTCCATGCAATGACACACTCTTCAGGCCATAGCGCCGTTGAAATTTGTAAAACCACCCTTTGCTTGATGTGAATGTGGCTGGGGCTGAAGAAGCAGAAGATGTTGATGGCTGGGGGTCTTCAGAGTCACCAGCCCCTTCATCTACAGAGAATGACAGGAAAGGGAGAGAGAAGTGACTTGAATGAAAGCATACAGTCCTTCCATCCCTCCCTCCTTCCATCCCTCCCTCCTTCCATCGCTCCCTCCCTCCTTCCTTCCATCCCTCCCTCCTTCCTTCCATCCCTCCCTCCTTCCATCCCTCCCTCCCTCCTTCCCTTCTCTCCCTCCCTCCTTCCATCCCTCCCTCCTTCCATCCCTCCCTCCCTCCTTCCATCCCTCCCTCCCTCCCTCCTTCCATCCCTCCCTCCCTCCTTCCATCCCTCCCTCCTTCCTTCCCTTCTCTCCCTCCCTCCTTCCATCCCTCCCTCCTTCCATCCCTCCCTCTTTCCATCCCTCCTTCCATCCCTCCCTCCTTCCATCCCTCCCTCCCTCCCTCCTTCCTTAAAAAACACTTAAATACAGTATGTAATGACAGAATAAAAAACCCCAGCCCTCACCTGGGTTTCCCTCATCTGCATCGCCTCCTTCTGTGTCTGCAAGACGGTTGTACAGTTGCTGCGCCTTGGTTCGTATAGTGTTCGTATCCAAAGCAATGCTCTTTTTGCGGCAGTCTTGTACCCACACAGACAAAGCAGCTTCCATCTTCATAAGGCGTTTGTTTCTAGGCGTCACCATTCTTTTTGCAGCCTTGTTGAATGTTATCAGAGAAGTTTGCCTTATCTTCTTCTCGTCTTTCCGAATGTATCGCACAGTCGATTCGTTGATCCCATAATGCCGACCAACATCTACATTAGAACGTCCCGCTTTCAGCATGTCCAAAAGTTCAATTTTCTCCTTGATTGTCAGCATCTTCCTGCTCTTTTTAGCGTCGCCGCCTCCACTCCGTGTGCAACGTTTAGGTGCCATCTTCCAAGAAGTCTTCACAAACAGATCCAAGACACAGCTCCAAGAAACAGATCCAAGAAACAGCTCCAAGAAACAGATCCAAGACACAGCTCCAAGACACAGCTCCAAGAAACAGCTCCAAGACTCCAAGAAACGGCTCCAAAAGTTGCAAAAGTTTCAAACCAAAGCACGCTGAGCAAACAACGCTGATTGGCTGAAATTTTGCTGTAGGGCAAACTTACTGCAATGGCAAAGCTGATTGGCCGAGATTTCGGCCAACCAGCAATGGTAGACGTCAGTTTGGTGACGCGTGACGTCATCGGGCGGGAAAAACCGAGCACGTATTTTTAAGTTAATATTTTTCGAAAAATCGCGATATAGCGTTTCGCGAAGATCGAGATGGTATCATTTGCTGAAAAATCGCGATATAGCGTTTCGCAAAGATCGAGATCGCGAAACTCGGGGGATCACATGAGTATCTTCTCTATAACCTTCATCATGTATTTTACTATGTGTATATAGATATATACCCACTAAAACCCTCATTGTGTATTGGACTAAATAAATAAGTAAGTAAGTAAGTAAGTAAGTAAATAAATAAATAAATAAATAATATCTCATAGTAATGCCCAATTAGCCAAATTACAATATGAACTTTGTGTGTGTGAACGCTCCACTTGGCCTGGGACAATTTCACTCCAAAACAGCTTTCTGCTTTTTTCTCCAATCGAGCCTTTTGTCTCATTCTTAACTCATGATGACATTTCTTTATGTACTTAATACTTCGTGTTTACAGTTTAAATAGTTTACAGCAAATGTTGCATTTCTTGCTTAATTTTGACTCTGATGACCAGTCATAGATGTATTCCATGTAGTTTTTCCCTTTCCTCACTAATAATTAATCAGCCTTCAATATAGTTATCCCTCTGTCAGCTTTTGTCCTCTCCATCAGCAGTTCGTTTCATAACTTTTGTACCCATCGCTTATTTTTAGTCTTTTAGAAACTAAGTAAGAGGAGAAAACAGCTGAGCTCCCCTCTTTTATTTGAAAAGAGATGTGCTTCTGCTTGTTTGCTAATTTCCTTGAATTCACCATTTTCAACCAGGTTCGGTTCCTTAAGTGCAAGTGGTGGTTGGTTGCTTAGCAGATGGTCAGTTTCAGTTCTCTCTTTGTATAACTTCACTGGTTGCACAATCAAGGTGGATCTGCCTCTTCTTTCTCCTGCTAATTTTGCCCTGGTGTCTCTTCATACACTTCCTTATTTCACAGAATTTGAACTTGGGAGGTCAATCAAAAAACAGATCTGTAAACATCTATAAACAAATAAAAGTTATAACTAGAAGCCAGCACAGGTTTGTTAAAAAGAGATCATACCAAACCAATCTTACTTCATTATTTGACAAAGTGATTAAGTTAGTAGACCAATGAAATGCTGTGGGCATAGTATATTTAGACTTCAGCAAGGCATTTGACAAAGTAGACCACCAAATACTTTTTGGTAAGCTATAAAAATGTGAGATAGACAGCATCACCACCAGATAGATTTGTAACTGGCTGACAAACCCTACTCAACAAGATGGCACTATACCTTCATGCAATGTTCCCTCTAATTTTTTTTTGGTGTGGGCAGAAAGGTATAGTGTCTGAGCGGCAGTCCCCTTGGGACTGGGCGGCATAGAAATAAATAAATAAATAAATAAATAAATAAGGAAAAAAATCCCTTATTTTTTATTAAAAGAAATTAATAATTAAAAAACCCCAAAATCCATTACTGTTAAAACTAAAACAACCAGCAAAACCAAAAACATAACTATTAATAAAAACAGGTGAGGGCTGGGGTTTTTTTCTCTGTTATTATTTAAGTGCTTTTACCATATGCTTTAAATAAAGAGTCACTTCTCTCTCTGTTTCTCTCTCTTTCCTGTCATTCTCTGCCTCAATCATTTTCTCATTTCTCTTTTTTTCTCCCCTTTTTTCTATCATTTCTTTCTCTCTTCCTTCCACTCCTCTCTCTCTCTTGCTTTCTCTCTCTTTCTCTCCCCCCCTCTTTCTCTCTCTCTCTTTTTCTCACTTTCTCTTGTTTTCTTTATCTCTCTTGCTTTCTCTCTCACACATTCTTTCTCTCTTGTTTTCTTTCTCACTCTCTGTCTTGCTATCTCTTTCTCCCCCCTCTTTCTCTCTCTCTCTCTCTTTCTCACTTTCTCTCTATCTTGGTCTGTCGCTCTCACTCTCTCTCGTTCTCCAGAAGGTTTTTCTTACTTTGAATGTTCCGGGCTGGCTGGCAGGGGGATGGGAAGAGCGCGTGCCAGCCTGCGCGCCCGACATTGAAAATCACCTTCGCCGGGCCCCGCTGTGAGAACGCCTGCCCCGCCTCTCCTGCAGCCCCCTCGCTGAGAGCTCGGGACGAAAGCACGGCAGGGCGGGCGTTACCGCTGCGGGAGGAGCCGTGCCCCAAGGCGGGAAGCGGAGAAGAGAGGCGGATCAGGTGGGCGGGCAGGGGGCAGCGGTGAGTAGCCAGGGGCGCGAGGGGGCTAGAGGCGTGGGGGGGGGGCGGCCGTGGCTCCGTGCGTGCCCTTGGCAAAGGGTGCGCAGGGGGGCATTTTGGGGGGCGCTGGCGCAGGCATGCGCAGCCTACAGGGAATGGTGCCTTCATGTAGTGAAGTAGACAGTGGGTTACTACAAGGTTCTATCTTAGGCCCAGCACACTCCAATATCTTCATAAATGATGGAATAGAAGGGGAAATCATCAAATTTGCAGATGACACTAAGCTGCAAGAATAACCAATATCCCAGAAGACAAGCTCAGGGTCCAAAAAGATCTTGAAGATCCAAAAAGACAAGCTCAGAAGTTCTCAGAAGACAAGCTCAGGATCCAAAAGAACCTTGATTCCATATTTCTGGGATGTTGTAGGATCTCCTGCACCAGCAGGGGGTTGGACTAGAAATCCCACAGGGTCCCTTTCAACACAAACAATAAATAAAAAAATAAAATGAAGCCTGTTGATGTCTGAGATGTGATATGGGTTCCACACAGATGAGCTGTATTCGAGGATGGCTCTGGCAAAAGTTTTGCAAGCTCTGGTGATGTTGAAAGAAAATGCAGGGCGTCCTGCATAAGCCACACCCATAGTGTGGTAGTAAAAATGTTGCTAGCCCTTCACTGATACAGTCCTTGATTGTATAAACTGAGGCATAGAATCAAAATCTATAAAGTATTAGTACTGCTTTCTAAAGTACCACCACATGTGGAATACTGCACTCTGTTTTGGGCACCACATTACAAAAAAGATGTTGAGACTTTGAAAAAAGGACAAACTAAGGGCAACTAAGACAATTAAAGGCCTGGACACTAAAACATATGAAGAACGCAGATGTAGGGTTTGGGTTTGGCTAGTCTAGAAAAAAGAAGGACCAGGGCGGACATGATAGCAGTATTCCAATATTTGAAAGGACGCCACAAACTATTAACCAAAGCACATGAGGGCAGGACATGAAACAATGGGTGGAAACTAATCAAGGAAAGAAGCAAGCTGGTATTAAGGAGAAATTTCCTAAGAGTGAGGACCAGGGGTGGGCTGCTGCCTGGACGGAGGGGGAACACAGCGAAAATGGAGGTCCACCCCAGAGCACCCAATTTGCACTGAAAGAAGTTGAAAGAAATGCAGGGCATCCTGTATAAGCCACACCCACAGTGTACTAGTAAAAATTTTGGTAGCCCTTCATTGGTGAGGACAATCAACCAATGGAAAAGCTTGCCTTCAGACGTTATGTATGGGTGTGGGAGTAAGGCAAACAAAATGCCTTAGAGCAGTGTTTCCCAAACTTGGCAACTTGAAGATATCTGGACTTCAACTCCCAGAATTCCCCAGCCAGCATTCGCTGGCTGGGGAATTCTGGAAGTTGAAGTCCAGATATCTTCAAGTTGCCAAGGTTGAGAAACACTGCCTTAGAGAAGGCCATTTCAGATTCTCAAACAGAATCATCCCATTTGTTCTGCCCTGATTGATTAATGTTTCCCCTGCTGGTAGCAAAAGGAAGAAAGAGGATAGCAGAGGAGAAAGCCAACAATCTACTTGCTATATTGGACACAGGAGACCACCCATTCACTCTTTGACTCGCAACAGATGCTGCAGAGGTCATCTTAGAGCTTTGCAAAGGATAAAGCAAATTTTATGCCAGTTTTATATTATTTTTATTCCTGTTGTGAGCCGCCCTGAGTCTTCGGAGAGGGGCGGCATACAAATCTAATAAAATAAATAAATAAAATAAATAAATTATTTTGCACTAACTCAAGGACAGAACATGATAGATTAACTTTGTAGTTAACCATCATTATTTTACGGTTGTTTGGATGAGAAAGGTCAGGGTAGAAAATGAAAAAAAAAGTTTAGTGAGCACTAACTGGGGAATTTTGGGAGTTGATGTCCTTAATTTTTAAAATGACCAATTTGAGAAACAGAGACCTACGTGATGTTTAAGATTTATATGTCTTCTCTCGGAAATTATTGAACATTTTATTGAACAAGAGTAAACGAAAGGCACTTTTCAAAAGGCAACTGGACTTCCTTAGTTGTTTATTTTTTTTTCTTGAAAAAGTTTCATTTCTTTTCTGAGAAGCTTCTGGAAGGAGAAGTGAAACATTTCCAAGAAGAAAAAAACCCAAGGCAGTCCAGTTGCCTTTTGAAAAAAAGGACAACATGACCTGGGAGATTGAGGATCTCCATAGACATTTACAAGAATAACATAATTTTCCTCTGGAAACATGTTTTTAATAGAAAGCACGTACAATCCAGTAATGAATTTTTTAATTTGTTTATGGAATTTTTGTTCTGATAGCTCCCCCGTAGGGGTGTCAATCAAAGATTAACAGCCATTAAGTCAGTCTGGGAGTAAAGAAATTTAAATGAAAACTGATTTACAGATGCAGATATAACTGACTCTTACATGTATTAATTTTGTATTTCAGAAATACAGTAATACCCCGGTTATTGCGTCCCCAACCATTGCGAACAGGGTAATTTGCGATTTTTCAACCCGGAAGTCAAAACACCATCTGCGCATGCGTGCCCTTTTTTCTATGGGCACGCATGCGTAGATGGCGCCCGGCAGATCAGCTGCTGGGCGGCTTCCCTGGGTCTTCCCCCTCTTGCTGGCGGGAGGGCGAGCAGCGGGCATCAGCAAGGAGTTTCCCCACCGCCCACGCAAACTCCTCGCTGCCGCCCGCCCTTCGCCCGCCCACACCGTTCATTCTCGCCGCTTTGGAGCTGAGTCCTGAAGCGAATTCGCTTCAGGACTCAGCTCCAAAGCGGCGAGAGCGAGCGCGGACAAGCCGTTCGCTGGCGCTAGCTCTCGCCGCTTTGGAGCTAAGTCCTGAAGCGAATTCGCTTCAGGACTCAGCTCCAAAGCGGCGAGAGGGAGCGCGGACAAACCGTTCGCTGGCGCTAGCTCTCGCCGCTTTGGAGCTGAGTCCTGAAGCGAATTCGCTTCAGGACTCAGCTCCAAAGCGGCGAGAGGGAGCGCGGACAAACCGTTCGCTGGCGCTTGCTCTCGCCGCTTTGGAGCTGAGTCCTGAAGCGAATTCGCTTCAGGACTCAGCTCCAAAGCGGCGAGAGGGAGCGCGGACAAACCGTTCGCTGGCGCTAGCTCTCGCCGCTTTGGAGCTGAGTCCTGAAGCGAATTCGCTTCAGGACTCAGCTCCAAAGCGGCGAGAGGGAGCGCGGACAAACCGTTCGCTGGCGCTAGCTCTCGCCGCTTTGGAGCTGAGTCCTGAAGCGAATTCGCTTCAGGACTCAGCTCCAAAGCAGCGAGAGCGAGCGCCAGCGAACGGCCTGCCTGCCCGCTAGCGAGGAGCCGAAGATTGGGGGCGGCGCGGCTGTTTTAAAACATCGCCACCGGCATGGGGGGCTTGCCAGCACCCCCCGGACCCCCAACCCGGGTTTGGGGGGCTGCTAGGAAGCCCCCCATGCCGGCGGCGACGTTTTAAAACAGCCGCGCCGCCCCCAATCTTCGGCTCCTCGCTAGCGCTGCGGAAGTAAAAACACCATCTGCACATGCGCAGATGGTGTTTTTACTTCCGCAGCGCTACTTCGCGAAAACCCGCTCGTTGCGGGGGGTCCTGGAACGGAACCCTCGCAACGAGCGGGGGATCACTGTAGTGTATTTTACAATTTATTTATTTATTGGGTTTGTATGCCACCCCTCTTGGAGGACAATAGGGGTTACGTTTATGTTTGAATGTGCAAAATCCAAACTAGCCATAAATCAAAATTGGGGGGGGGGGAGTTCATGGCATTGAACCAGAATATGTCCAAGACCGCCTGCTGCCGCATGAATCCCAGCGACCGGTTAGGTCCCACAGAGTTGGCCTTCTCCGGGTCCTGTCGATGAAACAATGTCATCTGGCGGGACCCAGGGGAAGAGCCTTCTCTGTGGCGGCCCCGACCCTCTGGAATCAACTCCCCCCAGAGATCAGGATTGCCCCCATCCTCCTTGCCATCCGCAAACTCCTTAAAACCCACCTCTGTTGTCAGGCATGGGGAAATTGATTCCCCTGGACCGTTTTCATTTTATGTATGGTTTGTATGAGATGTATGATTGCTTTTTATATTAAGGGTTTTAAATTGTTTTAACCATTGGATTTGTACTGTTTTTGTTGTTGTGAGCCGCTCCGAGTCTCTGGAAAGGGGCGGCATACAAATCTAATTAGTAATAGTAATAGTAATACCATGCTTTTCTTTGACTCAGAGGCGGCGGTAGGTTGCTCCCGGTTTGGCCTGGTTCTGCGAACTGGTAGCTGCAGCGGCGGGAAGCTCCACCCACCCGCCCAGGACACTTCTGCGCATGAGTGTGGGAACCGATAGCAACAGGTTTCAGAATCCACTACTGTTCACAGGGTTATGATAAGACAAAAAAAAAATCCTCACTCTACAGTTACAGCTTGGCTACATAGTGGAGCATATCTTTAATTTTTTTTAAAAACATGTTCATTACCTTATTTCAAATCTGTTGTCTATGCTGTACGAAGTTTCTTGGAATCCAGCATAATTGAGGGGGGATTATAGGTTTTACAGCCTATTGCACTAAAATATTGATTTAATGGACAATTCTACAGAACAGGTTTTGGGTGCCATAGATAACATTTGAAGCTAGCTATATCATCCGCAAATATAAGACAAGGTTTAACCGGGGGTTTCCTGGAAAAGGCTGGGAAGATTGGGGAGTAATCAGATCAACAAAAAGATTGTCGGGAAGAACCTTAGGACTATCACCCTGGGTATATTGGTGGCAATAATGGGGTGAAAAGGATCTCCTTAAAGAGTGGGCCTTAGAGAGAAAGCTGAATATTTTTTTACAGATGTGCAAAATGGAAAATATTTTTAAATGCAAGTTTAAAAGTTAAATCAGTTCTTCCAGATTTAATGGCATCCTGCTTTAGAACCATAGAAACATAGAAGATTGACAGCAGAAAAAGACCTCATGGTCCATCTAATCTGCCCTTATGCTATTTCCTGTATTTTATCTTAGGTTGGATATGTGTTTATCCCAGGCATGTTTAAATTCAGTTAGTGTGGATTTACCAACCACGTCTGCTGGAAGTTTGTTCCAAGCATTTACTCCTCTTTCAGTAAAATAATATTTTCTCATGTTGCTTCTGATCTTTCCCCCAACTAACCTCAGATTATGCCCCCTTGTTCTTGTGTTCACTTTCCTATTGAAAACACTTCCTTCCTGAACCTTATTTAACATATTTAAATGTTTTGATCACGTGTCCCCCCTTTTCCTTCTATTTCCAGACTATACAGACTGAGTTCATTAAGTCTTTCCTGATAAGTTTTATGCTTAAGACCTTCCACCATTTTTGTAGCCCGTCTCTGGACCTGTTCAATTTTATCAATATCTTTTTGTAGGTGAGGTCTCCAGAACGGAACACAGCATTCCAAATGGGGTCTCACCAGCACTCTATACAAAGCGCTCTATTTAAATAGATGCCTATTTTCCTCCTCTTCTCCTCCCACTATCTGTTTTATCAAGGTCTTACTGTACTTTATCACCCTTTCTTTCCTTTTTATTCTGGTTACTCAGCTTGGGTTACTTTGATATAAGCCATCACAATTCCTTTCCCAATACTGTAGTTGCTTATTTCACACCATTGCAAACTCATGCAGCGATTAGCTGTTAGCTTCCTCATCTCTCCTCAACCCATAATTATTTAATTCAATAATTAAGTTGCTGACTTTCTTCTTTATGGTAACACACTGTAGATAGAGGAAAGTTAGAGATAGATATACAGTATAGACAGACAGACAGACAGATAGAGAATAGAGAGAATTTTTATTGGCCAAGTGTGATTGGACTCACAAGGAATTTGTCTTGGTGCATATGCTCTCAGCGTACATAAAAGAAAAAGATACATTTGTCAAGAATCATGTGGTACAACACTTAATGATTGTCATAGGGGTCAAATAAGCAATGAAGAAACAATCAATATTAATAAAAATCTTGGGATACAAGCAACAAGTTACGGTCATACAGTCTTAAGTGGGAGGAAAAGGATGATAGGAATGATGAGAAAAACTAGTAGAATAGAAGTGCAGATTTAGTAAAAAGTCTGACAGTGTTGAGGGAATTATTTGTTTAACAGAGTGACGGCGTTCGGGAAAAAACTGTTCTTGTGTCTAGTTGTCTTGGTGTGCTAGACAGACAGACAGACAGACAGCAATGGCATTTAGACTTATATACATCTTCATAGTACTTTATAGCACTCTCTAAGCAGTTTACAAATCAGTCTATTGCCCCCAACAATCTTGGTCCTCATTTTATCAATCTTGGAAGAATGGAAGGCTGAGTCAACCTTAAGCCGATGAGGATCAACGTGCCACCATGGTAGGTGATAGATGGGAGGGAGAGAGAGAGAGAGAGAGAGAGAGAGAGAGGATGGATGGATGGATGGATGGGTGGATGATATGACATTTATTTATTTATTTATTTATTTATTTATTAATTATTTGGATTTGTATGCCGCCCCTCTCCGAAGACTCGGGGTGGCTCACAACAAGTGAAAAAAACAATCCAATACATAATCCAATTAATTAAAATATTAAAAGTTTAAAAAAACCCTATACTAACATACATACACATATCATATTATGTCTATTATCTCATTATTATTTCTAAAATGTGGTGATGATCTTGAAAGAGGCATAGACAATCAGCCTAACCTATCCGGCAAAATCAAGGTGCAATTAAAAGAATTAAACTGGATATGTGCTACGTAGAGGAAGGATAAGAGTCTAAGACTCAGGGGTGGGCTGCTGCCCGTATTGGGGAGGGGGGAACGCTGTGGGGTAGCAAAAATGGAGCTCCACCCCAGAGCACCCAATTTGCACTGAAAGGTGTTGAAAGAAAATGCAGGGCGTCCTGCATAAGCTTCACCCACAGTGTGGTAGTAAAATTTTTGGTAGCCCTTCACTGCCTACTTTTTCCAACTTGATATCCTTTAGTGTTAAATTCAGCAGGGCCAAAGTTGAAGTCCAATTTAGTGCATGGAGAAAACTTGATAACTGGACTCATTTCAGAGATGAGACACAGTAGTGCTGGGGTCCCCAAACTTGGCAACTTTAACACTTGTAGACTTTAATTCCCAGAATTCTCTAGCCAGCTATGCTGGGATTTGAAGTCCAATTCTGGGACTTCAATTCAATTCCCAGAATTCTCTAACCATGCTGTCTGGAGAATTCTGGGAGTTGAAGTCCCAAAGTCACCAGGTTTGGGGACCCCTGCAGTAATGGAACAATGGAAGTTTTCTTCTCAGCCTCTTGTTATAGAGAAGATGCTGAATAAAATATAAGAACTGTTAGACTGCTGTGATTGTATTCTTCTTGATAATACGGATACTTTAAAAAAAAAAAGCTCTGCATGACTAAAGCTCGCTTCCACCAACACAGAAATATGTTGAAAAGGAACAGGAAGGGGGATTATTTTGAAATGTTGTATCACATCCCCCCAAGAGGGTTTCAGCATTGCAAATAAAGATGGATTGGCAAACTTTCCAATCAAAAACATCATGCCCACAACAAGATAGAAATGTTCATTGTGCAACGTATTTACATTTGCCAGGGAAGTATGACTCTGCCAATTCCCAACATCAAATTTACACCTCTGCCCTCTTAAATATTAATTTGGTGCTCCCTGGCATTTCTTTTTTTTTTCTTCCCCCTTTAAAATCTCTGGATGGTAGCAAACCTGATCCTTTGACATTTCAATTTATTTACAGACATGGCAACAACAATCTGTCAGGAACCATCGTGGTTAGTTCTGAAAAGCATTTGTCTAATGAATGGATTGTGTAGTGCTGTTGATAAGACAAATGAAATTTGGGAAGGGCCGAATGCCAAGTAGAAGAGAAAAGGTTGTGCAGAGTGAAAGAAGAAGCTGGTGACAACACATTCACACAGCCTGTGAGGCACAGTGTTGGTTGCCAATAGAATAGTGGAAGCAACTGTCAGCAAGTTTTGTGGTGAGGTATCCATTGAGACAGCAATAGAGAAAAAGGCTAGGAACTTTGTGATTGACTTTGAAGTTTGGCATAAACAAGACCTCTCTCTTAGCAACCGGTTGAGAATGGCCAGAGAAGATATTTCATTTTCATAAACATTTTCTAAAATTTCTCTATGTCTCAGAGATGAGGGTTTTCAGATACATTTTGTTCTTCCGGCGTGTTTCAACCGCCCGCAATTACAGGGTAATTAGTCCAGGAAGACACCCACCACACGATAAAAGGAAAACCCAAAAGTTTTTATAAACAGAAAAACAGAAATAGCTCCCTTTTTAAATGTCAAAGGGATTTTCTGGTACACACAAGGCACAGGTTAAATGCAATCCAATTACTCACCCAATAACTGGGAAATTGAATCAAAGAGAGTCCACACACAATCTTGAACAGCACACAAACCACGATCTCGACGAAACAATGAATCAGATAAACTGCCACAAGGCTAAACCAGCACGCTGTTCTTTTTATCTGTAGCACTAATTACAGCAGCTCCACCCAACCACAGGTGGCCTCATTTTCTCTTGTAATAATCCTTCAGTTGTTGTCTCCTATGCATCACTCTACGCATGCGGGGATGTGTCATTAATTCTTGTTCAGAATCCAAGGATGATACAGATGATTGATCTCCTCCTGCCAAACTCCCCTCTTCCCTGCCAAACTCCCCTCTTCCCTGTCACTCACACTTCCTTCGTCGGCAGATTCCATCGGGAGCAAAACAGGCCTGCGGCATGTGGATGTCTCCCCCACATCCACCTGCACATTCCTTGGGGCAGGAGCTGGGCCAGAGCTAACCACAACACATTTCTTCTCCCTTCCCACTCTCAAATTACATAAACCAATACAAAGGTATTTATAATTCCTTTATTGATTTGATTTTTCTCCCATTTGTATTTCTTTATATGTAAATCAAGATGGTGAACATATACTCTATATTCATATACTCTATACTCCTCCTATTTTCCCCACAACAATAATTATATGAGGTGGATTGGGGAAAGACAGATGGAGACGGAGAGAAAAAGGAGAAAGAGAGAGACAGAGAGGGACAGAGATACATAGACAGGCAGACACAGAGCGATACAGAGAGATAGAGACAGAGAGACAGAGACTACTGTATTTTTCAGAGTACAGTATAAGACACACCTTTTTGCTCCTTAAAAGAGGCTGATAATTTGGGTGCTTCTTATACTCTGAATGTAGGTTTTTTTCCCCAGCCCTAACTAGCTGCTAACGATCTTCCCAGCTCTTACTTTGCAGGTTCTTTCATTGTTTCTCTCTGCAAAGAATGTTTTCCAAGCCTTAAGTCTTCTTGACAAACCTATCTACACTAAGACAAATTCCTTGTGTATCCAATCATACTTGGTCAATAAAATTCTATTCTATTCTATTCTACTCTCCTCTATTCTCTCCTCTCCTCTCCTATTCTATTCTACTCTATTCTATTTTCTCCTCTACTATTCTAGTCTACTCTACTCTATTCTCTCCTCTCCTCTCCTCTCCTATTCTATTCTATTCTACTCTACTCTCTCCTCTCCTCTCCTATTCTATTCTATTCTACTCTATTCTACTCTATTCTCTCCTCTCCTATTCTATTCTATTCTACTCTACTCTCTCCTCTCCTATTCTATTCTATTCTACTCTATTCTACTCTACTCTATTCTCTCCTCTCCTCTACTCTTCTATTCTACTCTACTCTTCTATTCTCTCCTCTCCTATTCTACTCTCCTCTCCTCTACTCTCTACTCTCCTATTCTATTCTACTCTACTCTCTACTCTCCTATTCTATTCTATTCTACTCTACTCTATTCTCTCCTCTCCTCTTCTCTCCTATTCTATTCTATTCTACTCTACTCTATTCTCTCCTCTCCTCTCCTATTCTACTCTACTCTATTCTCTCCTCTTCTATTCTACTCTACGCTATTCTCTCCTCTCCTATTCTATTCTACTCTCCTCTCCTCTCTCCTCTCCTCTCCTATTCTACTCTCTCCTCTCCTATTCTATTCTACTCTACTCTATTCTATTTTCTCCTCTCCTCTCCTATTCTACTCTACTCTACTCTCTCCTCTCCTATTCTATTCTACTCTACTCTATTCTATTTTCTCCTCTCCTCTCCTATTCTACGCTACTCTACTCTCTCCTCTCCTATTCTATTCTATTCTATTCTATTCTATATTACTCAACTCTATTCTCTCCTCTCCTATTCTATTCTACTCTACTCTCCCCTCCCCTATTCTATTCTATTCTATTCTATTCTACTCTACTCTACTCTACTCTACTCTACTCTCCTCTATTCTCTCCTCTCCTCTTCTATTCTATCCTACCCTATTCTGTCCTCTCCTCTCCTCTTCTATTCTATTTCTATTCTGGCAGATTTCTTTCTCTTTGCATTTTATATTTAGAATGTTTGGGTGAGGTGAAATTAAGCTAGCAGTGCAATCCAGGAGTATAAAATTGGCAGGAAAATTGCTACAGATTTTCCATTCACGCTCACCATTGCCCATTCTCACTCCCTACAATAGAATTTCCCAAATTGTGTCCTCCAAAGTTACAGGATACTCTAAACATACTGATCGTGAATAATGTTATTAACAGTGGAAGGCTATTCTAAGAAAAGATTAGACCGCTGATAAATCTCTTTTCATTTATGCAAATCCCAAAAATAGTGCATTTCCAGTAAAATTAAAACAACAGCTTGGGCTGCTTTTTAATGACCAGACCACGGTTTTTGCTTATTTGTACTTTCTTTTTTGTTTTCTAATGAAATTTACTTAAAACAGTGACTAACCATTCTAATGATATTGTGAAACTTTCTTATTCATTACTCTTTTAAGTTGAAATAAGTCTGGCCATAATTTTCTTAAGAAACAAGCAAACCTTGCGAAATATTAACAACTTTGACTTAAAGAAACCACTTATTTAGAGGCAAAGACAGAACTGCAACATTCAAAAGCCACATACAGTACAAGAAAAATAAAATAAAATTCAGAACTCCGGTTTACTCTAGAGATGTTAAAACTGAGATATCTTAAATATGGAAATGTATGAAAGAAGATAAATGTGCAGTGGGCGAAAAATGTACATGTCAGACCTATAGGGCTGTTGTTGTTGTGTGTAACCAGCAGTAAAATGCTACTGGATAAGACCGGTTCGGGATAAGGATTAGTGGACATGTGTGGCCTGGTTTGACAAACTGGTAGTGACGGCTGGCTGGCCACACCCCCGAGCTGAACCCCACTCACTTGCCTGCCCTGCCCCAAAAGTCAAGTGAGCCTTGCCGTGTCCCTCTGAAACAGCTTCTCAGATGAGTGGAGTGGGTCTTCCTCTCCCCCTCCACCAGTGTTGGCCTTACCTTCCCCATCCTCTGCCCAGTGTATTTGGTAAGCCTGCCTCCCCTGCTCCCTTCCTCATGGGCCACAGCCTTGCCATGCTTGGTGAAGCTGCTGCTGCTTCTCTGGGACTGATATTTCGGGGCTACTGTACATTTATTTATTTATTATTTATTTATTGGATTTGTATGCTGCCCCTCTCCGTGGACTCGGGGTGGCTAACAACAGTGATAAAAACAGCATGTAACAATCCAATACTAAAACAACTAAAAAACCCTTATTTATAAAACCAAACATACATACAGACATACCGTTTATATTTATTTATTTATTTGTTATTTATTTGTTTGTTTATTTGTTTGTTTGTTTGTTTGTTTGATTTGATTTGATTTGATTTGTATGCCGCCCCTCTCCGTAGACTCGGGGCGGCTAACAACAGTGATAAAAACAGCATGTAACAATCCAATACTAAAACAACTAAAAAACCCTTATTTATAAAACCAAACATATATACAGACATACCATGCATAAATTGTAGAGGCCTAGGGGGAAAGAATATCTCAGTTCCCCCATGCCTGACGGCAAAGGTGGGTTTTAAGGAGCTTACAAAAGGCAAGGAGGGTGGGGGCAATTCTAATCTCTGGGGGGAGTTGGTTCCAGAGGGCCGGGGCCGCCACAGAGAAGGCTCTTCCCCTGGGTCCCACCAAACGACATTGTTTAGTTGATGGAACCTGGAGAAGGCCCTAATTGGTCGCTGGGATTCGTGCGGCAGAAGGCGGTCCCGGAGATAACCTGGCCCGGTGCCATGAAGGGCTTTATAGATCATAACCAACACTTTGAATTGTGACCGGAAACTGATCGGCAACCAATGCAGACTGCGGAGTGTTGGTGTGACATGGGCATATTTAGGGAAGCCCATGATTGCTCTCTCAGCTGCATTCTGCACGATCTGAAGTTTCCGAACACTTTTCAAAGGTAGCCCCATGTAGAGAGTGTTACAGTAGTCGAGCCTCGAGGTGATGAGAGCATGAGTGACTGTGAGCAGTGACTCCCGGTCCAGATAGGGCCGCAACTGGTGCACCAGGCGAACCTGGGCAAATGCTCCCCTCGGTGAAAGATGTTTCTCTAATGTGAGCTGTGGATCGAGGAGGATGCCCAAGTTGCGGACCCTCTCTGAGGGGATTAGTGATTCCCCCCCCAGGGCAATGGACGGACAGATGGAATTGTCCTTGGGAGGCAAGACCCACAGCTACTCCGTCTTATCAGGGTTGAGTTTGAGTCTGTTGACACCCATCCAGACCCCAACAGCCTCCAGGCACCGGCACACCACTTCCACTGCTTCACTGACTGGATAAGGGGTGGAGATGTAAAGCTGGATATCAACATGTATACAGCAGCTCCACCAAGGATCTACACTGGGCAGAGGATCTAAAACAGGGGCCTCAAACTCAATTTACTCGGGGGCCGCTGGAGGTAAAATCTGGGTGAGGCTGGGCCACATCAAATTTTTCACAAAAAAAGCTCTTACAAAAACATTAATTTTTTCATTTCATTTTTCATTTCATTGTGTTCAGAAATGTTCAAATTAGGATACTAGCAAAAAAACTTTTCATCCATATTTTCAGTTCGCTGTAAATCTTGGCTGTTCATAACCCTTCTGTTTCTGGTGGTCAGGCTGTCCTTTGGGAGCAGTTAAATTAGGGAGCTCCAATTGTTATAGCAGTCTTTTTGGCATCAGCCAGACACATGAAGTATTAATAACACTTTATAAGGCTTTGGTAAGGCCACACTTGAAATACTGCATCCATTTTTGGTCGCCACGATGCAAAAAGGATGTTGAGACTCTAGAAAAAGTACAGAGAAGAGCAACAAAGATGATTACGGGACTGGAGGCTAAAACATATGAAGAATGGTTGCAGAAACTGAGCATGAAACAACGAGTCTACGAAGAAGGGCAGCATACAAATCTAAATAATAATAATAATAATAATAATAATAATAATAATAAGTGTGGATCATCAACATCGCAATCCCAGGGGACAGCAGAATTGAGGAGAAGCAGCTAGAGAAATTAGTGAAATACGAAGATCTAAAAAGCGAGCTGCAACGACTTTGGCATAAGCCAGTGAAAGTGGTCCCAGTGGTACTTGGCACGCTGGGCACAGTGCCAAAGGATCTCAGCGGACATTTGAAAACCATTGGAATTGACAAAATCTCCATCTGTCAATTGCAAAAGGCCGCTTTTCTGGGATCGGCAAACATAATTCGCCACTACATCACACAGTCCTAGGTGCTTGGGAAGCGCCCGACTGGTGATGAAATACGAAATCCAGCATAGTGATCTAGTTCGCTGTGTTGTACTGACATAATAATAATAATAATAATAATAATAATAATAAGAAGAAGAAGAAGAAGAGGAAGAAGAAGTATGGATCATCGACATCACAATCCCAGGGGACAGCAGAATTGAGGAGAAGCAGCTAGAGAAATTAGTGAAACACGAAGATCTAAAAATCGAGCTGCAACGACTCTGGCATAAGCCAGTGAAAGTGGTCTCAGTAGTACTTGGCACATTGGGTGGAGTGCCAAAGGATCTCAGTGGACATTTGAAAACCATCGGAATTGACAAAATCTCCATCTGTCAATTGCAAAAGGCCACTTTACTGGGATCGGCAAACATAATTCACCGCTACATCACACAGTCCTAGGTGCTTGGGAAGCGCCCGACTGGTGATGAAATACGAAATCCAGCATAGTGATCTCATTTGTTGTGTTGTATTGACATAATAATAATAATAATAATAATAATAATAATAATAATAATAATAGTAATAATAGCTAGTTGAATGAAAAGAAGGACCAGGGGAGACAAGAAAGCAGTATTCCAATATCTCAGGGGTTGCCACAAAGAAGAAGGAGTCAACCTATTCTCCAAAGCATCTGAGGGTAGAACAGGAAGCAATGGATGGAAACTAAACAAGGAGAGAAGTAACTTGGAACTAAGGAGAAATTTCCTGACAGTCAGAACAGTTAATCAGTGGATCAGCTTGCTTCCAGAAGTTGTGAATGCCCCAAAGCAGAGGTTGGATAACCATTTGTCTGAAGTAGTGTAAGGTTTTTCTGCCTAAGCAGGGGGTTGGACTAGAAGACCTCCAAGGTCCCTTCCAACTTTGTTGTTATTATTATTATTAAGAGGTCTTCCCTGTCACATTGAAGGTCTAATGAAGAACTTAAGCTATTTCAACTGCATTTCTTTCAGGCTTTCATATTAGAGGTGCAGAGGGTTATTGTGGTCTCAGAGTGGCACGCTACATTTCAAAGAACTATTTCCAGCTGAAACAACATTCTTTATTGGGTAAGGAGAATTTCTTGCTCCCTGCCAAGGAAACTCCCACCTTTCCTCTTAGATTGAGACAAAGGCATGTGCAGCCAGAACTTTGTCTGTTTTTCTAAGTTTTTGTATCAGCTTTTTGGCAACTATATTAGTCCATGGTCAAAACATCCATCACACCAGCCTCTTGCCAGCCCTCTTAGGAAATTACTGAACTGGGCAAAAGAAGGGTGAAAAAGATTTATTTATTTATTTATTTAAGGTTAATTATTTTGACTGGGGTTTTTTGTACTCTCCCTTTCAATATGCCACTTCTTTTAAATCTGTCATCTCTGCCTTTGAGTTTATTGAGGAATCTGGCACTAAGGAAGTAGTGTTGATTTTTGTGACCTACTAGTTAATACTCTGGATTATATTGTCCTAGCTATGTGTTTAGTTAAGATGTAGGAGACTGTCACTCAGGGTCAGTGTACAAGCTACACATTTAGATATTCTGAAAGGCACATGAAAGGAATAGATGTCAGACCTTCATCCTTGAATTTACCAATCTATTTGGAACACTCTATTTTTCATCAATTATTTTTGATCAGAAATTTGTATTTTTATTCCTTAGCCACAATTGGCCTTAGAATTCTGAAATATTATTTTATTTATTTTGGAGGAAACATGGGACTATGGACTCTGGAGGCTTTATTTGTTTGTTTGTTTGTTTGTTTGTTTGTTTGATTTGTATGCCGCCCCTCTCTGTAGACTCGGGGCGGCTAACAACAATACTAAAACAGCGTATAACAAATCTAATACTTAAAATAACTAAAAACCATTATTAAAACCAAGCATACACACAAACATAGAAACATAGAAACATAGAAACATAGAAGACTGACGGCAGAAAAAGACCTCATGGTCCATCTAGTCTGCCCTTATACTATTTTCTGTATTTTATCTTAGGATGGATATATGTTTATCCCAGGCATGTTTAAATTCAGTTACTGTGGATTTATCTACCACATCTGCTGGAAGTTTGTTCCAAGGATCTACTACTCTTTCAGTAAAATAATATTTTCTCATGTTGCTTTTGATCTTTCCCCCAACTAACTTCAGATTGTGTCCCCTTGTTCTTGTGTTCACTTTCCTATTAAAAACACTTCCCCCCTGGACCTTATTTAACCCTTTAATATATTTAAATGTTTCGATCATGTCCCCCCTTTTCCTTCTGTCCTCCAGACTATACAGATTGAGTTCATTAAGTCTTTCCTGATACGTTTTATGCTTAAGACCTTCCACCATTCTTGTAGCCCGTCTTTGGACCCGTTCAATTTTGTCAATATCTTTTTGTAGGTGAGGTCTCCAGAACTGAACACAGTATTCCAAATGTGGTCTCACCAGCATTCTATATAGTGGGATCATAATCTCCCTCTTCCTGCTTGTTATACCTCTAGCTATAGTTAAATGCATTAAATGTATAGGCCTGGGGGAAAGGAGTATCTCAATTCCCCCATGCCTGACGACAGAGGTTAGTTTTAAGGAGCTTACAAAAGGCGAGGAGGGTGGGGGAAATTCTGATCTCTGGGGGGAGCTGGTTCCAGAGGGTCAGGGCCACCACAGAGAAGGCTCTTCCCCTGGGTCCCACCAAACAACATTGTTTAGTCGATGGGACCCGGAGAAGACCAACTCTGTGGGACCTAACTGGTCGCTGGGATTCGTGCGGCAGAAGGCGGTCCCAGAGATAAGCCAACTCATCTATTTGTAATATTTTGTATGAATGATCTTACCTCAGAAGACCATCCCATTAATTAATTGGAAGCCTATGGAATTTTCACAAATAAATCAGGAAGTGACAGTGTGAAAGCTGCAGGTTCTATTTTTGTTAGTGATGTTGCCAATATTGAAAAATAAATCCTTTGATTTATAAGGATACCCACAATGAGAACATTCCACGCGGAATGTGAAAAGCAGGCATAAAGGAAAATTTGAATTAGTCAAAGCATAAATGAATAAAATTGAAATCTTAAGGCAATATAGATATATCCATGGGACATCTTAAGAAGCATTCTACTTTAACTTAAATAATGAACCAGCAGTGTGTTATCAAGACACAAGCTCTGTCCTTTTGTATGTACTGGCTATTGCAACACATCTACAAAAAGGGAATCAGCTTGCATCACAATTGACCACAGCAGTGTTTCATCATTTTGGCCCCTTCCTTGCTTCCTCTATCAATTGGTGCTCTGAGATGGCCCTCTAGTTTCAGACAGCACAAGACATGCTATTCATTACACGAGTCCATATAAAGGAATGGAGTGTTGTTATGCATGTAATATATACATACATACCCTGTCTACGGAGAGGAGCGGCATACAAATCTAATAAATGAAATGAAATGTTGCTGACAAAATAAGACATCCCCTAATAATAAGCCCAAATTGGGCTTTTGAGTGCACTGCAGTAAGGCCAAGCGCTTAATTCAGGATTAAAAAATAATATAAAACAGGGTCTTATTTTGTGGAAAACATGGTATATAACATACATTATGTCCCACAGAGTTGGCCTTCTCCGGGTCACGTCGACTAAACAATGTCGTCTGGCGGGTCCCAGGGGAAGAGCCTTCTCTGTGGCGGCCCCAACTCTCTGGAACCAGCTCCCCCCGGAGATCAGAACTGCCCCCACCCTCCTTGCCTTCCGTAAACTCCTTAAAACTCACCTCTGCCGTCAGGCATGGGGGAATTGAGGCATTCCCCCCTCCTCTTCCCCGGGCCTATACAATTTATGTATGGTATGTCTGTGTGTCTGTCTGGTTTAATAATGGGGTTTTTAAATGTTTTTTTAAAATCTATTAGATTTGTCATGAATTGTTTTATTGTATGCTGTGAGCTGCCCCGAGTCTACAGAGAGGGGCGGCATACAAATCAAATCAAATCAATCAATCAATCAATCAATAAATAAATAAATAAATAAATAAATAAATGCATACATACATACATACATACACATACATACGTACATAATACACACACACATTTATATCGATTCATCCACATATATTATTGTATTGTATTGTGTATACATGATATTTATTTTTGTATTCCACTTCTAAGCCGCCCAGTCCCAAAGGACTCAGGCTTACAATAATAATATAAATAAAATACAAATAGATACAAATATTATCTAACTCTGTAAAATCCCGTATTAAAAAAACCCCCAATTAATATAAAACAGTCGTACAGTGATCCCTCGATTTTCGCGGTCTCGATTATCGCGAAACGCTATACCACGGTTTTTCAAAAAATATTAATTAAAAAATACTCCACATTTTTTTTTGCTATACCACGGTTTTTCCCACCCGATGACGTCATACGTCATCACCAAGAGTCACTTCTCTGTCTCTTTCTTTCTTTCCTGTCATTCTCTGCTTCAATCATTTTCTCATTTCTCTTTTTTTCTCCCCTTTTTTCTATCATTTCTCTCTCTCTTCCTTCCACTCTTCTCTCTCTCTTTCTTCCTCTCTCTCACTGTCTTCCTTCATTTCTCATCTTTCTTTCTCTCACTCTTTCTCTATCTTGCTTCTTCCTCTCTCACACTCTCTTCCTCCCTCTCTCATCTCTTTCTTTCCTTCTCTCTCTTTCTCTATCTCTCCCCCTCTTGTTGCAGAATTCTGGGAGTTGGAGTCCACAAGTCTTTATGTTGCCAAGTTTGGGAACCATTGGAAAGTTTTGGGAGTTAGGTGATATTAGGTAAATGTCATATTTATATAGCTAATAAAAATATGACTGATCTAGGTTAATTTCTATAAAGGTACTACCTAGCTATGGACGTTTTTCACCGATCAACGCTAACTGCATTGCTCGTGTGCTCATTGATCTTCCTTCTCCTTCTCCTTCCAGAAATCAATTGAGCTGAACAGGAACCACTTGCCCGGTGGCGGGGTTGTCCCGCCCCACGGGGAAAGGTAACCGGAGCCGAAGAGGCGCTCGGCTGGCAAGGGGCGGCAGGAGGGAGAGTTTGGCCTGGCGGGATGTGTGTTTGTGTGGTGGGGGAGAGCTTGCGTATCTTCGGGGATGGCGATACGCAGGCGAGCGTTTCCATCTGCTCCGCTGGGACGGGCGCCTCTAAGCCCAGTGTCTGCTTTCTCTCCCCGGGAACCGCCTGCTTTCCTCCATTTCGAGCCGGGCGCCTGGGCTCCCGAGTACCTGCTTCTTTTCCATCACCCGGAGGAGGAGTGCGACTTCTGCCCAAGTGTTAAAGAGGCCGTGGAGGGCTTAACCCGCGTCACTCCCTCCCTCTCTCCCTCCTTGCCATCCCCGGGACTTTGACTCTGGGTGGGGAAGGCGGTGATAGCGGCAAACGGCGGACAGGCGAGCGGCAAATGGCGGCTGGGCGGGTGAACGGGCGAGCGGCAAACAGCGGACAGGCGAGCGGCAAACGGCGGCCGGGCGGCTGGGTGAACAGGCGAGTGGCAAATGGCGGACAGGCGAGCGGCAAACGGCGGCCGGGCGGGCGGCGAACGGCGGGTGCTGGGGGGGGCGGGGGCAGCCGGCATTCAAAGCAATCTGTCGGCTTCCGCACTCTCGTCGCTCCCCGCCTCCACCATCTGCGCATGCGCGGCCATGGAAAAAAGGCACGCATGTGCAGATGGTGTTTTTACTTCCGCACCACTATACCACGGATAATCGATTTTCGCGGGAGGTCTTGGAACGTAACCCCTGCGAAAATCGAGGGATCATTGTAATCCCATACATATATACCTTTCATACAGGGCGGCCCTGTCAGTTGTTAGTTCATGGCTCCCCAGGCCTGCCGGCAAAGTCAGTCTTTGTGCCTTATGAAAGGCCAGTAGGGTGGAAGCAGTACGGAAATTGGGGGGTAGTTGGTTCCATAGAGCTGGGGCAACCGCAGAGAAGGCCCTCCCGCGTGGTCCCACCAACCTGTATTGCTTTGTCGACGGGACCCAGAAGAGGCCAACTCTGTGTGTTCTTATTGGTCTCTGGGAGGTATGTGGCAAGGGGCAGTCCCATAAATTTAATATGATATGATATATTACATTACATTACATACACACACACACACACACACATACACATATGTGTATATGGTTCTAATTCAATAAACAAGAGGATCACATACTGTATATTAGAATGGATGGATGAGTATCCAGTAAACATCAAAGCTATTGGTGTATAGATCTACGATAGACTCAAAGGAGGAAAACAATGAAAGATTTGATAGCAAATTGCAAAAAAAAAAAAAAGCTAAATTACAATATCAAAAGAGAGAGTCCTATTGGTCTTGGTTTCAAGTCCCCTAATCATTTTGGTTGCTCTTTTCTGCACCTTCTCCAGAGTTTCAATGTCTCTTTCGAGGTGAGGTGACCAGAACTGGCTGCAGTACTCCAGATGTGGTCTGACCAGGGCATAGTAGAGTGGTATTACTACTTCCCTGGTCTTGGAGTGTATCCCCCTGTTGATGCAGCTTAGGATTGTGTTGGCTTTTTTGGCTGCGTATACAAGCTTTCTGTGTCAAGCAAGCAAGAACAAGAATGTCAATAAATGTAGGGAGGGTAACAAGAAGAGGAAAATTAGAGTTCTTTTAAAGAAGAAAAATAAAAGGAAAATGTACAGCTCAGCTAGAATTTGTCAAAAATAATTATGGAAGAGATCTAACAAGGCAAATGCAATTAAAGAAAATGAAAAAGAAGTACGGTATATTGAAACCCTTTACTAATGTGATTGTAAAATCACAGAAACATCAGAAGAGAGACAATACATTCATGTTTATATTCATCTTGGAGTGATGATAATAAAACAGAAAGTAGCATACTGGGGAATGTAATATGATGGATTAGAAAAAATGTCTGCTTAGCAATGTTGAAAAAACTAAAAAAAGAGAGAAGAACTGCAGAAGATTGGAAGTGGTGGAAGTGATGTGCCGGTGCCTGGTGGCTGTTGGGGCCTGGATGGGTGTCAACAGACTCAAACTCAACCCGGATAAGACGGAGTGGCTGTGGATTTTGCCTCCCAAGGACAATCCCATCTGTCCGTCCATCACCCTGGGGGGGAAATCATTGCCCCTCTCAGAGAGGGTCCGCAACTTGGGCGTCCTCCTCGATCCACAGCTCACATTAGAAAACCATCTCTCAGCTGTGGCGAGGGGGGCGTTTGCCCAGGTTCGCCTGGTGCACCAGTTGTGGCCCTATCTGGACCGGGACTCATTGCTCACAGTCACTCATGCCCTCATCACCTCGAGGTTCGACTACTGTAATGCTCTCTACATGGGGCTACCTTTGAAGAGTGTTCGGAAACTTCAGATTGTGCAGAATGCAGCTGTGAGAGCAATCATGGGCTTCTCTAAGTATGCCCATGTTTCACCATCACTCCGCAGTCTGCATTGGCTGCCGATCAGTTTCCGGTCACAATTCAAAGTGTTGGTTATGACCTTTAAAGCCCTTCATGGCATTGGGCCAGAATATCTCCGAGACCGCCTCCTGCCGCACGAATCCCAGCGACCGATTAGGTCCCACAGAGTGGGCCTTCTCCGGGTCCCGTCAACTAAACAATGTCGGTTGGCGGGCCCCAGGGGAAGAGCCTTCTCTGTGGTGGCACCGGCTCTCTGGAACCAACTCCCCCCGGAGATTAGAACTGCCCCTACTCTTCCTGCCTTCCGTAAACTCCTTAAAACCCACCTTTGCCGTCAGGCATGGGGGAACTGAAACATCTTCCCCTGGGCATGTTTAATTTATATATGGTATGCTTGTGTGTATGTCTGTTAGTATATGGGGTCTTTCTTAAATCTTTAAATATTTTAAATTGTCAGATTATTTATGATTTGTTTCCACGTGTTGTGAGCCGCTCTGAGTCTTCGGAGAGGGGCGGCATACAAATCTAAGTAATAAATAAATAAATAAATAAAGTAGAAATCAAAAGGCTGCAAGGTATTGCTAGAAACGGGATATAATTTATCTATCTAATCAACAGAAATTCAACCTGACTTGGTGATGACTAACTAACTTACGAACACAACATAATCATCCACATTCTCTTCAATTCTGTTTAATTAATTAAGGATGGTTTGGGTGAAGCATTATTCTGATTAGCAATAAAACCTTTTGTCCATGGATAGTTGTTTTGTTCTGTGATATATTTTCTACCTGACACTATGAAAAACCCTTCATTATGGATTCCCAGAAAGGCTGGGATTAAAAATGAAGACTGTTTCCACAACAATGAAAATAGCTGAGGAAAAAAAATAACAGAACAGAAGTTTCTTTTTTCTTTTTCAATCTTCCACATCCATTTGAAATAGCGATCTTTGCTTAAGTAAAACAAAATTTCAGCCCTTGACTGTCTTGTGGGGAGGATAGGTTGCATTTTTCCCTTCTAAAAAAGCAGAACTGAAAGTTCATCGGCTCCATTTAAATTTCCTCTGACTCATTCTCAAATTACTACTGGATGTATTCTCCAGATCCAACTCCTAGCCCAAATCCCACCACAAAAAATTACTCAAGACCAGCAGAAATCACAATTTCATAAATAATAAGGAACATCTGTGCAGTACATCATTCAGTTATTAAAATACTGAGTTCCCAATGTCATCAGTTCTTGTTCTTAACTTTTGGCCAGTCCCTATGAAATGATGCTCCCTTAGTCATTTTTAATTCTCAAGATTTGTTTTTATTGACCTGACATTTAACATTGTACATACCATACAACTTAATTGATGACTAAAATGCATTTAATTGTGGAAAGGGTGTTAATCCGTCCTTTAACTATTGGACTATTTAACTATTTAACTGTTCGCTGCTCCGTCGGATCTGAGGGTGGAAAGGAAGCAGCCGCGTGGCCAGCCCCCTTAAATAGGGTAATCCCTGTGCGATGCCTAGGCCGGCGGTCTCGCTTCTCATGAGACCGCCAACTGGAAGATGCATCATAAGATGCACGCCGCGTTCCCCCAGCCCTGGTGCAACTCCTCGCCGGCCATTGAACCAGCCGGCGGTGTATTATTATTATTATTATTATTATTATTATTGATTAGATTTGTATGCCGCCCCTTTCCGCAGACTTGGGGCGGCTCACAACAGTAATAATAACAGTATACAATGTAACAAATCTAATATTAAAAATATCTAAAAACCTGTCATTTAAAAATCATACCACACAAGCACACCATACATGAACTATAGAAACCCGGGGAAGATGTCTCAATTCTTCCGTGCCTGGCAATATAGGTGGGTCTTGAACAATTTACAAGAGGCAAGGAGGGTGGGGGCAGTTCTGACTTCTGGGGGGAGTTGATTCCAGAGGGTCGGGGCCGCCACAGAGAAGTCTCTTCCCCTGGGGCCCGCCAGACGACATTGTTTAGTTGACGGGACCCGGAGAAGGCCAACTCTGTGGAACCTTATCGGCCGCTGGGATTCATGCAGCAGAAGACAATCCCGGAGATATTCTGGTCTGATGCCATGTAGGGCTTTATAGGTCATTACCAACACTTTGTGTAAATGTATTAATTTGTGGAAAAGGTGTTTATCATTTCAGATCTTGTTTTAATCTCACTGTATATGAGGATGTAGTATTTATCTTCCAGTTGGTGAGAAGCAGGCAGCAGAATGTTGCTTAGCAATGCGTCGTGACCCATGAGCAACCCATGCAGCTGTCACGGATCCCGTCTCAGACGAGACTGATGAAGTGATGTGCAAGAGGCAGCCGAGTCGAACAGTGAGGAGGCTGGTGAGGACTCTTTGCCAGAGGAAGAGGCTCAGCCGGGGCCTTCAGAACCTCCTGCAACTCACAGCAGTGATGAGGAAAAAGAGAAGGAGCCTCTTCTTAATGCACAAGCACACAGAGATGCCAAAGGGCAGGAATAGCTACTCAGGTTGAGTAGTGAGAAAATGGGAGAGGGGTGTTGTATGCCCATTTGCGGAGGTGGGGCAGCACAGGGGGGTCATGTGTGTTTGTGCAAGGAGTGGGGCACAATTTATTTATAATTACAATAATTATTTTTTTGTTATTTATTTGCAAAAAATATTAGTTTGGCGATGATGTATGATGTCATTGGGCGGGGAAAACCGTGGTATAGAAAAAAAACCTACGAAGTATTTTTTAATTAATATTTTTTGAAAAACCGTGGTATAGGCTATTTGCGAAGTTCGAACCCGCGAAAATCGAGGGAACACTGTATATGCTTCTATGCTATGTCACACATATTTTACACTGGTCATTTGCCATAGACCTCATTTTTGGCCCTGTTGCTTAACTACGTAAGTTACTCTGAAAACAAAAATTCCTAGAAGTCATTAGTCACTCCTGAGAAGCGACTAATGCTGACAACAACTTCCAGAATAAAAGTATAATAAAATTCTCAAGTAAATATGTATTTTGACCTTTGAGCCTATAACAAAATCTCAATTTTGACAGGGTTTGCATACAGTGGAAATAATTCTACTGGAATTTGCACCACTGGTTTATTGTCACTACTAATATAGCCTAACAAAGATGCTGCCTTAACAGTAGGTTTGAAATATCTTAGAAATATCTTGCAGTAGTTATCCAATGTCAGATGAATTTCTCACTCACCTTTTCCTTGTTTTTGATGGAGAGGTCCTGCAATTTTCATGTGTGGGTTTTTGATGTTATGACTTAATTGCAGTAGTTCTTGTCCCCAGCTAGAGGTCTTTCTCTTCAAATACCTAACTGATGAAGAAGAGATGGAAGAAAACAGCTGTTAAGTCTTTCACCACTCTGTTCTTTCGGCAGACTTCAAACAGATGAAGAAAGAAAATCATAACAGAGCGACTCAAGGAAATACCCCAAACCACATTTGAAAGACAACAATTAATATCAAAGAATCAAGTTCAAAACAGTTCGGCGATAGGAATTCAAGGTCTTCATTCCAAAACATACAATAGCAGATGAAATAGATCTGTTTTGCACAGCTCCCCAAAATTAATATGCCTTCAAAATCCCCCTGGATAGACATTCCAGACCACTGAGACAGCTTTGGAAAATATGCTTTTTTGTCCAACTGGTGCATTGCTTCCCTTTCACTGATCACATTTTGTAGAGGTCCAACGGAGAAATATTTTCCAAGAGACTTGATGACTGCTTTTCTATTGAGTTCTGGCTGAGGGTAATATAAGGCCTTCCATCTTTCAGTTTTGTTAGAAACATTTCTAATCAGCCAGTCTTTTTTTTATTATTATTATTATTATTATTATTATTATTATTATTATTATTATTATTTATTATATTAGAGTTGTATGCCGCCCCTCTCCGTAGACTCAGGGCGGCTCACAGCAATGATAAAAACAATATATAATAACAAATCTAATAGTTGGAATCTAAAATAACAGTAACACATTTAAGAAAGTCTAAAAAACAAGAAACCCCAATATATAAAAACATACATACAGTCATACACAAAAACTACATAGGCAGGGGGAGATGTCTCAGTTCCCCCACGCTTGACGGCAGAGGTGGGTTTTAAGGAGTTTACAAAAGACAAGGAGGGTGGGGGCAGTTCTAATCTCTGGAGGGAGCTGATTCCAGAGGGTCGGAGCCACCACATAGAAGGCTCTTCCCCTGGGTCCCAACAAACGACATTGTTTAGTTGACGGGACCCGGAAGAGACCAACTCTGTGGTTATGCTTTAGTTATGTACACTGTTTTTTTTTCTTTTTACAACTCTTTTGGAATAAAGTCGAGGAGACTGGATGCAGCTGAGAGTGTACCAGTCAAATATCTTTTCTGATGCCTATATGGAGTTTGCAGAGCAGATATTTTTCTTTGCAATTCAGACAGAAACATCTGCTGAGGATTGAACTCTCAACCTTCCATGTGGCAGGCTACTATCTTCACCATTAGGCAATCATGCTGCTGCCAATATGCACTGCCAATAAGTCTTAAAATTCAGATACTGTAATTGTAATTCAAAGTACTGTCTCTGGAAAGCCCCAGGAAATTATCATTTACTAAGCAATTGCTTATGAGCATTCATTCCCCCACATTAATGCTTGCCCCTTTGCCTTGTAGAAGAAAAATGATAACATCTTCTACTGAAACTTGTACTTGGGTGATTTAACAGACAAATCAATGAGTTTACAAATAGTCCTAGTGTAATAACTGGCTGCTTAGTGACTACTGAAGTTATGATAATCTCTCTTGTACTACTTACATCCCCTTTTCAAAGTTAGAAAGACTGCACACACCCATACCCACTAAGAGCCATGACCTGTGTTCGCATTTTGCGTACAGGACAACCAGGTCACAGTTGCAACACCCTGTAGTTTGCATGACCATAATTTTTAGGTTTGTTTGGAGGTTTTTTTGTTGGTTTCTGGCATTTACCTTTAGATTTTGGCATAAAATGCCAATTGGGGAAAATGGGTTTGTTAGGACTAGGCCTAGCCTGATGTAATATTCCAATTGCAGAAAGAAAAGAAAGAAAAAAAGAAAGAAGGAAGGAAGGAAAGAAAGAAAGATTGTAATTACCAAAATGAATGTAACACTGAAAGAATGCTTAGTCATCATGAGTTTACAGAATGAGCTATAACCTGATTGGTCGACTAATATATATAATATGATACACCTTTGCATAGGTCTGGCTTGAAGATATTATGACTTGAAGGTTAGTTTGGTTTAAAGTAGTTATTATGTGTCTTGTGATTATAGCATATAGTGAGATAGTTACAGTGTAAATATATAGCATAGTTTTGTTAAGAACAAGTAAATATTTTCTTAAAGAACTTTCTGCTGTGTTTGTCTTCAATTATCTGTAGAGACTTCAGTTCCTGGTATCCTGGTCTGTGTGCTGGCCTATTTGGGTTGGGCAGCTTCTGAACAATGCAACTTTAACAGGGTTTACCTAACAACTGTTGTGTTTCCTTAATGACCATCATAGTTGCTTAAATAGTGTTATCTATGGATGTATGCAGTGGTTATTTGCATAGCCGCTGCTGATTGGATAATCTAGTGGCAGAAGAAATAAGCTCTTGACAATGGCTAGCAGGCTTCAGGGAAGCCCTTAAAAGCGGCTTCCCTGCAGCATGCCAGCAGTCCGAATGATTTTCATAGCATGAGACTTGCCTTCATTTGTTCTCTTATATAATCTCCATTGATCTGGTGCTTTATACATATAGTCTTTGTTGAGCCATTGCCTCATTTAGTGATTGTTTGCAGTTACAATAGTGTTGGAAATGTAACACTGCAATCTATCCTTGCATTTATGATCTTCACAGGTCTATAAAGCAAAGGAAAACTGAAATGAGATCATAAGCATAATCACACTTTCAGTTAGCAATTGCTTTACTTAACGATTGAGTTTCCCATCTCAACTGAAATTGCTAAACAAGGACTACCGGTAGTTGGCCAGTTGCTTCCACTGTGCATCCTTCATCCTAATGTCCCCCAATTATTTCAGTTTCACTTCTTAAAATCTATGATATTATCTATGCTAGTATTTGATTAAAAGAGCTAGGGGCATAAACTTGAAATATCCCATTGCAAAAATGTTTGTCCTAGTAAACAAGCCACACCAAATATATGGAAAATTTATTTATTTATTATTTATTTATTTATTCATTTGTCCAATACACAAATACATAGGAAGAAAAATAGACATGTAGTAATATAAGGGTAAAGTGAACTTAGAGGAGAGGATAGATGAAAGAAAGAAAATATATATGATAAGTGATAGAAAGGAAAGACAATTGGACAGGGGACGAAAGGCACACCAGTGCACTTATGTACGCCCCTTACTGGCCTCTTAGGAACCTGGAGAGGTCAATCATGGAGAGTCTAAGGGAGAAAGGTTGGGGGTTAGGGGTTGACACAATTGAGTCCGGCAATGAGTTCCATGCTTCGATAACTTGATTGTTGAAATCATATTTTTTACAGTCAATTTGGAGCGGTTCGTATTAAGTTTGAATCTGTTGCATGCTCTTGTGTTGTTGTGGTTGAAGCTGAAGTAGTCATTGATCTGTAGGATGTTGCAGCAAATTAAATGGCAAGTCTGTAGTGTCTACAGGAACAGTATCTGTTCCTATTTTTATGTAGAGCTTTCTGGTCAAAGGATGGTGTTTCAAATCAACACAAATTTTTGGTTTGAGTAATAAGTAGATATGTAGTTGCACAATTAAAAACACATACTGAAAGAAGCAAAATATATTAGGCTATTTGAACATGTTCTCTTTTTAAATACTGTCATGCGGGGACATCAAGAAAAATATATTCTAGAACAGTGATGGCAAACCTATGGCATGGGTGCCACAGGTGGCATGCGGAGCCATATCTACTGGCACACAAGCCATTGTCCTAGCTTAGCTCCAACATGCATGTGTTTGCTGGTCAGCTGATTTTTGGTTTGCACAGAGGCTCTGGGAGGGCATTTTTGGCTTCCAGAGAGCCTCCGGAGGGATGGGGAGGGTGTTTTATCCTCCCCTGCCTCCAGGAAAGCCTTTGGAGCCTGGGAGGGTGAAACAGGAGCCTACTGGGCCCACCAGAAGTTGGGAAACAGGTCTTTTCTGGCCTCCAGGGGGCTTCCAGGGGGCAGGGGCAGCTGTTTTCACCCTCGCCAGCTACTGAATTATGGATGTGGGCACTTGCGCAAGTGTGATAGCACTCGCGCATGTTCTTTCGCCATCACTGTTCTAGAATCTTTTCCAGAAAAGCATAGCTTTCTACTTTCATATTTATTAGCCTGCCATAAGATAATGCAATTAAACCTAAGATACAATATCTAAAAAGAAACACTGTGTGCAGATTAATTTATTTGGTCTGATTTATTTTATTAATTGTCCTTTAGTATAAATAATTGCCACATAAATGCTTTCCTTCTAATCATGAACAATATTTATGATTTAGGGATTCTAAAGACTATGCGATGAACTCCGAGACAGAATATTGTAGAGCAATATAATCTGTATGAAGTGAAAATTTTAAATCAGTGCCTGAAATAGATACCTTAAGAGTAATAAAATATTTTGTGATTGTGTTGCTCTGTTAGCATATTTTTCATTTTCTTCCTGTGCAGAAAATAAATATGAAAATCTGTTCTGTTCTGCAGGTCTTAAGTTGGTTTGTGGATTGGTTAGAAATTACATATCATGAATCCTACCTTCCTTTCATGAATGCTTAGTTTAACTATCATGGGTTGCTTAACTTTATAAGTAATATCTACTGCCTGGAGGTTTTTTTAATCTCTATTTACAGGAAGCTAAGAAAAATGATAGCTTCCCTTTTTTTTTTCCAAATAGTGACACCCAATCTTTCTTGAAATTTTAAATGTAAGTTATATGAGATATATGCTTACATTCATATTTTTATTGAACTGAGTTTATGGTACTTACCCCTTTATTGCTTGAAGTTCAGAACAGGAATAATAAATTAAAAATAACACTACCTAAAGTATAGTAAGTATGGTTAAAAGTACTTGCTTCTCTTTTTGTAGGAGTAAAAGGAGATAAATCTGGCTTTTTGGCCTTTTAATTATGAGCCCAAAAGTCAAATGCAGCATGAGTCTAGAGCAGGGGTCTCCAACTTGGGCAACTTTGGATTTCAACACCCAGCTTTGCTGACCGAGGAATTCTGGGAATTGAAGTCTTAAAGTTGCCAAGGTTGGTGACCCCTACTTACTTACTTACTTACTTACTTACTTACTGTTCTGTCTGGGTTTTCCCAGACCTCCACACCCAATGAAAAAACAGCCAGACACTCTGGTAAAATCCAAAAGTAATTTATAGCAGGAAAAAATAAGCACAAAGGAAAACCTGTCTTCACAGCAGACAGGTTACAATACTTTACAACAGGGTCCTGTTGTCCAGTCAATTCCAAAAGCTTCTTGCTGGCACCCCCCCCCCCCCCAAGGTTTCAAGAGTCCAAGGCACAAACCAGGATTGTAGCCACCAAAGTTCACAGACAGGTCTCACGAATCTCCAAGATAAAACTCCACAAGCCAGGAAGGGTGGGGCCGCCTTTTATCCTTTCCCAAGCACCACACCCAAACCCAGCTGTGGCCTCTAATGCTTGAAATATCTAGCCAATTGCGTTCTTCTCTCGTTAGCTCTCCTCTGTCGCATATCTATGAAGTCACTAGCATCTTCCCCCAGGGAATCCAGGCTGCTTGCTGGGGAGAGCTCCCCCTGGTGGAACTCTGGCTGTCCTTCATCTTCAGCCTGGGATTCAGCTTCTTCATCAGTCTGCCCCTCCTGGTCCTCAGCCTCTGAGCCGGACACCGACAGCAAATCAGCCATTCCCGGAGGGGTCCCAGGCTGAACCACAACACTTACTTACTTACTTACTTACTTACTTATTTATTGGATTTGTATGCCGCCCCTCTCCGTGGACTCGGGGCGGCTAACAACAGTGACAAAAACAGAATGTAAAAATCCAATACTAAAACAGCTAAAAACCCTTGTTATAAAACCAATCATACATACAAACATACCATGCATAAATTGTAGAAGCCTAGGGGGAAAGATTATCTTAGTTCCCCCATGCCTGATGGCAGAGGTGGGTTTTGAGGAGCTTATGAAAGGCAAGGAGGGTGGGGGCTATTCTAATCTCTGGAGGGAGTTGGTTCCAGAGGTCCGGGGCCACCACAGAGAAGGCTCTTCCCCTGGGTCCCGCCAACCGACATTGTTTAGTTGACGGGACCCGGAGAAGGCCCATTCTGTGGGACCTAACTGGTCGCTGGGATTCGTGTGGCAGAAGGCGGTCCCTGAGATAATCTGCCCCGGTGCCATGAAGGGCTTTATAGGTCATAACCAACACTTTGAATTGTGACCAGAAACTGATCGGCAACCAATGCAGACTGCGGAGTGTTTGTGTAACATGGGCATATTTAGGGAAGCCCATGATTGCTCTCGCAGCTGCATTCTGCACGATCTGAAGTTTCCGAACACTTTTCAAAGGTAGCCCCAAAAGATTCTGATTCCAAACATTTAACCCCAAACTTACCCAGTTGGGTGACTACTGCCTATTGAAGTCTTCACATCTGAATTTTAAACTGCACCAAACTCGATTGCAGGAAATACAGCTTCAGTAACAGTGGTCAATGTCTGGAATATACTACCTGACTCTGTGGTTTCTTCCCCAAACCCCCAAAACTTTAACCTTAGACTATCAACTGTTGACCATTCCTAGAAGGTCTGTTAATAACATACATAAGCGCACCAACTTGCCTACCACCCCTCTCCTAATGTCTCATTTTATTTGTATTCATTTCATGTATTAATAACCATATTTATGCCTATATCTGTTATTTAATACAGGGATCTCCAAACTTGGAAACTTTAGGACTTGTGGACTTTAACTAAGACTTTAGCATAGCCCATAAAATAATCTGCTACAATGTCCTCCCTGTCAATGACTACTACAGCTTCAACCACAATACACAAGCACACAACAGATACAAACCTAAAGTAAACCGCACCAAATCCAACTGTAGGAAATACGACTTTAGTAACCGAGTAGATGATGCATGGAACTCACTACCTGACCCTGTAGTATCATCACCTAACCCCCAAAACTTTACCCTTAGATCAACTATTGACCTCTCCCGATTCCTAGGAGGTCAGTAAGTGCACCAGCATGCCTACCGCCTCCTGTCCTAATATTTCTCTCTTACTAGTGTCATGTATACGTACTTGACAAAACAAACAAACAAACAAACAAATAAATAAATAAATAAATAAGTAAGTAAATAGAATTTCTCAGCCAAGTTAAAGTTGCCAAGGTTGGATACCCATGATCTAATACAAATAAAATTTTTTAAAAAATCTGGAGAAAACCCAAGTCTGAGAAGACTGCTTGAAGTTGAAATGTACAACACTTAACTACAACACTTGCAAATGAAGTCTGGAGAGATAAAATATGAGATGAAAGGGATGTTTTACCCTTTTATCCACTATTCAGATTTGACAGACATATGCAATGCAGATCATTCTACAGAGTTCCAAACAGACTGGAAATAGACCATGGGAAGAGAGGGAGATTTAGTAAAATTAGGCAATTTTACTCCTTAATGGGGAAATGGGGGAGAGATTTGTGCAATAAAATTAGGCAATTTTTATTTCTGTTTTTCTTTCTGTTAGTTGCTTCCTCCAAAATAGTACTGTACTTGCAGTTCATCAGATATAGACAAAGTGTCACCTTAGCATGCTCTTTGAGAAAATGGCTCATGCAGCACAACAGAGTTGTGTAGCTTCCATACTAACACTATTTAAAACATGGTCGTGTGTTCTGTCTGGGTTTTCCCAGACCTCAACACCAACTGAAAAAACAGCCAGACACTCTGGTAAAAGCCAAAAGTATTTTATAGCTGGAAAAAATAAGCACAAAGGAAAACCTGTCTTCACAACAGACAAGCTATAATACGTTACAGCAGGGTCCTGATGTCCAGTCAATACCACAAGCTTCTTGCTGGCACCCCCCCCCAAGGTTTCAATAGTCCAAGGCACAAACCAGGATTGTAAGCCACCAAAGTTCACAGACAGGTCTCACGAATCTCCAAGATAAAACTCCACAAGCCAGGAAGGGTGGGTCCGCCTTTTATCCTTTCCCAAGAGCACCACACCCAAACCCAGCTGTGACCTCTAATGCTGGAAATACTTAGCCAATTGAGTCCGTCTCTGATTAGCTCTCCTTTGTCGCATATCTATGATGTCTTGAGCATTTTCCCCTAAGGAATCCAGGCTGCTTGCTGGGGAGAGCTCCCCCTGGTGGGACTCTGGCTGTCCTTCTTCTTCAGCCTGGGATTCCTCTTCCTCGTCAGTCTGCACCTCCTGTTCCTCAGCCTCTCCCTCTGAGCTGGAAACCGACAGAAGGTCAGCCATTCCCGGAGGGGTCCCAGACTGAACCACAACAGTCGTGACCTTAAACCTTTTTGACCTTAGAGTCCTCGGAGACAGGTGGCATATAAATCCAGTAAACAAACACACAAATAAACAAACAAACCTGGATCAAATAAAGCCCTTGAGTAACGTTTTAGGCTTTTGTGAATGATGTTTTTTCCTGACTTTCACATTTGGATGGTGTAATTCTTTGTTTCCAACTATTGTTTTGTATTTTGCAAGTTACCCAGAAGCATAACAGATTGGAGCAATGTATAAAGGGTTCAACTACTGTAACACTCTCTACATAGGGCTACCTTTGAAAAGTGTTCGGAAACTTCAGATCGTGCAAAATGCAGCTGCGAGAGCAATCATGGGCTTCCCTAGGTATGCCCATGTTACACCAACACTCCGCAGTCTGCATTGGTTGCCGATCAGTTTCCGGTCACAATTCAAAATGTTGGTTATGACCTATAAAGCCCTTCATGGCATCGGACCAGAATATCTCCAGGACCGCCTTCTGCCGCACGAATCCCAGCAACCAGTTAGGTCCCACAGAGTGGGTCTTCTCCGGGTCCCGTTGACTAAACAATGTCATCTGGCGGGACCCAGGGGAAGAGCCTTCTCTGTGGCAGCCCCGACCCTCTGGAACCAGCTCCCCCCAGAGATTAGGATTGCCCCCCCTCCTTGCCTTTCATAAACTCCTTAAAACCCACCTCTGCAGTCAGGCATGGGGGAATTGAGACATCTCCCCCAGGCCTATATAGTTTATGCATGGTATGTTTGTGTGTATGTTTTGCTTTTTAAATAAGGAGTTTTTAGTTACTTTTAAATATTAGATTTGTTGTACTGTACATTGTTTCATTACTGTTGTGAGCCGCCCCGAGTCTACGGAGAGGGGCGGCATACAAATCTAATAAATAATAATAATAATAATAATAATAATAATAATTCCCATTAAAAATAAATAAACAGTTACACATTTACTCAAAACCAAAATAAATTAATGGAACTAATTGCTAGTGCAAAGAACTACAGGTGTTTAAGCACAGTCTAATAGTTACCATTCTATCAGAGGAAAGTCCATTGAAGTTGAATAAAGCCACAGAAAACGGTATTCAATAATTTTGAAAATGCTACTGCTGCCACATTCCTAGCTTGTTATATTTTGCAACACCTTTACTGGAAATCATAATATATATAAAGAAAACCAAAAACCTCCAAGAGTTGTTTCAATTGAATATTTATTATCTGGAATACTGAGTGATCTTTGATAGATCAGGGGGATTACAAGCCTTCAGATTTTATAGCCCCTATAAAATACTGTACACAATTTTTGCTCAGTTTTATGCTGTTAAACTGAACATTTGGTATCATATGGCACCTTGAGTGCTTTGATTTATGTGAAGATAGAAATTGCTCTAGTAATAAACATTCCAAACTCTGGCCCTAACTCCAGTTTGCTGTATTTATTTGTGTTATAAACACTTATTGGTAAAGCATTTGAGAATCATCTTAGATTTAACTCATATAATACATTAAAAGCATTGGCTTCAGACAGAACAAGGTCATTTCAAAGGTCAAGGCAATTGTGATGGAAAGTAAGTCAAAGGCAAAGTGGTAACTATATTTAAAATTCAATTGATAACCTCAAATTCTTCTGGGAGTATTTTTAAATTACTATTGGACTGAGTTGAAAAGCGATGCTAAGTTTTTAATATAAAGGGAATGTGTATTTGCACTGTATATGAACCAAGAATCCATGCTTTTACATTGGCCATAATGGCCATAATGTATTTAATTTCACTATTTGCAACATTTCAATTTTAAAAGGGCATCTATACAATGGATAGATACAAACAACCATTAGTGGTAATTTCCCTTGTTTTAGGAATTTTAGATAGGGAGAACATATCCTTACAAAATCATCTTATGCAAGATTCTTTAGAAGATATTGCAACATTATCACTATATAAACTACTATATTCACGTTACCTATCATAGAAGACTGACGGCAGAAAAAGACCTCATGATCCATCTAGTCTGCCCTTATACTATTTCCTGTATTTTATCTTAGGATGGATCTATGTTTATCCCAGGCATGTTTAAATTCAGTTACTGTGGATTTACCAACCACGTTTGCTGGAAGTTTGACCCAAGGATCTATTACTCTTTCAGTAAAATAATATTTTCTCATGTTGCTTTTGATCTTTCCCCCAACTAACTTCAGATTGTGTCCCCTTGTTCTTGTGTTCACTTTCCTATTAAAAACACTTCCCTCCTGAACTTTATTTATTCCTTTGACATATTTAAATGTTTCGATCATGTCCCCCCTTTTCCTTCTGTCCTCCAGACTATACAGATTGAGTTCATGCAGTCTTTACTGATAGGTTTTATGCTTAAGACCTTCCACCATTTTTATAACCCGTCTTTGGACCCGTTCAATTTTGTCAATATCTTTTTGTAGGTGTATTTCCTCCCAAGATGGTTAGACAGAATTAAGACTAACAAAACGACAACAACAACACCTAATTGTTTTGTTTACACTGAAGATGTTACCAAGCCTGGTAACCACTTGTTTTCCCTTTTGCAGAATGGGTGTGGCGTGTGGGTGACGCATTCAGCTGGCGGGCCCCTAATGTCTTAAAAGAAACGGGGGCCACTGTCAGTTACAAAGGCCATTTGGTGAAGTTATTGGCCAATGCTAGCCTTCTTGACATATACCCTACTGCTCTGTTTTCTTTTTCTGGGCAAGTGAGCAAATTAGGTAACCTCAGCTAGGCACAAGGATGGGATGGATGATGAAGTATATGTTGCACTGTCAGTGAACTGACTCTGGAGCATTTTATTTATTTATTTTGTCCAATACACAATGAGGGTTTTAGTGGGTATATATATCTACATACACATGGTAAAATACATGATGAAGGTTATAGAGGAGATACTCATAGTAAAATATATCTATGAAAGAATAGAAAAGAAGATATAGGAATAGAACATATCAATGAAAGAATAGGAGAAGAGATATAGGAATAGAAGAAAGGTATAGGAGATATAGGAGAGCAATAGGACAGAGGACGGAAGGCACTCTAGTGCACTTGTACTCGCCCCTTACTGACCTCTTAGGAATCTGGATAGATCAACCATAGATAACTGGGCAGTTTCCCACAATTTGTGGTCCGGGTCAAATAGACCTGGGAACAGAAGATTAGGGTGTGTTTTTGAGCAGAACATGAGGGTTAATTGTGTTTTCCTAATCTTATCTGCAAATCCTTTCCTGCATTTTTTGCCTCTTTTCCCATTAACTGGTTTTACAGTAGCAGGAACAGATTCATCTGAGGAGGAAAAAAAGAGGAAAAAATGTGTCTCTGCCCCTTAGGGGTTGACATTTAAACACAGTCCCATTTAAGGTTTCAGGTTATACTCATGCTGTCCTCAGAGTTGCCGCTCTCAAACGTGGAGCAAATACTTCATCATAGTCACCCTCCATCTGGGAAAAACCCTGCGCTACTAATCTAGCCTTATACTTCAGAGCACCACTGGACTCAGTCTTAACTTTATATACCCACCAAGATCCCACCATATGCTCTCCAGGAGGTAACTGTACTTCTTCATAAACATCCAACTCCTTCATGGCAGCTAACTCTTTATCCATAGCAGCATGCCAATGCCTCTTCTCTTTCTCTGGAAACATTTTAAGTTTTCCATAATGCGATGGTTCCACACTAGCACAAGCTACTAAAGCCTTGTACCTATCCGGCTCTGTCCTAATCCTAGAACCTCTCCTTGGAACAACAACATCGCTAGTACTTAGCACTGGTTCCTCTTTCGCTTCACTCTTCACATCCACCGGATCACTTTCACATATACCAGGAGTTTCCTCAGATATTATTCCATCCATCGTGGGAGAGTTGAGGGCTATTTGGAAACTCAAATAGTATTTGCTGTGTGAGCAAAAGGAGACAGGAAGGAGTCTGTGGGGGCTTAGCTCAACTGTTTTGTAGTAAAGCTGTTTGCTGCTTTGAAAGTAAAACTGAAACTCCTCTGCTTATGCTTTGCATTAGGATCAGATTTCTTTTCAGGTGGGGAGGGGCGAGTAGAACTCCTTAGCATCAGCTTGTTAATAATAATAATATAAGAAATATTTATGCTCCGATGGTCATTTTGAAAAATCCTTTTTTACTGAGTACCTATAAACCAAGAGGAACATATGTGGCAAATTTCCAGTTTGCCACATATGTTCTAGAGTTCTAGAGATTTTGTTCTAGAGTTCTAGAGATTTTGTGATTAATGTATGAGTGGTTTTTGTTTTTATAATAATAATATAATATAATATAATATAACATCATAATATAATATAATATAATATAATATAATATAACATCATAATATACAAATCAATTAACAACTGCAAGTTTTCATTAACTGTAGCTATAATTCCCAAACTGATAGAAAGGAAAGACTATTTAACCAGCAAGAGATTGCTAGCTGCGTATTTTAAATTCAAGTGACTAGATTGGATTATTCAGAAGAGGTTTAATACTTCTAATATTATAATATTTCACTTATGTATAAACATGCAACAGATCCTCCAGCTTTCCTTTAACCAGTTCACCAGTGGATAGCTCTAGAGTGCCACCATGTGCTAAAATATTTTAATGAAATGAGACGCAGCTCACAAAACCTTACATCTTGGAATAAATGTGTTGGAAAAGATGCTACCAGATTTTCTGCGTTTTTTTTTTACCTCCGTCTATTAAAACATTTGTTATTATAATTATATTATACAAATCATAATCTACTAATACAAAGGCTGAAATCCCTGACCAAAAAAGGCAAAAGCAAAAAACCCCTGTTTTTCTCATCCAAGTGTTGTAAGCCGCCCTGAGTCTAAGGAGAAGGGCGGCATAAAAATTGAATGAATGAATGAATGAATGAATGAATAAACAAATAAACAAACAAACAAACAAACAAACAAATAATAAAGTGGCAGATTATTTATTGTCTCTTGTGCCTATATGAAGGTTACGCTCAAATTGTTGTTAGCCAATCTGTTGTTTCTTTAACCTTTTCTAATATTTATGTTGAACAAAGCATTTTTAATTAATGTTATTGTCTGATTTCTAGATAGCAATAGCACTTAGATTTGCATATCACTTCCCAGTGCTTTACAGCCCTCTCTAAGCAGTTTAAAGCAGGGGTCTCCAACCTTGGCAACTTTAAGCCTGGAGGACTTCAACTCCAACAATTCCTCAGCCAGCAAGTTCTGGGAGTTGAAGTCCTCCTGGCTTAAAGTTGCCAAGGTTGGAGACCCCTAGTTTACAGTGTCTGCATATTGTCCGCAGTAATCTGGGTCCTCATTTTACCAACCAAGGAAGGGTGGGAGGCTCAGTAAATCTTGAACCAGTGAGATTCAAACTCTTGCCAGTGAGCTGAATTATCCTGCAATCCTGCATTCTAATAATGCACTTGGGGAAAAGGAATCCTAAATCTGAGTATTGTAGTGGCAGTTCTGTGTTAGCAAAAACTTCAGAAGAGAAGGATTTAGGGGCAGTGATTTCTGACAGTCTCAAAATGGGTGAACAGTGCGGTCAGGTGGTAGGGAAAGCAAGTAGGATGCTTGGCTGCATACGTAGAGGTATAACAAGCAGGAAGAGGTCTTAAAATTGCCAAGGTTGGAGATCCTTGATTTACAACAAGGCTCTCCAAAGAAAAACAAAATGCACAGGTACAGTATATGTGTTCTGTCTGGGTTTCCCCAGACCTCAACACCAACTGGAAAAAACAGCCAGACACTCTGGTAAAAGCAAAAGTACTTTATAGCTGGAAAAAATAAACACAGAGGAAAACCTGTTCTTCCCAACAGACAGGCTATAATACTTTACAGCAGAGTCCTGATGTCCAGACAATACAGCAAGCTTCTTGCTGGCACACCCACCCCAAGGTTTCAGTAGTCAAAGGCACAAACCAGGATTCCAAGACGCCAAAGTTCACAGCCAGGTCCCAAGACTCTCAAAGATAAAACTCCACAAGCCAGGAAGGGTGGGTCTGCCTTTTAGCCTTTCCAAAGAGCACCACACCCAAACCCAGCTGTTGCCTCTTTAATGCTGAAAGTACTTAGCCAATCGGTCCCTTCGCTGTGTAGCTCTTCTCTGTCGCAGATCAATTATGGCTTGTGCATTTTCCTCTAAGGAATCCAGGCTGCCTGCACCTCCTGTTCCTCATCCTCTCCCTCTGAGCTGGAAACCGACAGAAGATCAGCCGTTCCCTGAGGGGCCTCAGACGGAACCACAACAATATGTGATACCTTGCTCAACAGTAGTAACTGTGAGAGGGAACTTGAACCATTTAAATATGAGCCAGCAGTGTGCAGCAGCTGCAAAAATCCCAACCCAGTTTTAGGCTGCATTAACAGAGGGATAGAATCAAGATCACGTGAAGTGTTAATACACTTTATAATGCCTTGGTAAGGCCGCACTTGGAATGCTGCATTCAGTCTTGGTCACCACGATACAAAAAGGATGTTGAGACTCTAGAAAGAGTGCAAAGAAGAGCAACAAAGATAATTAAGGGACTGGAGGATAAAACATATGAAGAACGATTTCAGGAACTGGGTAGGTCTAGTTTAACGAAAAGAAGCACTAGGAGACATGATAGCAGTGTTCCAATATCTCAGCGGTTGCTACAAAGAAGAGGGAGTCATGCTGTTCTCCAAAAAAACCTGAGGATAGAGTAAGCAATGGGTGGAAACTAAACAAGGAGAGAAGTAATTTAGAACTTGTTCTGTCTGGGTCCCCCCAGAGGCCAACACCAACCAAAAAGAGTATCCAGACACACTGGTAAAAAACAAAGGCAGTTTATATACTGGAAAGCAAACACAGGTAACAAAAACTGTTCTTACAGACAGGAACACGATGCAGTTTCACAGAGGTTTCACGAAGGCCAGGCAATAAAACAGGATTCTTGCTGGCAAAAACAACTCTGGAGATAATAAAACCCACGCCTCCCCCAAGTCTTCCAGGCTTCTAGGCCACAAGCCAAGATCAGAGATGCCAAGAATCGAAGCAAAGTCACAGGACTCCCAGTTGATAACTCTCCACGAGACTGTAAGGGCGGGCCTGCCTTTTCAACCCTGCTGAGGAGAACCACACCCAAACCCAGCTGTTGCCAATTCAGGGATGGAAATATCTTTCTAATTGGCCCCTTCTTTGAGCTGCACGTCTCTGCCTCATGTCTATTATAGCCTGTGCGTCTTCATCCAATGAATCCAGGCTACTAGCTGGGGAGAGGCCCCCCCCGGGGGTCTCAGGCTGCTCTCCCTCCTCCTCCTCCTGACATTCCTCTCCCCAGTCTGCCTGGTCCTCCCCCTCCTGGTCACTGTCCTCCTCCTCTGGGCATGGATCCGGCAGAGCTCCAGCCGGTCCCTGAGGAGCCTCAGGCTGAATCACAACAGAACTAAGGAGAAATTTCCTTAGTTCCTCAGAACGGTTGATCAGTGGAACAGCTTGCCTCCAGAAGTTGTGAATGTCCCAACACTGGAAGTTTTTAAGCAGATGTTGAATAACCATTTGTATGAAATAGTAGAATAGAATAGAATAGAATAGAATAGAATTCTTTATTGGATAAGTGTGATTGGACATGCAAGGAATCTGTCTTTGGTGCAGATGCTCTCAGTATACATAAAAGAAAATATACATTTGTCAAGAGGCATGAGGTACAACACTTAAGTGATTGTCATAGAGGTCAAATAAGCGATGGGGAAACAATCAATATTAATAAAAAATTTAAGGATACAAGCCACCCAGAGTCCACAGAGAGGGACGGCATACAAGTCCAATCAATCAATCAATCAATCAATCAATCAATCAAACAAAGTTACAGTCATGTGGGAGGAAATGGATGATAGGAACGATGAGAACATTATTGGTATGTTGGATAAAACTACGTTGGATAACCATTTGTTCGAAATGGTGTAGGGTTTCCTACCTAGGCAGGGAGTTGGACTAGAAAACCTCCAAGATTCCCTTCCAACTCTGATTATGATGATGTTTATTATAAACTTGGCACCTCTTAATACTTACGCACTTCAACTCCCAGAGTTTGTGCTGACTGAGGAATTCTGGGATTTGAAGTCCGCAAGTCTGAAGACATGCCAAGTTCGGAGGTTCCCTGGTCGACAAGAAATGCCTTTAGACCACTCCCACCGCCGGGCCTTTCCCGCTGCGTAGCGCGCCGAGACCCACGTGACCAGCCAGGCGTGGTCACGTCATGTGAGGGGGGCTCACGTGATTCCTCGTGTTTTGCTGGCGGCGGAGTAGGAGGGGGAGGGTTGTCCAAAATGGCGTTGATGGAGGAAGAGGAACGGGCGTTGCTGGATGAGGATTCGCTGCCCAAGGACCATGGCGACCCTCCGCGCAAGCCCTTGCCGGCATTGTGCGACCCGCAGCGGCTGGCTCACAGGCTGCTGGTGCTGGCGCTCATGTGCTTCCTAGGCTTCGGTCGGTGGTCTCTCTCTTCCCGGTTGAATGGAGGCTGTGTTTGGGGAACGGAATAAAGTTTCTCCTTAAATGAATAGTAATTTGTAAAGGAAGTGTGCCACGGATGCACACTTAGACAGCATCGATTTTGCCTCTCCTTTTGTTTGCTCTTAAATTATTGCAAGGCGTGGGGGCGACTCAACCGGTCTGAGCTATACGTGGCTATTTTCTTTCCTTCTGAAACGAATCAATGCAAAAACAATGAAAGGAGAACGATTGAAGAAATCAAATTTTAGTCATTGATCGCAAATCCCTTCAGTGAGTTTTGGAAAGGAGGAGAGGGCGTTCATTGTTATTCTTTATCAGTTGTCACGATTGGAAAGTTGCTATTTGCTGTTGATCTTGGGATTTTGGAGGTATTGGCATCATTTGGAGATTTATCCCGGGGATGTTTAAATTCAGTGACTGTGGATTTACCAACCAGGTCTGCTGGAAGTTTTTCCAAGCATCTACTCGTCTTTCAGTCAAATAATATTTTCTCACATTGCTTCTGATCTTTTCCCCAACTGATCTCAGATTGTTGGCTGGCAGGACCTAGGGGAAGAGCCTTCTCTGTGGGGGCCCCGGCCCTCTGGAATCAGCTCCCCCCAGAGATTTGTACTGCCCCCAACCTCCTCATCCTCCGAAAGAGTTTAAAAACTCATCTTTGCCACCAGGCCTGAGTTCCTTAGATCTTCCCCCCTGACCAATGAATGCTTTAGTTTGACTGTTGAATTAATGATTTTCATAGTTTTTTAATTAGAATTTTAAGATTGTTTTTTAAATGTATTAGTTGGATTGCTATTATTGTTTCTGGTTTTTTTGTACATGCTGTGAGCAGCCCCAAGTCCTTGGAGAGGGGTGGCATACAAATCCAATTAAATTAACCAGGTCTCCTTTAGTTTTGATTTCCCCCCTTTTTTTTATCCTGGACAAATGAAAAGGGTAGAGTGATATACATTTATTAAATAAACAATTGTTCTTTTTCATAGTGAATTTTTGTATGGATTCCCAAATAATCTATATTTTTTATGGATTTACATATTTACATACATATTTTGTATGGATTCCAAATAATCTACATAGAGCATTTTCAGAATGTTTTTTAAAATAAGTTGTCTGCTCTTTTTTTCCCTAGGCAGCTATTTTTGCTATGACACCCCAGCAGCTCTGCAGACTCAAGTTCAGAGGGTGAGTGAAGAGCAAAATACAGTATGCTGAATTTCACTACGTTTGTCTACTTAAATCTTTGATGCATTTTTTTCCCCATTATAACAAGGAATTTTCATTAAATGTTCTTTATGTTGTAGAAATGATTCCAAATGAGCATCAGATAATAAAAACTTAGTAAAAACGTAATGAAATATAATTGTTTTCTGAAGAATCACTATATTGAATGTGCTAAATGACAGATATATTAGAGGAATTTTCATTAAATGTTCTTTATGTTGTAACAACCAGAAATGATTCCAAATGAGCATCAGATAATAAAAACTTAGTAAAAACGTAATGAAATATAATTGTTTTCTGAAGAATCACTATATTTAATGTGCTAAATGACAGATATATTAGAGGTTGTCTCTTAAAGCAGTTGAACATCAATTATCAATAATCAGAATGGTTTAAGAATACCTGTTTTTCCTCCAAGAGGGACACCACCCCCCCACAAAAAAGTTCAGGCATTTTTTATTTGTTTTATCTTAAAGTATAAGAGAAAGAGTACCACTAGCTTTTCTAATGTGAAGAAAAGAAATGGGGAAATTAAAACTCGGCTGCAAGGTTGTTTATTTTAGTTGCTTTGATGATAAATTCATCTTCCTCTGAAGCAAAATGGGAGATAAATACAAAATCTAAAGTATGCAAGGTTGTCAAAAATACAAATTGTTTTGTACTATAACATTGAATAGAACAATCATTTCTTTCCAGACCCTGAGAGATCCATGTGCTGAACAATTCCTATCTGATTACTGATTTTTTAAAAACGTTATATTATTTATGCAAACAGTATTTGCATCTTTTATTTTGGATACCAGGGTTAATTTTTTTTGTGGCAGGACAGCAATTTTTAGACAAATGACTTTATATTGCAATGCCATATTGCATTGGATGGATTATGGATTATTCTGTAAGAAAGTTTTAAAATTAAAGCAGTGCTTAAAAATTATTTTCTCTTCCACTTAGGATATGAAAGTAAACACAGCTAAATTCATGGCGTTGTATGCCTGGTATTCCTGGCCTAATGTGGTTCTATGCTTTTTTGGAGGCTTTTTGATAGACAGAGTATTTGGAATAAGGTAATTATCACAATTTTATTTGCTAGGGTTATGTGTGCTTCAAAAAATTCTGGGAGGCTCCACTCATTAAAATTAATATGACACTTTGTGCACATTTTTTTTCTGGTTGAAGCCTGAAAAACAGATGAGAGTTCTTTAATTAACAAAGAGTATATGTGAAACTTGCGGATTTAGAAAGGGAGCAGTTGAGAAATGTTGGATGTTTCTTTTTTGCTCCAGATCATGCCAAATATTTTCAGAATCTGGGTGATCTATTCTGGAATACATAATCCAAATTGTAAATCAGTGGTTCTGAACCCCGTTTCACAGGGGTCGTCTAAGACCTTGGGAAAAGACAAATTTCCCATGGTGTTAGGAACTCTATTCTGGCTCCTTGGAACATATTTTTACAATCAATCAGGTGTTTACAGTGGGGATGTCCCTCTGACCTTCATTGCCAATCTCCTTAAAGCTCTGTTGGGAGAATTGACACTAGGCTTGAGGAACTGTATTAAGGGGTCATGGCATTAGAAAGGTTGAGAACCACTGCTGTAAATGGATTGAGGTATGTTAGGAAAAGTCTAAAAGAGGCTTGCCTTGTTGAAAACATCATCTCCAAAAGTTCTCAACCCATTTCTGATTTGGATGGTTACTTCCAGAGGCTTGGAAATTGTGCTCAGAACTGCTTGCTCCAAAGGGGAATTTGAATCTGTTCTTGAATTTTTGCATTTTGTACATTTTGAATTCTGGATTGCACGAAAGTCCAAGTACTTCTAATAATTTTGCAAGAAGGCACAGGTGAATTATTTACCATTTGAAAGAAAATGTTTATTATTAGGGCTCTTACCATTCTATTTTATCACTTCCTTAAAATTATTTGGCCGGCCGTGCAATCTCAAAATTGTACCATTGCATGATATGCAAATACATTTATGTTATGGTAAAATCTTGTTTTTCTTGTTTTAATTTTATGGATTATGAATTCACTTTTTTTCTTTGAGGATATCTGGAAATGGCTTACTGTGTTGCTTATTATAGTTAGATAGAATAGAATTTTTATTGGCCAAGTGTGATTGGACACACAAGGACACACTTGGTGCATGTGCTCTCAGCGTACATAAAATAAAATATACATTTGTCAAGAATCATGTGGTACAACACTTAATGATTGTCATAGGGGTCAAAAAAGCAATGAATAAGCAATATTAATAAAAATCTTAGGATATAAGCAACAAGTTACAGTCATACAGTCAACATGGGATGAAATAGGTGAAAGGAATGATGAGAAAAGCTAGTAGAATAGAAGTGCAGATTTAGTAGAAAGTCTGACAGTGTTGAGGGAATTATTTGTTTAGTAGAGTGATGGCGTTCGGAAAAAAACTGTTCTTGTGTCTAGTTGTCTTGGTGTGCAGTGCTCTGTAGCGACGTTTTGAGGGTAGGAGTTGAAACAATTTGTGTCCAGGATGTGAGGGGTCAGTAAATATTTTCCCCGCCCTCTTTTTGACTCGTGCAGTATAAAAGGTCCTCAATGGAAGGCAGGTTGGCAGCAATTGTTTTTTCTGCAGTTCTGATTATCCTCTGAAGTCTGTGTCGATCCTGTTGGATTGCAGCACCAAACCAGACAGTTATAGAGGTGCAGATGACAGACTCAATGATTCCTCTGTAGAACTGTATCAGCAGCTCCTTGGGCAGTTTGAGCTTCCTGAGCTGGCGCAGAAAGAACATTCTAGATCATGCAATTGTGGTCAATATGAATCAAGAGAGGGATCATCCAGTGGTGTCCCCACCACCACTACCCTACTTCATTCCAGGTGCCCTAATTTTCAATTTTTTTCTCCTCAAAAAGTCAACCTTCTATTGCCCCTATTGGATTTTCATGTGGCTCTCCTCTTTCCTGGGACAATTATTTCTCCCATGAAGTCAGTGTGACATAGTAGCTAAATGAAAGAATAGTGGAATATGCATTTGATCTACTTTTATGATTATTGATGGTACTCTTTGGGTTAAATAAATGATAGTTTTCAGATAATTACATCCAAAAGAGAGAGAAAATTCTTCAGTATAGTTCATCCACTTCTAAAGGAGAATTTAACCTCATTTGTGGTAAATAGTATCATTTTGTATGGTCACAGTTTCCATTACAATGCTGACTTTAAATTATTGAAACTCCTTTACAGGTGGGGTACAATAATATTCAGCTGTTTCGTCTGTGTGGGACAAGTAAGTGAAACATATAGCAGTTTTATGCAGAAAAAAATTCATAATTTCTCCAAAGGTGTGAAATCTTATTAATCTTATTTATTTAAATACAGTGTTGAAACGTATGCCTTTGATATAATTTCTGTAATTAACTGAAAAGAGATCCACCTTCCTCTTACAGGTAATTTTTGCTGTGGGAGCAATATGTAACACTTTTGAGCTGATGGAATTTGGCAGATTTGTATTTGGGTAAGTTTCGATATTCTGTCTAAATATTTGCTACATTTCATTTTAAAAATAGAGAATCCAATGAAGGCTCATGAATGTCCTTGGAGAAGGTCGGCATATAAATCCAATAAATAAACAGACAAACAAATTTCAAATCAGAAATGGTTCACAGAAATTGGTTCAGTTTAAAAGTTTTTTGCAAATCAGCATGAATTGTAAATGGTATAGTGTGGGTTTCTTCATGTTTTTGGCTTCAAATATTCATATTTATGAATGTCTTTCATTTAGGATTGGTGGTGAATCCTTAGCAGTAGCCCAGAATACCTATGCTGTGAGTTGGTTTAAAGGAAAAGAATTAAATCTCGTTTTTGGTCTGCAACTCAGCATGGCTAGAATTGTAAGTCTAAACACCCTGTTTTTAAAAATATAATATATTTAATACAATAATTGCTACATATTTATTGGCTATTAGATTTGTAATGTATTGTATCACTATTATGTTGTGAGCCGCCCCGAGTCTTCGGAGAGGGGCGGCATACAAATCTTATAAACTATAACGATAACTATTCTATATTCCCATGTCTGTGCATGAGATGAAGCTATCAAATAATGATTCAGGCATTTTAAAAAAGGCATTTGATTAGTTAAGAATATTGTTTCACCAAGATTTCTAAAAAGTTAAGCCTGATGAATCAGTTAAGCTGAGGAGCAGCAGTAAAATATGACTTTGTATGGTCATCTTTTCCACCTTTCTTCCTTACTTGGAAGGAATGTTTGCGGGCATTTGGAGACATCAAATGGTAACTCATGTAGAATCTGATTTTTGTTATAAATAAAAAGTACATATGCACAATCATTGTGTGCACTTCAAGTAATTCAAACAAACATAGTGGTGTATTTAAATACGATTGCTAGGGGATTATCTCAGAAAGCTAATGTTGACTGAGGTTTATGGGTGACGTAATCCAAATTACTGGGGGAGGGAGGAGCAGGTTGCCTCTTGATGGCCTAGAGCAGTGTTTCCCAACCTTTTTTGAGCTGCGGCACATTATTCATATTTTCAAAATCCTGGGGAACATTGAAAGGGGGGGGGGGCGGGGGGGCGGGCTAAAGAAAAGGTTGGACAAAAGAAACTCTTCCTCCCTTTCGCTCTATTTCTCCCTCTTTCTCTCTTTTCCTTCCTTCCCTTCTTTCTCTCTCTCCATCCCTCTTTCTTTCTTCCTCTCTTTTTTGCTCTCTTTCTCTCTCCCTTCTTCCCTTCCTCTATGTCTTTCTCTCTCCCTTGCTCTCTCTCTCTCTCTGTGTCTCTCTTGCTATCTCTTTCTTGCTTTTTTCTCTTTCTTCCTCTCTCTCTCTTTCACTGTCTCTTGCTATATGTCTCTTTCTCTTTGCCTCTCTTGCTATCTCTCTTTCTTTCTCTCTCTCTCTCTCTCTGTCTCTCTTGCTATGTCTCTCTTTCTTTCTCTTTCTCTCTCTCTCTGCCTCTCTTGCTAAGTCTCTCTTTTTCTCTTGCTATGTCTCTCTTTTTCTCTCTCTCTCCCTCTCTTGCTATGTCTCTCTCTCTCTCTTTCTCTATCTCTCTTTCTCTGCCTCTCTTGCTGTCTCTCTTTCTCGCTCTGTCTCTCTTTCTCTGCCTCTCTTGCTATCTCTCTTTCTCTGCCTCTCTTGCTATGTGTCTCTCTCTCTCTCTCTCTCGGCCTCTCTTATATGTCTCTCTTTCTTTCTCTCTCTCTCTCTCAGCTGACTGCAAGCGGGAGCCCTGACGGCGGCAGCTGGACGTGGTGCTGGATGCCGTATATGCCAGGCCCGCAGCGCCAGCATGTACGGCGTCCGGCAGCACGTCCAACCGCCACCGTCAGGGCTCCCGCTTGCAGTCAGCTGAGAGAGAGAGAGAGAGAGAGCTCCCTCTCGCCGCCGCCTGGAGCTCCCTCTCGCCGCTGCCATCTCCCCATGACTGCCTGCGGCCGCTGCAGCCACCCCCCCCGCTCCCACCGCCAGTGCCCTCCCGCCGGGCCCCAAAGGACACTTGCCGCCGACGCCAGAGAAGCTCCAGCTGGGCGGGGCGCTGCCGGTGCCTCCGACCTGGGGCTCCCACTCGCAGCTGTCCCTCGGTTCCTGCCTGATGTCGCGGTTTCTGGCGCTATCCTGCTGGGCCCCAAAGAAGGAAGGCGAGAAAAAGGCGCGAAGAATGAAGCTCTCCTTCTTCCTGCCTTCCTTCTTTGGGGCCCAGCAGGAGAGCGCCGAAAACCGCGGCATCGAGCAGGAGCCGGGGGACAGCTGCGAGCGGGAGCTCCAGGTCGGCACCGGCAGCGCCCCGCCCAGCTGGAGCTTCCCTAGGAGCTTCGCTGCACACCTGGCCGTGTCTCGCGGCACACTAGTGTGCCATGGCACACCGGTTGGAAAACGCTGGCCTAGAGCAAGGGTGTCAAACTTGCAGGCTGCAGGCCGGATATGTCACATACTGGCCATGCCCACTCTTGGTTTAGTGAAGGGAAGAAAAGTTGTGATATCTCACATAACAACGTCTGGCCTAGTGAAATATATATTATTGCTGAGTATTCCAAACATCTGATCAAAATGATATCTCCAAATGGTGTAATTTTACCTGTTCCACTTGAGGACTGCCAGTTCTAAGAAGTATATTTTTCAAAGATTCCTTTAAAATGTGTACAGTGCACACTGTCCTAAGACAGTTACTTTTGAAATTTAGGTAAGAAAAGAATGAATAAAGATAGGAACCACCATAGAATGATAGCTAAAATGTTGGACTAGTAATGGGATGCCAGGTTCAAGTCTATTCACAGCTTTTATAATTTTGGGCCAGCCACAGTTTTTCAGCCCAAATTATTCCACATCATTATTGTAAGAAAAAAAATACGTATACAGTCTTAAGTTCAAAGTGTTGGTTATGACCTATAAAGCCCTTCATGGCACCGGACCAGGATATCTGCGAGACCGCCTTCTGCCGCACAAATCCCCGTGGCCGGTTAGGTCCTACAGAGTTGGCCTTCTCTGGGTCTCGTCGACTAAACAGTGTCGGCTGGTGGGACCCAGGGGAAGACCCTTCTCTGTGGCGGCCCCGACCCTCTGGAACCAGCTCCCCCCAGAGATTAGACTGCCCCCACCCTGCTTGCCTTTCGTAAACTTCTTAAAACCCACCTCTGCTGTCAGGCATGGGGAACTGAGACATCTCCCCTTGCCTATGTAGTTTTATGTATGATATGTTTGTTGTATGCTTTTTATATACTGGGCTTTTTAGGCTTTTTAGTGTAAAATTGTTATTTTAGATTTTAATATTAGATTTGTTACTATATATTGTTCTTATGATTGCTGTGAGCCGCCCCGAGTTTGTGGAGAGGGGCGACATACATATCTAATAAATAATAATATAATATATAGAAGATTCAAATTAAATGCTATTAATATTCTTATGGGATTGCTGCTTTTTTGATTCAATGAAGGAAAATAAATTATATGGCTTAATTAATTATGATTATCCCTTCAAAGGGGAGCACTGTGAATATGAATATTATGGGATGGGTGTACTGGAAAGTTCAAGATCTGTTTGGTTCTACAGGCCACACAACTCTGGGCATAGCACTCTTGATAGGTAAGTAAATATTTTTACTCTTTACAAAAAAAATGTATTTTTTTAATTTCAGGAATTGAAAATGTGTTGTTAAGCTATCATTTTTCAGTTTTGTCAAGCTTGTCTTTTATACAGATTGCAATGTTTCTTAACGTTGCCTGTTTTAAAGATGTAAAGACTTCAATTCCCAGAATTCCCCGAGCAGCATTCATTGCAGGAGTTACCCCTTTCATCACTTAAGGATTTCTACTTTGAAGCCTTGGCAGTTGCATGAAAGCTTCAAAATTCTTCACTCTAGTGCCAGTGTCTCCTCCAGATATTGCCCCACTATATTGTAATGCATTATGTGATAAGAGCAGAACATTCATTTAAAAATGGAGATTGAATGTTTTGCGCATATAATTTAAATGGTATCACATTCTGATTTTTTAAAAACAGAATTCTTTGTTGGCCAAGTGTGATCGGACACACAAGGAATTTGTCATTTGATACTGACTCAACCCATTTCCTTTGCCCCAGATTTGCACTGTTACCCCCAATAAGCCACTTAAAAGTTGGTGAGATTTCCCACATGAAAAATTACCTGCCATGAAATTTAGACCTGGTTCTTCATTTTCAGTGCCTTGTTTGAGATATTGTGATCTAATATTAATATTTTTAGCAATTGGTTTGGTAAAACTATTTGTAGAAACTTTCCAAGTTCCTTTATATTCTCTATCTATGTGTGTGTATTATATACTCTTTATATTATAATGTGTAGAATTATAAACCAGTTTTATAGTCATTTATGGCATAAATCTTATTTTGCTTTTTGTTCTATTAATTGCAGGTGGTATCACATGCATCTTTTCACTAGTTTGCGCTCTTCTTCTTGCTTACCTGGACAAAAGAGCAGAGAAAATTCTTTGCAAAGAACAAGGGAAAACTGGTATGTTGGTCTCATTCATTGCCCTCCGTCCTCTAAGTATGTGTAAACTCAGAACAGGAACCAAGTTTTTGAACTAATGGTTGGCTTTGCTTATCTTGGCCATAAAGTATTATTTAAGTACCAGACTTTATTTTGGCTGGGAAATGAAGCAATTTTTCTTCCTGCTGTAGAGCTTTTTGCTGATAACATGAAGAATTTGCGACCTGTTTTCTCCAATGAAATATATGTACATGAAACTTTCTTATTGTGTAACTGTCATAATTACATAGTGTGCTCCCAATCCTTTGGATTTGACTTATCTGTCAAGGGTGTATAATATTCTTAATGATGCAGTTAAGTTTTGTTAGTTTAAAGAAATGTAGAGGTAAAACAAATGTTTGAAGTCATCTCTTATTAGATAGTTTGCACAGCTAATACTGGCATTTCTTTCTTTATTCCTCAAGGTGAAGTGATAAAAATAACTGATGTGAAAGATTTCCCCTTATCATTATGGCTCATATTTTTAATCTGTGTGTGTTATTATGTGGCTGTCTTCCCTTTCATTGGCCTTGGAAAGTAAGTGCATGATTATTTTTAAAAAATCAGATTTATTTGGCTTACACTTTATTATACTTCTATTAGACTTTTAAATATGTTTGTCAAGAATTGTACTAAAAATGCGAGTTCCAGGTGAAGAGGCAGCAGCCATTGCGATCTCCGGAACGTTTTAAAATGTATTTAAAAACTACTTAAATTAACCAAGCTTTCGTTAGCCCTCTGCTAATGTCGTCAGAGTGTTAAAATCCCCATTGAAGACAGTTGATTTTATATGATGCTGCTCACTTTGCTCATTGCCCACGTCACAGGCCCACAGGGAAGGAAGTGCTATTGCCATGTTGGCAGATTCCTTCCGTGCTGCAGGTGCAGAGGTGCAGAGACAAAGGATGATCTTGGCTTTGTAGAAAGGAATTTATTATGGCTACATACTAACAACCTCATACTATATCCTATCCCACTTTCCCACAATAGAAAATGCATGATATAATAGTATAGTGTGTGGCAGGTCAAAAGTTCTAAATAAAATGGCTTAGATTGACATTAAGCTGATACAGAACTACAAAGGTCTCTTACGATTGTTATTTTACAGAGTTTTCTTCATTGAGAAATTCAAATTTTCTTCTCAATTAGCAAGTGCGATTAACAGGTCAGTATTATTAATTTTAAGTTGCTTTACTGTTGCATTAAGCATTTATTTCCCTGAGACCGGTCTACTTCAAGCTTGGGCTTCCAAAAAATCTTTAATGTCCTCCTTGAAATAAGATCATGAAAGGAAGGGCAAAATTTCCTTATTATTGTGCTATGTGCTCTAAGTTAGTTTGAGCCATTTAAAAAAATTTCAAAGTTTTGTGTGTTTCCTGATAGTGAATAGTCAAAACGCTTCTCGGGAGCAGGGGAAGGGTGGTGAAGGAAAGAATAACTATTCTGTAATGGGAAAATTGATCTCATTGCATTGACATGACTTTTCTGTTTTCCATTTCAGCATTGTGTATGTTATATCAGCCCCAATGTCCCCTGTCTTTGGAATTCTAGTAGATAAAGTTGGAAGGAACATCACATGGGTTATATGCGCAGTGGTGGGAACTTTAACCTCTCACCTTATGTTGGCCTTTACTTTCTGGAATCCTTGGATAGCCATGGTAGGTATTTCATTCAGGTGGATTTTTCTGAAATAAAGCAAAATATGTAAAGTACTTTGCCTGTAAATTCATCCCTATGCCTTTGGATTCCCATTATCTCCAAACATAAGAACTGTGATGGTGCAGTGGTTAAAATGCAGGCTTGTAGGCCCACTGATAGGACTCACCAGGCTCAAGGTTGACTCAGCTTTTCATTCTTCCAAGGTTAGTAAAATGGGGGCCCAGATTATTTGGGGACAATATGCTGGCTCTATAAACCGCTTAGACAAGGCTGTAAAGCACTATGAAGTGATATATAAGTGCTAAGTGCTAAAAGGCTATGCTAGCTGGATAAGTTGGTTTTCAGCAAACTTGGGGGAGCACAGTTTAATAATACTGTTCAAACGTTTTGATCGCCTTCCTCCAAAATCTACAATCCAGATGACAAGCTTTCTACAGCATTGGCAAAGCATGTTATTCCAAATGTTGCTGAGCTGTCCGTCAAACCTAGGCAACACAGCCAGAGTGTGATAATGAGAGTTCCAGTCCATAAGATCTGGAGGGCTTCAATTCCACTATACATATGATACTGCCAATGTAGATAACCTAGATAACTTGTTAGTGATAATGGTGTATCTAATGATTTTAGATCCTATTGGCTGTTGCATTATTTAGCTAGCCAGCTGCACCTAGTTTCTATTTAACTGCAGAATAAACAAATGAAGCAGTTTTACAACTGGGAAAGAGAATAGAAGAATGATATTTATTTATCCCATACAATTTTGACCCTCGGGAACTTTGTCTAGCTCACTCTTAATGCCTAGTATAAATGCTTTATTTTCCCCTTACAGTGTTTGCTTGGAGTTGCTTATTCCTTACTTGCCTGTGCCTTGTGGCCTATGGTTGCTTTTGTTGTACCAGAACACCAGCTGGGAACTGCTTATGGATTGTAAGTAACAGATCTCTGTTGCACATTATCTTTAAACTTCTGATCGTAGCTGGGCTATAATCCTCTGTCATTTTATTTGTAACTCAGTAATTGACTGTTCTACATGCTTAGCAGATTACTGTTTGGTTAAACTATGTTGTTTTTCTAATGCAATTTTTCCAAAATAAGGGTACTTCTGTAATTGGCCACAGCTCTGAGTACTGGAAATTCTCTTTTAAGGTATTCTAGGTCTGATTTAAAATCTTGTTTTAAGCTTTTTCTGCTGACTTCCATAATTAATTGAAAGTGTGTTGCTCTCAACACGATCAGATTGAAGTATAACAAGCCAAAAAATAAATGGATTGCACGCAGGCACATCTGACCAATGTGTACACATATTACTCCCAACCAGTTCTTTCTCTCCAGGTAGACTTCTAGAATGGTGCTCATTGCTCCAACATTAAATGTCTGACAGAGACATGAGTGTTGACTGGCAAGGGCAGATGTCTACATCTTTCATGTACTACATATCTCTATTTGTGGACCTCATTCACCTTGCACAGCTATCAATACATTGTTGCCTGGGATTGTAAAAGTTCCATGCAAGCTTCAAAAACCTTTCGGAAAAAGATCTCAGAATCGATCTAGGTCACAGAAGAACGCAGTGTTTGGGCCTCAGCATTTCTCTTCCTATTTGTATCGACACTCCTGTGAATCTGAAAAATTGGCCTGTTGTTTTAGGAAACTGACTAATGTGTGACTTTTGAAGTCTTTCTTCTGGGATCTGGAAGAAAAGTGGGAAAAAAGAGTATCAGACAGGACCCTCCCTAGTTTTCATGAAGATAAAGGGAGCGAAGTGGAAGCGCAGACAGATTTGTAAGATTGGTTACTATAACCTTATAATAAAAATAGAATTCATAATTTTGGTTCACTAGTCACCTCCATAGAAGGGCCAACATCAATCTTGCAAGTTTCTGTATACCCAACTTCTCTTTGTGATACTTTTATCTTTATGAGAAAGAGTGGGTCCTCCTTGATGTATTTTGTATCTCAAGCTTAGATTTCTTTTATCTGACCATTATCTTGGTTGCAGTTCTTCTCTCTGTTCTACAAGGTTATTCTTATCATAACAGCAGGTGAGACTCTTTTCCGTAAAGATGTGGTTTCTTTTCTACTCCAGTCTTCCTTTTAAGTGGTCATTGTGTATATTTTGGATTTTAATACACAAGTACAATTTTTGTTGGGCAGTAAGATGTTTAGATTTTACAGAAAAAACAGCTTTCTAAATTTGTTTTTTGTGCTGGTTGGAAACTAAGTGGGGATTATGGGATGTTCTTTCTGTTTTCCAGCATGCAGTCAATCCAGAATTTGGGTCTTGCGATCATTGCCATTGCTGCTGGGGTGATACTGGATTCCCGAGGATATTTCTTCCTAGAAATTTTCTTCAGTTCTTGTTTGTGTTGTAAGTATAAAGCCCTATGCAAGCATATACTGATGTTGTACATAAAGGAATTATACAACATCAGTAGTTCATGAAATAGTTTTGACAAATTCTGATTTAATGCATGCTTTTCTCATCTTTCTTATTTTTTCAAATAAAAAGGAAGTCCCCTCCTTTTTTTGGTTGAAATAACTTTATTGCATTTTATAAACTGGAATAAAACTCTCCTTGTTTATTTGTTTTGACAATGATGTACTTTCATGTGATTCACCATGTTTCTCTCTATAAAACAACCCCATGTATAGGACGCCCCCATGTTTCATATAGAGTAAGTAAGCACACTGCAAGCCATCATTGTGCAAAAGCCATCTTATTAGAGAGAGAGAGTAATACAAGAACAGGAAATACATCGCAGGAATAATAGAGAGGAAACCTAGAGTGGCAATAACTACAACAGAGAAGAGCTGCATTTTAAAGTTTATTCCTTATGTATTTTTTATAATGTTGCTATTTTACTATACTTAAGAACTTAATATGTTCCATGACCAGGTTCTTAAGTAGAAATGTTCTTAAGTAGAAGCAATTTTTCCTATAGGAATCAATGTAAAAGCAAATAATGCGTGCAAATCCATTTGGAAAGAAATAAAAGCTCGGAATTTGGGTGGGAGGAGGAAGAAGGGAGGCAGTGCGAGGGAAGTGGTTCATTCCCTCTCCAAGCGCCCAGAGAAGGAAAATACTCCGTTTGCTCTGGGCTGCCAAATCCTCCTTAAGCGCCACGAAAAGGCTCCTCTGGCAGGCCAGAAAAGCCCAAGATGGCTGGGATTAAAGGGGGAATGGCAGGAAAGTGGTCGGGCCTTTGTGCCCCTCTCAAATTTCCTGGGAAATTTTTCAGGCTCATGTTCTTAAGTAGAAAATGGTTCTTAAGAAGAGGAAAAAATCTTCAACACCCGGTTCTTATCTAGAAAAGTTCTTAAGTAGAGGTGTTCTTAAGTAGAGGTACCACTGTAGTTGTATTTTGTATTTTTATTTTTTTGCTGTTTTTAGTCATTGTTAGCCGCCCTGAATCCTATTGGAGTGGGCGGCATAGGTAGGTAGGTAGGTAGGTAGATAGATAGATAGATAGATAGATAGATAGATAGATAGATAGATGATAGATGATGGATGGATGGATGGATGGATAGATGATAGATAGATAGGTAGATAGATAGATAGATAGATAGATAGATAGATAGATGATAGATGATGGATGGATGGATGGATGGATAGATGATAGATAGATAGGTAGATAGATAGATAGATAGATGATAGACAGATGATAGGTAGATAGATAGACAGACAGACAGACGATGATAGACAGATAGATAGATAGATAGATAGATAGATAGATGATAGATGATGGATGGATGGATGGATGGATAGATGATAGGTAGATAGATAGACAGACAGACAGACGATGATAGACAGATAGATAGATAGATAGATAGATAGATAGATAGATAGATAGATAGATGATAGATGATGGATGGATGGATGGATGGATGGATAGATGATAGATAGATAGGTAGATAGATAGATAGATAGATAGATGATAGACAGACAGATGATAGGTAGATAGATAGACAGACAGACAGACGATGATAGACAGATAGATAGATAGATAGATAGATAGATAGATAGATAGATAGATAGATAGATAGATAGATAGGTAGATAGAGGCTCATCCGGCAGAGCTGGAAGACACTGAAAGGCCACACCTTCTCCTCTTGGCCTCCTGTGTATGAGATGCCCCTCCATTTTCAAGTAAATGTTTAAAAGAAAAAGTAGCACAAAAATTATTATAAACACAAAATTACGGTAGTTCTTGTGGGATATTAGGCAGTGAACTTGGCTTGTTTTGGGCCACTTTTTCCTCCCCAAATACGTTTCATTTGTACTCCTGGTCTGTGTCAGTCACCATGGAAATTTTCAGTACATCTTCAGGGTTTCACATTGCCCTCTATCTGGAGCCGAGGTGGCGCAGTAGGTAGAGTACGGTACTGCAGGCCACTAAAACTGACTGCTAGATCTGCACGTCAGCAGTTCAAATCTCATCACTGGCTCAAGCTTGACTCAGCCTTCCATTCTTCTGAGGTGTGTACAATGAGGACCCGGATTGTGAGGGCAATATGCTGGCTCTGTTAAAAAAGTGCTATTGCTAACATGTAAGCTGCCCTGAGTCTAAGGAGAAGGGCGGCATTAAAAAAAATTGAATAAATAAATAAATCTCATATCCCTTCCCTTGTAGAAGCTAGCTGTGGCAGCAAAAATTTACACTTTGGTACTCTTCATGTGAAAATTGTACGCATGCTATTTTTGCTTTGCATATTAAGGGTAATTTTCATATATATTATTTTCCTTTATGTAACTTCCTATTTTTGCTTTGCAGTGGCCCTTATCGCTGTAGTTGCGTTATACTTTGTGAATTTGTTCAGAGGTAAGCATTTTGTTTTCTTATCTTATCTTGTCTTGGCACTTGCATCTTTGAATAAGCCACGTGCAAAAATGGTAACTACCTTGAAATAATGACACATTACTTTAGAATAAAATACATCACCTATTCTTTGCTGATGGTTTAAATGTAAAAATGTAAAGATTCTGAGTCTTGATTATTTTATATTTTCTTTTAAATTATACATAATGTATAATTTAAATTATACATAATGTACTGGCTTTTTAATCTAATATATTGAAATTGCAATTCTTTTAATTTTACTAAAAATATAATGTTTCACTTCAAAGGCCACTTATACAACTTTTTTTGAAAGAAAGACTACAGTTGAACTACTATCTTAGGTTGCAGTGGACATAGACAAATATTTTTCGGTTTGATCATCTTTTGATAGAGGAAGGAAGTACAGTTTCTACTGCTGTTGACCTCATGGTAAATATAATATACACTGCTCAAAAAAATAAAGGGAACACTTAAACAACACAATATAACTCCAAGTAAATCAAACTTCTGTGAACTGTCAACACTGATTGACAATCAATTTCACATGCTGCTGTGCACATTCAACTTTGTACAGAACAAAGTATTTAATGAGAATATTTCATTCATTCATATCTAGGATGTATTATTTGAGTGTTCCCTTTATTTTTTTGAGCAGCATATTTATAGGGGAGGATGTTGACTGTAGCAGAGAAGGCAATCCTGCATGGGGGCCAAGTCATAGAGGCCTTTATATGTTAAAACCAGCACTTTGAACTGCACCCCAAAATTTATTTGCAGCAAGTGGCGGGTATGCAATAAAACAAACAATGCAAATGTTCATTATAGCAAGAAAGCCATATTCAATGAATTGCAGTTTCTAGGGATTTTGAAAGGTAGTCCTTTATGGAATGCACTGCAGTGCCATAAATCTGGTGGTGTCTTTGTTTGGAGTCCAAACATTATTTCTGAAATCCTGCACATTTAACCAACTTTTATTTTGTGAACTTCATCATCCTTAGGTTGGAATTGTTTATTTTATAAAAAAAAAGTTGACTAAATTTTTATGCCACTAAGGCTGGGCAACATAAACTTGTATTAGAGTATCTGCTTCTTGAGAATTAAAGATGTAAAAATAATGCCCTATTAAATGATATGCATATCCTTTCTCTCGTAGGAGGAGACCTTAACTGGTCCGCAAGGAAGAGAGAAAAATTGCAGAAGTTAGCCATGGCTGAGTAAGTATGTAGTAATGGTCCTACAATATAGATGACATTAGAAAAGGGCTTGGATTGCAAATTGGCATGTAAAAGATCAAAATATATACTATTTTGATTTAATAGGGTCAAAATGTTCATTGTATTGGGAGATGAATTTGTACGCATAAGAAAATGTATTTTGGTTGTTGGTTTGAGTTCCAAGCTTGGTAATTTGGTTGCAAATATTTCATACCATTTAAGAAAACATTGTCAGTGCATTTTGAGTTGCGTTCATCTGTGAGAACACATATATTTAAATACCATTTTATGATTTGCAAATTAGTCTGAATGTTGTTCTCATATTTCTAAGTCATGGTCTGTTTTGCAATTGATTGATTGGCTGGCTGTTTTTGCTGGGCTATATAGTTAAGTACTGTCTGTGTAATACAGATGAGGATTAGAGTTGTTTATCTGTGTGCTTCTGAGTCATTGGTTTTGTCTTGTTTGATAGTTTAAGTGGCTGGCTTTTGTTACTGAGACATGATCCAATGAATTTTAATTTTGTTGCTGTGTAGAGGGATGTCTGTTCATTTTAAATGGTACCTTTGGAATTGTGATTGATGCAGTTCTTTCATAGAATGAAACAAAAATATATAATTGAATTATAACCCATTGTTTGCAACCAAATTGCCATGCTTGGAGCTCAAACCAACAACCTAACCACCAACTCGAGTTACTAATATTCAAATACATTTCAAAATGTATTTCTTTGCAGTTTTTAAAAGGTAAACAAAACTTAACCCTAGCTACACAATCATATGAAAGTTAGAAGACTTTGGAATCTCAACAAAGGGTCCTGGTAGTCTTCATATATCCATAAAAATATAATTTAAAAACTTGATGATCCTCTCTGCAACCTTGTAGATTGAATACTCTTTGGAAAGCTGGAATTATCTTCAAGAAGGTGATCAAGGAGGACACCAGCTAGATCTCAGGAGGGGGCACCGTTTCACAGGAGTGGAACTTACACAAGAAATGCTAATTTCTATCTTTCCCTGATTGTTACATGGATAGCACACATAAGTTGTATAGTCATCCCAAAGGTGCTTTTTCAAGAGGCTACTGGATTTCTTTTTCTTTGAAGACATTTCACTTCTAAGCGAAGAAACTTCTTCAGAACTTTATGGAAGGAAGTTCTTCAAGGAAAAACAAAGTCCTTGAAAAAACACCTTTGGGATAACTAACCATGATCTGGATGACTGAGAATCTCCATAGAGATTAAGATGTACACTTATTTGTATTTATAGCAGGGGGTCCTGAAGGTACTTCAGTGCTTCTAGGTAGGGCTTTATAAGGACAGCACTTTGAATTGTGCTTGGAAGTCTATTGGCAAACAATAATAATAATAATAATAATAATAATAATAATAATAATAATAATAATAATAATAAAATTTATTGTCATTGTCAAAAACAACGAATTGTCATTGGCAACGAAAGTCGTGTGACACCCAGAGACCAGTCCTACCATACACAAAATCAAAATGGATAAATTTAAAAATAAAATAAAAAATAGAAAAGTAGAATAAATGTCCCATCCACTACAAATTCCCCACCCTGAACCACTCAACCATCTACATGACAAACCGAGTAATATTGTCCAACAGTTCACTGATGGTGACCCTTTAGTGCGAGTATAGCTCTGGGATAAAAACTATTCAGGAAACGTGTGGTCCGAGTTCTAGTTCTATATCTTCTGCCAGAAGGCAACAATTCAAAGAGATTGTAAGCAGGGTGAGAAGAGTCTTTGAGAATAGTATGCACCTTCCTAGAACAGCGAGATGTGAAGATGTCATCCAGGGCGGGTAGCTGGAGCCCAATGATGTTCTGGGCAGTTTTAATAATTAGTTTTAATAATAGACGAAGCAAGAGATACCATACAGGTATCTCTTGCTTCCCAGGAGGAAAGCAGCTATGTTTTATATTAATTGCAACTTTCATTTAATACTTAAGGGAAGCAATCTTGTGTAAAGTACATTGCACTGGTCTGTTATCTTTTAGAGGAAATTGTGGAAGCCCTTTCTGCTAGTTCTTAATACATAAATATTCAGTCCTGCACCATGGCATTTTTGAGGGACCTACAAGGACATAGCTACAATAACATGTTTGCTACAATATGTTTTGCAGAAAAGAAATCTGAATAGGAAATTCCTTCCAGAACTGGGCACCACTTGATCAACAACAATCCCGTTGAAGAGTATTCTAGTACATGTACATGTTCAGGTGATAGACTTCAAGTTGCACTCAAAAGTAGTTCAATGAGGAAAACAGAGTTGCATATGCTGAACCTACAGCATGTCAAACATCTCTCTTTATCAAGGCACCCGGACTGCAAGCAGAGCAAAATTTATATATGTATGTGTATACTCCACACTGTTGAAGAGACTTACTCCGTTTGAAGTGAAGTCGGCTCACTGAAGTGAATAGGCATATGAACAGTGATATCTGCCCTTCTGTTTTGGGTCAGGGTGTTTTGTCTGCGAGCTAATGATGTCTTGGTACTCAGCAGCTTGCGTTCCGAAGGGATTGTTTGTTACACAATGTAATGATTCTCCTTGTGAACTGTGTCTTTGTAATATTGTGTGTCTTACCGGATCGGAAGAATGTAAATTAAATCCTAGTGTTATGATTTTTAAAAAACAATATCATTGAAAAGCAATATCCTACTGATCAAAAGCCATGTTAGTTTCTAAAAAGAACAGCTACTACTTCTCTAAATGTTGCTGTTTTTATTTTTTTATTTTGTATTGTTTCCTGATAATTTTTTTTGGTTACAGGCAGAGATTAAACATTGGTTGACCATGTTGAAACTTGCACTTTGCACTTACGTTTTGATCTTTAATAATAAATATTGGACAAGTGAATATTTGACTTTACTGTCTGCTAACATGTTTGACTTGCTCTCCCCTTCCTTTAGCTAACAGTATATCCATACATTGATGTAAGAATAACGTTCACTGAAGATCTAACACACTCATCTTTCTATGTGTCTGTTAATGACCTTCCCTTTGTTTTTGCAGAGCAAAAAGACGAGACAAAATCAGACGTCAGAATGAAGATGATTTAGCCAAATTACAACCCAAGAGTGACTTTAGTTTGAGGAATAGGTATCTCTGCAGATTAGGTGCTCAGGTACTGCTAATCCAAATATTTATTTTAAAAATGTTGAAATAAGTGCCTACTGCAGAAAAGACTTTTTGTCAAATTAGTAGTAGATTTAATAATTCCAAGCTAATTTGACTTTTATTGTTTATAATTTGCATGCAAAATAGTCAATATAGCTGCTCTGAGTCTCCGGAGAGGGGCGGCATGCAAATCTAATAAATAATAATAATAATATGTTCCCCCCATCATAAAGAACTTCTATGAAGTTCCTTGGGGGAAAATAATGAATTTGGCCAAAATGGTAGAGCTACTTCAATTGTATTTTGAAAATCAGAATTGAGTGGAGAGAGATTCTATCTTATCTGTTTGTCTCTCCATCTTATCTATCTTATCTAATCTATTTGTCTTACCTAATCTACCTGCCTGCCTACCTACCTATGGGTTTTGTTAAGGTCACCTAACTCCATGAAGCCTCTCGATGGCCAAACATGAGAAAACCACAACTAAAAATCAGATGACTGACTGAACTAAACACTCCCCAATATGAAATATTCGACAGGGGCTCCATATAGACAACCTGATCTTACACCTGGAATTAACTCTATCTTAGTGACTAATTTTGGCCCACCTAGGTTGTTTTCTTGGCAACAGTATAATATTTTACTCATCCTGAGTTCTTCGGGATTGGGCAGCATAGAAGTCGAATAAATAATACTCACTATTTTACTCAAATATATTTTTTGAACTTGGTCTGCACTCGTAAACATAGTGAAAATTTGACCACCAAAAATATGCATGCAAAATTGTATTTTTAAAATTTAAATATTAGTTTAATGTATTGGTAATATGACATCTGCAGAAGGATATGCTACTTTTATCCTCTGCCAAATATAAGAATAATGTTAAGAGAAAACCAAACAGAGAAAAAAGCATTTTAGTTTATTTCATTTCTGTATAATGTAGTAGGCAAACAGTGCCTTTCAGATTTGCTGAGCTAAAGTGCCCAGGAGCCTTATCAGAAACATCTGATACACAAGCAGATAATTAGAACACCAAATTCCAGGGAAAACGATGCTAAGTACTTATGGGTCTGTTTGCACATGCAAGTAAGTCAGTTCCATGCTGAAATTATGCATGTCTTAACCTGACCACTGCTGCTTAATATGAAAACAATTGCTCATGAGATATCTTGCTCTTTCTTACTTTTTTCAGCTGCCCGCCAACTATGTTTGCCACTTATCTGCACTGGCACACAGAAGTGTGTTGAAATAGCAGAATTGTGTCATGACATGGACAAACAAAATAAGAAATTGTATCAACACAAGACCTCACTCTTCTGTAACAGAGATCAACATACAGAACACTATTTAGTAGTTTTCTGCAAACATTATTAATATCTGATGTCTTGGAAGACTTTAAAGAGCCTACATTGAACTCTGGTGTTCATGGATTTTTATCTGATTCTGCTTTGGCTTAGAATCCACATCTGTTTGTAACACTAAGCTTAAAGGACAGTTCCCATTTGGTGTACAATTATGCAATATAACTGCATAGCAGATGTACACTGCTTGTCTATCCATGTCTCAGAATAACAACACTTAATTTGTGTTTTACATTTCTTTCACTCTAAGAAAGAGAAGTAATAGATATTAACAAAATAGACTATTTCTGTGAAATGCATAGCTTTTAGTAAACCTACTTTATAGCTTTTTTCACTTTGATGAGCATGGTTGAACATAAAACATCAAGATGGTCCTGTGCAAATATTTCGGGTGATGGATTACCTTTAACAGCCCTTATTAAAAATACCAATTAACTAAAAGAGCATTAAAGGTTAGGAATTTTGGGGTTTTTTGCAGATAAGACACATTACAGAAAATAATTATTTGTTAGTATATATTTTTTTAGCAAATTGTGGAAAATATGTAGAAGAGAGTTGGATAATTAAAATTAACAGTTCACTGCAATAATAAAATTGATACATTTTCATAGCTGTAAGGATTAACAAGCAGCACATTCTCAGGGATTTAAAAGTCTAGAATGATAGTCAAGGCTGAAGCTGTCACCCTATTGGATGTTGCATACACAGTAGGGCAGGCTGGGTTCAGTCCCACTGCTTGATTGCCTTTTTAAGTTTTTACGCCTACTCCCAGCAGATATCATTGGTTATATAGTACACTTGGAAACCAACCTTGGCATTCTAGTTTTAGGCTTGAACAGTAGCAGATCCTTTACTATGAAACTTGTCTTGGTTATGTAGGAACTGGAGTTGTATCAGTTTTCTTATGCTTCTCATAAGCCTCACTGTGGCTGCCATTGATTTTAAGATTAGTATGTTGAGTTTGAAAGAAAAATAATCTTGTAATCCAGTTGGATAACCCAAGTGTTTCCATATGTGCATTATGAGAATTGCCAAGTTAATCTATTGTGGCCACATCAAATACCTGTGCTATTTTTGGTAGGTGGAGAAAAATACCAATAATGTACATTGGTGTTGCAACTGTTATTTACATCTTGCCCTAAATACATGTCCTTTATTTTGAAGTCTTATACCCAAATACTAGTTTGAATGGTTGATAGCTTGAATGTAGGAAGCCGTATTTTAATCGATACTTTATTTGGCCAAGAGTGATTGTACACACAAGGGCTTTGTCTCCGGTGCATTTAAAAATGTCTTCATATGGCTCAAATACAGCTTTTATCATTACAAGTACTTTTTACTTTACTTTATGTATTACGCTGTCTGTAAAAGACTGGCTGTGAGTTTGTCTGATTTTATTTTTTTATAAAATTGTTAGTTTTAAAACATGGGCATTTTGTGGGAAAATCACAAAAGTAGCCACAATTGTAAATGAGACATTGCCCTTTAAAAAAAACAATTTAATTTTGCCCATTGTGGTGAGACATAAAATCAACACAACTACAGTGGTATCTACTTACAAACTTAATTTGTTCTGTGACCTGGTTCTTAAATTTGTAAGAGGAAGCAATTTTTCCCATAGGAATCAATGTAAAAGCAAATAATGTGTGTGATTGGGGAAACCCACAGGGAGGGTAGAGGCTATGTTTCCTCCCAGGAGATTCCTAGAGAGGCCTCATGGAGGCTTCTCCCCACCTTTTCCAGCCCTGTTTCCTCCCAGGAGATTCCTACAGAGGCCCCACGGAGGCTTCTGCCTGCCTTTTCCGATTACAGTTTTGGAGGGTCGGGTTTGTAAGTGGAAAATGGTTCTTGAGAAGAGGCCAAAAAATCTTGAGCACCCAGTTCTCATCTAGAAAAGTTTGTAAGTAGAGGCGTTCTTAGGTAGAGGTACCACTGTACTAAGATAAAATTTCACCTATTCCCTACTCAGATTATGTCCATCAAACAAAACTTTCGCAAAAGAACTTGCCTATCCCCTTCTTAGGTACATCCCAGTATAAAAGAAGCAGAGTGTAACAGAATCATCTACCATCTTGACTTTTTGGACTCCCTTGGCATGCCTGTTCTAAAAGAGATAATCCCCACTAATCACAGGCAGTAACTTACTGTTATATATGTTAGAACATAGCCTCTATTTTTGTATGAAGATGTTTATTTCGACACTCAAAATATTTTTTACTGGTAAATATAATCTTGAGTGCATTTAAGGACCAGATTTCCCTGGCATTTATAACCTCATCTTGAATTTAAAAAAAACTTTACTTAATCCTTTGTGAGGGCTGAATAATTTTCATTAAGCTAGATATATTACAGTAACAAAAGTAATGTTTGCATACTTCGGTTTAATGGGCTGTTTGACTTGCAACAACTGTGACCTCTGCTCATCTCTAATACCTATAGCTCATCCTGTTTAGGAACTGCATTAATTAAGAGCTAATTACTAAATCTGGGCTGTTGTGCACTGCCAGAAGCAAATTGGAATACATTCTTCATGATACAAATCAAAGATTTATTGTTCCATTACTGCTCAGTGAGCAAGTATCTTTGAACACGGACATAAATGAGAGGGAAAAAAACCCAATATTCAAAGTGATAATCACTTGGTTTCCTTATACATTTTAATTTTGTGCTGTCCTTGTTGAGGTCCAGAATGTCTTAGGCTATACAGTGTTTCTGATGATTATTAGGATAATTGTCCAATTGGTGTTACATCACCACCTTTATTCATGTCTGCCATCACATAGTTAGCTCATTTATTTTCCATACACAACAGATTTACTGTACTGCTCTATGAAGTAGATTAGTCTAATTGCCCTCTCAAGAACATTTTTCAGCCAGATCACTTTAGTTTGTAAAAACTATACAGTAAGCCTGATCATGCTAGGAAAGTTCACACAACACAAAATGTTGTTATGGAAAAAAGATACAAAATTTTACTTTCCATTCTCTTTCTGTAGGATCATTTATTATTATTATTATTATTATTATTATTATTATTATTATTATTATTATTATTATTAATTACATTAATAAAGATTTAATTATACGTTATAAATAAATTATTAATAAATACTACATGAAGTCCGGTATCAAGCCAATTTTACATATTTTATTGTTACAGACTAGCAATAACTTTTATTTTAGAAAATTACACATCATCAGAATGATAATGCATAGAAAATTGATATGTTTACTTTTTTATCTTTAGTATTATAAGGTGGATTTAAAACACTATTGAAATTTCTTGTTCATAGTTTCATAAGCTATAATTATTGTTTGAGGAAAGAAGGAGGTGCTGTTAGGTGTCTTAAAGTCATGGTATTTTGCTTTCATGAATTAATGCTTATTTTTCTTTGACTTTCCGGCTGTAAAAAAACCCCTGTTCTTATTGGTTGCACATCTAAAATGGCATGCTGTGTATTGATTTGTTTAGACTACTTTTGTTATCAGTAGTTTGCCAACTTCGATACTTTTGTTATATTTTGGTCATTTCATTGGCTGGTGCTGCAGTCAGAGTCATGAAGATAAAAAGATAAAATCAATGTCCTAAGAATAGTTTTGATGGGAGCTTCTTCAAGATTGAGGTCTCTCTGTCAGACTGTCCTATAGCAGGCTGGGCAATATATGAACTGGGAACTCAACATTTCTGAAAGATACCTAGTTTGGAAAAACAGCTAAATCCGAAACTTGACTGATAATGCTAAAGGCAGTTTTAGGTATGGAAACACTAAAGTCAAATCTGTGGGATTTCTGAAACAAAGCAACTGGTTGATTAAAATGAAATGCAATGTACACATTAATGAACTGTGATTAAATATTACTATTCATGATGTAAATAAAAGGTAAAAATGATTTTTATGTACTAAAACACTGTGTAATTCTGACTTTTCCTTACATAATCTTTTTTTTTTGGTGCCTCTGTGCCATTAAAGAAATGTTCCAGGATACATAAGATGCATTTCTGTCTTAAAATAACATTTCATCAATCTGAATCCTATTTTATTAAACTAGATTGAATAGTATCTGGGTAACACCTGTTGGCTCTCATCGTAAAAATAAGATGAATTATCAATATTGATTGATTGATTTGATTTGATATACCACCCCTCTCCGAGGACTCGGGGTGCTTACAATATATCAAATACAATGTACATATAAATATCTAAAAATCCAATTCATTTGAATAAATATTTGAAGACCCTAATAACATTTAAAAACCACTCATTCCCATTAGAACAGCAAACATACCAACATTTGTCGGCCAGGGGACAAGAGGCTTAAATCAAATGGTGTCTTTTTTTAAATGGAATTAGACACAGATGCACATATACATACATGCATATATAAATTACAGTATATATATATATATATATAATATATATATATATATATATATATATATATATATATATAGATAGATAGATAGATAGATAGATATAGATACACACACACACACACACACACACACAAACAGTGCTAAAAAAAAAAATAAAGGAAACACTTAACACAATATAACTCCAAGTAAATGAAACTTCTGTGAAATCAGACTCCACTTAGGAAGCAACAATGATTAACAATCAATTTCACATTAATTAATTATTCGATTTTGATGCCGTCCTTCTCCTTAGACTCAGGGCGGCTTACAATATGTTAGCAATAGCACTTTTTAACAGAGCCAGCATATTGCCCCCACAATCCGGGTCCTCATTTTACCCACCTCGGAAGGATGGAAGGCTGAGTCAACCTTGAGCTGGTGATGAGATTTGAACCGCTGACCTACATGCTGTTGTGCACATTCAACTTTGTACTTCAAGAAGTATTTCCAATTGCAAAGCAATGCAGTTTCTAAGAGTCAGCTGTTTGCAACTCTGGACCATATAATGCCTGAAATGGGTTTGATGGGGAAGTTAAACTTCAAAATGGATTAGATCAGCGTTTCCCAACCGGTGTGCCGCAGCAAGGTAGTGTGCCGCGAGACACTGCCAGGTGTGCCGCAGAGCTACGGAAGCTCCAGCTGGGCGGGGCGCTGCCGGTGCCGACCAGGAGCGCCCGCTCGCAGCTGTCCCCTGGCTCCTGCCCGATGCCGCGGTTTCCGGCGCTCTCCTGCTGAGCCCCAAAGAAGGAAGGCAGGAAGAAGAAGGAGAGCTTCGTTCTTCGTGCCTTTTTCCCACCTTCCTTCTTTGGGGCCCAGCAGGAGAGCGCCGGAAACCACGACATCGGGCAGGAGAGGACAGGAGAGAGCGCGGGCCGGGCGGGGGCGCAGAGGCAGGCCGGGGCTGGGGAGCGCGCGGGGGTTGCCCTTTTGGTTTGCGGCTGCAGGCGCGGCTCCCCGAGGCAGGCGGGCAGGCAGCTTCCCTCCCTGCGCCTTCCCTCCCTGCGCCTTTCCCTTTCCCAGCTGCAGCCGCACCCCCCCGGTCCCCCCGCCAGTGCCCTCCCGCCGGGCCCTGGCGTCGGCGGCAAGTGTCCTTTGGGGCCCGGCGGGAGGGCACTGGCGGGGGGAGCGGGGGGGGGGGGGTGGCTGCAGCGGCCGCAGGCAGTCGCGGGGAGATGGCGGCGGCGAGAGGGAGCTCCAGGCGGCGGGAGCTCTCTCTCTCTCTCAGCTGACTGCAAGTGGGAGCCCTGACGGTGGCGATTGGACGTGCTGCTGGACGCCGTACTGCTGGCGCTGCGGGCTTGGCATATACGGCGTCCAACAGCACGTCCAGCTGCCGTCAGGGCTCCCGCTTGCAGTCAGCTGAGAGAGAGAGAGAGAAAGAAAGAGAGACATATAAGAGAGGCAGAGAGAGAGACAGCAAGAGAGGCAGAGACAGAGAGAGAAAGAGAGGCAGCAAGAGAGGCAGAGAAAGAGACATAGCAAGAGAGGCAGAGAGAGAAAGAAAGAGAGACATAGCAAGAGAGGCAGAGAGAAAGAAAGAAAGAGAGACATAGCAAGAGAGAAAGAGAGACATAGCAAGAGAGAAAGAGAGAGAAAGAGAAAGAAAGAGACATAGCAAGAGAGGCAGAGAGAGAAAGAGAAAGAAAGAGAGACATAGCAAGAGAGAAAGAGAGACATAGCAAGAGAGACAGAGAGATAGCAAGAGAGGCAAAGAAAGAGACATATAGCAAGAGACAGTGAAAGAGAGAGAGCAAGAAAGAGAGAAAAAAGCAAGAAAGAGATAGCAAGAGAGAGAGAAAGACAGAGGAAGGGAAGGAGGGAGAGAGAAAGAGCAAAAAAGAGAGGAAGAAAGAAAGAGGGATGGAGAGAGAGAAAGAAGGGAAGGAAGGAAAAGAGAGAAAGAGGGAGAAATAGAGCGAAAGGGAGGAAGAGAGAGGGTTTTTTTGTCCAAACTTTTCTTTAGCCCACCCCCCACCCCCCCTTTCAATGTTCCCCAGGATTTTGAAAATATGAATAATGTGCCGCGGCTCAAAAAAGGTTGGGAAACACTGGATTAGATGGGAATTGGGAGCCTGGAATCAGGGCATCACAGCAGGTGTGAAGTTGAAGCAGACAGTTTCCATAACTATGGGAACTTGTTTACATGGATTATGTGATGTTGGAGGTTGGGTTTGGTTGGGAAAATACTGTTTTATTCTATGGACTGAGGTTTGAGAATCTTAGTTTTGCTTTGATATTACTATGCTATGTATTCAATAAACAGCAAGGTTTTTGGAAACAGAATGATCCTAGACTTTTATTTAGATTCTCGAGCTGGATGCTGACAAATATATTCCATAATTGTATTCTACTACTTGTTTTCTACATTAATCTCGGAAAGCGTTCATATTTATTTATTTAAACATGATTTTCGAGTTTAATATTTGGTCTATAATACTGCAGGGAGTAAGAATGCTGATGATTCAGGAATCTGCATTCCACTTCAAAGTACTTTTTAATAAAAAGTCCAAAACACACAAAGGGGAACCATGAGGGAAATTGATAATTATGGAAATTAAAGATTTTATGCTCTGGGTATTGTACATTATCTTAGATCTGCTTCTTTGGTATCACTGGCTGGGCAGACGAAGGGCAGTAACGTATACCTGATGGGTCTTGACTGCCCTGGACAAAAATGAAGGCTACATGATGTCTTAGAATTCCTTGGGAATGCTGGAGATTTGTACTTTGCTGCAAGCCAGCATCTTGTTCTTAAAATGGGCATAAAGAGCCGGGGTGACGCAGTGGTTAGAGTGCAGCACTGCAGGTTACTTCAGCTAACTGCTAGCTGTAGTTCAGCAGTTCAAATCTCACCACTAGCTCAAGGTTGACTCAGCCTTCTATCCTTCCGAAGTGGGTAAAATGTGGACCCAGATTGTTGGGGCAATATGAAAACTCTCTAAACCAATTAGGGCTGTAAAAGCACCATGAAGCAGTATATAAGTCTAAATGCTAAATGCTATTGCTATATACATTCATTCATTTATTTTGATTTGGCTGGTCAGGAAGTATAGAAATGTAATGAATAAGTGCTGGAAACACTTATTGGGCTCTGGGTACTTTAACCTGCTTCTTGCATAAAAAGTTTTTGTTTTTACCATATTCTTCAATCAGAATAGAGCTGGAAGGCATTTTGTAGGTTGTCTAGTCTAGGGGTAGGCAAAGTTGGCTCTTCTATGGCATGTGGACTTCAACTCCCAGAATTCTTGTGCTAGCATGATTGGCTCAGGAATTCTGGGAGTTGAAGTCCACAAGTCATAGAAGAACCAACTTTGCCTACCCCTAGTCTAGTCCAATACCTTACTCAAGCAATAGAAGCCTGGGTTTTTTTCTTTTTCTTTTGTAGTTAGCCAATGATAACTAGGAACTCAATATATATCACACAGAAAATTCAAGGCGACTAATGTGCTAACTTTTGAAAAGAACCTGGCATTTGTTACTGCTACGCATACCATTAAACTCGATACAGACTTCACCACGGTTTCATCTGGGAAACAACAGCATCTTCGATCCAGACAATGAAAAACCTGCTAGGGAATTTCTGCAAGCTTGGCATTCAGACAAATCAGACATAGCAAGATAAAACCCATTTGCATACCATTCAAAAGGAGACAATTAAAAACTCTAGGCAGGAAACACAACAAAGATGAGAAAACACCTCGGGCAGGCAGTGTTAGATAAGCAGAAATCAACACCGCACAAACATTCAAGAATAAAACAATAATCAAGAAACCACCAAGGAGGAAACCCCACACCCCTACCAAAATGGTATATAAACCAGGTAGCAAACCCCACACTCACTCGTTGCACTGATATTACTTTGCAGTGAAACAATTGCAAACAAACAACTAAACTCAAGAGATCTAGACCTTCATAGTTCAACCCTACATTCTTTTCTATTGCTATCAGACCAGCGTTTGAATTGCTCACCTAGTTCAGTTTAGAAAAAGAACCAAAAATAAATAAAATTCATTTTTTAAAAGTCGGTTTTCTCAAAGTCCACTGCTTTTTTGAAGGTGGTGAAGATTTGACTGCTATTTTCAACATGTTTATGATGAGAGAATAATATAAGTATTATATGTATTATAATCACCCAAATAAAAAAATTATATATATTTAGTAAGAAGGCAATATGATAATTAAAAGTGGTTACTCTCTGTTCAATTATGTCCGTACAATTAATGTTTTTGTGTCTGGGCAGCATTTTGGGGAGAAATGTTATAATGTCCCAACCAGTCTTCCTAAACCTGCCTTTAAATGTGTCAAGCATTAATTCTCAAAATCCCCAGCCAAGATAATGAATTATGTTAACCCTCACTCTGATTGATAAGATTTAAATATATTACTAGGCAAAGACTAGGCTAATTTGGACATTTGAGATACAGTGGTACCTCTACCTAAGAACTTAATTCATTCCGTGACCAGGTTCTTAAGTAGAAACATTTTTAAGTAGAAGCAATTTTTCCCATAGGAATCAATATAAAAACAAATAATGCGTGCAAATCCATTAGGAAGGAAATAAAAGCTTAGAACACGGGTGGGAGGAGGAGGAAGAAGAGGAGGACAGTTGCTGCTGAAGGAAGAAGGTGAGGTGAGGTGAATAAAAAAAATCCAAACTTTAAAGCATAAAAATAAATAAATAGGGATACTGAAGCAGTGTCCAGAGAAAGGAAAACGCTCCGTTCGCTCTGGGCTGCCCAGAGCAAATGGAACGTTTCTTTTCTCTGGGCGCTGGCAGAGGTTTATTCCCTCTCCAAGCACCCAGAGAAAGGAAAATGCTTTGTTCGCTTTAGATTGCCAAAGCCTCCTTAAGCGCCACCGAAAGCCGCTTCTGGCAGCCCAAAAAAGCCCGAGATGGCTGGGATTAAAGGGGGAATGGCAGGAAACTGGCCGGGTCTTTGTGCTGCTCTCAAATTTCCTGGGAAATTTTTCCGGGCTCGGGTTCTTTAGTAGAAAATGGTTCTTAAGTAGAGGCAAAAAAAATCATGAACACCCAGTTCTTATCTAGAAAAGTTCTTAAGTAGTAGCGTTCTTAAGTAGAGGTACCATTGTACTTCCAGATTACTATTCCTAGCAGGCTTTGCTAATTCATCAGATAAGAATGTTGGCAACTCTTTCCTAATGGGTTTGCACACATTATTTGTTTTTATATTGATTCCTATGGGAAAAATTCAACATCCTCTGGAATGCCACAGGTTATTTTTATCCCTGGGCTAAGCAGTGTTTTTTGTTTAGTTTTGTCTTATGGCAACTAAATTAGATTTATTCAATTATAGTATGAACCCATCTGCTTAAGGTTAATAGTACAGACTACCCGGTTGTTTTGGGACGAGTGCTCTTTGCAATACAAAAAGAGTGCTTAGTTTATGTTCTGTCTGGGTGCCCCCAGACTTCAACACCAACTGGAAAAAGCAGCCAGACACGCTGGTAAAAGCAGAAGCACTTTATAGTTTGAAAAATAAACACAGAGAAAAACCTGTTCTTCCCAACAGGCAGGCTATGAGACTTCACAGCAGAGTCCTGATGGCCAGACAATACAGCAGACTTCTTGCTGGCACACCCACCACTGTAGAGAATAAGACCCACACCTTCCCCCCCCAAGGTTTCAGTATTCAAAGTCACAAACCAGAATTCCAAGATGCCAAAGATCACAGCCAGGTCCCAGGACTCCCAAAGATAATACTCCACAAGCCAGGAAGGGTGGGTCTGCCTTTTCAGCCTTTCCAGAGAGCACCACACCCAAACCCAGCTGTTGCCTCTTTAGTGCTGAAAGTACCTGGCTAATTGTCCCCTTCGTTGTGTTGCTCTTCTCTGCCAGAGATCGATTATTGCTTGTGCATTTTCATCTAAGGAATCCAGGCTGCTTGCTGGGGAGAGCTCCCTCTCGGGGGACTCTGGCTGTCCTCCCTCTCCCTCAGCCTGAGATTCCTCCTCCTCGTCTGCCTGAACCTCCTGTTCCTCATCCTCCCCCTCTGAGCAGGAAGCCGGCAGAGGATCAGCCGTTCCCTGAGGGGCCTCAGACGGAATCACAACAGTTTATTTTGAATTTTGGGATAAAGAACATTGTTTTGAATTTTCAAACGTGTGTGTGTCTGAAATTTGTACCCTTGAATTTTCGGGAGGCTCCTACCAGAGAGCCCGGCAGAACACAGTCAGAACTGAAGGATGAGAAGCGAAACATCTTAAAAGAAAAACCAGAAAATCCAGGTACCTCTTGAAAAAGAACTTTTGGAACAACTATGACACGGAGTGACTGAGAATCTCCATAGATGTTCCTTGTAATTGTTCAGGTGCATTAAGTTTTCTGGGAGTAAACAAACAAACAAACAAACAAACAAAAACCACCCTGTTTTGCCTCAGAGAATTTCAAAATAAAATACTGTACTGTGTGTCTATAACAGTGAGCTCATAATAGGGCAACTCTATCAATATCAAAATGCCACTTAAATAGTTGAGCTAGTTTCAAACTAGATTTTGATTTTCTTTCTCTCTTCCTTACTCCCATTCTTTTTCTTTCTCTTTTCCTTCCTCTCTTTTTTCTATCTGTTTCTCTCTCTTCCTCTCTCTCTCCTTCCCTCTTACTCTTTCCCTCTCGGCTTCTGGGCAGGTTTGGAAAACTCTGAGTTGATGATGATTTTTAAGTGAGCGATTGCTCACTGCTCAGCTTAGAGGGAACTATGGCTACTAGGCAATCCCGTAGGTTGCTTTTTAACTGAAGCAGGATAGAAGCAGTAGATGAAACAATTCCCATCATAGCTACTTTAAACTGGAGAAATCTCCATGCACTGTTCAGCGCAGAGTTAAAAATACAACATTCCCCTGCCCTGTAGAAGTGTAATAATTCCTGCAGAAGAAGGGATTAGATCTCTATTTATAGAATGAAGTTCTTGTATCCTAGACGTAAGGCGGTAGAGAAGGCTATTGCCCTTGCTTTCAAAGAACCGTATAGCCTGCTGATTAATAACCTCACAGGTGGATGCACAATAAAGGGTGTAATGGAAATCAATACCGCATGCTCTACTTGTGCACCCTCGTGAGAGTTATCTCAAACTTGTTTCAATAATCCTAGAGACTAGAAGCATATGCATTATCTCATCTTTTATCTTCTGGATCAATGCTTTCCAGTGGTCACTTCTAAAAGCTTGATTTATCATGGTGTACTTTTTCGATACTCACCGAATTCCCTTGTAATAAGCTCTCGCCAAAGCACCACTAATGTCTTCTTAAAAGGGCGTATCAGAAGGAGAATATTATCTTTATCTACGCAGTGAACATCATATCTGAAAAGTTTTAGAAAGTGTCTTAAGTTCTTTAGTTGACTCCTACATTATTTAACGTTTTGTTAACAAGCCTTTGGTCTAGCCCAGTGATGGTGAATCTTTGTTTTCCCGGTGCCGAAAGAACATGGGCGCATGTTATTGTGCATACCCAAGTGCCCACACCCATAATTCAGTGCTTGGGGAAGGTGAAAACAGTTCCTCCCCCTCTCTGAGGCCCTCTGGGGGCCGAAAACAGCCTGTTTCCCAACTTCTGGTAGACCCAGTACGTTCACGTTTCACCTCCCCAGGATCCACCCCCAGGAGGCTCTCTGGAAGCCAAAAATGCCTCCTCCTGAGCCTCTGTGTGAGCCAAAAATCATCTGGCTGGCACACATGTGCACTGGATCTGAGCTAGGGCAACATAGGGGTGTGCAGAAGTGCACTAGAGTGCCTTCCGTCCCCTGTCCTATTGCTCTCCTATATCTCCTATACCTTTCTTCTATCATCTATCTATCTATCTATCTATCTATCTATCTATCTATCTATCTATCTATCTATCTATTTATTGGATTTGTATGCCGCCCCTCTCCGCAGACTCGGGGTGCTAACAACAGTGATAAAAAACAGCATGTAACAATCCAATACTAAACAACTAAAAAAACCCTTATTATAAAACCAAACATACATACAAACATACCATGCGTACATTGTAAGGCCTAGGGGGAAAGAATCTCTCAGTTCCCCCATGCCTGATGGCAGAGGTGGGTTTTAAGAAGCTTACGAAAGGCAAGGAGGGTGGGGGCAATTCTAATCTCTGGGGGGAGTTGGTTCCAAAGGGCCGGGGCCGCCACAGAGAAGGCTCTTCCCTTGGGTCCCGCCAAATGACATTGTTTAGTTGACGGGACCCGGAGAAGGCCCACTCTGTGGGACCTAACTGGTCGCTGGGATTCGTGCAGCAGAAGGTGGTCCTTGAGATAATCTGGTTCGGTGCCATGAAGGGCTTTATAGGTCATAACCAACACTTTGAATTGTGACCGGAAACTGATCGGCAACCAATGCAGACTGCGGAGTGTTGGTGTAACATGGGCATATTTGGGAAAGCCCATGACTGCTCTCGCAGCTGCATTCTGCACAATCTGAAGTTTCCGAACACTTTTCAAAGGTAGCCCTATGTAGAGAGTGTTACAGTAGTCGAACCTTGAGGTGATGAGGGCATGAGTGACTGTGAACAGTGACTCCCGGTCCAAATAGGGCCGCTACTGGTGCACCAGGAAAACCTGGGCAAACGCCCCCCTCCTATTCCTATATCTCTTCTTCTATTCTTTCATTGATATGTTTTATTCCTATATCTTCTCTTCTATTCTTTCTTACATATATTTTATTATGAGTATATCCTTTATAACCTTCATTACGTATTTTACTATGTGCATACCCACTAAAACCCTCATTGTGTATTGGACAAAGTCAATCAATCAATCAATCAATCAATCAATCAATCAATAACAGTTCACGTGCCAGCAGATATGGCTCCACGTGCTAACTGTGGCATTCGTGTCATAGGTTCACCATCACTGGTCTCATGTGTGAACTGCTGCTCCATGATGATATAATATGCAACTGCGTAGTCTTGTGACTGTCACAAAATATGGGTGTACATGACTGAACAGATAATTTAAGGTGCTTGTCTTCCTTCTGTGCCATTTAAAACTGGATCTTGCTAGTTGTGTAATTGCTTTGACAAGTTTACCCTTCATTTATCTCTTACTGAATTGTTTTAATATAATTATATGATGTCATCCTTCAGTAGGGTTTTCGAGAGAAGCATCAATTCATTTAAAATGCAAAAGACAAATAACTATCATAAAACACCAGGGTTTCTGTCGGGCAACTACATCTCTTGCTAAGTTGCAATGTGTGTACACACGCAAGAAGTGTTTTACTTGCGTATGCTGTTGCCTTGACTGAAGATATCAATAAAAGAAATACTCTAACCAAAATGTTAGTTCTTCAGGAAGTCACTGAGAAATGTATAAATGTGGAAAAAGCAAAGTCAATGGCTGTTCTGTCGGGCTCTCTGGTAGAATCCTCACAAAAATTCACAGGTACAAATTTCAGACACACACACGTTTGAAAATTCAAAACAATGTTCTTTATACCGAAAAATCAAATAAACTAAGCCCTCTTTTTGTATAGCAAAGAGCACTTGTCTCCAAACAAACTGGTAATTGGTACAAGTCCCTTATCAGTTCTGTGATACTTAGCTTGCAGCTGTGAGGCAATTCATAGTCCTTCTTTCACAAAGTGAAACACCCTTTGCTCTGCTTTAGTTTCAAAGCGGGGGAAAAAGCAACACACCAAGGTCGAAGTCAACAAGGCGGGCACGAAACACAATGATCAGATAATCCTCCACAATGACCAAACCCCCACGCTGCTCTTTATAGCAGCCTCACTAATTACCACAGCCCCACCCAACCACAGGTGGCCTCATTTTCTTTGATAATACTCTCTCAGTTGTTGCTGCCTATGCATCGCTGTATCATTAACTCTGTATCATTAACTCTTGTTCCGAATCCAAGGAGGAGAGATAATTCATCTCCTTCTGAGCTGTCTGCCACACTCTCCTCCTCCCTGTCACTCATGTCTTCTTGGTCAGAGGAGCCTTCATCATCAGATTCCACAGCCTCCCCCACATCCACAGTCCTTGGGGCAGGAGCTGGGCCAGAGCTAACCACAACAATGGCCAAGCTTGCTGGAGGTTGCAAAGAGTGACCATATGATTGTGGGTTTCTACAACCACACGGGATTCTCCCGGTGACAGCAACTAAAACTGCCACAACTGTCTTGCTAAATTGGTGCAGTCACATGATGTCATGGACTGCATTGGCTGCCAATTGGTTTCCAGACCCTCTGTGAATGCGTGCAGTAAAGTTTATTACAAGTTTATCTATAGCTCAGTCTAGTCTCTTTGAACATTTTGCATCGCTTCTCAAGCTGAAAAGATTCAGAACGTTCAAAGAGATTCCACTTTAATGAACTCATTGCTAAAAGGGAGCTAGAGTTTCCTTTAACACTTTCCCCAATTCTATATCTTACCTCTAATTTAGCAGCCCTTTTCTAAATCTGAGCAGGAAATAATCTAATTATGAGCAGCAATTTAAATGTGAAACTCTTTTGCCTTGTAGAAAAAAAACCCAGATCCGCAGTTGTCTTCCCCGCATGTACTGAACTACAAAACAAGCTGAGGCTTTGCCATTGAGGTCATGAAATGCTCCAACCATAGGAAAGCCAGTGTGATTCTGAAACACTGATCTCCTTAAAGGTAGATTTAAAAATCTGCATATCAGTGCTGTAAAATTGCCCAGCAGAAACATGGAAACCTGACCATAAGCAATAATTTACCATTTCTGTTTGGCATTAATGTTGAAAAATACACAATGAAGGCAGTTAGAGGACAAACAGTTCCACACAATTTTGCAAATGTAAAAAACCCCACAAAGCATCAAGCATCAATAAACAATCAAATCCACCTCCTCCTGAAAGAGTAGTTATTTTACTGAAAGAGTAGTAGATCCTTGGAACAAACTTCCAACAGACATGGTTGGTAAATCCACAGTAACTGAATTTAAACATGCCTGGGATAAACATATATCCATTGTAAGATAAAATACAGGAAATAGTATAAGGACAGACTAGATGGACCATGAGGTTTGGGATAAACATATATCCATTGTAAGATAAAATACAGGAAATAGTATAAGGACAGACTAGATGGACCATGAGGTCTTTTTCTGCCGTCAGTCTTCTATGTTTCTATGTTTCTCCTACAGGTTTTATATTCTTTGTACTTTGCTTCAGAGTGAAAACACCAGCAGTTTTGGTAGTGCCTTTATGCTATTAATCAGCCACTAGATGCCACCAGTGTCTTATTTAGGTATCTATATATAAATACACTCTCTTGTATTTTGAAAAGTCCCCAACTGTTTAAAGGCATCTGAAAATATAATAATCATACTGGGTACCCTTGTCTAAATTTATTTCAAAGTTATGTTGACCTTACCTTCTCCTCCTCCAATTCTAGTTTAAAAAAATAGTCTGTTTGAGTAACAGAAACAGCTTGGCAGAGTCCGCTTTACTCTTTAAAAGCAGGGATCCATATTTGTCTAGTAAAGTATCACCTAAGGCAAGGATGGCTAACCTTTTTTTCACCGTGTGCCGAAAGATGATAGCATGTGTGCATGGGCGCACCCATAATACAATGCGCCCCTGTGAATGCGTGCATGACCTCTCTGCTTCCCTCTGCCCCCATGCATTAAGAACATAAGAAGAGCCATGCTGAATCAGGCCAAAGCCCATGGAGTCCAGTATTCTGTGTCACACAGTGGCATCTTGAGCAAAAAAGGAAGGCAAGACCCTCCCTTTTCCTTGACCCCCAACAAATGGTACTCAAGGGAATCCTGCCTGCCTCAACCAACATAGAGGCGCCACAAGGACATCCGTTTCAATAACCACCGAACCACAGCATCCATGAATCTGTCTAATCCTGCCTTGAAGCTATCAAGGTTGACAGCAGTCATGACCTCTTCTGGAAGTGAATTCCATAAATCAATGACCCTCTGGGTGAAAAAATATTTCCTTTGATTTGTCTTCACTTTCTTACCTATGAGCTTTAGGGAGTGCCCCCTTTTGCTATTATTGTATGATAGAGAAAATAATTTTTCTCTATCCACCTTTTCTATCCCATGCAGGGATAGAAAACACTCAAGTCACCCCTTAAATAATAATAATAATAATAATAATAATAATAATAATAATAATAATAATTTATTAGATTTGTATGCCACCCCTCTCCGAAGACTCGGGGCGGCTCACAACAACGATAAAAATAATATTATACTGGCACAAATCTAATATTAAAAAAAACTAAAAACCCTATCATAATTAAAAACCAAAAAGCACATACATACCAAACATAAATTATAATAAGCCTGGGGGAAAGGTGTCTCAAATCCCCCATGCCTGGCGGTATAGGTGGGTCTTAAGTAGTTTACGGAAGACAAGGAGGGTGGGAGCAGTTCTAATCTCCGGGGGGAGTTGATTCCAGAGGGCCGGGGCCGCCACAGAGAAGGCTCTTCCCCTGAGGCCCGCCAAATGCCATGTTTCAAGGCTGAAGAGACCAAGGCATTGCAACCTGGTATCATAAGGGAGGTGCTCCATTTCCTTTATCATTCTTCTTATCTTTTTTTGTACCCTTTCCAGTTCCATTATATCCTTCTTGAGGTGAGGAGACCAGAACTGTACACAGTACTCCAAGTGTGGTCTCAGCATCAATTTGTACAGAGGCAATACAACACTTACCGACTTATTTTTGATTCCGTATTCATACGTGACCCCCACACCCCATGACCTCTACCCCCTGTTTGGGGCCTAATATGTCTCCTTGTAGACTCCAAGGACCAAAAATAGGATGTGGGGGTGCTGGACCCACCCCACCCCATTTTGAATCTAGTAAGCCTTCTTGCAGCCTCCATGTACGACCCCTGTCCCTCAGGCATGTGCACACATTTCCCACATGCGCAGAGCCCTTCTGCATATCCCAAAAATCAGCTGGCCAGTGGGAAGCGCACACCTGCATGTGCGGTGGAGCGGAGCTGAACGATGGCTCATGTGCCTGCAGAGAAGGCTCTATGTGCCGGCTGTGGCATGTGTGCCATAGGTTTGCCATCATGAACCTAACAGAAATGTCTACCCAAAGTCTCATACAACTGTTCTGCCGGGCTTTCTGGTAGGAGCCTCCTGAAAATTCAAGGGTACAAATTTCACACACACACACGTTTGAAAATTCAAAACAATGTTCTTTATCCCAAAATTCAAAATAAACTAAGCACTCTTTTTGTATTGCAAAGAGCACTCGTTCCAAAACAACTGGGTAGTCTGTACAATTTCCCTTAAGCAGTCATTAAGTACTTAGCTAGCAGCTGTGAAGAAGTTTAACGCCCCTTCTTCTTCCAACAAAGTGAGACACACACACACACACACACATACACGTTGCTCTGCTTTGGTTTCAAAGGCGTGAAAAATCAACAAACGAAGTCCAGAAAACAGCAACACACGATTCCTGAAGAACTGCGATCAGATACTCTTTCACAACGGCCAAACCCACATGCTGCTATTTATAACAGCAGCCCTAATTACTGGAGCCCCACCCAACCACAGGTGGCCTCATTTTCTCTTGTAATAATCCTTCAGTTGTTGTCTCCTATGAATCACTCTATGCATGTGTGGATGTGTCATTAATTCTTGTTCAGAATCCAAGGATGATACAGATGATTGATCTCCTCCTGGGCTGTCTGCCAAACTCCCCTCTTCCCTGTCACTCATGCTTCCTTGGTCAGAGGAGGCTTCGCCGGCAGATTCCATCAGGAGAAAAACAGGCCTGCGGCATCCCCCACATCCACCTGCCCATTCCTTGGGGCAGGAGCTGGGCCAGAGCTAACCAAAACAACAACCAGACAAAGAAGGCCAGTGAGGATTGAGGGTGGTAGTCCTGTAAACAGTTGGGGACAAAACAGCATACTATGGCACAGCAATTGTGAGTATAGTTACACCACACCAATGCAAATTAGCTGCCACCCATTTCACCAGCATATTTTGAACGGGGCCTTGAAGAGTCAAGGGAAAAATAGCTTCTTATCAAGGGCTTAGCAGCTCAAATCTTGTTTCTAGTTGCAAGTTGTGCCTTGAATTATTTCTGAAATTATGCTACCAAATAATAAGATCGGACTACTGACAGTTGCAGGGGCGGTTTGCTCTTACCTGAATACAGGTGGGCAACTTGATGAATCTGGCATGCACACACTTGCTACACTCGTGTGCATGTGCATCCCCTCATGAGATTTTGCTTTTGCGCATGTGCAGAAAGGAAAAAAGCGCTGAAATCTTTTGAGGGGATGCGCTCCGTGAGATTTTGGTGAATTTTTACTTTTGCGCATTTGCAGAAGCAAAAAATTGCCAAAATCTTGTTTGTGCACCCCCTCACAAGATTTTGCTTCTGTGCATTTGCAGGAAGCAAAATAAAGCATTTAAAAAAAAAATGATGGTGCCACGCGACAGACTGGTGAAGACCGCTCTGGAGCCATCACATGCACATTGCACAATCCGCGGGCTGCTACCGGAATGGAGCTCCGGCACGTAGCGGTAGCAACCCATCCCTGGCAGTTGGCAGAGTTAGCATGCAATTCTGCATTCTAACCTCCTCACCAACACTGCTCCTAAATTAAAATTAATTTAATTTAATTACTGTTGTTTAAGGCAACAGGAGGTGACATGGTATGGATGTGACCAGAGCTATATTCTGGGAGTGTTTAGAAATGCAAGCAATCCCCTCTCCTCCCTTTTCCCCTGGTCACTATTCAGCTTCCAGTGTTTTGACCTTTCCTTTGCTGGTTTGTTTTCTGATCTCCTTTCAAACATGTCACCTCCCTCTTTTTTGAAATCAATTTCAGATTTCCAACTAGATAGAATGAAGAACAGGGTTCTACCATTTTATTTGCAGAAAGGGGAGGCAACGCAACTGAACAATTCTGCACAGCCCTCTCAGAAATACTGTTAATGGGCATTTTTTTAAAGGAACTGCAGCAATTGAAATGTTCTTTACAGAAATATGCTGAAAATAGTGACAGATGTCAATTTCAATCCATTTTAATTAGTCCATTCTATAGGGCTTCTTTAGTTGCACAGTTGTAGCAGAATCTGTCTTCTATTTCTGTCCTGGGGCGTCTTTCCATGTATTTCTTAACTTCACATTATTTTAATCTACAATTGGGGGTAGACAGACCACCCTGAAGAAGCTCCTACAGGTAAAGGGCCTGACTGAAGGATATTTTTCCTGCTGGTTGATGTGACAGATTGTACTGAAAGGGACAGTAGTGAAGTCAAAGAAAATTAATCATCTTGCTTATAAATTATGATTGGCCCATCACAAATCACGACATCACAATTCAATACCAACACAATAGAGGCAGCAGAGAGATTGGCAACAAAGACAGTGAATTTTACAGCAGCATTGTCTTCTGCCAACTCAAAGAAGGAGAAATAGAAGGAGAAAAGTCTGCATTTTCTGACACAAACCTTTCTATATTTCCAACTTTCTTTCCAAGTAAAAGTATCTAAACAGGACAGAGCTGGTGATTTGCAAAATCTTAATAATTATCTATGTACAAACTTTGTTTAACCCATAACTGATAATATAAATCACTCTGTGACTATTGCCCCTTGCAGAAAATGCTGTCATGTTTTTTTGATGTGTCAATAGTTTTAAAAAGAAGCTTGATCCATTCTTCTCCAATAGGTTATCTTTAAAACAGGCTGGTTGTTAGATTAGCTGAGAAACTTTGGTAGCAGGAGTCAATGAAGGAATTTTTAAGATGCAATCAGTTAGATTTATTTTTTCCTCTGGACAAATGTAGTATATTTTGGATGAGACTCTCATATAGAAACTGTTCTGCCTGACAGAACGGTCATGTAACAAGGCAGTACACAAGCACACACAATGACTGATTACGGAACACAAAATAATATTGCTGTATAAATTGGCTGAGAGCCACAATGACATTAGAAGAATGTTGGTTTACGATCCAAAGGTCAGGGTTAATGGCCAAGCCGACAACAAATGTCTCCTACCCCCTCAAGGTTCTTCAGGAATGCCTCCAAAATGGACTGCAGAAGTACTCACTCGGTTGTTTTCAGAGCTACCGTTTTTTTCCAAGGACAAGTATCCAAAAACTGGGTTTAGTTGTCTCAAGACACAATATGTCAGTTTAGGAACCCTGTATCCTTGTCCCTATTAACTTCAAATGATAACTTCCACAAGAGTTCTCCCACAAGACCTCCCCTTTTAAGCCTGCTGCAAGATTCCCTAATCGCTTCCAGCTGTGCTTTAAGATCTTTATCTGTGTCTGCACAGCTGCTTCTGGTGTCCCATCATTCTACGCACCCTGACATTGAGAATGGAGTCATTAATCACCCCCTCCTCATCCGATCCAGACAAAGCTCTAACTGGGAGTTCCACAGACACTGCAGGGCAGGTTTTTTGCCTCAATTATTATTATTATTTTTCTTTCTATTTACAAGGCTTTTAAACAGCAGCAGCTATTGGGGAAATCCTTTAAGAAGAGAACAAAATCTGGTACCCTTGTTGGCCAAATGTTGCATCCCCCACTAAAACTACATTTGACCTTTCCTTACAGCTTGATCCGGAAGCCCAGCATGTCTTTTTGGCCACCGCAGACAATAGAATGTGTGTCATGCAGATTTCAGTTTGTGCAGGATGGGATTGTATCAAGTTTTATCAAAGAGGAGATCCCTGACGCCTAAATTAAATTTATTTAATTTTCAGATATGCCTGGAGTTCTGTAATCACGAAGCTGCAATATGCTCAAAATTACTGAAACATTCTATTTTTTCCCAAGACCATAATCATTGCAATTAATTGTGGTGTTTACATGTTTACAAAGCTTGCTCATAGAGCTATTACACAGCAGTTAATATCAGCAATGAGAAGCTATTTAGTTAAACTTTTGTTTGGGTTTTGTCTGTCCTCTCTGATTTGGCTCCTTCCACCAGAATAATCATGGAGCCCAATAGAAAAAAGAGAGAATAAAAATAACAAAACAATAAGATTTAGAAGGGATCTTGAAGGTCTTCTAGACCAACCACCTGTTCAAGCAGAATATCCTATTCCCATGATGGTGAACCTATAAGAAGATGGTTAAATGTGACTGAACCGTGCTATCATTAGATAGCAGAGTTGGTTGGACAATATTATCCAGTGAGTATATGACAATGTTTACATGTTAAGCTGGATGGTTTGATTGACCATGGCAAGATTTCATTCTAAGCCCCGTGCTGATTAGCATATTTATAAATAACCTGAATGAGAAGTTAGAAACATGATTATTGAATTTGCAGGTGTCACAAACATGGAAATGACATAGCAGATACCTTGAAGGACAAGAACAAGGATCAGGAAGGACTTGACACACTGGAAGGAGGACAGAAAATGGTAAAAATTGTCACAAAATGTGATCACTTGATCACACAATGCTGCAATTGCTGATAAATGCAATATAGTTGCTAAATGTCCCAAATGGAATCATATTAGGCATTAGTAATTTTGAGGAGAAGTCATGAATAAAAATTTCGAGTCCATCATAACTTCTAATGGTTATTAAAAGACAGAAAATTTGTTCATAACATGCTTGATAAAATAGTCATTTTTTAAAAAAAGCCTAGTTCACTGATGTGTTTGGATATAAGGAACCCCCCCCCCCCAATGCAAAATAAAAATACCAATAGCACTTAGAGCTATATACTGCTTCACAGTGCTTTACAGCCCTCTCTAAGTGGTTTACAGAGTCAGCATATTGCCCCCAATATCTGGGTCGTCGTTTTACTCATTTTGGAAGTAGGAAAGACTGAGTTAACCTTGAGCCGGTGAGATTTGAATCACTGAACTGATGGCAGCCAAAAGACTGCAGAAGTAGCCTGTACTACTGCTTTCTAAATATTGCACCACCACGACTCGTAATATCAAGCCTTGCACATTGAAGTTGAATGCATATGGAAGAAGAAATACATTGTTATACTAACCATGATTGAAGCCCTTGGAGCAAAATGTAAACAACTCCCTTGATATTTGGAAATTTTAGATCCAAATACCCCATTTTTTCAAACCAAACAAAACGCCTCTACTTAAGAACAAAAATAACAATGGAAATTCAAAATAAAAATGATTCAGAGTTCTATAAGGCCTGTGAGAAATGGTTCAGATGGCTACCCAACTCTAAAGACGATAAAATGAAAAATAATTAAAATCTCTTAATATGAATCAAAATAAAGATATGCATAATAGAAATTCGGATCAAAATCAATACAACCTCTGTCTGAGATCAATCCACTTGATAATTACTAGAAACTTACTAATATTACAACCTACAATTACGTCTCACTAACAAAAACAACAAACATAATCAAACTAAGTCGTCACAATCCAAATGCCTGCTAGCTTGCAGGTACTACTCCTCCACTCTTTCTTTCTCTCTTCTCTCTTCCTTCTTCTTTTCTTTCTTCCCTCTTTCCTTTTCTACCCCTTTTCTTTCCACGTTATTTTTGGACTATTAAATATTACAGCTATAAGATTATCCAAATAAGAATATTGAATACAAAATATTTACATATGGACAAATACTTGGAATGTGTATACAATAATATATATAAGCTGTTGTATAATAACACTGTTTACCCCATCCCCCTCCCACTTCTCTTTTTTGTATTCCCATCCCCCTTTTCCCCTGTTATCTTTCTTTTTGTATAAACTAATAAAGTATATTTTTTTTTTAAAAAGAACTTTTCTAGATAAGAACCGGGTGTTCAAGATTTTTTTTGTCTCTTCTTAAGAACCATTTTCTACTTAAGAACCCGAGCCTGGAAAAATTTCCCAGGAAATTTGAGGAACAGTACAAAGGCCCGGCTAGTTTCCTGCCATTCCCCCTTTAATCCCGGCCATCTTGGGCTTTTCTGGGCTGCCAGAGGAGTCTTTTGGTGGTGTTTAAGGAGGCATTGGCAGTCCAGAGCAAACAAAGCATTTTCCTTTCTCTGGGCGCTTGGAGAGTGAATGAACCTCTGCCAGCGCTCAGAGAAAACAAACGCTCCCTTCGCTCTGGGCAGCGACTGTCTTTCTCCTCCTCTTCTTCCTCCTCCTCTTCCCACCCAAATTCCGAACTTTTATTTCTTTCCTAATGGGTTTGCACGCATTATTTGCTTTTACATTGATTCCTATGGGAAAAATTGCTTCTACTTACAATCGTTTCTACTTAAGAACCTGATCACGGAACAAATTAAGTTCTTAAGCAGAGGTGCCACTGTACATGTAAGTGCTATCGATAGTGCTATAGGTGAACAAATCTAAACATCTCACTGACTGTGTGACCAACGATAATATTCCATTTCTCCACTTGCTGGTTTTCTTGCCCATTCATGCCTGAGTTCCACTTGAGTTTCCTCACAGAAAACACTCTCATTGATTATTGGTTGATTTACACCTGACCAGATCAGGGCCTACAACATGAAGTAAGTGGGTGGACAGGAGATGGATGGGGTGGAAGCAGTTTATCACGTTTACCTTTTGTGTGGAATGGAGAAAAGTGGGTGTTTTTTCTCCAAAGCTGCACCAGTTTGGATAAGGTAATGATTATAGTTCATTATTTATGCTTGTTTTCAGCATTTCCAAATCTATTGGTTAATCTCCCAAGATTCTTGCTGAGTGTGCTTACATGAGACAATAAAGCACACATTCCTAGTTTTTAAGTTCTTTAAAGGTCTCTCCTGGGGAACAAATATATCATATTAAGTCCAATTGATCTCTTTCCCTGATGTGATAATCTGATACATTTCTAGTTATTTTGGTGAGCTACGGGAAAATAGGCCCAATCTTATCCAAACCATGCCAGTACCTGAGACAATTAAATCTTGAATCTAATTGACTGCAACTCTGGGACAATCTGACAATAATGAGTCAATGAGTAGCCTTATTGATTTTCCTGGCATTACTTATGCTGGCAAGGTTACGTGCCCAGGGTATCTTTGCAGAGGCTTGGTCAATATAATAAAGATCTTTCGTCTGTTGGCAATATAACACCGTTGTGAAGTTTTAATAGGTAGCAATCACTGTTTTACTTTTAAAGTGCTTATAATAAAGAGAATGCAACATCAGCCATTTCTTGTGGTAACACATAACTTTCCCATTTAAGATCACAACTTTGAAGCATTATGCGGATGATATGGATGGCCTGCAGCATTTACTGTATAATAGACATTGGTAACTACATGAATAGTTACTGGTTACCTTCTCCCCCCTCAAAAAAAAGTCTATAAAAGAGAAGACTTTTAAATGGTTTAAATGGCAGGGGTTCTCGACATCTCATGCCACGACTACTTAATATAGTTCCTCATGTTGTGGTGACCCCCAACCATAAGCCTAGCACCAATTCTCCCTCAGAGCTTGAAGCTGATTGGCAGGAAGGTCAGAGGGACACCCCCACTGTAAATGCTTGATTGGTCGGATTGTAAAAATATGTTCCAAGGTGCCAGAATAGAAGCATTAGTTCCTAACACCATGGGAAATTTGCCTTTTTCCATGGTCTTAGGTGACCCCTGTGAAATGGTCATTCAACCCCCAAAGGGGTCCCAACCCCGAAGTTGAGAACCACTGGCTTAAAGGCAGTGATGTGCTCCTACCAGAACGGTCAGGAACACAGTTCCAGTAGCAAACTTTGGAGCTCCACCCCAGAGCACCCAATTTGCACTGAAAGATGTTGAAACAGAATGCATAAGCCATGCCCACAGCGTGGTATTAAAAAAATGTATTGGTGGTTATTGAAACGGATGTCCATATGCCGCCTCTATGTTGGTTGAGGCAGGCAGGATTCCCTTGAGTACTATTTGTTGGGGGTCAGGGGAAAGGGAGGGTCTTGCCTTCTCTTTCTGCTCAAGATCCCCAAGGACAATTGGTGGGCCACTGGGTGACACAGAATGCTGGCCTCGATGGGCTTTGGCCTGATTCAGCTTGGCTCTTCTTATTCTTATGAAAGATAATTTCTCCCTCTTAAATGTAACTTTCTGATTATAACCCTTATTCCAGTGTGTCAAGTCCGTCCTGATTCTTGTTCTTGTCCTTCAAGGCATCTGCTATGTCATTTCCATGTTTGTGACACCTGCAAATTCAATAATCATGTTTCTAACTTCTCATTCAGATTATTTATAAATATGTTAATCAGCACAGGGCTTAGAATGAAATCTTGCCATGGTCAATCAAACCATCCAGCTTAACATGTAAACATTGTCATATACTCACTGGATAAGATTGTCCAACCAACTCTGCTATCTAATGATAGCATGGTTCATCTTCTTTGCTGGGATTTCATGGGAGAGTTTGTAACAGCCCTATGCATTTTACATTTGTGTGATCAACTAAACTGGTGACTGTAAAATCAGGTTGGTTTGACATGAGTTGTTCTTAACAATCCATACTTCTGCCTGTCAAGCAATACTTTATTTTCTAAATTCTCACAAACTGTCACATAATCTGTTTCACAAGTTTGCCATGTCAAACTGACTGGTCTGTAGTATTTAGGTTATAGAAAAGAACTGTGAGATGACATCCAGAAGCTTTTTCAACTTGTTGGCTATTACTGGTTCTGGAGACTTAAATCTTTTTATTGCTTTTAGCTTTGCTTCAAAACCCAAAGTTCTTTTTCTGACTTTCTTTCTGCTCAGCTACAAAGACATATTTAAAAAATAGTTTTAGTTGATGGTTACAATACACACTGAAATTATCTGTGCAACCTGTCATTATGTCTGAGAGCAGCGGAGCTAAATATGAACAAGGTATCTGATATTATTAAGTTGAATTGAAATAAAAAACTTGTTCTTAAATATTTTATTTTAGCGAGACATCTCTGTGCCAATAGATTCCAACATATATACAATGGTACCTCGGTTCTCGAATGCCTTGGTTGTCGTACATTTTGGATACCGAACAAAATTTTCAGCAAAAATGTCCTTCGGTATCCGAACAAAAATTCGGATACCGAACAGCCACAGAAAATTTTGTTAATTATTCAAAATGTTACTGCCGGGGGCGTCTGCAATCCTGACAGTTTCGGGGGGCTCCTTTCCTCAATGCTTCGTCTTCTTACCTGTAGGCAGCTGCACCAAGTTTCTCCTTCCCGGCGGCGGCAATGGCGGCAGCTTCCCTTCGAGGAGCAACAGCACCGGGAATGTCACGTGATGAAGGGAAGCCGCCGGAGCCATCTCAGCAGTTGCCGCCGCTCCAGCAGCTTCCCTTCATTACATGACATTCCCGGCGCTGTTGCTCCTCGAAGGGAAGCTGCCGCCGTTGCCACCGCCGGGAAGGAGAAAGTTGGTACAGCTGCCTACAGGTGACAAGACGAAGCACTGAGGAAAGGAGCCCCCCGAAGCTGCCGGGATTGCTGCCGCCCCCACCCTTCCTGCAGCTCGGAGCTCTTAGACTAAAGAAAATAGATTTAATTGGTTCCCAGCGAGTCAACAGGGGCTGGGAACCAATTAAATCCATTTCCATTATTTCCTATGGGATAAATTAATTCAGTACTCGACCAAATCAGTTCTCAACCACACTTCTGGAACGAATTGTGGTCGAGAACAGAGGTACCACTGTATCACATTACATAGGATTTAACTGCAATGTTGTCATTATTTTTCAGTTGACTTCAGAAAAAGTGCTACTGATGATAAACAAAAATGGTATAGAGTATCTTATGAAATAGGGTAGAAGTTTTTAAAGACACTGAAAACAAAGTCTAAATTTAATATTTTTTCCCCACTGATTTTGAAGAGCTTGAAAAATAAACACTGTAACTTTCACTAGACATTTTTCTTGGCTGTTTATTCACTGAACACTCATTTAATGGTTCTGGCAAGCTATTTTTCTTGGAAAGGTGAAGCCAAATCCGAGAACACATCATAACCATTTATTGGGGACAAAAGCATGAAAAGATTGCACTAGTGAGAATGACTCTCAGTTTTCAGATCTGGTCATCTGCAGCTTCAGCAGTGCCTGCTTTGGTGTTAATTAATTGGTTTGTTTTTCTCCATTGATACCAATCAGCAGTAACTTTATTTCCAAACACTAGAGATCGAGATATTCAATTACTCAGAATTTACTAATTAATTAGGAAGCAACAGGTCCATCTCTGTTTCTTGTACACTCAATTTCCAGAGTCTGTAGAGTCAGAATTTTAAAGATTGGATATAAGCAGTGATGGGCTCCTACGGGAATGGTCAGGAACGCAGTTCCGGTAGCAAAATTTGAAGCTCCATCCCAGAGCACCCAATTTGCACTGAAAGATGTTGAAACAAAATGTATAAGCCAGGCCCACAGTGTGGTAGTAAAAATTTCGGTAGCCCAAAATTTATATAAGAGTATAGTTGATATGGATTCCTGCTCTTGATGTCTTCAAGCACCCCAGTTTCCTGGTTTTCTGAACTGATATATCATATTGATACTGTCATCTGGAATTGAAACTGGAAGTACAGTGGTACTTCTATTTATGAACTTAATTTGTTCCGTGACCAGGTTCTTAAGTAGAAAAGTTTGTAAGAAGCCATTTTTCCCATAGCAATCAACATAAAAGCAAATAGTGTGTGCAATTGGGGAAACCACAGGGAGGGTGGAAGCTCTATTTCCTCCCAGGAGATTCCTAGAGATGTCCCACAAAGGCTTCTCCCCACCTTTTCCAGTCCTGTTTCCCCCCAGGAGATTCCTAGAGATGTCCCACAAAGGCTTCTCCCCACCTTTTCCAGTCCTGTTTCCCCCCAGGAGATTTCTAAAGAGGCCCCACGGAGGCTTCTCCCTGCCTTTTCCGGTTACAGTTTCGGAGGCTCGGGTTTGTAAGTGAAAAATCGTTCTTGAGAAGAGGCAAAAAAATATTGAACACCTGGTTCTTATCTAGAAAAGTTCATAAGTAGAGGCGTTCGTAGGTAGATGAACACCTAGGTACCACTGTATTCTACTGTATATTTAAAGACCAACAGGTTAACATTGGAGGTTTAAAGTAAAAGATGACATTATAGAGCACTATCATTTATTTAGTTATCCTTAACTTACTCTAACACTTGTTTCCTAGTACATGGGTTGGGCAGGATATCATTCCTAGAATAAAATATGTCCCTGATATTTCCCTTGGTATTTATCTGGCCGCCTGTCCTGTTTGGGTTTCTTTTTAAAGATTGTTTAATTGAAATAATTAAATAGAAAGATAGCATACTACAAAGCAAAATATCAGCCTCTAATATCATATTTACTTTTAGAAATGTCTTCGAGTCCCTGGTGGTGCAGTGCTATTTAGAGGGCTAAATTTAGTTTCTGATCAATGAGTGCTTTGCGACAAACCAGGTCTACTGTGAAAGTTGTTTTGTGAACAGGTCCTGTCTCTCAGGGTGGCCATTTTGTGAGTCCAAGCATTCTCAAATGCCAAATGTCTTTCCAACCCAGAAAGGTTGCCTAACCTTTCTTAGTTCACGACTTCAAACAATCCTCAAGGAGTCCAGGAAATATCAAAAGACCACACAAGAAACCAAAGAAGATCCAGGCAGAAGTAAAAATCGATCTAAAAGAAGGGAGGGAGGAAGAAAATACAAGAAGCTATAAGGAAGAGCAAAGAAGACTTAGAGGTCATTTGGTTTGGTCCTCCTTTTGCAAACCTGAAGCTGGAATTGCTGATTGAAAATTCCAAAACATCTTTTGAGGGTTAGGGATGGGGGGAAGCCAAGGAAATGTGGTTTTCCAGATGTTAATAAACTCTCAGCATCTTTTATTTATTTATTTAATTTATTTATTTTGTCCAATACACAATGAGGGTTTTAGTGGGTTTATATCTATATACACTGTTCTGTCTGGGTTTTCCCAGACCTCCACACCCACTGAAAAACAGCCAGACACTCTGGTAAAATCCAAAAGTAATTTATAGCAGGAAAAAATAAGCACAAAGGAAAACCTGTCTTCACAGCAGACAGGTTACAATACTTTACAACAGGGTCCTGATGTCCAGTCAATTCCAAAAGCTTCTTGCTGGCACACCCCCCCAAGGTTTCAAGAGTCCAAGGCACAAACCAGGATTGTAGCCACCAAAGTTCACAAACAGGTCTCACGAATCTCCAAGATAAAACTCCACAAGCCAGGAAGGGTGGGGCCGCCTTTTATCCTTTCCCAAGCACCACACCCAAACCCAGCTGCGACCCCTAATGCTGGAAATATCTGGCCAATTGCGTTCTTCTCTCGTTAGCTCTCCTCTGTCGCATATCTATGAAGTCACTAGCATCTTCCCCCAGGGAATCCAGGCTGCTTGCTGGGGAGAGCTCCCCCTGGTGGAACTCTGGCTGTCCTTCATCTTCAGCCTGGGATTCAGCTTCTTCATCAGTCTGTCCCTCCTGGTCCTCAGCCTCTGAGCCGGACACCGACAGCAAATCAGCCATTCCCGGAGGGGTCCCAGGCTGAACCACAACACCATCCCCCCGCGGAAGGCCCCTCCCCACCTGCCAGCGGAGAGGACGCGGTTTCTGAGGGAACTGGGCGTGAAAAGCCCGAAGAAGATCGGGAGCGTCCAACAACGCCGCTTCCACCCAGGAGCAATCATCCGGATCCCCCTCTACCCATTGCACCTTGTACTGGAAACACCCATCCACCCAACGGGAATCCACAATGTCATGTACCATAGCTTCAGGGAGGTGATCACGAACACACGGGGCAGGAAACATGGGAACATTGGGACGGAGCGGACAATCGGGAGGGACAGGGACTAGCAGCGAACGGTGAAACACAGGGTGAACCCGCAAATTGTCCGGCAGGGTGAGCCGGTAAGCTACCGGATTAATCACCCGCTCAACGGGAAAAGGACCCAGAAACCGGGGATCTAGTTTGTGCCGGGGTAGTTCAGAGGCTACATATTTTGTGGACAACCACACCTGATCCCCCACCACCAAGGGGGGCACATCCCGCCTGGAGCGATCAGCCACCCTCTTGTAGTCCTCCTTGGCTTTATTCAGGTATCTCTTCACCATCTCGTGAACCGCCTGCAGCTCTGAGAGAAAGTCCTCAGCAGCAGGCACCGGGGAATCTAGGAGGGTCAAGGGAAAGAAGCGAGGGTGAAATCCATAGTTTGCGAAAAAGGGCGTGAGCCGGGTCGATGAGTGACGGGAATTGTTGAACGCGAACTCCGCGACAGGGATAAACCGGGACCAATCCGTCTGGCGATCCGCCACGACACACCGCAGGTATTGTTCCAAGATCCCGATCACTTTTTCTGTACCGCCATCGGTCTGGGGGTGCTGCGTCGAGGCGAGGCACACGGACACATTCAGGGCCGACATCAATTCCCGCCAAAACCGGGCTGTGAACTGTGTGCCCCTATCAGAGACCACTCGATCCGGAAGCCCATGTAACCGAAACACGTGACTGATAAACATTTGAGCCGTGAGTTGGGCAGTGGGCACCCTAGTGCAAGGGACAAAATGCACCATCTTGGTGAGCATGTCCATCACCACCATGACTACCGTGAAGCGAGCAGAGGCAGGCAAATGAGTGACAAAGTCAATGGACACGGCACCCCAGGGTCTCTCAGGCGTGGGTAAAGGTCGCAGTAATCCCGGTGGGGCTCCAGTCACCCCCTTGGCCGTACGACACTGGACACAGGTGGCCACATAGGAACGCACATCATCTTGAAGGCGTGGCCACCAAAATGTCCGAGAGACTAGCTCTAATGTTTTAAACAGCCCAAAATGCCCCGCCACTGGACAGTCATGACACTGGGTCATAATCAACCCTCTCACTGGGCCGGCGGGAACATACAGCTGCCCCCGGTACCGAAGCAGCCCGTCTTGAAACGTCCATGGGGAATTGGGTGTTAACTCCCGCACTCTCTGCGCTACAAACCCATCCCCACGCTGCGCCTCCCGTAAACGGTGACGCAAGTCCACTGGGTCCTGAGTGGCAGCCAACGCTGCAGGGGGTAACACTGTCTGCAGAGGAGCCAGCTCTTTCGGGTGCGTGTATTCTGGCTTGCGCGACAAGGCATCCGCTCGGGGGTTCTGGGCACTGGGAGTGTACCTGATGCGGAAATTGAACCGCGCGAAAAAGAAAGACCAGCGAATCTGTCTCTGGTTTAATTTCCGGGCCGTCTGCAAATACTCAAGGTTCCGGTGATCCGTCCGTACCTCGATTTGATGACGGGCCCCCTCCAGGTAATGCCGCCAATGCTCAAAGGCGGCCTTCACCGCTAAAAGTTCCTTCTCCCAAATAGTATAGTTCCTTTCCGAGGGAGACAGCTTCCGGGAGAAGTAGGCACACGGAAACAACATGTCACCGGGCCGCTGGGCTTGGAGAAGCACTGCGCCAACCGCTACATCTGAAGCGTCGGTTTCTAACACAAACGGCTGAGCGGGATCAGGATGGCGCAGAAGCGGTTCCGCCATGAACGCCGCTTTCAGGGCATCAAAAGCCCGCTGTTCCGCCTCCCCCCAACCAAATGGGACTTGTTTTTGTAACAGCCGAGTCAAGGGCGTGGTTAACGTGGCATACCCCGGAACAAAAGCCCGATAGTAGTTTGCAAACCCCAAAAGACGTTGTACGTCTTTCACCCGTCGTGGAGGTTGCCAAGACTGAAGTGCGGCCACTTTGTTCGGGTCCATGGAAATGCCACCTGGAGATAAAATGTGCCCCAGGAATTCGACGGTAGTCTGGAAGAATTGGCACTTCTCCAGCTTGGCATACAACTGCTGCTCCCGCAACCGGAGCAGGACCCGGCGCAAATGGGTCAAATGCAAGGCATGGTTCGGGGAATACACTAAAATGTCATCAAGGTAAATCACCACAAAATGGTCCAACATGTCCCGGAACACATCGTTCATCAGATGTTGAAACACGGCCGGGGCGTTGGTGAGGCCAAATGGCATCACTGTATATTCAAAGTGGCCGTAACGCGTGCCAAACGCTGTCTTCCACTCATCCCCGGCCCGCATCCGGACCAAATTATACGCACTGCGCAAATCGATTTTGGTGAATACCGTTGCCGTCCGCAACCGGTCCATGAGTTCAGGGATCAAGGACAAGGGGTACCTATTCCGCACTGTGATGGCGTTAAGGCGGCGATAGTCACAGCAGAGGCGAAGATCGCCTGTTTTCTTTTTCACGAACAAAACAGGGGCAGACAAAGGGGACTTGGATGGCCGAATAAATCCCTTGGCCAGATTCTTTTCCACAAACTCCTTGAGCGCCACAAGCTCCGGCTCGGACATGGAATACAAACGACCAGCCGGGAGCTTGGCGTCAGGAAGCAGGTCAATGGCACAGTCATACGTCCGATGTGGTGGTAGCCGATCCGCCTCCTTTTCGTTGAACACATCGGCGAATTCCTCGAGGCAACGGGGTAATTGAATCGCGGGAACTCCTGGGCCTTGGGCTGCGCACACATGTCGGTGATGGTCCACGCACTGCAAACTGGAGAAGGTGACCAAGTTCTGAGACCACACCACCTGTGGATCATGTGCACGCAGCCATGACAACCCCAACACGAGGGGAAAATGAAGCCCCTTGGTAACATAAAACTGTAGGGCCTCCTCATGAGTTCCGATGCACATCCGCACCGGCAGGGTCTGGAAACGGATGGGACCAGCCAACAAAACCCGCCCATCGATAGTCTCCACAGTTAATGGCGGGGTAACAGGACAAAGGGGCAAGGAATGACGTTGGGCAAAGGCTTCGTCTAAGAAGTTTGTCGTCGCCCCCGAATCCACGAGGGCCAACGCGGGGTAAGTCCGAGTCCGTTGCGCGATATGCAAGGTCACCGCAAGCGTCAAATGTCGAGACGGTCCGAATTCGGGAGTCGTGGAGTCAGACGAAAATGGGATCCCCGCCCGACCTAGTGTTGCCACCAAGCCGGGCCCCTCTCGTTTCCCGATCGTTCCGGCGACGGGGGACATCCAGACGAAGGCCCCGCCATCGGAGAGTTCAGGGCAGGAACGGGGACACCAGGGGTTGTCTCCTGTAACTGCACAGGGGACGCCATGGGAAGCACGGGAGGGCTGTAGGGTACAGGAACGACGGCAGCCACGGTGCTCCGCCTCTTGTGGGGACAAACAACAGCAAAATGTCCCGGGGCCCCACAATAGAAGCACAACCCAGCTGCCCGCCGACGCCCTCGTTCCTCCGGGGTCTGTCGGGGTCGGGCGTAACTTACGTCCATCGGCTCTCCGGCAGCAACACGATCCATCAAGCGTGGAGGCAGCGCTGGTGAAAAACGTCGGGGCGCAGGGACCGGAGCCGGGGTGCTTACGGTTGGCAACCCCCGCCGCGAAACAGGTGTCGGCGGGACGCCTGACGCACGGGGGTTGGACCGTCCCGCTCGACGGACTTCCCTGGCCAACAGCCTGGCCTCTATTGCCAAGCAATGCCGCTCCAAACCGTCCAACGTGCCGGGCATCACCTCATGCACTAAGGCGTCCAACATCGTGTCGTATAGTCCATCTTGAAAGGCCTCGATCAGGGCAGCCTCATTCCACTGAACGTGCCCGGCCAGAGACCTAAAGTCAGCCATATAGTCCACCAGGGGGCGCGAACCCTGGCGTAATTGCTTCAGCGCCCGCGTGGCCGTTTGTTCCTGCACCGGGTCCGCAAATTGGTGACGCAGCAAGTCACAAAAAGCATTGTAGTCCTGGAGTAGCGGATCATCCCGGGTCAGGTACGGTGCCACCCACGACGCTGCAGGGCCAGCCAATAAACTGCACAGAAACGCCACCTTGTGGTCATCCCCTGGGAAGTGCACCATCTGCGCGTTGATAAAAAGCTGCACCTGGCTCTGGAACGCAGAAAACAGCCGCCGGTCCCCCCAGAACTTTTCCGGCATCGCCACAAAACATTTCCTTCTGGGCACAGGTGCTGGAGGTGGTACCACAGGTGCCGCCTGGGGTGGGGCCGCCTGGGACAAAACCTCCACTTGACGTTGTAAGAACAAGACTGTCTGGGTCAAGTGAGCAATGTCCCCTCGCAACTCTGCAAAGACAGCCTGCATGTCAGCTGCAGCAACATCCATGGTGACAGGCAAGAACAGGAAGCCGAAAAACAAAAGATGTCCAACCAGGAACCAGCAGCAAAGAGCAAGGAACAAAACAACCAAACCACCCCTCCAAAATGAGCACCAGGTGTCTGGTGGTTGGTGGAGTTTTATTCTGTTCTGTCTGGGTTTTCCCAGACCTCCACACCCACTGAAAAACAGCCAGACACTCTGGTAAAATCCAAAAGTAATTTATAGCAGGAAAAAATAAGCACAAAGGAAAACCTGTCTTCACAGCAGACAGGTTACAATACTTTACAACAGGGTCCTGATGTCCAGTCAATTCCAAAAGCTTCTTGCTGGCACCCCCCCCCCCAAGGTTTCAAGAGTCCAAGGCACAAACCAGGATTGTAGCCACCAAAGTTCACAAACAGGTCTCACGAATCTCCAAGATAAAACTCCACAAGCCAGGAAGGGTGGGGCCGCCTTTTATCCTTTCCCAAGCACCACACCCAAACCCAGCTGCGACCCCTAATGCTGGAAATATCTGGCCAATTGCGTTCTTCTCTCGTTAGCTCTCCTCTGTCGCATATCTATGAAGTCACTAGCATCTTCCCCCAGGGAATCCAGGCTGCTTGCTGGGGAGAGCTCCCCCTGGTGGAACTCTGGCTGTCCTTCATCTTCAGCCTGGGATTCAGCTTCTTCATCAGTCTGTCCCTCCTGGTCCTCAGCCTCTGAGCCGGACACCGACAGCAAATCAGCCATTCCCGGAGGGGTCCCAGGCTGAACCACAACACACACATAGTAAAATACATGATGAAGGTTATAGAGGAGATACTCATAGTAAAATATACCTAAGAAATAATAGAAAAGAAGATAAAGTAATAGAACATATCAATGAAAGAATAGAAGAAGAGATATAGGAATAGAAGAAAGGTAGAGGAGATATAGGAGAGCAATAGGACAGGGGACGGAAGGCACTCTAGTGCACTTGTACTCACCCCTTACTGACCTCTTAGGAATCTGGATAGGTCAGCCGTAGATAAGGGTAAAGTGTTGGGGGTTTGGGGATGACACTATGGAGTCCGGTAATGAGTTCCATGAAGTCATATTTTTTACAGTCAAGTTTGGAGTGGTTAATATTAAGTTTAAATCTGTTGTGTGCTCTTGTGTTGTTGTGGTTGAAGCTGAAGTAGTCGCCGACAGGCAGGACGTTGCAGCGTATGATCTTGTGGGCAATACTTAGATCTTGTTTAATCTTCCACCACTGCTGACCATTGCCTGTCATCATAGCAACATTTGTGTAGCCATTTTTCCCCCTGAATCCTTGATCTACAGATGATATTAATTGGCAGTGGACATCCTTATTCCTATGTATTTTGAAAGTTAGGTGAAATTCTGATATATGATGTATACTATTGTACCTGGAAGGCATTGGAAAATTCAGAAAGGAAAGACGCAGTGCTTAGCATTCTTATGTTGCTAAATCACTTTTAATGGATATATCCTTTATATATTAACTTAAGGGCGGAGGATAATTCAGTTAACAGTGAAAGTAATACAACAGAAAACCGAGGAAGAAAATCAGATTCCTTAGTCCTAATTATTTGAATATACTATATTCACTTGGGTCTTTGCTTATTCGGCACAACAAATATGAGAGAAACACTTTTATTTGTTTATGGGATTTATATTTCCCTTTTTGCCAATGAATGGCACTCAAGAAAACAAATTAAAACAATATTATTAAAATGCAATTTAAAGCATGAAGCAAACGCATTAAAAGCACAACTGTGAAAAACAACAGAAAGACCTGATGGGCTCCCAAATCAGTCAGAAGTCTACTTAAATTTAAGCATGCATAAATAAAAATATTTTTTTTTCTGACCAGAGTAAAAGAGTGCATTATATATTCCCAATACTATTAAGCTTTTATTCTTTCCTACTCTGAGATACCCTATTTTCTAATTATCTGATTTCTGAAGAGTATGTAGCCCAAAGGGCATTCATTCATAGACAATAAGAGAGCTCACTGCATGGGAGGAGTAATCTGATTTATGCAACAATAAGATAAAATCAAATGAAGACACTCCGGCTCACCCATTCACAATAGACAGAAGCTGGCTGCAGATCTGGTTCATTGTACAGTGAAATCGTAGCCCTTCCTTAAATAGGAGAGAAAAGGGAGAAATACACTGAAATTCTCTTAACCCTTGAAAAAGAAACCGCCCCTCAGCCTCTTCCCCAGAATAACTATTTTAAGTTAAAATAAGATAACCTTTATTGTCATTTTTTCTATGGGCACATTAACACCCAATTAAAAATGAAATTCTGTTACCTGCTCTCAAAATAAATTATCTATCTATCTATCTATCTATCTATCTATCTATCTATCTATCTATCTATCTATCTATCTATCTCTGTATTTACACACACACACACACACACACACACACACACACACACACACACACACACACACAAGCTTTTATTAATGGAACATTAGAAAGAGCTGATTTTTACCTATATAATTTGACCAATTTTGCATGAATGATATTATTGAAATGCACGTGGAACTTTTTTTTTGGAAAGCAAATAATTGCATCTCATTTGCTTTTTGCCTATGGCCAGGGGTGGGCAGCAAGCAGGACGGGGTGGAACGCAGTTCCACTGACGGAAATGAAGCTGCGTGCGCAGCTCCAGCTGATCGGTGGCAATCACTTCCTGAATTACCGATTTCTCCTTTTTTCCCTGCTGTTGCTGCATCTGCGTTCCTTGCTTTTTTCCTCTTTCCTCCTTCCTGGCTTGGACGAGCTTTCCTCTCTCCTGCCCGGCTCCCCTCCAGCCTCACGCAGTCACCTCCTGCCTGAGGTGCAAGCAGAAGGTGTGGGTGGAAACGGCACTGGCAGCATTTATGCTTCTGGCAGCACCCGTTCACCTAGCTACCCAGCCTGAGGTGGGGGAAGACTCAGGAAGGAGAGCGCGGGAAACGTGAAGCAAATTGTCACCCCAGTGAGCAACACTTGCAATGTTGTAAGTCGAGGACTTAACAGTTCACTTGAATGATGATGATCGTTCAAGCCACTCCCACCTGGTCACATGACCAACAAGCCACTCCTACCCAGTCACATGACCATTAAGCCATACCCACAAGATAAGCCACACCCCACAGCATGGCAGTAAAAATTTTGGCTGCCCATTACTGCCTATGGCATGTATTCTTCGTTCTTTAAAATAAACTCCTATAAAGTGGAGACCCTCTTGGTCAAAAAAGAGATGTCTGTCTGTCTCTTTGTCCGTCCCTCCATCCATCCCTCTGTCCGTCACACACACACACACACACACACGTCTGAAAAGATTGCCTTGCCTTTTCTTGGCAAATTTTTCAAAAGATGTTTGTGATAATCTCCATACTTGGGCTGAGAGTAACTGACTAGTTGAAACTCACAGCTGGTTTTGTATGTAAGGCAGGACTAGAACTCATTATCCCCCAGTTTCTAGCCCAATGCCTATGTATAAATTTGTGTGTTCGTGTTAGGTGACATGCCTTCATTCACTGGCATGTTCCATTCATTAATATATATATATACATATTAGTAGAAGTAACTTGTCAGTTAGTATCCCTAGTGGGATATTGCACAAAACAGGATAAAAATATTCTAATGATGGATAATGAATTTATAAACCTTTGTCAAAATATTATCATACAATGGAGCATGTCTATAATTCATAATGACTTTAAAAATAATATCCCATATATTTTCATTTTGGATGAGCCTTAGTGTGTGTAGGGGCAGATCATGTAAATTATCAAAGAACATGATACTCATTTAGCTATTTCTGTACTATTTGGGGATCAACCTATATGTGTGCAAAATATTTTCTTACAAAAGAAAATAGATGTTTTCAAATCATGCATTTGAATATAATGTAGCCTCTGTACAATCACCAGTTCATAGGTTTCTATACTAATCCACCTAAATTTGCTGACTCTTAAACATATGAAACAGTACTTCTTTAATCCTGGGATGAATAAAATATAGGAAATGCTACTTTGAACCCAAACATTGGGTTTTATGGGGCTGTGATTCAGATTAATTGATTGTTAGATATCCAGACTGCTTGATTACAACAGATCCTCTATTAAGGAGGGAAAATGGAGACTGCTGATTGGCTGAGCCATCTGACAGCTCCCTATAAAATATCTAGCTGTCAGATTGGCTCTCTACTGGATCCTTGTACAAAGTTAAATAAAGAACTGTTCATCTTGAAACCTGTCTCAAGCCTCTTCAATCACCAGACGTAACACTGATCATTAAAGGAATGCATGTTGGATCTAAAACTAGTATCCTAGGGAGGAAAAACATCTATTACTGAGCAAGAATAAGTGACTTTTGCTCATTTGCAAGCTTTACAAATTTTACATGCAATAATTAGGGGATACACTTTGTACAAATACCAGTGGTTTCAAGGACTTTAGTTAAATTAACTAATGAATGGTACTTCATTAATAGCTTTTGTAAAACTATACACATACACATGTGGTTATACTAAATTTGGGAGCTATGATTTACTCACCAGATAAATTACTGCATTCATGGATAACTTGATTGATTCATTTATTCTATTTCGAAGGCCTCCCATTTTCCAAAGTACTTTTAATCCTCTTGCAAGATAATGCCAATATATAATAATATCTGGCAGCCCTGGGCCACAAGCCCTTAGTATGACTGTAGTATGAGTGAGTAGGGTTGTATGTTTTTTACTTTTGGGTTTTTTTAGAATGTTTTAACCATTGGACTTCAGAACAGATTTTTGTATTTTATAGACATTGTAAGCCGCCCTGAGTCCTCAGAGAAGGGTGGCATATAAGTCAAATAGATAGATAGGTAGATAGGTAGATAGATAGATAGATAGATAGATAGATACATACATACATACATAGATACATACATAGATAGATACATAGATAGATAGATAACCAATCAACCAACCAACCAGCCAACCATGCTAATGGGGAAATAGACTCAAAGTACCGTATATTCTCCTTAATGTGTTCACCTATCATCCTTGCCCAATGCCTGTGTAAAGATTCAGATCGTTAGGGCCCTCCTAAAAGACCATAGAGTCAAGACTGTACTGACTTGGACCGGATGCTATTTCAAAGATTCGACAAAGTGAGAGACATGGTCCATCTGCTGTGTTCCAAGAGATGGTGCTTTGAAAACGATGCCTCATAATAAAGATGGGAAGGCTACTGTTAAGGCCACCTGAACTTGCCAAAACTGTAAACCTGTCCCCACAGAAGTTGTATTTTCTGCAAGAAAATAAATAAATTATAATGGAAGATGACATAATGAGTAAATGATACATGATGATGATTTTACAATAAACAGGTTATCCAGAAATGCCGTCGTTTTGACTTTTTAAAGATTGCCTTCCTCTGAAGGCAATGTACCTGGAGAGATCGGGCTGTCTTCCTTCGTGGGTTCACAAAGAGCTTATCCTATTCTGATGAAAACACTACCTCAAATTGCTCATTGATTGTTCATGTTGCCAGCCAATATTCATTAACAATTTAATTGCTTGAAGGAATTTTTTAAAAATTCAATATACTCATTTCCCAATGAAAGTTATTATTATCTTTTACTACTAATAGAGTCCATTTTATGTGCAGAGAAATATCCATCTGAGAAACCAACTATGTTACCCGCATAGGATGCAGTTGACTCCAACAATTTTACTAATTGCGAAAGGACCACTGGAGGCTTATTCAGGGTCTGACAAAAGTAGTTGGATGCTAGAAAGAAGGAAAGTTTTCTACCCAGCAATTCAGTTCAAGATCTGAAAGGGAGTTAACTGAAGTTTTTTTTAAAAAATCATCGGCATCAAAACAAAGATTAATTTTCAGCCTTGAATTCCTACCCCTTGCGTGGCCAACCGGGTTTTGATCAGGAGCCCCTGCTTATCCTACAATAAAATTATCAGGATCAACTACTACTTTACTAATAAAGGAAATGGGAAAGCACAGGAGAAACTTTCAGCTAGCTTCTTCTCTTATCAAATCAGTTAATCAGTGGGAAGGACTTTCAGGGAGTTTCTGATATAAACATAGAAGATTGATGGCAGAAAAAGACCTTGTGGTCCATCTACTCTGCCCTTATACTGTTTCCTGTATTTTATCTTAGGATGGATATATGATTATCCCAGGCATGTTTAAATTCAGTTACTGTGGATTTACCAACCACGTCTGCTGAAAGTTTGTTCCAAGTATCTACTACTCTTTCAGTAAAATAATGTTTTCTCACGTTGCTTCTGATCTTTCCTCCAACTAACCTCAGATTGTGCCCCCTTGTTCTTGTGTTCACTTTCCTATTAAAAACACTTCCCTCCTGGACCTTATTTAACCCTTTAACATATTTAAATATTTCAATCATGTCCTCCCTTTCCCTTCTGTCCTCCAGATTATACAGATTGAGTTCATTAAGTGTTTCCTGATAAGTTTTATGCTTAAGACCTTTAGCATAAAGGTTAGGTTGTTAGGCATGGAAAATCAAGAACAATAGTTGTAGAAATTCAAAGAGGGTTTGTTTTTATTTTTTTAAATTGCATATTCACCTACAGACAAAATCTTGCCGGACTAAAGCATACTCTGCATAACTATTTGGCAAATACTGAGAAGAAATTAAGGAGGATCCCTCCTAGATTGCTTTCTGCATAGCAACGATTCAAGACTGATGTTTCTCTTGATTCCCCCCTCTTATAACTCAGCCCCAGATGCCACCACACATGTTCAGCTAACATGTCACTACCTCCATCTGTCAATTCTTTTGCCATATAGCACCAACTATTTCACAAGGGAGGGGAATATATATGTTAAGAATAAAGACCGAGACACTGTTTTTAGAATATAAATGGTATCATTTTAAAATGCACACGGACATTTTAAATGCAATTACTATGCATATACAGTGCCATTAGAGTGCTGGTTATTTTGCTATTATACATCAGGATTCAACCACTGATAGCTCACAAGCCACTAATTCCCCCCAGAAGGATTTACTGCAACTTTCATTTACCCCTGAAATTCAGCAGATTTCTTGGAAAGATGCAAGTTTAGGATTAGGGGAAAAAAATAAATTGACAAATGAAAACAGCTCTGAGTGGCATAAATTTATGAAATATAGATGAAGTTCAAATTAATTTTATCTTCAGGAATATTTTGGCATTGAGCTGTTTACAATTTCAATTGCTCGTTTTTCTTTCTGAGATGCCCTCCTTGGGGACAACATATCCGACAGTGTATTTTCTAGTTTTTGTTTATAGAAACCTGCTTTGGAATAATTTATCTTCTATTTTAGTATAAAGTTGGGCAATGGGTACTTATTTATTTATTTATTTATTTATTTATGTATTTAGACTATTATGTAGGAAAGGAACCTAAGGTGTCTCAAACAATGTTCTTATCCATCCTTCTGTTCCATTAAGGAGGACAGAGAAAAGGAAGAAAACTATTGCAGGTGAATGCCTGGCTATTGAGATATTGTAAGTATCAGAGTTTGTTAAAATTAAAGAGAAAATTAAATCCAGAAGTATACAAAGATAACTGATTCAGCTGGATTCATTAACTTCTTTATAAACATAGTAATACATATACAGTGATACCTCGTCTTACAAACGCCTCGTCATACAAACATTTCGAGATACAAACCCAGGGTTTAAGTTTTTTTTGCCTCTTCTTACAAACTATTTTCACCTTACAAACCCACTGCTGCCGCTGGGATGCCCCGCCTCCGGACTTCCATTGCCAGTGAAGCACCCAATTTTGCGCTGCTGGGATTCCCCTGAGGCTCCCCTCCATGGGGAGCCCCGTCTCTGGACTTCCATGTTTTTGTGATGCTGCAGGAGAATCCCAGCAGGGGAATCCCAGCAGTGCAAAAATGGGTGCTTCGCTGACAACGGAAGTTTGGAGGTGGGGTTTCCCAGCAAGGAGAGCCTCAATGAAATCGCAGCATTGCAAAAACACAGAGGTCCAGAGGTGGGGTTTCCCATGGAGGGGAACCTCAGGAGAATCCCAGCAGCGCAAAAACGGGCGCTTCAGCTGACAAAAGGGGTGAATTTTGGGCTTGCACGCATTAATCGCTTTTCCATTGATTCCTAAGGAAAACATTGTTTTGTCTTACAAACTTTTCACCTTAAGAACCTCATCCCGGAACCAATTAAGTTTGTAACACAAGGTATCACTGTATTTACAATACCACAGGTAGAGTTGTTCTTCAACATAGTAGCAGTTACAAGCAAAATGTAAGCAACTTTTAGTTCAGAGTTCAGAGAGACACAAGAGATAGAGTACAGAGGGGGCTGAGCCACACCCAGCCTTCTAGTTTCAGTTTCGATTCTCTGCACAGACTCAGATGTGTTTAGCTCCTATTGGCTGACTTAGTTGCTATGCTTAATCATTGGCTGACCTTGTTAACATGGTTCTCACAGTTCATGAATATCTAAACTGTCAATGCATAGGGTTTGATTTCTGGGGCCATGTGTTAAGCCTTCTGAATGAAAATTCCTGGCAAGAAATGGGTTCTTGAAAGAATGTGTTGGCTGCAGCATGATGACGTTGATCAGGAAGACTTTAACTGAGGCTTGCAGAGACCAGACAGAAACATCCATACATGAAGATTTATACTATGCTTGTTCTCTTTGCTTTGATTTACTTCCCCAAGCCAGTAATCCATGCATCTCCAGTTTTATATGAGGCCTTGAGCAGCACATGAGTGACTATGTACCCCCACCCCTGACCTGAGGATTCAATGGAAATCAAGGGGAAACGAGTCAAGAAGATTATATATATATATATTCATTCATTCATTCATTCATTCATTCATTCATTCATTCATTCATTTATTTATTTATTTATTTATTTATAATTGGATTTATATGCCGCTCCTCTCCGAAAGCTTGGGGCGGCTTGCAACATATAAAAAGAAAACAATACAGTATAGTGACCTAAATGCAATTAATTTAAAACTAAATATACTAATCCAAAATCCCCCATTTTATTAAAAACCAGTCATACCCATTCAAACAGCAAGCATACATGACATTCATCAGCCATGGGGCTAGAGTCTAACAGCCCCAAGCCTGGTGACACAGGTGAGTCTTAAGACTCTTGTAGAAGGTGAGGAGGATGAGAGTTGATTCCAGAGGACTGGAGCCTCACAGAGAAAGCTCTTCCCCTAGGCCAGGGGTCTTCAAACCTGGCAACTTTAAGACTTGTGGACTTCGACTCCCAGCATAGCTGGCTGGAGAATTCTGGGAGTTAAAGTCCACAAGTCTTAAAGTTGCCAAGTGTGAAGACCTCTGTCCTAGGCCCTGCCAAGAGACAAAATGGGTGAACAGTGCAGTCAGGCAGTAGGGAAAGCAAGTAGGATGCTTGGCTGCATAGCTAGAGGTATAACAAGCAGGAAGAGGGAGATTATGATCCCGCTATATACAGCGCTGGTGAGACCACATTTGGAATACTGTGTTCAGTTCTGGAGACCTTACCTCCTAAAAGATATTGACAAAATTGAACGGGTCCAAAGATGGGCTACAAGAATGGTGGAAGGTCTTAAGCATAAAACATATCAGGAAAGACTTAATGAACTCAATCTGTATAGTCTGGAGGACAGAAGGAAAAAGGGGAACATGATCGAAACATTTAAATATGTCAAAGGGTTAAATAAGGTCCAGGAGGGAAGTGTTTTTAATAGGAAAGTGAACACAAGAACAAGGGGACACAATCTGAAGTTAGTTGGGGGGAAGATCAAAAGCAATATGAGAAAATATTATTTTATTGAAAGAGTAGTAGATCCTTGGAACAAACTTCCAGCAGACGTGGTAGATAAATCCACATTAACTGAATTTAAACATGCCTGGGATAAACATATATCCATCCTAAGATAAAATACAGAAAATAGTATAAGGGCAGACTAGATGGACCATGAGGTCTTTTTCTGCCGTCAGACTTCTATGTTTCTATGTTTCTATTGTCTAGTTGATGGGACCTGGAGAAGGCCGACTCTGTGGCACCTAACCTGTCGCTGGGACTCATGCGGCAGAGGGGTGATAAAGGGGTGTTCTAAACCAGTGATTTTCAACCTTTTTTGCGCCGCGGCACATTTTTTACATTTACAAAATCCTGGGGCACACCAGCAACCAAAATGACACTCTTAACACAGTACATATTATACATATAGTTAATAATATAGTTTCAAAATGAATTTATACTCACTTCGTGTGAAACCTGGACCTGTTTTGATGAACACAAAAGGGGTATCCTGGCAGGAATGGAAGTTTGGGTACCCATGTTTAATTTCCCCACGGCACACCTGATCATGTCTCATGGCACACTAGTATGCCACGGCACACTGGTTGAAAAACACTGTTCTAAACTGATAAGTATTTGCATGCTTGGATTAAAATAGTTATATTTTGATTAACAATATGCTTCCCAGGGCAGTCTAATAAACTTTATTAACAAACTGTTAAATAATAACCTGTAGGAAAAAGACTAGATCAGATCTAGATCCAGACCCAGACAGAGACAGATTTTTTTAAATGTACAAGGTGCCCAGGGAGTTCCTGTGATTTTTATTTAACTTTTATAAAGTCTGATGTGCTTTCCCCCTTAATTGTAGAATTCTTGGTGCTTTCTGAGCCTGCTTGTTTCCTTGTGAACATTACGTTACCCAAACAGGTGACATCATTAGTGTGAGCGACTTATATGGATGATATTATTTAATTGGGCAATGAAACATCTACAAGCAAACAACTGAGCTAATAAAGCAGCAAGAATTCCACAGTTCAGCTCTGAGCTATAGGTATTTCCCCACCCAAAAATTGCCCATGTGGCCATAAGGCATTGGGGAAAACAATCTTTATTCTTCAAAGAAACATTGCAGAGAATATTACTTTTGACAGTTAAAAAATGGAAGAATATCACAACTCACCATATACATTTTGGAACATATGCAACCCACGTCTACTCTCATCTGCCTCCATTATGGAATTTTTTTCTTTGGGAAGGTAATGATTGGTCTTCCTTTTCTTTAGTACATGGCCCTTGTAGCTTTGCTGAGAGTGAAATACTCAATTTCTCTGCCTTCAGATCAATCCCTATTCTTTCACAGTTGAACAACAAGGATAAAAAAATATCAGATGAAGCATAAATTAAACTTTTTTCTAAGATCAAAGGTATAATATTGCTATCATCTATGGATATGTACAATATGCTGCACAGTATGTCTCGTTTTCCTTGCACATAAAATTGGTTTACTACTAGTGGTCTAATCTTTCTCTCAATCAGCAAAGCTACAAGTAATTTTAGAATGAAGAAGAATGATTACAAAACTATCCTGACAAAGCACAGAATTACCAATACTATAATACTGCATTTTACAGTCTCTTATGGGGGAGGATTTATCTAATATTAATGGGCACCTTGATGTATGAGTAATCACTGGAGTTATGTCTGAGCAATTGCCTTAGCAGTTTTAGAAGAAGCATCTAAATTAGTAGAAAATTGGATATTATTACGTATTACCTTACTCTGTCTGATGTACAGAATTGGTTTTGGCAATAAGAAGCTTGCCACAATATGTTATATGACACTTAATAAGGTCCTCCACTCCTCTAATATTGAGCACTAGGCTGCAGTACTTTGAGCCAATGACAGAGTCTCTACCCAAGCATAATAGGATCTTGTGTCAGCTTAATGGTGACTTATGGAAGGTCACACAGTGTATTTGGGTACAATATCTTTCAGGTGACAAGTAACAAAACAAAGAAAAATACATGTCGCTGTTCAGCAGCAAGAGATGCTGTCTTTTTACACCAACATGCATACATATGCCTTTCTTGTGCATTTCTGAAAAAGTAATTACACACTTCTTTCTAGCTTCCAATGCATTTCTGTAGTGAATCGATCCGACTGTTTGTTGAACAATATTTATTTTCAAATGTCACATTGGGGTGGCCTAATTTGTCCCCAAGAGAAAGATTTTCTGCTCCTACTGCAAAATGTGGAACTAAAATTGCTTGATTGATGCTGATTATCATATTAAATGGTTTAGCTTTGGGGACAAAAATTATAAATTAAAGTCACATTGTAGCAGTGATTGGTGGCCAGAGATCTTTCCAAGTGCCAGCAATTTTTTTAATGAGATCATACATTTCCAAACCTCTAGTGTGTATCACATTTTGAGATTTATTTCTTCAAACAGTACTTAATGCAATACTGTGTCAGCTTTTTGAAAATTCAGATGCATTCCTGATTTATTTGGACAAACATTCAAAATGTTTAAAATGTAATTAGGGGCTCCTTGCAGCATTTATTCAACCTGGCCATAGACACCAGTACCATACTTTGACTGAACGTCCTGTTGCATTTTTACCAATGGAAAGATGCTTTTTCTTATTCACAAATGAGAAAGACCCTACCATACCCTTTTAATTCTGTGAAAGACAGAAGATCATTGTATAATTTTGCACAATCACATACAAGCTCTGTAGACTGATACTTCTCTGAAGGCCTGTTGCTTGAGAAAATGATTCCTTGTACAATAAATGTTCTAAAAAGAAACTTTAAAATGTAAATGTTATATTCATGTCAATCAGTAGGCTGAGGGAGAGGGCCTGGTCTAAAGTCTCTTTAGCTGCCCGTATACCTACTTTAAGATAAGACCTCACAGTCTCCTGATATCTATCATGGTGACTTGACCACTACATCAAACTAGATTTCTCAATGTCTATTAAGAAAATAAAATGCAAATAATTAATGTGGGAGTTGTTCCCTTTATCAAAGACTTTTTGTACAAATAATCAATAAGAATGCTTTAGGGATGAGTTCTAGTGAGTTTGTTTTTGACTGATTTTATCTTCAATGCAGATCATCTACTGGGTCTGTAGTGACCCTAATAACAACTTTCCTTGTGCCATGATGTCTGATAGGTATTATTGTTCATCTCAATTTTCAATAATTTCTATTCCATGCACACAATTTCTTATCTGGGCAACAAAACACATTCAGGTTGTAATCCTCTGCCAATCTTTTGATATGCCCCATTGAGCACAGCTGGGTTTATGCTTGGATAAACCAGCATAGGATTATTATTATTTTTTTGGTGAGGGATGTTTTCTCAAGCTGCTAATTTGTGTCTTACCTTTATATTTGGTGCAAATGCACATACTGGAGCCATGAAATGATTTCTTATAGAAAAAGGAGCAGTAAAAGAACAACACTGCAATAGAATAATTTAATTTACCTCTGAGACTGCCTTCTGCCGTATGAATCCCAGCGCCCAGTCAAGTCCCACAGAGTTGGTCTTCTCAGGGTCCCATCAACCAGACAATGTCATTTGGTGGGGCCCAAGGGAAGAGCCTTCTCTGTGGGGGCCCTGGCCTCTGGAATTAGCTCCCCCCAGAGATTCACACTGCCCCCACCCTCCTCACCTTCCATAAAGGTTTAAAGACCCATTTATGCCCCCAGGCTTGGGGCCACTAGATCTTAGCCCCCTGGTCAATGAAAGTTTAGTATGTTTGGTTGAGTGAATAGTGATGATTTTTTTTAAAAAAAATATATAAGAGTTTTTAAGTCTTCTTAGCTACATTAATTGGATTTTTAGATGTATTGTTACCATATGTTGTTCTGATATGTTGGGAGCTGCCCCGAGTCCTCAGAAAGGGGCGGCATATAAATAAATAAATAAATAAATAAATAAATAAATAAATAAATAAATAAATAAATAAATAAATAAATAAATAAATAAATATAAATAAATAAATAAATAAATATAAATAAATAAATAAATAAAATAATAAATAAATAAAATAATAAATAAATAAAATAATTTTAAATTTTAAAGTATCCTGAAGAAACAAATTCTTAATTATTTGTTCCATCAATGTATGTGTGTGTGTATGTGTCTGTGTGTGTGGCATGTTGTAGCTAAAATAAAATCATATCTCCTTGGAATCAAGGACCTTGGTGCAGATGTTTGAAAGGTGGAGACTGACTTCACGTAGCAACTGGACAAAATGCTGATTAGACCATGTGATTCATGACTCTGGGGGAAAGTGACAAAGGTTTACTTTTAATTGGGGGTAAAACCAGCGGGAACTCCCAAGAATGTGCCAATTTGATATGTCCCAATAAAATGTTCTTTAATGTTTTATTGAATGGGATGTATTCCTTAGAACCTTGACATTAAGATTAGTATAGTACAGTGATGACGAACATATGGCATGTGTGCCACAGGTGGCCTGTGGTGCCATAACTGAAGGCATGGGAGCCATTGCTCTATGTCAGCTCCAGCACACATTCACATACTGGCCAGCTAATTTTTGCCCTCTTTTTTGGGCATTTTTGGGAAGCTTTCTGAATCATGGGGATGGCAAAAAACGGCCCAATGGGCCAACCGGAAATTTGGAAACAAACTTCCGGTTGGCCCATTGGGCCATTTTTCACTCTCCCCAGGCTTCAGGAGGCCTCCAGGAGACCGAAAATAATCAAATAGGCCTACCAGAAGTATGAGATTTCAGTGCATGGGGGCGTGGGCAGTGCATGATATGTACACTCATGCATAGGGGCAACAAGAGGGTTGTGCACATGCGTGGACAAGAGGGGATTGCATTATAAGTGTGGGCACACGCATGCTATTGCCCACACGTGCATCCTTTTGTCATCTGAGCCAAAAAGGGTTTGCCATCACTGGTATAGTAGATAGGGATTTAAAGTAGTGACATTGAGTTAATAGCCTACAGACAGGGATGGGCTACAGGCTGGTAGGAATGTCGTTCCAGTGTCGGCAATGGCACGTGTAGCTTCACTCCATTGCCGCTGGACATACATGCACCATGCACATGCAACAGGAACAATTCCAGTAAAAAATTACTGGCTTTTTTGCTTTCGCACATGTAGGGAAGCAAAGAACAATTTTTGCTGCTGGAAGGATAGCTGTGTGTGAGATTTCAGCTGCTGGGGCCAAAAGCAGGAGTGGCCTGCCCAAGCTCCGGCCTCGTGGCCTTCTTCTGCTTTCCCGCGGCACAGGAGATTAGATTTATTGGATTTATATGCCGCCCCTCTCCGCAGACTCGGGGAGGCTCACAACAATGGTAAAAACAGTACATAATGACACATCCAATACCCACCAAGCCAATTACAATTTTAAGTTAAGAAATTCATAAAACAACCCCAATATATATAAAAAACAAGCACACAATCAATCAAACACCAAAACAACATGGGCAAGGGGGAGATGTTTCAGTTCCCCCATGCCTGACGACAGAGGTGGGTTTTAAGGAGTTTACGAAAGGCAAGGAGAGTGGGGGCAATCCTAATCTCAGGGAGGAGCTGGTTCCAGAGGGTCGGAGCCACCACAGAGAAGGCTCTTCCCCTGGGTCCCGCCAGATGACATTGTTTAGTCGATGGGACCTGAAGAAGGCCGACTCTGTGGGACCTAACTGGTTGCTGGGATTTGTGCGGCAGAAGGCGGTCCCGAAGATATTCTGGTCCGGTGCCACGAAGGGCTTTATAGCTCATAACCAACACTTTGAATTGTGACCGGAAACTAATCAGCAACCAATGCAGACTGCGGAGTGTTGGCGTAATATGGGCATACTTAGAGAAGCCCATAATTGCTCTTGCAGCTGCCTGCAGTGCGGGAGAGCCCAGATCAGGTTGCGCGGCCGGAGCTCAGGGTCATCCGGCCTGCTCCTCCCGCCATGCTCTCGGCCTGTTTTGTAGGGCCAGGAATGGTGGTCCACCCCGGCTTACAGACCAAGGTAAAGAGCCATTACTTGAGTAACTAATTACATCAAGCAATGGTTTCCTTAAAAATGCCATAATTCACGTGGATTGTAAAATCCTAAAGAATAGTTTACAATGTACAGTACAAAATCTTAAATAATAGTTTACAATTTACATATGCTAAACCATAATACAATTTTGTGCTGCAATTTTGTTTAATGCAATGTATAAACACAAACAGAAATTGAATATATGAAGTCATCTCATTTAAATAAAGCATTTGTTTTTATACAACGTATTAGTGGAGGCAACCTAATCGTTGTAAACACCACTTGAAACAACAAGCAGGAATTCTCTAAGCAGCTTTCAGATCTATTTACAATTTTTGGTGCCTCTGATGCCTTGAGCCATCTGCTGCTTTCCAAGAACCATACAAAGAGGGTATTGTAGCTAACAATGGTAGGCTCAGCTGGAGAAGTGTGAATTGTATGTAGTACATTAGGCTATTAACTAACCAGTTGTTAAGGCATACCTCTGTTCCTATAGTGTTGCTCAATTACTTTGGCCTGCCTAAAAATGTTGCAATACTACAAATTCAATACTATATGTTGCAACACTATTAAATTCATTGAAACTAATTATTCTGGCAGTTTCCAGAATACCAAATACCACTTCTGATTCTAGTGTCTTTGTTGAAGCAGTAGAAAAACAAAACAAAATAAAGTGAATATTGGTAATTTTGCAAAAATACTAGGCACTAATGGTAATCCTGAGTAATATTAGTTTGCTAAACCCTTACACTGTCTTTTAAAAAATCTGTAGTGATTCCCCACACTGTTCCTTTTCCTGCATATTGATGTCAAATTTTTTTTTTTTGCAACCATCTCTTGTAAATTCCAAAAGGAAAAATCCTCTCTTGAACATCTTTGATTTTTATGCAATGTCTACAATGCACAAAACTACAGCTGAAGTTGTTTCCCTTTATTGCCTTGTTGCATACCACTTACAAAGACAGAAGTGGCTGCTAAAAGGTTTAGGCTTCAGAAAATAGGTGGCATTACAATTTCATTGTCAAGGCTGTGTATTTTTGTTGACCTTAGATCAAGGTTATTTGCTCTGCAGAAATGGCTGTATTGTTACATTGTTCATTTGTTACAAAAGTAGCTTTGCCACGTTTTATTCCATCACAATTCATGCCTCCAAGGTCCATGGTAATTCTCATTAGAATGATCTTTAAATATTTAGGATTAGAGATATTTTGAGCTAAGAGATTTTGACTCGGTGTTCTAGGTAAGATTTCAAGGCTTATGCATTTGTTTCTGTGCTTCTTGCCCAATTTAAATAGTGGATGGAAAATGATTAAAAACAGTGATTATCCCAGGACACTATCTGATATATCACTGTAAGTGTACATTAAGCCACTTCTTCAAGATGCAGTAGTCATCAATTAGAATGGGTTTCAGTTATCAGTAGGGAGGAAAACTGCCTATTAATGAACCTTTTAAAGGAAGAAACAAATCATTGCTGAGATTACATAATGACTTCAACTAAACCAAAGCAGACTGGATGTTAGGAACAGGAGAGAAAAAAGCAACCGTGCTTTGGAATTGCTGGTTGGTTCTAGGATGGCAGCTCAGTTCCTTTAGAAGATGTATTTCTTGTTGATTTATTTGTTGCTTAACTGATTTAGGATATATTTCACGGTCTGGAGCTTTCTGTTTTAAATGTAATCCTTTAGGACAGTTCTTAGATCCACATATGGTTTATGTGGTGCTTAGTTTCCTTGGATACATGGAGCTGCAGTGAACTATAAGCTGGCGTGCCTGGAGTGTGTTTGTGGAAGAATAATGTGAGCATCCGAACAACTCTTGTTTTAAATTATCTTCCGGTCTTAAGGTGGCTAGAAATAGTTTAATTTAATACACGGCTCTCTGCCTTTAGACACTTAAACTAAACCCATAATTGTATGGAAAGGAGCTGAAGAAAATCCTGACTCTTGAAATATTGACCTCTGCTAATGTTGTGATAATATGTTCCTGTAACGCAAGCAAAAGGGAGGAAGAAAGGATATTTTCCAATTTACCAGAGACAAGATGCTTTAGTCTTTATTTCCTTTCTTATCTAGGCACAGCATTGGAAAACTTTACTGCTTTCATTCTAAAGACTTTATTTTAGTTCTTAACCCTAGAAAATCATTGGAGATGCAGAAAGACCTCATTTTTGCCTTCCCAAGGAACATTAAAGAAAAAAAACGTGGCCATGTCCTTCTACCTTTGTCTCTAATTTGCAACAGAGACAATTAGCATATTTTTCTTGTAAGAAGACAAACATCCTGCATGGCAGGTAATTCACCCATGCTGCTTCTTCAGGGGGCATACTCTCAGCTAAATCTAAGATTATCTTATCTATCTTCTTTGCAGATAGAAGAGCCACGATACTGTAGCTAATAGTAGGTAAAAAAAAAATCAAAGGTGTCTTCAAAAAGTGAGCTGTCTTTTAATAACATATGTTGTTTGGAACAGGTGTTTACCAAGCTATCCCCCCCCCTTCCCATAGCACAGTGCTTCTCTATTATTTTCTGTCGTCCCCCCCCCCCCCGAAGTAAACATTTCGTGTCCTCCTCAATTCTCGGCTGGGAGGATTGTTTGTAATATTCAGCACATTTTTGATGAAAAAATGCAAACGGCTTATCAGCATGATAGGGGGTGTAATGTGTTTACCGTAAGTAACACCTTAATTTATTTGGCTTCATGTGTTCTGCTGCCAACATTTTTAGACGCAGTAAATATACCAATCTTTCCTCGTCTCCCACCACAGTTACAGTGAAGCCAAGCGCTACATATGCTTCATCAGATTTACTTGTCTTAGCTTTTGGGAAACTTACATTTGTCTCATTACCTCTGTCTCCTCCTTTCTTTTCATCCCTGTTAAATATTTTTCCATGGTGTCTCTTAAGGGTTTGTTATCTGCACTTCATATCTCCTGCTCTGTGCTGTGTGCTATTGTTCGGTGCTAAAAAACCCTATTTCCTGCGGCAAAAAATAGCATGTCCATGTACCCCCTTGGCAACACTTTGTGCCCCCCCCCCACAGAGAGGCCCACCCCACTATTTGAGAAGAGCACTGTCTTAGCAAAACCTCTCTGTTTCTGTTTGTCATTTTGGTTGGAGCTTCTAATTGCCCAAGATTTTTCTTTCCTTCTTTGGGGCCCAGCAGGAGAGTGCCGGCAACAGCGGCATCGGGCAGTAGCCAGGGGTAGCTGCGAGTGGGAGCTCCAGGTTGGAGATACCGGCACCGGCAGCACCCCGCCCAGCTGGAGCTTCCCTAGGAGCTTTGCGGCACACCTGACCATGTCTCGCGGCACACTGGTTGGGAAACGCTGTTCTAATTCAGTATTCCACTTCTGAGTTTTTAAAAAAAAATCAGTGCCTTACTTTTGTGTTAGAAGATTTAAGAAAAAGCTAGGAAATCAGCAGTTTTGAGCCGCCCCGAGTCTATGGAGAGGGGTGGCATACAAATCTAATAAATAATAATAATAATAATAATAATAATAATAATAATAATATAGTTTTGACTTTACTGAATGTAGATAGTTTTTGCAGTTTAAAATGTTCAGTTGTTGCTGCAAAATTTTGAAAGAAGTAGAAGAAAAGATACGTTGTATGAGATTATAACAGAAGGAAACAAGCATCTACAAATATTATGTAATAAATTATAATAAATCAGGCTGGCAACATGCCAAAAATTAAAGGAAATTAATTTAACATCCTTTAAATATGAATAAGTAATAAACACTGTTATGCACTGGGATTCTTATTTCATTAACATTTGCATATATATTAGCAGCTTTTTGTGAACTTGCACAAATGACATCAACCTTGAACAAAACCTAATGTATTAAGAAAGGAAGAAGTAAGTCTGTTACCACAATCTTCTTTCTTCTGTTAGAACAGAAATGTCATTCAAAGAGATATAGAGATTTATTTTTTTTTGCAGTAATCCAGGTTGGAATACTTCAGAAAAGATGTCAGCTGTGGATGAGGGAAATTTCACACAAGTCCAGTATGCCAGTTATATCTGTTCCTAGTTCAGAAAGCCCTTCAAACACACATTCATCCTTTGGTCACCTCATGATTGGATTATTGTAATGGGCTATACATGCAACCTTCCTTGAAGACACCTTGAAACTACAGCTAGTTATGAATGCAGTGGGGCAGGAAGTGATGGACATGATACTGTATACATAGGTTTGCCATTGTGAACTGCATGGGTGATATTGGTCAGGCTACAATTTAAGGTGTTGATTATCACCCATGAAGCTCTTCCTGCCATAGACCCTGGCAACTTGAGGAACCTCCTGTCGCTACATGTTTCCACTTGTCCATCTAGGTCACCAAAAGTGGGTTTATTCTGGATCCAATCAAACAAACAATATCATCTTGCATAATCAAGGAATGATAGTGGTTTCTGGTCTATGGAATGTCAACCCTGAGATCAGTAGTGATTTCCCCTTAAAGTACTTGACATTTTGCTAACTGTAAAAAACTTGGTGGTTTTCCCAGGCCTTGGGAGGGGACAGTGGTCAAAACCTTCTGGGTTTTGGTTTTTATGGGTGTAATGGAGTTGGTATTCTGAGTGGCTATATTTTTTCTTGATATATATTTTTTCCATTCAGTTGTAAGCCAATCAGAATGGTCAAGAAGTTGGAGGGTCTTAAAAATGAATGACTGAATATAGAACTGACTGATTATTTCCTGTAATCTGGTTACAATGCTTCTGTTAATGTGGTGGAAAATTCTTTTGGTCTTTTTAATTACTGATTCACATTACTTATTTATGTTCACCTGGTGATCTTCTGGGAGCTTTTATATGCTTTCCTACCAAGTTAGGCATACCTATACCAAATTTATACATATATGTATATTACATTCATTATGCATTGTCAGAAATTCAGGCTTTTAGGCAATGGAAGGACTGTAGAAACTAAAAGAACAAAAAAGATATCCATTGCTTGCTATTTAGATTCCTAATGACTGTGTTGGACAATAGGATAAAGGACATAAAGACTTAATAACTTCTAAGGTTCATATTCCCTTCATGTGCTCCAACATATAAATGTACAGTACATCAATTTCTTACTTCCAACATCTCTTCAAGAGTGCGATAATGATGTTTTAGTAACAGCTTGGTTGTACCATCTCTTTTGTTAGAAAGTATTTCATCCTGACAAATATTTTCTTTTGCATTTCTCATGTACTCTGATGTGCTTTAATCTGATATATAATCTTCCCCATCTACTGAGACTTCAATATATGCTTACTTGTCTTTAAAGGTCCTTGGTTATCTTCAGTTCACCTTTTCCAAAATCCATTTACCATTTATTTGGCCAAGAATGTTTCTGTCTGGGCTGCTTTTCTCTTTTTCTGCATGAAAAGGTAGAAAAGGCATTCACTGATCTACTTAGCCCAATTAATGGTTCAATTTCTTCAGAAGAACAGATTTCCTGCTGAAAACGTACAACTGTCCTGTCCTTAGCCAGATTTTTCTCACCTAACTGCTCTGCATCTATCGTTTCCAATAATTGTTGTTAATGCTCTTATTTTTCTGTTTAAGATTCCCTGGGCATCAGCAATGTCTGATTCTTTGATTTCTATGGAAATTATTTGGAGCAAGTAGAACAATGAAAAAAACCCTGCAAAGACTTAGAACAGGAAAACATTCTTTGCAGAGAGTAACAATGAAAGAGCCTGCAAGGTAAGAGCTGGGAAGATCATTAGCATCTAGTTAGGGCTGGGGAAAAAAAGCTACATTCAGAGTATAAGATGCAGCCAAATTTCCAGCCTCTTTTAGGGAGGAAAAAGGTGTGTCTTATGCTCTGAAAAATATGGTAAATGCTAATCATTCATCTTTGAAACATAGAAACATAGAAGACTGGCGGCAGAAAAAGACCTCATGGTCCATCTAGTCTGCCCTTATACTATTTTCTGTATTTTATCTTAGGATGGATATATGTTTATCCCAGGCATGTTTAAATTCAGTTACTGTGGATTTATCTACCATGTCTGCTGGAAGTTTGTTCCAAGGATCTACTACTCTTTCAGTAAAATAATATTTTCTCATGTTGCTTTTGATCTTTCCCCCAACTAACTTCAGATTGTGTCCCCTTGTTCTTGTGTTCACTTTCCTATTAAAAACACTTCCCTCCTGGACCTTATTTAACCCTTTAATATATTTAAATGTTTCGATCATGTTCCCCCTTTTCCTTCTGTCCTCCAGACTATACAGATTGAGTTCATTAAGTCTTTCCTGATACGTTTTATGCTTAAGACCTTCCACCATTCTTGTAGCCCGTCTTTGGACCCGTTCAATTTTGTCAATATCTTTTTGTAGGTGAGGTCTCCAGAACTGAACACAGTATTCCAAATGTGGTCTCACCAGCATTCTATATAGCGGGATCATAATCTCCCTCTTCCTGCTTTGAACTCTGAATGTTGCTGAACTTTAATTCCCAACCGCTCTGGTTAACAAGGTCGGTGTTTAGAGATGCTAGGACTTATAACCCAGCATCAGTTAGAAGACTTAGGTTCCTCATTCCAAGGGTAAATTTGATGGGGATATAATATCAATTAAGCAGCTGGATCCACACATTTGTTGCAAATTGAATCATGATATTGAATATTAACTTCTGATACGTTATATATATATATAGTGGTGGAGAAACAACATACATGAGAGGTCCAGAAAACTGTACGGCTGTATTAACTCAAAATAACTTAATGAACAATTAGTACACACATTGGTCTAAGGAAACAGCTTGCAATTCATTTTGTACAACAAAAACATTGCTCAAAGTTAAACAAACACCATTTGGCGTGATGGTGAAATGGGTTTGTTTTTTCATTTGTTCAATTTATAGGCTATTTTTTCAAGGTTGCTGTTCCCAAAGCCACATATAATAAAAATTAAAATAGTGTCAGCAATAAAGCAATAGCAATAAAGTCAACAGGAGATAGCATTAAAAAAATATACAAACAAAAAAAACCCCCAATAACAAAACAGCATGAAATTCTGAAAGGCTACTTGCATTCAAAAGCGTCTTCACCCTCCCCACATTTTGGGGTCTTATCACTAGATTTTAATTTTGGGGCTCATGTCAGGGAAAGCGGTCTTTCAAAATACATTTTCTCTTGTAAGTGAAAAGAGACTCTGCAAATAATGGTTGCTTGTGGCCTTTGGCTTCCAATTTAAATTTTGGTTGATCTTTTAACCCAAAAGGAATTCATGTAGTCCAGATCTGCTGATACAGTAGTAAGAGTGTTTGGAAGGCTACCTGTTCTTTAACCGAAGGGGGAATTCAGGAAGACGTTTAAGGGCAGCAGCTCTTCATGCTGTGCAGGAAAAAGTCATTGTTGCAGGCTGACTGCCAGCAAGCAGATTCTGCCTACAAAATGTAGTGACACCGACAAAAAGCATTTGTCTATGAACTAAAAAGAAAAAGAAAGAAAGAAAGAGCGGAGCAAAGAAGAATTGAGAAGAAGGACCGAATAGTGCAAGTAATCCTTCATCTTCTCATGACTTCCTCACTTGCAGAATTGGTGGAATTATATTTATATTGATTTGGTGAACATATCCAAGCAAAATACACTGTTTTGGTGCAGTAAGTAAAACATCACATTCCTGGGGAAGGATCTTTGGTGTCAGCAGAGTGGTTTGTCAGCAGAAGATGCACAGTTTTCTTTCGACTGCAAGGGTCCTGGAGCTAGTGAGCTGGGAATCATTTTAATCGTTATCTAGAACTCAACTTTTATAGCGATTACATAAAATTGAGCAACTTGCCTAATCTGGTATCATACTCAACCTTGTGGGTGCAGTACAAAACCTTAAAATGTTACTTTGCTCCTCAACAAATAATGCTGTCTACCATTTGTCCTTTTTGTGGCTATTCAAATAATGTGACTTAATCAACTGAAAAAGAGTCCAAGCACCTATTTGAAAACTTATCTTGGTCGGCAAGATACTCCCTCCCAGTCACATGACCTTTAAGCCGCCCCTGGTCACATGATTTTCAAGCCACTTCCACCTGGTCACATGGCCGGCAAGGCACTCCTACCCGGTCACATGACCATTAAGCCACACCTACAAAATAAGCCATATCCACAATGTGGCAGTAAAATTTTTGTCAGCCCATCACTGGCCACAGCCCACTGTAACAACATTGCCAAAAAGGCATTAATAGTGGGTAATCTTGCATAATTTCTTCTCTGATAATATTGTACTTTAACTAGAGCTTATAAAACGTTTGCTAGACCAATTCTCAAATACAGCTTATCCATCTGAAATACGCACTACATATCAAACATTAATACAATTGAGAATGTCCAGAGATATTTCACAAGAACAATACTCCACTCCTCTGCATGACTACATATCTCCATAGACATATTAGCTTGGTTCCTCTTCCACCAGCAACATTGCCAGAAATTCCCTCCTTTTTAGTGGAGTAGTCAGAAAGGGTGTGTGTGTGCTCCATTGGCAGAATACCTGCCCTCCAGATTTTAAGATTTCTCTCTTTCTGCCAAATGGTGTGATTCCTTGCCATTTCTCTTGTCAAATGGTTTCAATGGGGGATGTTTAGCTATTTCCAGTTAGGTGAACTTTTTATACTTATTTATTTTTTCCTCTTCATGAAAATAGAATAGAACAAGGGAAGATAACTAAAATAGAGAGATGAGAGCTAGCTACCTGCTATGAGAAGTATGTTTCTGGCAGGAGGGATGGTGAATAGCCCAAGGAGCTAGAGAAAGGTATAGGAGGCACGTGAAATATAAATGTGCTTTTGACTGATTTGGATATAGGAAAAGTTTCTTTGCTTATTGTGTTCTTTTGTGAGGGATTGCTTATTTTATTTTTTTGTATGTGTGTGTATGTGAGTGTGCATATCCTTCTTTGTATGAATGCATGTACTATTAATGACATGTAGATCAACCACAATTGTGAGATTCTCAGAAGCTTGCAATAACTAAGGAAAAACAAACACTTGAAATAAATCATCCATTAAAATATAGTTAAAAATATACCATGTCTCCCCAAAAATAAGTTCCTGTGTTATATTTATATTTCCCCAAAATAAGACCCTGAAATTAGTGCTTGGTCTTATTGCCATGCACTCAAAAGCCTGATTGGGCTTATTATCAGAGAATGTTTTATTTTGGGGGAAACGGTATATATTTATAGATCCCAAAATATTAATATAATGGGATCCATCTGGGGATGCGGGAGACAGGAGGCAACCTGATTTTAAAGGGAAGGTGGTTCTGTAAACCTCCTGCCACTGATTTATCTCAACAAAAATGGGAGATCACTGGCAGGACACTTGGATAAGTCAACTTCTGCAGCTGGCCCCTGCAAGTACCTGTACATGTGTCTTGTCTTGTGTGTGCGGTGTGTGTGTGTGTGTGTGTGTGTAAACAGGAAAGAGAAAGAGGTAAATATATACAGAGGGAAGACAGACAGACAGACAGATGATAGATAGTACTTTGGTCCTTTTGAGCATCCTTAGTGTCTGTTTTGTGAATTGGGTATTTTCCTGTGTCTTATAAGAACAAATATATGATCTGGAATTTAGCCCATTACAAGATATTTGAGGAAGCAAATTCATCCTCCCGCTAATCAGTTGTCAGCATTATCAAGTGCTTTCCATCACATCAGGCTTGGCTTCTTCTTGCTGCTCTGATAAGTTTTAGTACAGCAGGAGAAGTTAAGACCTGGAACATTGCGCTACCCAAGTGGATTTAAAGCCAAGTCTGATATTACCTCCTCCTATTGCTTTCTTTGATAGGGTTATTGCAACAGAAAAATCGATTTAATAGAACAGTTTAGGGTTTTGTAATGTGTTTATTTCCCACTTTCCATTCTAGAGCTTAATGTGCTGTACATAACATTTCCTCCTTCTGTTTTTCTCCACATCAGTGGGTGAAGGCCGAAAGAGTAATTGAACTGAATCCGCCTAATAAACTTTGATAGTTGTTGTTAGACTATAATCTGTGTTTCTCTGCTCCTCATCCAAAACTTTAACCACAGCATCAGTACACCAGCTATCTTTGTTTGGATTCTTTGGTAACAATGTTATCCAAACCAAGATATAAGTCCTTATTTTCTTCCTAAAGCAATTCAAAGGAAGAGTAATATTCATATTGCAAGCTCATATAGGGGATCGAAAACCAATAGTGGGAAATGATATTTTTTAAAAGTATATTGATGTGCAAACCCCCTGTTTGGTATAGTGACCAAGGCACCAGGCCATAAGATGGAAGGCTGTGAGTTCTAGTCCTGCCTTAGCAACAAAACCAGCTGGGTGACTCTCTCTCTCTCTCTCTCTTAGCTGTAGGTAGAAAGCAATGCAAGACAACTTTTAAAATATTGCCAAGAAAACTGCAGGGATTTATGCACGCAGGCACCAGAAGTTAACACTTACTCAAAGGTACCCCCAAAAAATTAAAATACAGATGTGTATATTTGAAAATCAGGAACCACAATTTACTTGCAAGAATTCTATCCATTTCAGGGTGTGGGATAAGGAAGATCCATATAATGTAGTCTGAATATATTTGATTTTCAGATTAGAAAGCTGCTCTCAAAGAAACAGATGCATATAATGTGTAGGAGGTGTAGGAATCACATTTGTCCATGCAGTTTATCTTTTGAGGTATTTGTGTGTATGCTCATTGAATATCAGAGATCATTGAGAGGAATGAAAACAAATCTCAGAACTTTTTGATACTTCCATTTTCACTTAAACTGTTTGAAAGTCACAGTTGCATTTTACAGCATAATTAGCCTTCAGTCCACAGGCTTTCAGTTCCATTGCTGCATAAACAAATTATTCATTTGTTGTATGAATGCATTATATTTATTTATCTATCTATCTATCTATCTATCTATTTTATTTATTTATTTATTTTGTCCAATACAAATTGAAAGTTAAAGAGAATAAAAAATGTGTAGTAGTAAATATCAGGGAAGGGATAGAAGAAGAGATATGAGAATAGAATACATCAATGAAGAGTAGAGGAAGGATATATGGATGGGAGAAAAGATATATAAAATATAGGATTACAGTGATCCCTCGATTTTCGCGATCTCGATCTTCGCGAAACGCTATATCGTGATTTTTCCCACCCGATGACGTCACTCTCTTCCTTTCTCATCTTTCTTTCTCTCTCTCTTTCTCTATCTTGCTTCTTCCTCTCTCACACTCTCTTCCTCCCTCTCTCATCTCTTTCTTTCCTTCTCTCTCTTTCTCTATCTCTCCCCCTCTTGCTCTCGAGCGGCAGGCGGCGGGCGGGCGGGCGGGCGGGCGGGCGAGCGGGCGGGCGAGCGGTGGGCGGGCAGCAGCGAGGAGCCGAAGATCAGGGTTTCCCCTTTGCGTGGGCGGCGGGGAAGACCCAGGGAAGGTTTCTTCGGCCGCCCAGCAGCTGATCTGCTCGGCAGTGCGGCAGCAGCGAGGAGCTGAAGATCGGGGTTTGCGTGGGCGGCGGGGAAACCCCCATCTTCGGCTCCTCGCTGATCCTTAGCATTTCAAGGATATCTATCTATCTATCTATCTATCTATCTATCTATCTATCTATCTATCTATCTATCTTTTATTTATTAGATTTGTATGCCGCCCTTCTACGAAGACTCATGGTTACCTAATAGGAAAGGCAAGAGCAACTGTTCTCTCAGTTTCAAGCAATCAAATTCAACCATTACATGATTTCCTAAAACAATTAACATTTCAAGGAGACAGGAGATCTCTCAAAATAACAGAACTTAAGCACATCTGGTTGGAACAATAAATTTTAGTAATTCATCCTTCAGGGACACAATTCCTTGATTTAACAAAACTTAAATATTTCTTCAGGATGGAATTTTCTATTCTCTGGTGTTCTATGATCCATGGGATTGTAAAGTGTTAGACATGGCTTAGTGACTGAACAACAAAGAGTAACAAGAAAGCTCCATTGCTTTGCTACCTTCTAAAGGTATCACAGAGTTTATCAGGCCACATATAGTATATGTTGTGTTTGGGCCTGGGCCAGCCGTTGCTCCCACAGATGGGAGAGACGCAGCACAAACTGAATGCGAAAGCCTGGCTGACAGCCAGGAAGATGTGGCAGACAGCCAGGAAGATGTGGCAGACAGCCAGGAGGACGAGGCCACTGGTATACAGGATTCAGCAGACAGCCCAGGGGATTTGGCATGCAGTCCCTCAGAAGTCTTTCGTCTCTGGATTCTTCTGCAGATCAATATATTGATCTGCGTAGCAGAAGAGCTATGCAGAGAAGGGATCGACTGAAGGAGTATTACAAGTCATCATAGTAGCACCTGGGCTGGGTGTGGTTCTTATATTGAGGGCTGGGTGGTGGTTCCCTTAATGAGGGCTAAAGGGATAAAAGGGAACAGAGGCCCAAGGCAAACTGTGGCTGTTTATCTGTGTTATTTTGTGGTTCCTGCTCTGAAGTTTCTGTTCCGTGCCGTTGGAGTTTTCAACCCAGCTTTTTCAGACAAGTGGGAGGTGAAAACTCTGGGACTTGCTGTTTGCTTCAAAGATTCAAAAGGACTCCTAAAACGTCTTTGCTCATTCCAGGTTGTCTTTGTTTGTTTTTTCCTGTGTTTTTGTATGCGGCTGAAGTAAGCCTTGCACTATCATTGTTTTCAGACACTAAGAACTGTTTTGAGTAACCCTTTTTTGTTTATTTAATGCAAGTTTGCTGATTAGCAGAGCACATGTGTGTTTGATTTCTTTTCCTTGGACTATTACGCATTGCCTGAGCCAGTCAGGCAGAACAGTATATATATACTGAAATGGGAGTTAAATGCTCACCTCAAAATATCCTCTAAAATCCAGAACATTAGGCAGTCTTTTTGTACTCTTTCTTTATGTAGCCCGTTTTCTTTCTAGTTTTTTCACCCCATGTGGCCTCACCTGTAAATCTTTCATTATATTTATTTCACTCATCCCTTCTGTAGTGTGTTAATCTGTCTCCTGTAATTACTCTAATACTTTTGAGATGTTTGTTATTATAAAGGTAGCCTTTAGGTATTTTAAATGACAATAATAAAATGGAAGCAGATGATTGTCAAGCATCTTCTTCCAATTATTCTTGACTGGCAGAGATTTGTGCATATATATTTTGCTCCCATGAGTGGATCCCTTTCTCTATCAAATTCGATTGCTTGAAACCGAGGGAACAGTTGCTTCTGCCTTTCCTTATTATGATAGCTCTACATTTGGGCACTACCTGGAATTTTTATGAAAAATGAAAAGTAGGGTAGTCAGGGAATTACAAAAGAGTAGAAGATCCCTGTGTCTCAATCTTTAATCATAAAAGGATTAGGCAGTAATATCTAATCTTCAATCCTCTTTGGTCTTCCTAGTTTCAAATAATATAACTGTACACAATGTCAATCTTCCTGTTTGCAGGCTTCTTCTTCCCAGGATATGTGAAGAGTGAAATTTTGGAAGAAAGGTTCTGGGAAGGTTCTGCCAGGATTTGTTGAAGAGGTGAAGTAGTGTGGAAAGGGAATTGCAATGAGACAGCGTAGGTCAAAGAGAAAGCAAGAACAGAACCCTTTAAAAGTGATGTCACCAAACAAAGCCATAGGACAACTAGAAATTGTCTAGAATTGTCCCCAGGCATTGAATTATGGATATGGGCACTTACACATGTGCGATAACCCGCGTGCATTCACTTTTGGCACCAAAGGGAAAAAAGGTTTGCCATCACTGCATTAGATCAATGCAACGCAATAGTACTGAGGCCACAGAACCAGAACTTACATATCAATATTTCTTTTTCCCACACTGGACCACAGTAATCTTGCTACTTTTTCCAGTGCAGAGGAATGCAGAAGATTTACTGTCTGTGAAACTGCCATGTGGGTATTTGAATCAAATGGCTTTGATTGAGTTGTTTTCAGTAGGGTTCAGCATACTGAATCATTGACTCACCTATCCCGGGAGTAAAGCAATGAAATATAAGCTACATAGCCTGAACTGAACATGTACAAACATTAGAAGTAAGTGAAGTGGCTTAGATATTCTTTTTCTTTCTTTCTTTCTTTCTTTCTTTCTTTCTTTCTTTCTTTCTTTCTTTCTTTCTTTCTTTCTTTCTTTCTTTCCTTCTTTCTTCCTTCCTTCCTTCCTTCCTTTCTTCCTTCCTTCCTTCCTTCTTTCTCTCTCTACTCCCTCCCTCCCCTTCCTTCCTTTCTTTCTTCCTTCCTTCCTTCCTTCTTTCTTTCTTACTTACTTTCTTTCCACTATACTGTAGAACTTTACTCACAAGTAAATCCCACTGTACATTTCTTGAAGTTCATTTGTTGCTTGGATGAAAAGGTCTTGCATTTACCTTAATGCCTTCAAATCAAGAAAAAACTCTCCTGCAGTCTTCAGTATCCTTGGCTGTCTGCTTAAATCCTAAGGCAAATAAGATATGGGAACTTTTCCATTCTATTTTTTCAGAAGCTTAGAAAGCCAAAGAGATGATAGGGGGATAAATGTAATTGAAAAATACTCTCACCCAAATTAGTATCTGCTTCTGCTTTGTTGTGGCAAGGTTAAAATTTTAAAAAATTCCATCAAGAAAGGATTTCTTAGAAATTCTAAAGTTCTGGAAATAAGATGGAAAATAGACCCTTTTTTTAATAGGAAAAGAAAATTTTTGGAAATTGGGTAACCAATTCTGAGAGACCATTAATTAAAAACTGTTTTATAATTTTCTTTTAAATGCTAATTCTTCAATGAAAAGATTAAAAATACATTAGACAAAATTCCCTGTAATTGGAGCTTAGAACCTTCTTCTTAATTCCATACCAATAATTGCATTCTAGCCTCCAATAATTTCAGATTAAAACGAGGAAGGAAAAGTCATCCAACTGACCAAGGAAGAGGAGAAAAAAAAATGCCCCTCCAATCAGACTCCAGTTCCATTGTCTCATTTCTTCCCTGCAATTGCTTTCACAGTGAAGAGCTTACGCTCTCAAACTGGTCTTAGAATGGAATAGAATCATAGGGTTCGAAGGGACATTCAAGATCTTTTAGTCCAACCCTCTGCCAATGGCAGGAGACCTTATACCAGTGAGAGCGAACCTTTTTTAGTTTCTGTACCAAAAGGGTTCATGTGGGGGTATTCTAGTAGTGAGCCGGGGTGGCGCAGCAGGTAGAAGTGCTGTACTGCAGGCCACTGAAGCTGACTTATAGATCTGAAGGTCAGCGGTTCAAATCTCATTACCGGCTCAAGGTTGACTTCCGAGGTGGGTAAAATGAGGACCCGGATTGTGGGGGCAATACCCTAGCTCTGTTAAAAAAAAAGTGCTATTGCTAACATGTTGTAAGCCGCCCTGAGTCTAAGGAGAAGGCATAAAAATTGAATAAATAAATAAATAAACAAATAAATAAATAAATGAGTGCATGTGCCCACAACCCTCCCCTCCCCCACTCATGTGCACTCCCCCACACTGCCCCCCTGAATGTGCACAGGTCTTTCTGAAGCCTGGTAAGTGAAAGTGCAGTCCGGAGGGTTCAGGAAAGCTTCCTGAAGCTCCGGAGTGCAAAAAACAGCACAATGGGCAAACCGGAAGTTCAGAAAATGCACTTCCGTTTTGCCCATTGGGTTGGGTTTTTTTTTTACTCTGGGGCTTCAGGAAGCTTCCTTGAACCCTCCAGGGTGCAAAAGAACCCAGCACAATAGCAAACCGGAAGTGCAATTTTATGAGCTTCCAGTTTGTCCATTGGGGGATTTTTTTTTTGCTTCCAGGGCTTCAGGGAAGCTTTCCTGAAGCATCCAAAGGATGAAACGGCCTTTTCCCAGCCCCAAAATCAGCTGGCCAGTGTGAGCATGCGTGTTGGAGCTGATACAGGCAAAGTGTCATGTGCCCTCCAATATGGCTTCACATGCCACCTGTGGCATGCATGCAGCGGTGGGCTATGAGCTGGAATGCTAAATTGCGCTCGCCGCGGCGGCTTGTAAGTTCTTGCGGGACCAGCAAAATGGAGGTAGCAAAATTGTGCACGGAGCCACAGGTTAAACCTCACCGAAATACGGGTGCGATTTTGCTACCTCCACAGGTGCAGCAGCAAAATCGTGCTGGTCCCGCAAGAACTTACGAGTCATGGCAGTGGACGCAATTTAGCGTTCCGGCTCATAGCCCACTGCTGCATGCGTGCCATAGGTTCACCATCATGGCCCTAGATCATTCCTGACAGATGGTTATCTAATCTTTTCTTGGACTGATGGAGCACTCCCAACTCTGGGAGACAAGCTGGTTTTTTAAGTTAATTGTTTCATTTTTCTTTTTCTTTTTTTAAAATAAAGTTTATTAATTAACAAAGGGTAAATGGGGGGGAGGGGAAGGGGGGTACATAGATTCAAAATGGGTGAGGGTATTTATTACATGATAATATATTTCAGAATATATGTAACAAAATGTAACAAAAATTCAGATATTCACATTTGTGTCTTATTACTATCAATAATTCATTTATCTATCTTATATTAATTAAAACCTATAGGGATAATAAATGTTAGTAAAAATAGTGGAAGATGTATTTGTAGAAAGGTAAATAGAAAAGTAAGATTAGAATTATATAAAATATTTAGCAAAGGAAAGTATAAGGAATAAGGAAAAAACAAAAGTTAAATAAATGGGGGAGGGTAAAGGGGAAATCTGCGTAAATAGCAAAAGTTATCAGGAGATACGAGAAGGTATATTGATATATTATTGGGTATAGCAGCAATATATCAGTAATGAAAAAAAAGAGTGAATAAAGAAAGTAAAATATATTTATATCTATGCAATAAGTATTGAAAAAGAAAAAAGGTATAGCTTGATTAATCTGAGATAAAATGAATGATTAAATTGTGAAATTATAGTGAAGATCGTTGTTTAATTGGGGTTTAAAAACAAGTAAAAAGAGTAATGTTGTCGGAATCAGTTTCTGGTCAAATTTTTTTTTAAAAAATTATTTTTTATTTATTTATTTTATTATTTATTTATTTAGTTATTTATTTTAAGTGTCGGTATTGAAATTGTTTTAATGATCAATGGGATTTTGAGTTCAAAATTTAGTTAATTGTTTCATTGTCAGTAAACTGTTCCTTAGTTCCAGATTGGATCTCTCTTTAATTAGCTTCCACCCTTTTTGGTTTTGTGTGGGACAGCAGTGAAATCATTTAGTGATCACTCCTGATGGTAAGGTAGAAACATAGAAACATAGAAGTCTGATGGCAGAAAAAGACCTCCTGGTCCATCTAGTCTGCCCTTATACTATTTTCTGTATTTTATCTTAGGATGGATATATGTTTATCCCAGGCATGTTTAAATTCAGTTACTGTGGATTTATCTACCACGTCTGCTGGAAGTTTGTTCCAAGGATCTACTACTCTTTCAGTAAAATAATATTTTCTCATGTTGCTTTTGATCTTTCCCCCAACTAACTTCAGATTGTGTCCCCCTGTGCTTGTGTTCTAGTAGGTAAGGTGTTCTAGTAATTACCATTTGGTGTGAGATGGAGGCAGGACAAGATAAAACTTTCCTGGCAATGAAAGCCCTTCCCATTCCACACTTTAAATGAAAACATTACCCTTCATTTGTAAAACTTAGCTAATTGTGGAAGGAACTCAAATATTTTGTAGCATTGGTGGGTTTTATATCCACAGATATAATAATTCTTCACCATGATATTGGAGGATTAGTTCCAATGTTAAATGAACCTAATTTATCCTATCTGGACTAATACAAAGATCAAACACAGTTATCTTTCTGTTTTCACTCTTTTCCAAGGAGCGAAACTATATCCCATCAACATAGTTGTTCATTTTTTGAGAAATAATATGTATATTATAATATGTATAATTTTGGTGAAACAAAATTAAAGCAATGCAAATGTCTACCAATGCAAACACCAATTTAAAAAGAAATATACAAACTGCTAACAACTAAGATAGAATGTACTTATGAGAAAACATGAAGAATGATATTAAGCAAAAATAAACCATCTCTCTCTTGGTGCTACTCAAGAAGCAAAGAAAATAGAAAAAGGCCTAAAGTTGGAAAACCAACAAACAACTAAACTGCCCCCTTGTCATACTTTATATTTTGATAGTCTTATGATCATGAAAAGGAAGGTAATAGCAATTGTATTTTCTACTCTAGTTCCATTTTGCTTTTTGTGTGTGTGTGTGTTTGTGTACAAAATAAGCAACTGTAAATTGTTAGCAGTTCACTTCCATCCCAGTCTGTCAATGTGCACAAGATCTATAAATCTTGCTGGCCATTCATCTGTCTATCTTGATATATCAGAAAGGGCTTCCACTTTTCCTACTTATTTGAACTTTCAGAGCTTGTCCTTCGAATGAATAATGTTCAGTTCACTGCTGTAAAAATAAAATCTCATTCTAGTGGCAGAGAAGAACAATTTGTTGTGCTCTTTGTTAGACCTAATATGTATAAACTGAGTGCACTGTGACACTACTATTCCCCTTTAGATACATTTCTTTATCTTTCTTTCTGAAGTCTTATGTTGAAATTTATTGCATTATAAATATTTTGCATTATTTCATACATTAACTAACATAGTTACCAAAAAGAAGATGACCATGAACTTAAGATGCTTCTTCCTAGAAGATTGAAGTAGATTGAAAAAAGATTGGAACAAATTGCTGTGAAGTGTCCAGCTTCCTTACATGGTCAATTTAGTATTGTCCATGTCAAAACTATTCCTTCTGCTTGTCCAACAAATGGAGCCAATTAACATATTTGTAGATGCCTGAAGACTGGTAAGTGATTAGAAATACTCATTAGAAGCTATACTCCAAAACAAGGTAGGGTCAACTAATGTGGTTATAATCTTCAAAGGCTGGGGGAGTGAATCCAAGAAACTACAGGTCAATCAGTTTGACATCAATTCCTGGTGATATCATGGAAAAGATAATCAACCAACAGATTTGTGGGTACCAAGAAATGAACAAGTCTAATAAATTATTATTATTATTATGTCAGTACAACACAGCAAACGAGATCACTATGTTGGATTTCGTATTTCATCACCAGTCGGGCGCTTCCCAAGCACCTAAATGTAGCGGCAAATTCTGTTTGCCGATCCCAGTAAAGCGGCCTTTTGCAATTGACAGATAGAGATTTTGTCAATTCCGATGGTTTTCAAATGTCCGCTGAGATCCTTTGGTACTGTGCCCAGCGTGCCAAGTACCACTGGGACCACTTTCACGGGCTTATGCCAGAGTCGTTGCAGCTCGATTTTTAGATCTTCGTATTTCACTAATTTCGCTAGCTGCTTCTCCTCAATTCTGCTGTCTCCTGGGATTGCGATGTCAATGATCCATGCTTTCTTTTTCTCCACGATCACAATGTCTGGTGTGTTATGTTTCAGAATTCGGTCAGTCGGAAGTCGGAAGTTCCACAGTAGTTTCGCTTGCTCATTTTCGACCACTTTTTCAGGCTTATGATCCCACCAGTTCTTTGCCACTGGTAAATGGTAGTTCTGGCACAAGTTTAACTATTATTATTATTATTATTATTATTATTATTATTATTATTATTATTATTATTAACAACCAGTTAAAAGTTAAAGTTAAAATAGATCAAGCCAGACAAACCTTATTGCCTTATTTGATAAAGTGACTGAATTAGTGGATCAAAGAAAAGCTGCGGACATAATATACATGAATTTCAGATGAGAAGATAGAAGGAAAATCCATCATATTTGCAGATGACAACAAACTGGGGAAATTGCAAATACTTTAGTACAGCGTTTCCCAAAGTGGGGCCCACACCCCATAGGGGGGCAATTTGTTTTCTTAATGAAGGCAATTGGAATCTTGTTTAGCTTCCTCCAAGTGAGAAGAAGTTCACTTTTTAAATAGTAAAAATTATATGTTATGGGGAGGGGGAGTATCAGGATTTTAAAGATGCTTAGGTGGGACATGGCCAAAAAATGATTGGGAACTACTGCTTAAGAAGATAGACTAAAGAATCGGAAGGATCTTGAAGACTTCAACATTGGGATCTATCCAACAAGAACTCCAAATCTCAACCAACAAATGCTCTGGCAAAAAAAAATTCAAAACATAAAATACAAGCTGAGTGGATATGACCTCGTAGACAACGCTCACTCTTTCAAGGACCATGGAATACTCATCTCAAATGATCTAAGTTCAGAGATCACTGTAATAGTGTTGCCAAAAAAGGCATTAAGAGTTGTTAACCTAATCTTGTGTAGCTTCTTCTCTGGTATACAAAACTTTTGCTAGGCCAATTATTGAATACAGCTCATCTGTCTGGAACCTGCACTGCTTATTAGACATTAATGCAATCAAATGAGTCCAGAGATATTTCACTAGAAGAATCCTTCATGTCAGGGTTCCAAACAGCATCCAAAATTAAATCAGTGTCCAAGGCAAATTATTCCTCAAAGTTCCAATTTATTTATTTATTTATTAGATTTGTATGCCGGCCCTCTCCGAAGATGTTGGTACATCTGGGTGAAACCTGAATCTAAATTCTCCCAGGTTTCACCACCCAGTTGAAAGTTCAAGTCCTTGCCCCCACAACCATAAGTCCATCACATTGTCAAATCTTCTATTGCCATGTTGGTAGAATCCGCCTGACACTCCACTGCTCTGCTTGTAACGTAATATCTTATGCCACTAGACTTGAGATTTTGAGCCTAGACAACTTAGAACTTCCACATCTTTGATCAGACCTAAGCATAGAACATAAAATTATCCACAGCAATGTCCTACCTGTCAATGAATACTTCAGCTTCAACCACAATATGAGCACACAATAGATACAAACTTGTGGTAAACCACTCCAAACTTGATTGCAGAAAATACGATTTCATTAACAGAGTTATCAATGCCTTGAAATTACTACCTGACTCTGTGGTTTCTTCCCCAAACCCACAAAACTTTAACCTTAGACTGTCTACTGTCAACCTCACCCCATTCCTAAGAGGTCTTTAAGGGGCGTGCATAAGCGCACCAGAGTGCCTACCATTTCTGTCCTAATATTTCCTTTTATTTGTATCCATTTCATGTTATCTAATACATGCTTGACAAAATAAACAAACAAAATAAATAAAAATTAATGAGAAAAACAAGTTCCTGCACTTAGGCAGAAAGTATAGAATAGAATGGGACAGCAGAAGGAATAGTTGAAGACGAAAACATCTGAAAAAAAACACAGTTGCCTATCGATGATCAATAGAGAGACCATGCCAAAGTATTATGGACAGTTCATTGAAGTCATTTCTATACCTGGGCTTCTAGACCTGCCAAATAATTTGCAAAATATATTACAGTTTAGGACTACTTCAATTCTAATAAAATGGTAACACCTACATGATAACATGCTGGTTGATTTTGTTCATGTACATGATAAGATGCTTTAGTTATACAGTGATACCTTGTCTTACAAACTTAATTGGTTCCGGGATGAGGTTCTTAAGGTGAAAAGTTTGTAAGACAAAACAGTGTTTCCCATAAGAATCAATGGAAAAGCGATTAATGCGTGCAAGCCCAAAATCCACCCTTTTTGCCAGCCGAAGTGCCCGTTTTTGAACTGCTGGGATTCCCTTGAGGCTCCCCTCCATGGGAAACCCCACCTCCGGACTTCTGTGTTTTTGCGATGCTGCAGGGGAATCCCAGCATCGCAAAAATGAGCACTTCACTGGCAATGGAAGTCTAGAGTTGGGTTTCCCAGTGAGGAGAGCATCAGTGAATTTGCAGAATCGCAAAAACACCAAAGTCCTCGAAACCCCACCTCCGGACCTCTGTGTTTCTGCGATACTGCGATTTCACTGAGGCTCCCCTCGCTGGGAAACCCCACCTCCAGATTTCTGTTGCCAGTGAAGCCCCGGTTTTTGCACTGCTGGGATTCCCCTGCAGCATCACAAAAACACAGAATCCGGAGGTGGGGTTTCCCATGGAGGGGAGCCTCAGGGGAATCCCAGCAGCACAAAAATGGGTGTTTCACTGGCAACAGAAGTCTGGAGGCAGGGCATCCCAGCGGCTGTGGTGATAAGGTAAGGTAAAAATAGTTTGTAAGAAGAGGCAAAAAAATCTTAAACCCCAGGTTTGTATCTCAAAAAGTTTGTATGACGAGGCGTTTGTAAGACGAGGTATCACTGTATTTGTGTTATATATGGCAGAGAATGCACATCTGATTGGCATTTAGGAGGACCTGCATATTTTTTCCAGGTATTTCCATATAGGAGAAAAACCCAGAGAATATAGAAAATGAATCCCTAGTTGAAGGAAGCAATTTCGTTTTGTTTTTGCCGCGGCGGTAGTTGGTGATAGATTTAGAAATGGAGAATTAATCACTTAAATGATTGCATTCATTTTTAAGCACTCTTCACATGATTGATGAAACTGAGTAAATAGCAGTGAAAAGTTCATTTTCTTCTTTTGCCACATGTCATGGAAAGTATCAGCTAAGCAGTAAAACGCACACTTGAGAGAACAATGAATCTAGCTTTCCCTATAATAACTTGAAGGCTTACACAATGTGGTTATTTACATCCTTATAAATTTCACAAAATTCACTGAGCAGATGGTGAATGAAAATAAAGTCTCCCTTTAATTCTCCTATAAACCAACTCAGATGGAAAGTTTTCAGGATTTTGTAATTTATATAAAAATCACAACATAGGTGAAAGTGGTAGCAAATAAACAGGGAATTCATACGAATAATTATTTGAAAATAATAAACTAATGAGACTTAAAAGAAAGGAAACATCCATCAGACAGATGAACTTACAGAATATTTCATTCATTCAGATCTAGAATGTGTTCTTTGAGTGTTCCCTTTATTTTTTTTGAGCAGTGTATAAGGGCAGCTTTTATCTTGTATTTAAAATTCTGAGAATTGAATGGAACCACCTTGTACTCTGTCCAGAAGTCTATAATTTCATTACCACAAGACCTTAATAAAGAAGTTGAATGCTGGGAAAAACCCCCAAAGAAGTACAGTGGTACCTCATGATACGAACTTAATTGGTTCCAGGAGGAGGTTCATAAGGTGAAAAGTTCATAAGATGAAACAATGTTTCCCATAGGAATCAATGTAAAAGCAAATAATGCGTGCAAATCCTTCAGGAAAATCCCAAACTTTAGAAGGGAGGCGAACAGAGGGCAGGGAGAAGCAGTTAAAGGGGGTGGGTGGAAGAAGCAAGGCTAGGCTAAAGGGTGAGTGGGAAGGAAGAAAGGTAAGGGGGACGCCCCTCCCTTTTCTTTCTTCAAAAGACACCCTTTCAGTGCCTCTGCAAACACACTGTTCTCCTAGTTATTTAAATGCAGTCATTTCCCTCTCCAAGCGGCCCCTCCCTTTTCTTTCTTCAAAAGACACCCTTTCAGTGCCTCTGCAAGCACGCTGTTCTCCTAGTTATTTAAATGCAGTCATTTCCCCCTCCAAGTGGCCCCTCCCTTTTCTTTCTTCAAAAGACACCCTTTCAGTGCCTCTGCAAGCACGCTGTTCTTCTAGTTATTTAAATGCAGTCTTTTCCCCCTCCAAGCCACCCCTTCCTTTTCTTTCTTCAAAAAAAAGGGGGGGGGAAAGAAACCCCTTCATCTCAGCAGCAGCGGCTTGGGTTCGTAAGGTGAAAATAGTTTGGAAGAAGAGGCAAAAAAATCTTAAACACCGGGTTCGTATCTTGAAAAGTTTGTTAGAAGAGGCGTTCGTAAGATGAGGTACCACTGTATTAGCAAATGTTAGCCTTGTTCCCAATGAGCACTGATAGTACAATTACAAATGAGCTGATTGACTGGCTACTCATAATCTCAGAAAACCTGTCACTCCACTGACTGCCTTCACACTCCTCCTCCCACTCCCTGCCTTTAGGATTCTTACTATAAGAAACTGAAGTTGTACATTGTCTGTAACTGCCCAGAAGAAGGAGAAAGCCTCTGGAACTGTAAAATACTTGGAATGATTATGAAACACTTCCAAACTACCTCTGTTTTGACACCAGACCTCCATTTCAGTTTGAAAATAAATTTCAGTGAGAAACCTTTCAGTGAGAAGCCAACTCGTTGCCGACTCAGAGGGCTCCTTTGAAACTTTGCCCAGCCCTATAAAATATAAATATTAGGGTTAGTTTGGTTCCACCAAAGAACAAAGCAGCAATAGCATGTTCCAGTGTGCCTTGCTATAGTCCAAATTAAGTGTTGGGAAAATCTAATTTCTTTCATCAGAATGATATCATGATGCCAAGCTTGCATCAAGCTTCTCCCTTTGGGGCATGTGTACCATATCCCAACACATGTAGAAGAAAGGCAGGATAGGTATAGCTATGCTGCAAAATTCTTTTTATCATTTTAACCATCTGTGCCCCAATATCCATGCCAAAATCTTAGCAGGAGCAGCTTATTAGTCTTTTGGCCATGCGGTTCCTCAGTTGAATGTTCACCGGTTAATTTTTCTGATAGCTCTAAATTCTTGGATACTGGAACATCTAATTTCTTTTAGGATGCTTTATTTTAGAAGAAGTTCAATTGCTTTTTTGCTGACAGTTCCAAAGTCATCCGACAGATGGGTGGTTGAACAACTAGCCTTGTGGTGCAGCCAGAACAATCTTGAACTAAACCCACTCAAAACTGTAGAAATGGTTTGGATTTCAGGAGAAACCCTCCTATAGTACATAGTTTCAACAATAGAGACCTTCAAGTGTCTAGGTTCGACCATATCTCAACATCTAAAACGAACACCTAGCATCAAATATGTCATCAAAAAAGCACAACAAAGAATGTTCTTTCTGCACCAACTCAGAAAGCTCAAATTGCCCAAGGAGCTGCTGATTTAGTTCTACAGAGGAATTATTGAGTCTGTCATCTGCACCTCTATAACTGTCTAGTTTGGCTCTGCAATCCAACAAGACAGACACAGACTTCAATGGAGAATTAGAACTGCAGAAAAAAAAACACCAATTGCTACCAACCTACCTTCAATCGAGGACCTGTATACTGCATGAGTCAAAAAGAGGGTTGTGAAAATATCTACAAATCCTTCACAACCTGGATCTAAATTGTTTCAACTTCTACCCTCAACGCCATAGGGCATTGCATGCCAGAACAACTAGGACAATGCCATCACTCTGCTAAACAAGTATTTCCCACGATACTGTCAAACTATTTACTAACACTGTATTACTATTTTTCTTCTGATCCTTCCTATTACCTATCTCCTGCCACTTATGACTATAACCTTTTTGCTTGTATTTCTATGATTTCTATTGTTTTATTTGCTTCCTAATATGATTTGATTGCTTATTTAGTAATCTATGACTATCACTAACAGGTTGTATCTTATGATTCTTGATGAATGTGGCTTTTCTTCTTTTTATATATACTGACAGGATATGCACCAAAGACAAATTCCTTACTGTATGTGTCCAATCACACTTGGCTATTCTATTCTATTCTATTCTTCTATTCTACTATTCTCTTCTCTTCTCTTCTATTGTTTTGCCGTCTGATTGATTGATTGTGTGTCTGTTTTTTATATATATTGGGATTGTTTTATGAATTTTTTAATTTAAAATTGTAATTAGATTGGTGGGAATTGGATTTGTTACTATGTACTGTTTTTATTATTGTTGTGAGCCGCCCCGAGTTTCCGGAGAGGGGCGGCATATAAATCCAATAAATCAAATCTAATCCAATCTATTCTATTCTATTCTACTCCGCTTCTCAATATTCTTTTTGAATTAGACCAAACATGTTAGTCTGCTTTCTAGCCTCTCTTTCTCTTTCCATCTAAGGCCATGGGCCTGAAGAAAGTGATAACTATCATCCTACCTGGCAATACCTGGTCCCAGGTCTCACCCAATCACTGCCTGGTCAGAAGAAAGCAAAGGGTTTGGGGAATTCGAGAAGTCTCTAACCTTTCTGGCTGCACTGACTTCTGGCATGTTCCAAGCTGGAGAAATGAGTACTCAGCTTGAATGAGAATACTTGGATTTGTAGTGCTGACATATCTGGATGTTAGAGGAAATTGATTTAGAGGGACCAGATTTGCTATGTAGGCTTAGAAATTGAGGAAGGCATTCATGGGGTATGATTTATTATTGATTGTCATTTTGCCAATCTGTATTAGATTTTATAGCTATCATATAAGATGGTCAAAAAAAATATTTGGTTGACTAATACATTAAGCAAGATTGACAGAGGGGCACTGCATACTCAGTAGCTAGCAATTCAAATTTTTCTACTCTTCTATATGGCTGATCAGCAGTTCCTAAACTAAGACTCCACAGCCACGTTCATTTATACCAAGTAAATGAAAGGTTTTGTTCAGTAATATATTTAAGTAGAAACTTCATGATCCTGCAAATAGGTATCAACCTAGAAGAAACCCCTGTTTAAACAAGGAATAATTTACTGTATATGTTATTTTGGCATGTAATTTCACCCCTGCTGATCTGGAAACTCATTACAAGGGAGCAGGGATTGCTAATCAAGATTTCTAGGATCTATTCTCTTTCTGATAAGCCCATACACTATTATATTATAATCTTCAGCTGATGTCAGCTACTATCTAGTCTTGCCATAAATGATAAACTGTTACATGGTGTTCTATGGCCCTTCTAAGTATAAATGAATAACAGTAAATCATTTAGAATAAATTAACTTGTTTTGGGTTCTCCGTTTCAAGTACATTCTTTATTGCATAGTATTTACGAATCTATGAAGTCTCTTCCGTAAGTTAAAACAGAAGGGTGAAAATTACATTTATTTGTCCACCTTGAAAAATATTGATATTTAGCCTGTTTTTAGCATTTATTTCAGCTTCTGAATTTCATTCTCCAAATATCTGAATGGTTGTCGTGTAGAAAAGTGGGTGTATTTATTCTCTTTTGCTTGAAGGGCAGGATCAGAAGCAATGGAAGCTGTTGCTTTAACCATTGGGCAACATTTGCACATCCCTTACTGATCTCTTAGGAATCGGGTGAGGACAACAGTAGATAGTCTCAGGGTAAAGTTTTGGGAGTTAGGTGATGATACTACAGAGTCAAGTGGTAAGTTCCATGCGTTAACTACTAAGTTACTAAAGTCGTATTTCCTGCAATCGAGTTTGAAGTGGTTTACTTTAAGTTTATATCTGTTGTGTGCTCGTGTGCTGTTGTCGTTGAAGCTAAAGTACTGAATTACTATCAAACTACTCTAGTTTGATGGTAATGTTCACAAAAGATATAAAGCCAGGGAGAGAGCTATTTTGTCAAACTGCAACATTTAGGCTTTCAAATGAACGTGGGCAATAACTTGACATAATTTAATTAATCTACATTTCTTTCAACTGATATTTTTAGATATATTGGGACCCCAGTGAACAGAAATAAATCCTAGGTTGAGCAAAGCTGCCCAAGTAAGTAAGAACAGCCTTTTTACAAATTCTGTCTGCATGCTGATGTTGTTAAACTCAAGGTCAGCAGATCGTGTTACTATTTGTAATTTGGTATTGACCGACTATTGCCTGTTTGTCTTCAATTTTCAGAAAAAACCCTCATCAATTAAAATAATCCAACAAGTGTCATTACAAATTGATTTTCAAATTTAAATGTCAGTGTCTTTGCGTAGCCCATCTAGAGCAAAATGGATTTTTGTTTACCGCTCTACATACTAAGACTCAGCATTCTTTGCCAAAAGAAACTATTGCATTTATCTGTTTTGGTTTGTTGCTCAAAAATTGCATTCTTTCCCCCACATCTCCCTCCCCCCCAGAACATAACCTTCCATATCCATAACCATAACCTTTAAAAGGAATTTCTGCAAGATTTTTTTTTGTCAATTCATCATTCACAATGGTAATTTTCTTCTTGGAATCTTTTCCTTCTTCCTTTAAAATTGCTTGAGCAACTAAACTTTAACATAGACTCGGTAATGTATCATTTGAAATAGACTGATGGAATTTAGTGGGAAAAATAAAGTTTAAATATGAAGCTGTAAAAGATGATTTTAAAAGTGTCATAGCACTGACAATGATCTGGTTTGAAATTTTTATTTCTGCTTTAGCCAGGAGCCTCTTCCCCTAAAAGAGGGAAGGTATTATATTCCTAATATATACAGGAAGATGCTTTAGTTTCCCAATGAATGTAACCTAGATAAACACAAAGAATAACATTTCACAGAAAGTTTTGGTGTGTTACATTCTCTTAAACATGCCTGGAGACTGCATGCTAAGCATAAAAAGTTAGACAAAAGATACTGTATGGTGTTTCAGATTTCTGGTATATTTTTGCAAATTCCAATTCTAAGGAAGTTGCTTGATATTCAACCCATTGATGCTACAGAAAATAGGATGAAGTTTTATATGGTAACCTTCTCAACTTAAGCTGTGTGTGGTGTTTGTACCTTTCCATGTTTTTAAAATGTCTTTAAGCCTACCAGACATATACATAAAAACTTGATCTAACTATTTTATATCTGGACTGTAGTTTCCCAATATGCACCTCATATATGTACATTGTATATTTTTTGATATGTTGTGAGCCGCCCCGAGTCCTGGGAGACAAATCCAATTAATAAAAATAATAAATAAAATAATAATATAGGTTTTCCATGATGATACTGAAATATTCTATGAATCCATTTTAATGAGCATATTCCAAAGTTTGGTGTGATTAATACAATCTAAAGCCTTTTTATAACCAAGAAATCACATACTAACCTTTAAAAAAATATTTGGATTATTTTTCTTGCCTCTTTAATATTTGACAAGTCTCCTTTATAATATTTTGATTAGTCTCCTTTCTATGGTATTAGTATTTAGGCTGATTTCTTCCAATCCATTGACCATTATGTTCTCCAGATTTGTTGGTGTAGTTTAACTGGAAATTTTACATATTCCTTTTCTATTGCTGTTCAATATGTCTCTTCCATTCAGCAGTACATTATCTGCTTCACAGTCTCTGGCTATGACTTTGCTGTAATAATGGAATTCTTTCAATTCCTTCTACTGAAGTAGTTTGATTTCTGTGTACTCCGTCTGGTGACATCTTTGTACATCAGCATCATTTTGGTTGTTTGAAAACAGTGTTAACAATGAAGAAATAATTGGATTGGCAGAAATTGATCAATTGCTCTCCTGCTTCCCTCTGTTTCCTAGGCCATGCAGTTCAATTACAATTTCCTCCTTAATATTTCCAGCGTTGACATCCTACAACTATAGCAGTGCGTTATGTGAATTTCTGATTGAACTTGACAATAAAATTTATCAATTTCCTCTTCTTCTGCATCAATGGTTAGAACATAAACATGGATAATATTCCTACTAAACGGTTATTCATGAAATCCAACTGATGATATCTGGTCATTGATTGCATTCTAATCATGTTCTATGGCCTTGTTGATTATGAAAGCAATGCCATTCCTTTTGTTTGTGTGTATGTGTATGTGTGTGTGTGTGTGCTGACTAGTAAACAGTATGCTGAAAGTGTCCAATTTTAGTCCATATCAATTCACTGATGCATAAGATGCAATACCTAACTCCTTTCATCATTCACAATGGTCATGCTTGTAATGTTCTATATTCCCACTGTAATTTTATCTTGACAGGTTCAGATTTTCTTTTCCTGCATGGCAACATTCACAAGTAGATATCCCAAATGCTTTCATCTCACCATATCATAATCACCATTAGTACTCCAAAAGATCCTTAGGTCTTTCTCGGTAGCATCTGGAGTGCCATCTGAACTGAAGGACCCATCATCTGGCTCTATATCATCGATCCCTTTATTCTGTCTGTTTTCTTGATAAAAATACAGAAGTATTTACTGTTGTTGTCTTCTCCCATGCAGTATAAAATGGTGTACTTGCTGTGGTTACCAAAGTGATGTTCTGCCTCCAGGATCTCCCAAAGCCTACCTGCTTTAGCTGGGCATCTGGGGTGACATTCCTGCCTTGGTTGACCCTGTTGGGATAATGTATGCTTAGCATAAACATCTGAGGTCCTTTTTTTACATCTGTGCCATCCATTTTCATTTTGGAGGGAGAATTGATGCGTCTGTGTTGATTTTAGATCATTTCAGACCAGGATGTCTGCATTGTTTGAGTTTTTTCCTCTGCTTTTTTGGATATTTGTAGAGTGAGTGTATGTGTTTGTATCCTACAAGAATCCCTAAGAGTTTGGCAGCAACAATACATCTAAATAAGCAAACAAGCAAATAAATGTTCTAGTACATTAATGACTGCTAGTTGAATATATTTGAAAGAGATGATTATCAAGATTCTAAAGTTTCAAAGTTTAATTTTGAGCAGGACAAATAAATTTATGGATTTATTGTATGCTAAAAGGCTTATACACTAGAAGTTTTTCCTAGTTGAATTTAAGTATCATATCTTGTTACAGTGAACGTAATTATTTAATGATAAATTATAATTCTTCTCTTCTGAATCTTTCTCCATTTCATCTCTTTAGATGCTCTTGTATTACAGCACACATTTAGTCCAAAGTAATTAGCCTACAAATTAAAAAACCATTAAATTTGTATTACTTTTTTTCTCAACAGATTCAAATGTAGGGTTTATTGTTCAAATTGTTGCTGCAGTTGTACAAGTTTGGTGCAGTGCTGTGGAAAGTAAGCCTTTGTTAATAATTTTCACTGATAAAAACAGTTCACCAGGTTTCAAATAAAGTGGTCTTAAATGTTTAGTAAAATTTGTAAACTTGTTCTGATGCATGAAATATTTAGAGAACTAATATAAAGGTTTAACATAACATTAAAATAAGAGGGCATGACAAGAAGCAAGTATTTTTTAAATTAAGAAAGTAGTTGCGATTGTTCTACTTATTAGTGCTTCCTTTGTCCTTTGTTAGCAATCATAATTTTGTCTTGTAAGATAGCTAAAAATTGGCTTCCTCCTTCTCCTTTTTTTAAAGCAGAGAGCAGTTTCTTCACCAATTGAACTTCATTCATTTTCTTGCAAAACTAAGGAGATGTTTGGAATTGTCACATGGAAAATAAGATGCTGGCAGCTACAATCGTTCATACCAAGTAGATGCCTATAATATATTTTGTTCAGTCTTGTAAATGGATCACTGCTTTAAAGATTCAGAGAAGAGAGGGAAAGGCAGACATGATTATACATGAATCTACAATTTGGCTGATTATTATTTTAGGTTGATAGTAAGATCCTGGACACTCTTAAAATGCTGCACCAATTTTAAATGGATGGCCATGCTAATTATCTTCTGCAAGTCTATTGCTGCCAAAGTTAACTCTAAAATGTTATTCAAAGGAGCATGACAGGATGCAACTGTGGCATTGTCTGCCCTCTTTCATCCTTAAAACAGGTATTCAATCTTTTTTCCAGGACCGACTAAAGGTTTAGCAATTCTACAAGATGAAGATGCCTTTTTTTTGGTTTGTGTTGCTATTGTTCTGAAATGCTTCCCTCAGGGAAGACCATCCCTATTTCGTTTCGTAAGGAAGATTTCTTTTTTCTCAAAGCAGAAGTCTCAAGCATCTGACAGTTTCATCAAAATGATGAAGGAGCATGGCACTGTCACAATGCCAGCTATGTCCCTTCCGTAAATATCTGCATATAGAAAAGGAGTTGGGGCATCACGATGTCATGACACTTCTTTTTATTGTATTTGTATCTTTTTTATATTGTTGTAAGCAGCCCTGAGTCCTTCGGGACTGGGTGGCAGAGAAGTCGAATTAATTAAATGAATAAATAAATAAATTTTGCTCCCCCTTCCCCTTTCCGTGGATAATTTTGTAAAGAATATTTTGAGAGATACAGTATCTGAATTTTTCTGCTGTTCTTGTTAGGTTAATAGGTGCTATTTCTGGTGACATCATGATGATGTCACTGACCTGGTTCAGTCAATGCTGGTCCATGAGTGTGGCCATCCTTTCTTTCTTTCTTTCTTTCTTTCTTTCTTTCTTTCTTTCTTTCTTTCTTTCTTTCTTTCTTGATTTGATTTGATTTGATTTGTATGCCGCCCCTCTCCGCAGACTCGGGGCAGCTCACAACAATAATACGAACAATATATCACAAATCTAATATTAAAAAGTCTCTAGAAAACCCCTTATTTAAAAACAAACATACACACAAACATACCATGCATACATTATATAGGCCAGGGGGAGATGTCTCAGTTCCCCCATGCCTGACGACAGAGGTGGGTTTTAAGAAGTTTACGAAAGGCAAGGAGGGTGGGAGCAATCCTAATCTCTGGGGGGAGCTGGTTCCAGAGGGTCGGGGCCACCACAGAGAAGGCTCTTCTCCTGGGTCCCGCCAGACAACATTGTTTAGTCGATGGGACCCGGAGAAGGCTAACTCTGTGGTACCTAATTGGTCGCTGGGATTCGTGCAGAATAAGGCGGTCCCGGAGATATTCTCGTCCGATGCCATGAACGGCTTTATAAGTCATAACCAACACTTTGAATTGTGACCAGAAATTGATCGGCAACCAGTGCAGACTGCGGAGTGTTGGTGTGACATGGGCATACCTAGGGAAGCCCATGATTGCTCTCGCAGCTGCATTCTGCACAATTTGAAGTTTCTGAACTCTTTTCAAAGGTAGCCCCATGTAAAGAGTGTTACAGTAGTTGAACCTCAAGTTGATGAGGGCATGAGTGACTGTGAGCAGTGACTCCCGGTCCAGATAGGGCTGCAACTGGTGCACCAGACGAACCTGGGCAAACACCCCCCTTGCCACAGCTGAAAGTTAGTTTTATACATTTCAGGACAGAAGATGAGGGCAAAGCTAAAAACTGCAGCATTTATATTTAGTGCTTGGGATCTCCCCTCCCCTTCTCTCTTCTCCCCTGCTATATTGGGCTAATTGCATGGCATGAGAAAAACAATGTGAATTCTTCCCTCATGCCATCATTTTTATTTAAAATAGCCTCATCAGAATCTCTTTGCAAAATGTGTATAACACTATGGTACCAGTAGCATGCTTGGAGGAAGGGCCTTTCATTCAGAGGGCAATGTTATGAAAAGGAAAAATTACTTCTTCCAGTCCTAACCTACCATAAGTTTTGGAGTATAAAATGTACTGGAGTATAAGACACACCTTAGGTTTTGGTGAGTAAAATAGGGAAAAGAATCGGCTTACCAGATATTCATCTGGCTAGTATCCTTAATCTGGTCAGCTTCAGCACATTATTTTATCCCCTGGTTAGGGCTTTAAAAAAAACCTTATTCAAAGAGATTAACAATGAAAGAGCTTGCAAGCCAGCAAGAGCTGGGAAAATCATTAGCACCTGGTTAGGGCTAGAAAGAAATATTCGGAGCAAGTAGTGCAATGAAAGAACCGCAAAGCTGGGAAGATCGTTAGCACCTAGTTAGGGCTGGAAAAAAAAGTTGTTTTTTTTTTTAAAGTTACATTCAAAGTATAAGACGCACCTGAATTTTCAGCCTCTTTTAGGGAGGAAGAATGGGTCTTATACTCCAAAAAATATAGTACACCAGCCGTATTCCCTTCACCCCATATTTCAAGAAGAAAAATACAACATGCCATTGTCCATGCAATTAACCTAAAATATGCCATTGTAAAAATATATTTATGAAACAAAATGAATACACATACATGCTGAATCTTGAATAAAACATCACATTTGGAATATAACAAAGTTAACAATGTTAAGTGTTTTTCGTATGATTTTCATTGTGTATTACTGTGGGCAGTTAAACACTATAAAGGTTAAACTGACATGAATTTCACCCATAACATTAATTGAATCCATCAACAGTCTCTAAGGACAGAACAAAGTGATTTACCAAAAAAAGCATTTAGGTTTTCGCTGACTCTTGGGTCACAGAAAAGAGCTTTAGGTGATCTGCCTCTTGTTTCCTCTTGTTATGCTCACTCATCCACCTAATTTCAAATAAAATAAATGAAAATCTTATATCTCTTAGCTCTTTGAAGAAAAAAAAAGGCCTGCCCTTTGTCGGGCTATTTGAAGATTGAAGTTGCAAAAACATGGGAAAGAAATGGGCTGAGTAAAGATGTTAGCAATTTGTTAACAATTAAATTGATGCTACCATGGGAGATTAAGTTGCTTGCAATGCCTTTCTGGCATTGAAGAATAGTCTGATTAAAGGCCATCCAATCCATCTCATCAGGAATGGAAAGAAGGAGGGAAAAAACTATTTTCCACTACCAGTAACAGTTTTTCCAGTGAGTCTTCCTTCATAGTGTTGCTTTCTTAAACTGCATAACAAAGGAACAATCTCACACTTCCATCCTCCCCTGATAAATTAAACACAAATTGGCTCCATTGAGTGCAATATCACACTATGCTTCAACATACTTGGCAATCTTTAGCATCCATTTGACACAGCGGTAGATCAATTATGCTTGTTTTCTTATTTATACCCCCACCAAGTCTCAGCAACCTTAACTTTGTTTTCATGGAGCTGCTTTCCTTATGCCAAAAGGAAAGCCAGTGAGAGTTACTGATTGTTTTCCTGATTGTGATTTTGGTGTGTGGCTGCTTAGAAGAAGAGACATTATTATAAGCAACTGCTGTATGTCCAGTATTTTCATATGGCTTTCCTAGGAAATATATTTTGGGGGTGGAGAGAGATATCCAACAAGAAGAACAAAAATGAAAGGCAGGCTGATCCTGAATGACTTGGATTTTGGAGAAGAAAGAAAGAAAAACTTGAACAGGAGAGTGATAAGGACACTAATTTAAATCTTCCTCTCTTGACAAGGAAGGTCCAATGTAGGTTTGGTTAAATGTAATTTTTCATGGAATCAGATTCCCTACATAATGAAGATTAGTGGTGTCATGTTCCTCCTAGAGCAGTGATGGCGAACCTTTTTTATCTCGGGTGCCTAAAGAGTGGGTTGCGAGCTATCGCACATGCATGAGTTCCCACATCCATAATTCAATGCCTGGGGAGAGCAAAAACAGCTTCCCCCACACCCCAGAGGCCCTCTGGAGACTGGAAATGGTCCCTTTCCCAACTTCAGATAAACTCAGTAGGCTTGTGTTTCACCCTCCCCAGGTTCCAAAGGCTTCCAAAGGCCCTCTCCCCCCCCAGGCTCTCTGGAAGCCAAAAATGCCCTCCCAGAGCCTCTGTGCAAGCCAAAAATAAGCTGCATGTTGGAGTTGAGCTAGGGCAATTGCTTGCGTGCCAGCAGATATGGCTCCATGTGCCACCTGTGGTACCTGTGCCATAGGTTTACCATTACTGTCCTAGTGGATTCCAATTCTGTAGAGGAGGTAGAACTTCCTGAGGAAGACCTTACCAAGGAAAAGACTTCTCCTGGAAACTCTGAGGCTGAAGAAATAGCTTTTGTTAAATATGCTTTGAAGCAATGTAAATAAGTTGAATGTGGATTGAGCATTCTGATTGGTTGAAACAATGACAGTTGAGTTTAGGCGGGAAAGTAAAAGTATATAAGGAGCGCTCTGACACTGTTTCAGTCAGTCGCGTTCTGAGCTGAAGTCACTTTCCAAAAAGAGCTTTCTCCTGCTGAGCCAAATAAAGAATTTAAAAGAACCGTCTGCCTCAGTCTTCTTCAGCTTTGGGTCCTCTGGGAAAAATATTATTTTGAAGTAGGGAAATTGGTTGAGAGGCAAAGGAGCATAAGTTGATACCAGGCAAAGAAACGTCCAAATCAGAACTTAAAAGCTGAAGGTATTCAAGGGACATACGATTGATTGATTGATGCCTTGGACAACCCTATTCTCCAAAATACCTGAAGGCCCACCAAGAAGCAATGGATGGAATTTAATCAAGGAGAAAAGCAACTGAAAACTAAGGAGAAATTTCTTGACAGGGAGAACAATAAAACAATGGAGATATGGGTGCTCCAACAATGGAGGCTGTTAAGAAGATATTGGACAACCATCTGTATGAAATGGTATGGGGTTTCCTGTTTGAACAGGGGATTGGACTAGAAGATCTCCAAGGTCCCTTACAATTCTTTTATCCTTCTATTCAGAGTATTGAATACTGAAAACCCAGTCAACAGCTAGCATTATATAAGACTTTAGCTTCAGAGAATTTACAGCTAGGGTTAAGCAATTATTGCAGTTATTATTACACTGCTGTCTATTTCTTACCTGGCCTTTAAAAAAACCTAATCTTGGGATTTTGGTTCATGTTTCTGGTAAATATCTCCGGGACCGCCTTCTGCCGCACGAATCCCAGCGACCAGTTAGGTCCCACAGAGTTGGCCTTCTCCAGGTCCCGTCGACTAAGCAATGTGGTCTGGTGGGACCCAAGAGAAGAGCCTTCTCTGTGGCGGCCCCGACCCTCTGGAACCAGCTCCCCCCAGATATCAAAGTTGCCCCCTCCCTCCTTGCCTTTTGCAAGCTCCTTAAAACCCACCTCTGTCGTCAGGCATGGGGGAATTGAAATTTTCCCTTCCCCCTAGGCTTATAGAATTTATACATGGTATGCTTGTATGTATGAGTGGTTATTTAAATTGGGGTTTTTAAGATTATTTTTAATATTAGATTTGTTTATATTGTCTTTTTATATTGTTGTTAGCTGCCCCGAGTCTTCGGAGAAGGGCGGTGTACAAATCTAATAAATACAAATACAAATACAAATGTTACAACCTGGACTGACCTTGACACAGCTGTTTGCTCTTCAGTTTTCTCCTCTGACTCACCGCACAGTTTTGAAGCAACCAGTCAATCTGATTGGTTTGGCTCTTATCATATAAAATATTGTATTGACTAGGTCAGTTGTTTTGTTCTGTTACATATACCCACGTTTAGCCCACTGGATAATCTTTTCACATTTGGCTACAGAGATGCCCTGAAAATCTAACTTACATCTTATGTAAACTCATATTATGTGTCAGGGATAGACAATAATAAACCAGTTGTTATTATAACATCTCCATATAAATCTATGGTGCAGTGGTATTTTGAATATTGCATATAGCTCTGGTCACCACACCTCAAGAGAGATATCTAGGAGATGCAGAAAAGGGCAAGAAATTGCATGAGACAAGATGCAACAAGTTGGAGCTATTTAGCTCACAGAAAAAAAATTGCTTATGAGGAGATAATCAAAAGGTCATTTTGATTAAGAGCAAAAGGTTTTAAAAAATATGCCTAGTAAATGCCAAGTCCTCACAGAACAATATGAACAAGGAAGCAAGAATTACACAGATTCAGTGTTTTCAGCAGCAGGACTGGGGATAGAAGACAGAATTTTGGACGCTGTGTTAAGAACCTTAGCCCACTTTTATTAGTGAGTTCAGTAAGGCATAGTTTCATGAATGAGTTGAATTTATTTTAATTTTTATTTTTCTGAGGGTTTTGCAACCTGGATTGAGCTGCTTTTCATGAAGTTGAGCTATCCAGATTCCTAAGAGGTCAGGAAGGGGCGAATACAAGTGCACTAGAGTGCCTTCCGTCCCCTGTCCTATTGCTCTCCTATATCTCCTATACCTTTCTTCTATTCCTATGTCTCTTCTTCTATTCTTTCATTGATATGTTCTATTACTATACAGTACCTTCTTTTCTATTATTTCTTAGATATATTTTACTATGAGTATCTCATCTATAACCTTCGTCATGTATTTTACTTTGTGTATATAGATATATACCCACTAAAACCCTCATTGTGTATTGGACAAAATAAATAAAAAAATAAAAAAATAAGCTACTTACAAACTCCTGTGTTACCTCTTTGTTGGATTTGGCTAATGTTCCTCCTGTTATTTTCCCAGCCTCCTGCAATCTCTCATAGCAAAAAAAAAGGATGAGCAGGGAGAATTTCCTTCCCCCATCCAATCTCCATTGTAATAGAAGTAAAGGCTACTCAATGAAACCGATTAGTAAGAAGATTTAAATCTGGTAGGAAGTAGCATTTCTTCATGCAGGACATGATCAGCCTATGGAATAAACCACTGTCAACTGCTGCTGGATTAGGTGGCCTCAAAAGGCAAGTAGACAAATTACTAGAAGACAGGTCTATTAGTGGTTACTAGACTTGATGACTGGTTGCCGCCAAGACCTGAGGGTTGTCCACCATTACCTATAAGATAACCAGGAACAACAATGGGAGAAGAAGTCTGCCTTGATCTCCTATTTGTAGGCCCTCTAGATGCCTTTGATTGGCTTCTATGTGAGGAAGAAAGCTGGATAGATGAGCAAAGACTGATCAATCGGCACTATTCCAATGTTCTCCTAGAAGGCATAGGAGATTGCATGCAATGTAAATATCAAGTCATGAGACATCAGTTGCATACTGTCGTTTGTACAGCCATTCCAAACACATACAAAGTCAATAATATGATTTTTAGTTCAGCACTAACTCAATACATTAAATCAATACATTCAGCACTAGATCAATACAATACAATGACAAATCTATATTTTCTTTTATGTACACTGAGAGCACATGCACCAAGACAAATTCCTTGTGTGTCCAATCACACTTGGCCAATAAAGTATTCTATTCTATTCTGTCCTGTCCTGTCCTATCCTATTCTATTCTTTAAATGAAAATAGCACCTGCTAATAGATGTGCACAAAATGTAGCCATTCTTGTGTCCATTCAATTTTTAAACAATTATGCCAACTGGCCCAACTGGAAGTTAATTTCACAACTTCTGTTTGGCCTGTTTGGCAATTTTTTGCTCCCCCCAGGCTTCAGGAGGCTTTCTGGAACCCTGGAGATGGTGAAAAACAGCCTAATGGTCTACCGGATGTCCGGAGGCTTCAATGAGGCCTGTGCGCATGCGTGCACAGGGTGATGGTGTCGTGCGTATACATGGAGGAGGGCATTGCATTATGGGTGTGGGCATGCACACGCTATCATGTGCATGACCACTCTTTTATAGCAGTTATATAATGCTTCACAGGGCTTTACAGCCCTCTCTAAGCAATTTACAGAGTTGCCCCCAACATTCTGTGAGCTGCCCCAAGTCTTCGGAGAAGGGCGGCATACAAGTCTAATTAAAAATAATAATAATAATAATAATAATAATAATAATAATAATAATAATAATAATGTGGCACAGATGATCCACTGGAACTTGTACTGGAACTACCATTTACCAGTGGCAAAGAACTGGTGGGATCATAAGCCCGAAAAAGTGGTTGAAAATGAGCAAGCAAAACTGCAGTGGCACTTCTGGCTTCAGACTGACTGAATTCTGAAGCATAACACACTAGACATCCTGATTGTGGAGAAAAAGAAAGTATGGATCATCGACATCGCAATCCCAGGGGACAGCAGAATTGAGGAGAAGCAGCTAGAGAAATTAATGAAATACGAAAATCTAAAAATCGAGCTGCAACGACTCTGGCATACGCCAGTGAAAGGGGTCCCAGTGGTACTTGGCACGCTGGGCGCAGTGCCAAAGGATCTCAGTGGAGATTTGAAAACCATTGGAATTGACAAAATCTCCATCTGTCAATTGCAAAAGGCCGCTTTACTGGAATCGGCAAACATAATTCGCTGCTACATCACGCAGTTCTAAGTGCTTGGGAAGCGCCCGACTGGTGTTGAAATACGAAATCCAGCATAGTGATCTCTTTCACTGTGTTCTATTGACATAATAATAATATTAATAATAATAATAATAATAATAATAATAATAATAATAATAATAATATGGGTACTCATTTTACCCACCTTGGAAGGATGAGTCAATCTTGAGTTCAGTGAGATTTGAACTGCTGAACTACAGGCAGCAGGCAGCAGAAGCAGCTTGCAGTATTGCACTCTAACCACTGTGCCACCAAGGCTCCCAACCCAAAAAAGGTTTGCTATCACTGAACTAAGGGATGGGCAAGAGTATCATGTATTTATTGAGATAAAATTGCTAACAGATTCATTGCATAGGTAATTCTTGGCAACCCAAACCAGATGGGTTTTAAAATCCAATGTTAGCATCTTTCATTTCTTCAGAAAATAAGATAATTAGTAGCCTTATCTCAGGTATAACATTGACTAAACATCTAGCTTCTACAAGTATTCCAGCTGCTAAATTCTGCACCATATTGCACTTTATGGACACTATTTAAAAACAGCACATAGAAGCACGCTGTAATAATCAAGGCTGGATGTAACAAGGACATATTTTATTGAAACAAGGTCAGGTTTTCCTAGCTTAAGCTGCAACTAGTCAGCCCCCCAAGCTGGCATTCCTGCTCACAGATGTCATTTGTGCCTGAATAGTAAGTACAGTATTGAGGATAATTTGGTAGAATGTAACCACATTGAGAAACCCTTGCTGATTTGGCTTCAAACTTGCTTGCCCTTATCTACTCTGAAATTGTCTCCAGATACATTTTCAGAGTTTAGAGCATCCTTGAGATTAGAAGATGGAAGCAAGAAGTCAAGCTGTGTGTCATCTGCATTTTCATTGTATAGTACAATTCAAAATGCAGTTAGGGTTTACATTTGCTGACTTCTAAATCATTTGCACATGTTCCTAATAGTTGTATGAAGGATAATAAGAATACAATAGCATTATACTGATCCTCCCTCCCCCCCCCCAGTTCTTGAAGAACAGGCTTGCCTTTTCTGCCTCTACTAATATTTTCTCTAAACAGGAAAAAAAAAACATTTTGGGGAAAGTGTTAGAATATTCAAGACTGGGAGAGCCAGTGGTAATAAGGTCAGCCAAAGAATAGGCATAGCAACTAAGTGAGTCAATGAGATCTAAACACATGTGAATCTGTGCAGAGAATCGAAACTGTAACTGGAAGGCTGGGTGTGACTCAGTCCATTCTGTACTCTCTGAACTCTGAACTAGGAGCTACTTTTAACTATTGCTACATTGAAGAAGAACTCTGCTAATGGTATTGCAAATATATATACTGCTCAAAAATAAATAAATAAAGAGAACACTCAAATAACACATCCTAAATCTGAATGAATGAAATATTCTCATTGAATACTTTGTTCTGTACAAAGTTGCAACACAACAATTCAGTCAATTTCACAACAGCATGTGAAATTGACTGTCAATCAGTGTTGCTTCCTAAATGGACAGTTTGATTTCAGAGAAGTTTGATTTACTTGGAATTATATTATGTTGTTTAAGTATTCCCTTTTTTTGAGCAGTGTATATTATATTACTATGTTTATAAAGAAGCTTATGAATCCTGCTGAATCAGTCATCTGTGTGTGCTTTTGGTTTTGATTTTTATGCAATAGTAATTCCTGTATTATACATTAAACAAGCTGCTTAGGAAAGGTTGATTGAGTCTCTCACACAGGCATTCCTCAAAAACTGTAAGGAATATAACAGTATGTTTGTTTCGCAACCTACCTAAGAAGTTTAATCACCTCATTTTTCATTTATACATTAATTTTCTCTATTGTTACTAGCTTTTCATTTATCAGTGTGAAACCTATTTTGCCTTTTCTTCCATTTTTTTAGCCGATTGATTTTCTTTTCTTGTATTGTCAGTAGAAACCAAAGAGCTTCAAAGACCCTTTAAACTGGTTAAACTTTTCAACTTTAATTTAGTGAAATAGTGAAAGAATCCAGATTGGGTAGGTATACGCCACCATCCAACACAACCATACACGTAAACACACACACCAGGAACAAATATTTTCTACCCCTTTCTTTGGAAAACAAGATAATAGAGACTGGCAAATATAAAGCAGAAGTGTGATATAGATAACAGCAAAATGAATATTTCATGAAAAAAAGCCCAACAAAAGGCAGAATGTTTCTTTCTGAAAAAAGAAATCCATAACAAACTGTATGTGGAGTTCAATGTTCATGAATGGGAAATAGAATGCGGACAATGGAAGAGAAATGGAATGTAGTGTGGGAAAAAATGAGAGTGAGATGGTTAGAAAGGAGCGTATACAGAAAAGATGGGCAGGAATAAGCGAAAAATGATACGGAAGGCACGGAGGAAAAATTCCAAATAATTCCCATTAGCCGTTGTAATGTTGATTGGTTTCATTTTATTTTTGTAAGAGCCAAAGAATGACCTAGATACAGTAAAGAGACTGAGTAGACAAGCGTGGGACAGAAAGAAGAGTTGTCGAAGGCCGAACTGAGCATATGGCAAAATTATTGGCCTTTTGAGAATTGCTTGTGAGAATTGTGATGTGAAGAGACTCCTGTTGTGCTTGGTGAGTCAAACACTTGGGACTCCCACCGACTCCTCCAGTGGGCTCAAGTCATAAATTAGAAAACAAGTGATTCAAGAAACAGTGAATCATAGAATAGTTAAGATAGTTGGACCACTGATCTAGCTTAGTGCTTCCCAAACCTGGGAAATAAATAGGGTGAAAAGTAGTTGTTTTTTCCTTCGACAAACACACACAAACCCTTTACCCAATTATGACAGGGACATTTAAATTGACTTTGCTATACAGTGTTCCCTCGCTTTTTGTGGGGGATGCGTTCTGAGACCACCCGCGAAAGTCAAATTTCCGCGAAGTAGAGATACGGAAGTAAATACAGTATTTTTGGCTATGAACAGTATCACAAGCCTTCCCTTAACACTTCAAAACCCCTAAATTGCAATTTTCCATTCCCTTAGCAACCATTCAGATTATTACTCACCATGTTTATTTATTAAAGTTTATTAAAAAAAATATTTATTAAAGGCAGACGAAAGTTTGGCGATGACATATGACGTCATCAGGTGGGAAAAACTGTGGTACAGTGTTCCCTCGATTTTCGCGGGCGATGCGTTCCGAGACTGCCTGCGAAAGTCGAATTTGCGCAAAGTAGAGATGCGGAAGTAAATACACCATTTTTGGCTATGGACAGTATCACAAGCCTTCCCTTAACACTTTAAACCCCTAAATTGCAATTTCCCATTCCCTTAGCAACCATTTAGATTATTACTCACCATGTTTATTTATTAAAGTTTATTAAAAAATATATTTATTAAAGGCGGACGAATGTTTGGTGATGACATATGACGTCATCGGGCAGGAAAAACTGTGGTATATGGAAAAAACTGGTGAAGTATTTTTTAATTAATATTTTTGAAAAACCGTGGTATAGACTTTCCGCGAAGTTCAAACCTGCGAAAATCGAGGGAACACTGTATTTTTTTTGCTACATTGGGTAAAGAAGAACTTTCTGATAAGCAGTTTTGGATAATGAAGGAAAAAAGTTTGGAAAGCACTGATTTAATTGAAAATATTAAAACAATTAAAAACACAAGAATAAGAGAGATGGGAAGAAAAATACTACATAAATGGTATTATACACCAGTACAATTAGCACGTTTTCAAACAATGAAGAAAGGAAATTGTTGGCCTGGGTGCAAGGAAAAAGGAGTATTTATACATATGTTTTGGGAATGTAATAAAGTTCAAAAATTCTGGAAACAAATACAAATGGAAGTGAATAAAATTACGAATGGTAATTGGAAAATAACTAAGGAAGCAGCATTATTGATAAAAAATAGTGAGGTAAAAGAATACGAAGAAATCAAAATTGCAGCGATAGAAAGTGTCCAGGCAACTATAGTGCTTGGGTGGAAAGATGACAATAAATGGACGATAAAAAATTGGTGCAAATACATGGCGGATCACATTCACTATGAAATTATGGAAATTAGACTACATAATTATAATGAAGGAAAATTAGCAGCAACAATGACGTGGTGGGAGAAGGTCAAAAATTATATATTAACAACATCAGTAAGCGATGCAAATGTAAGAAATAAAATTCAATCACTCTATAAAGAATGAACAATGTAACCCAGAGACAAAGCAAATGAAGGATACAAAATGGATTCTTCCCTGGTGAAGGTTTTTTTTTTTCCTGTATGGTGATGGTACACTTTATGCTTTCTGTTTGTTTTTTGTAAAATTCTAAAAAAATCAATAATATATATATATATATATATATATATATATATATATATATATATATATATATATATGTTTTCGTAGATTTTCATGGGTACAGGTATGACGGTCTTGGTATATTCGGGTTTCTTCCCGTGTAGGATTTGGAAATTTCTGGCAACGTTTCGACGAGGTCTCACTCGTCATCTTCAGGCTGGTGTTTCTGTCCTTGTTCTCAGGCGAACACTGCGGCACTAGGGTAACACTGCGTTACCCCACTGACTCACCAGGAAGTTTCTACACAGCAGGCAATTGCTGAGCCATCAAACCACACCCAGCCACCAGTATTTATAGAAGGAAGGCAGCTCAGGTCTCGTGCCAGTGATGGCAACTACTCAGGATATCACGCCTAATCTACAACCATTAACTAATCAGCATACCTCAGCTACATCAAGGACCCCAATTGTTACCCCACTGACTCACCAGGAAGTTTCTACACAGCAGGCAATTGCTGAGCCATCAAACCACACCCAGCCACCAGTATTTATAAAAGGAAGGCAGCTCAGGTCTTGCAGTGTTCACCTGAGAAGAAGGACAGAAACACCAGCCTGAAGATGACGAGTGAGACCTCGTCGAAACGTCGCCAGAAATTTCCAAATCCTACACGGGAAGAAACCCGAATATACCAAGACTGTGATACCTGTACCCGTGAAAATCTACGAAAATAAATAAATAAATAAATAAATAAATAAATATATATGCATGTCCTGACCTCTGGTTTCATTATTATAATTAGCCATGGGACAAAATAGCAGAAACCGATCAAATGCATCTCCATCTCATTTCAGTGCTAGTGGATTGTTTATCAATAATTCTCTACTACAGCTAGCAGTTAAATTTATGCATGTGCACCGTCTTTTTCCGAAAGGAGGCTACTAAGGAAGAGGCCTTGAAAAGGCAAGCGGGTTTTTCCATCCTTTTTCTTCATTTGCTGTAAAATGCAATGTTTCATTGCAAATTACCATCACCGCAGCCTAATTAGCCATAGCCTGGCAACCAGACATCCTGACACAAGAGAATGTGAGTGTTAATTCTGATGAACGGAAACATATTTATGACTAGATATTAAAAAAAAAATACAGTCTTCACTGATGCTTCTCTATTTCAACATTTATTTTTTTTAAAAAAAAGCCCAACATCCCCAAAGTTAACAATTAGAATGGAAATCATTTTACTGGAACAGTTTAGTTACAGAACTTGCTGCTTTGCGGAATGTTTTGATATGAAAAGTTTTAGCTAATTGGCTGGCTAATTATAGTCTCAGTAAAGGACACGGCTTAACCAAAAGTAAATGAAGCATTCGCATTAGAGGAATCACTGGCAAAGATTGAAAAAAGTTTGCTTGGGTTTGCAGGTTAAACTCGTAATGGCTTGTTTTGACTTAATCTTTGATTGGCACCAATGTATAAGGATTCTGAACTGGTACTAAAACAATTCTGTTATTTTAAGGCAGTGATGGCGAACCTATGGCATGAGTGCCACAGGTGGCACATGGAGCCATATCTGCTGGCACACGAACCGTTGCCCTAGCTCAGCACCAATATGCATATGTGTACTAGCCAACTGATTTTTGGCTCACACCGAGGCTCTGGGAGGATATTTTTGGCTTCCAGAGAGCCTCCAGGGGGATGAGGGAGGGCGTTTTTACCCTCCCCCACCTCCAGGAATGTCTTTGAAGCCTGGATAGGATGAAACACAAGCCTACTGGGTCCACCAGAGGTTTGGAAACAGTCCATTTTCAGTCTCCAGAGGCCCTCTGTGGGGGCAGATGAAGCTGTTTTCACCCTCCCCCATAAGCTGTATTATGGGTGTGGGCACTCGCATATAAGAACATAGGAACATAGGAACATAAGAACATAGGAACATAGGAACATAGGAACATAGGAACATAGGAACATAGGAACATAGGAACATAGGAACATAGGAACATAGGAACATAAGAACAGCCATTTCTGAATCAGGCCAAAGCCCATCGAGTCCAGCATTCTGTGTCACACAGTGGCCCACCAATTGCCCATGGGGATCTTGAGCGGAAAGAGAAGGCAAGACCCTCCCTTTCCCCTGACCTCCAACAAATGGTACTCAAGGGAATTCTGCCTGCCTCAACCAACATAGAGGCGGCACATGGACATCCGTTTCAATAACCACCGATACGCTTGGCATCCATGAATCTGTCTAATTCTGCCCTGAAGCTATCAAAGCCGACAGCTGTCACAACCTCTTCTGGAAGTGAATTTCATAAACCAATGACCCTCTGGGTGAAGAAATATTTCCCTTGATTTGCCCTCACTTTCTTACCTATGAGCTTTAGAGAGTGCCCCCTTGTCCTAGTATTGTGTGATAGAGAAAATAATTTTTCTCTTTCCACCTTTTCTATCCCATGCATGATTTTATACACTTCGATCAAGTCACCCCTTAAACACCGACTTTCAAGGCTGAAGAGACCAAGGCGTTGCAACTGGTGTCATAAGGGAGGTGCTTCATTTCTTTTATCATTCTTCTTGCCCTTTTTTGCACATGCAAGATTGAATGCGCCCATACTCTTTCGGCACCAAGGAAAAAAAATGTTTGCCATCACTGTCTTAGGGCATTGGTACTCTGTAAGAGATGGATCAGCAAGAAGCTAAGTTTTTAATATAAACATATTTTTAAAGACCTTTTAATTCCTTTATTCAGGGTGGAGCTGGGTGACTAAATGGAGTTGAGTGTTTATTGGCCAGATATCCTTCCTTTAAGACATAGTTGGGTGAGGGATATCCTATATCAGTGATGGTGAACCTTTTTCCCCCTGGGTGCCAAAAGAGCATGGGCACGCAGTATTGCGCATGCCTGAGTGCCCACACCCATAATTCAATGCTTGGGGAGGGTGAAAGTAGCTTCCCTTGTCCCCCGGAGGCCATCCGGAGGCTGGAAATGGCCTATTTTCCAACTTCTGGTGGGCCCAGTAGGCTCATTTTTTGACCTCCACAGGCTCCAAAGGCTTTCCTGGAGCCAGAGAAGGATAAAAATACCCTCCGCCATCCCCCCGCCCGGAGGCTCTCTGGAAGCCAAAATGCCCTCCCAGAGCCTCTGTGCAAGCCAAATCAGCCAATCAGCTGGCCAGCACACACGTGCATATTGGAGCTGAGCTAGGCCAATGTACAAAATATGACTTCAGTAACCGAGTTGTCGAAGCGTGGAACTCATGACCAGACTCCATAGTGTCATCCCCAAACCCCCAACACTTTACCCTTAGATTATCTACGGTTGACCTATCCAGATTCCTAAGAGGTCAGTAAGGGGCGAGTACAAGTGCACTAGAGTGCCTTCCGTCCCCTGTCCTATTGCTCTCCTATATCTCCTATACCTTTCTTCTATTCCTATATCTCTTCTTCTATTCTTTCATTGATATGTTCTATTACTATATCTTCTTTTCTATTATTTCTTAGATATATTTTACTATGAGTATCTCCTCTATAACCCTCATCATGTATTTTACTATGTGTATATAGATATATACCCACTAAAACCCTGAATGTGTATTGGACAAAATAAATAAATAAAATAAAATAAAATAAATGACTTGTGTGCCAGCACATATGGCTCCGCGTGTTACCTGTGATACCCGTGCCATAGGTTTGCCATCGCTGTCCTATACAAATCTGCAGCCATTGAATTTCTAGCCTATGGAATTAAATGCTAATATTGCATAAACTTATTCTAGTTGCTGTAAACCTCACAGTAGCCTATAAAAGTATAGGGTAATGGTTTTAATGGAAGTAGAATGGTAAAGGTATTCTGAACTTCACAAAAGTATTACTTCTGAAAGCAAGTAATCAAATAAGACCCCTCATGAAATAACATTAATCTTTTTGTTCTTATTGGATCTATGGAAGGAAGAAGGCTTATTAAAGAGTTTCCAATAGAACTAAAACTGGTAAGGGATCTTAGACTTGGAATTTCTTCTGTGAAGCAGTTTATTGAGAAAAAAGCAGCACTACCAAAGGGCTCAGTTTGCAACATTTTTTGAAAAGCTCAGATATTTTCCATGTGGGTTATGCCCAATTAAATATGTATATAATTACATACATATAATAGTTCTTCTGCCATTAGAATGGATATAACACCACTATGGGGTATGACTTTGTGTTTTGAAATTAGTGTACAATGTACATGAGGGTGTAGGTTTGTAAGTATACTGTACATATATGCTGGATAAATATGGGTTCATTACATTGTTTCATTTACATATCTCTTAAAATATATTCCACCTTTCATTCCATAATGGGATCTTTAATGAGGTTAACATTCTTAAACAACAATTTATATTAAAACAATATAAAAACTAATTAAACTTTTGTACTTTATTTCCTGTCTGTTACTTTTTGTCTATATATTGGTCAGTGACTGTAATAAAAAGAACTGATCCTGATATAAAAACTAATTAAATACAAATCTTCAAATCCCAGTTAAATTTATAACCATACTTATAAAGCGTGCAAAGAAAAACAATGAAGAGCACTATCCAAATAAAGTACAGGCATTGCACTCATAATTGTAGAGTATTATATTTGTGCTGGTGTACTCATAATTCTATGTTTATACCAGGGGCGGATTCCTCTTACTTCCTCCTACTGGTGCGCATTGCGACGTTTCGCGTGCCCGCATCTCCTTGTGTGATTTGGCTTCCGCACATGTGCAGAGGGACAATTTTACTTCTGTGCATGCTCAGAGAGCTGAAAATTAGCCAAAAATTAAAAAAAAGAGATGGTGACAGTCTCAAAATGGGTGAACAGTGCAGTCAGGCGGTAGGGACAGCAAGTAGAATGCTTGGCTACATATCTAGCTTTACTAGATAAGTGGTCAAAGCAATGGAAACTGCAGTTTAATGTTTCCAAATGTAAAATAATGCACTTGGGGAAAAGGAATCCTCAATCCGAGTACTGTATTGTCAGTTCTGGGTTAGTAAAAACTTCAGAAGAGAAGGATTATGGGGTAATGATTCCTGACAGTCTCAAAATGGATGAACAGTGTGGTCAGGCGGTAGGGAAAGAAAGTAGAATGCTTGGCTGCATAGCTAGTGGTATAACAAGCGGGAAGAGGGAGATTGTGATCCTGCTGTTTAGAGCGCTGGTGAGACCACATTTGGAATACTGTGTTCAGTTCTGGAGACCTCACCTACATAAAGATATTGATAAAATTGAATGGGTCCAAAGACGAGGCTACAAAAATAGTGGAAGGTCTTAAGCATAAAGCTTATCAGGAAATACTTAATGAATTCAATTTGTATAGCCTGGAGGACAGAAGGGAAAGGGGAGACATGATTGAAACATTTAAATATGTTAAAGGGTTAAATTAGGTTCAAGAGGGAAGTGTTTTACTGCAACACTCTCTACCTTTGAAGAGTGTTCTGAAACTTCAGATCATGCAGAATATAGCTGCAAGAGCAATCATGGGCTTCCCTAGGTATGCCCATGTTACACCAACACACTGCAGTCTGCATTGGTTGCTGATCAGTTTCCGGTCACAATTCAAAGTGTTGGTTATGACCTATAAAGCCCTTCATGGCATCGGACCAGAATATCTATGGGACCGCCTTCTGCCGTACGAATCCCAGCGACCAGTTAGGTCCCACAGAGTTGGCCTTCTCCGGGTCCCGTCGACGAAACAATGCCGTTTGGCGGGATCCAGGGGAAGAGCCTTCTCTGTGGTGGCCCCGACCCTCTGGAATCTGCTCCCCCCAGAGATCAGAATTGCCCCCACCCTCCTTGCCTTTCGTAAGCTCCTTAAAACTCACCTCTGTCATCAGGCATGGGGGAATTGAGATATTTCTTCCCCCCCAGGCCTATACTATTTATGCATGGTATATTTGTGTGTATGTTTGGTTTTTAATAAGGGTTTTTAGTTATTTTAAATATTAGATTTGTTACATGTTGTTTTATTATTGTTGTTAGCTGCCCCGAGACTACGGAGAGGGGCGGCATACAAATCTAATAAATGAATGAATGAATGAATGAATAAATAAAGTGAACACAAGAACAAGGGGGCACAATCTGTGGTTAGTTGGGGGGACAGAACAGAAGCAAAGTGAGAAAATATTATTTTACTGAAAGAGTAGTCGATGCCTGGAACAAACTTCCAGCAGACGTGGTTAGTAAATCCACAGTAACTGAATTTAAACATGCCTGGATAAACATATATTAAACCTAAAATAAAATAGAGGAAATAGTATAAGGGCAGGCTAGATGGATCGTGAGGTCTTTTTCTGCCATCAATCTTCTATGTTTCTATCGTGGAATACAGAGATTGGCAAAAACAGTGCTAGAGCCGTCATGCCAAAATTGCATCATCAGTACCCAACTGCACTGTTAGGAACCCACCTCTGGTTTATACTAATCTGAGGATATTCTGAACATATGATCAGAGAAACAGAAACCTCAGCCCCCCACTCTCTCTGTGTACATATAACAGCTGTTGAGTCTCTGTATCCAAAAGAAGCACCATGACAGAATCTTCTGACCCCTTCTGTCACTTGTTTGTGAATGACAAATGATATGAATTTTGATGAAATCAGAGGTGATCCATCAGCACAGAAGGATTTCATTTGTACCCTGATTTTATATTTCTTGGACTTGATCCTCTCTATTAATAACTTAAGACATCATACATTTTGTATCATTGTATTAGGAAAAATAGGAACTGAAGTTCCACACTTCTGGAGTTAATTTGGGAAAATATGGTTTATACATTATGTTGATCCTCTAAAAATTCCTCATGTTAATCTGCAAGTGGTTAACATTTCCAGTCCTGTCGCCCTGGTGGTATTTCTCCCCAATATTCCATTTTTAACCCAGTTATTTTAAGCAATTTCAGTTTTCACGTGTATCTCCAGTTAAATTGGCTTATCCATTTTTCAAATATGAATAGATTCTTTTCTATGGGATGCCGTCTTATTTTATGGCATATTAATAAACCTAGCCAATAACAGTATCTTATGTAAGAATATAAATAATGATATAATTCAAATTTGGATGCATATTTTCCAGATAAAACAATTAGAAGTAATTGAACATCTTGTCCAACAAGAATTTCAGTTTCTTCTTTCCACACTCTCTCTCTCTCTCACACACCCTCTTCTTTGAAAAATAATCTAGCTATTGCCAATGTCATTTATTATTAGTTTTTTCCTCTTAATTTGGTCACCTATTTTCCTGTAACATCTAACAAAAGACATAAGGTTTGCATTCTTCTCTACAATCCTTATGAAGTCATAGTTCTTCTTATAAATCCCAGTGAAGAGCACCTGTTCTTTGTCATATGGTCTGATATTTTAAACACCTCTCTTAGAGATACCCGGATTTTTTCCCCATGATAAAGAAATGGGTTAAAGAAATCTATAATGCAGTGAAAGATGCATATTACATCCGTTACATTCACAACATCATGCATTGCTAGAATGGGCTACACTTTTCTTATGCAGAGCCTGATACTCACTTTAGCATTTCTGTATCAGCAATTTATCTAGTCATTGCTGGGGCAATATATTAATAGAGAAGACAAGCTTTATATTACTACGGCGATGGCTGGATGATGCATTATGAACAAACGCCGGCACCAGGATGCCCTCTGCAGATGGAGGAAGGGTCTTTGGTGCTCTTTGAGCCTGGTTGTTTTCTTTTGGATATTTCATTACCCAAAGTAGGCAACATCATCAGTACTGAAGTGATTTGTTCTCACTTTATATTCTAGAGGGTGAGGATTTACAAAGATTTGCAAAATAAGGTAACAGTAAATAGCCTGACCAAGATCACTCCCACCAACACTGATAGGGCAAGCCACTAGAACAGGAGAATCTGTTTAGCATTCCACACTGGAGTTATAACCAATGTTAGAATCCTAAACTTAGAAACAGAGTATATGTGGCAGTGGTGGTTGTTCAGCCAATAACACAGACTAATATAAGTATAAATATTATTTACAATGTATACAAAGAGCAGTGATGGCGAATCTTTTTTCCCTTGGGTGCCAATAATGCATGCACACACACTATCACGCCTGGCTGAGTTTCCATACCCATAATTCAATGCCTGTAGAGGGTGAAAATTGCGTCCCCTGCCCCTCCGGAGGCCCTCCAGAAGCAAGAAACAGCCCATTTCTCAAATTCTGGTTCATTTTTCACCTTCCCCAGGCTCCAGAGGTTTCCCTGGAGCCTGGGGAGGGCAGAAATTCCCATCCATATCCCCCTGGAGACTCTCCAGAAGCTGAAAATGGCTTCCCAAAGCCTCCATTTGAGCCAAACATCAGCTGGCCGGAGAGGACATGCATGCTGGAGCTGAGCTAGGGCAATGGCTCATGTGCCAGCAGATATGGCTCCATGTGACATCTGTGACACCCATGCCATAGGTTCACCATCACTGCAATAGAGTATTCAGTAAACAGTCAGTTTCATACATATCCAAGTCAAGCAATCATGCACAAACCAGATATAAGAATATACAGTTCTTTACATTGTTATGCCGGGCTTTATGTTACGAGCCCCAATTAATTCAGGAATGTAAATTCAAACACACACGCTGTTGTAAAGTAAACATAAAAGCATTTTATCCAAAATCAAGCTGTGCACATGCACTTTAAACTGAGCAAATGAGCTCACACACAGATAACAGTCCTTGAAAGCTGTGAGAGACAAAAACAAACAGAGCAGATAAGAGCAGCTGTGAGAGCGTCACAGCCAAACCTCTTAAAGTGAGTCCACAAGATTTACTTAGCTATGAAAATCCCAAAAAGTCTGTGGAAGTCCAGGAACAATGCAAACATGATGTATCCTTCTCCAAACGGATAAACTCCCACATGCACTCTGTGCAATGCTAGTAATTTATCAGCAACCCCATTAGCCTAATTGCCTCAGCCACAGGTGTTCTTCCTTATCTCCGACAATACCTGTGCAGTTGGTCCCTTCTTGCCATGAGCCTGTGCATTCTGGCATCTATCCACCGATCCTCCTCCGAGTCCGATGACCCACTAATGGGGTCATTAACTAATGGGTTGGCTGCATCCATCTCTCTATCTGATTCTTCTCCTCCCCCAGCGTCTGACCTTGGCAATGAATCCTCCCTGTCAGAAGCTGATGGCAGTAAGACAAGAACCTGAGGACTCTCCTAAACCAACATCCAAATTCCCCGTTGCAGTAGCTGGCCCAGAGCCAATCACAACATACATACAGCAGCTAACCAATAATATTACAGTTCTACATAATGCCATAATGCATAATACACAGACCAATATTTAGCAAACAGCAATATTAAGCATGACACCTGTCTCGCTTTTATGGCTGATTGCAGCCTAGCTCTCAAAGTAACATTATACTATTTCCTCCAAACATACATTGCTGGTACATGGCACCGGACCAGATTATCTCAGGGACCGCCTTCTGCTGCACGAATCCCAATGACACAGAGTGGGTCTCCTCTGGGTCCTGTCAACTAAACAATGCCGCTTGGCGGGACCCAGGGGAAGAGCCTTCTCTGTGGCGGCCCTGGCCCTCTGGAACAAACTCCCCCCAGAAATTAGAATTGCCCCCACCCTCCTTGCCTTTCATAAGCTACTTAAAACCCACCTCTGCCACCAGGAATGGGGGAATTGAGATACTCTTTACCCCTAGGCCTTTACAATTTTATGCATGGTATGTCTATGTATGTTTGGTTTTTATATTAATGGGTTTTTAATTGTTTTTAGTATTGGATTATTATTGTACGCTGTCTTATTATTGCTGTTAGCCGCCCCGAGTTTCCGGAGAGGGGAGGCATACAAATCCAATAAATAAATAAATAAAATAAATAAATAAATAAATAAATAAATATATTGACAAACCCAACCGGTGCAGTACGTACAGGGGTGGGCTGCTGCCTGGACGGGGGAGGGGGGGGATGCAGTGGGGTAGCAAAAATGGAGCTCCAGCCCAGAGTACCCAATTTGCACTGAAAGATGTTGAAAGAAAATGCAGGGCATCCTCCATAAGCCATGCCCACAGTGTGGTAGTAAAAATTTTGGTAGCCCTTCACTGAGTACGTAGTACTGACAGTATCAAACTCATGTTGTCATAGTGGCATCATGTGTCATATCAGGACTTCACTAACACGGGCATGGGCGTGGCCAGTGTGTGACACATTGTACAGCCTAGGACTTTGACAGCCCTGCACTAGAATGTAAAGTGAGAGCAAATCCCATTCCTTATTCCAAATCCCATTAAAGTCACATAGTTTGTGTTAGATATTTGCCTGGGTGACCTACCCAGACAGGGTAAAAGTCAAAAGTTCAGATTTGTTTATTGCATGTTGATTGGTTGCCTTCTTTTGGTGCTTAAAATGTATCTTTGTAAAACTGCCCTGTTGCTGGGCTAGATTGTATAAATAGGAGAACTGTCCTTGTATAGAGCTCTGAATACTCCATTGCTTCTTGACTGAATTGACTTCCTTGTCCTGTTAGCGAAATAAACCTTGCTTGATTCAACCTTGCTTTGAGAGTTATTACATTGGCGACGAGGAAACCGACCCTCCGTGTGCTATCATGGCTACTCCATCGATAGTCCAGCCACCTGAATTCTTTTACCCAGAAAGAATGACCTGGACAGCCTACATGGCGAAGTTTGAAATACTTTTGGAAGCGGCCGGCATGAAAGACGCCGACAGCGGCCGCAAGCGTGCCCTTTTCCTCAATTACTGTGGCACACAGATTTTTGAGCTGGCAGAAACCCTCACTGACCCTGAACTGGCGAACTCAGTTTCCTGGGACACTCTCTCATCCAAGCTAGCCGCTCACTTCGAGCCTACGAAGTCAGCTAGAGTTTTTCACCATCAATTCTCCCGGATGTCACAAGCAGAGGGGGAAACGATCAATCAGTTCGCGACTCGCCTCAGAACTGTTCTCTCTAAATGCCAATTCGATAATCCAGAGGCTCGTCTCACTGATGCCTTAATCTTTGGCATGCGTAACATTACGATCCGGGACAAGCTCCTCTCTGAGGAGGAATCCTCGCTACAGGATGTCATTAAAACATCTGCAAGAAAACAGTGAAGAACCAAAGAGCCCACCATTTAAACCCAGAGCTACAAATTTTCTCCATTATCATTACAGATGGACTAGGTAGTGCTGACCTTGCATGGAGAGCAATTTCTCCACATTTGCACACTTTGGTGTCTGCTATAAGCATAAAGTGGAGGAACACTGAACAATCACATCTTTCTATGGAGCAAGACTTGGCTCTGAGTCTCTTCTGCTAGAGTCAAGGAAGAAGATGGAGTGTAGCACAACAGGTAAACCTGGTCCTTTCCTGCTGCACATAAAATGTCTCCTCCCAAAGTTGCTTTTGTTACATATTTGTATAAAACATATAATTTGTTTCCTAGCTCTGTCAGCCAAGATTGAAATGTTGGTTCTCTAGCATGCACGCTGTTTTATTTGGCTTAGTACAATTAGGCAAATCTCCAAATGGTTTTCTAATTTCAGTGCCTGTATATGCAAAGTTAACAGCATATTTTGAGAGAGGGGTGTATTGCTAGGCAGATGCTATGAATAACTCTTAAGAAGTCCATGAATATTTTCATCGACAGGTTCCATAATAGAGAGCATTTCTAGACAGAATGGGACAATAAGGGAATGCGCTTTGTGGTTTAATGAAAAACAAATATTAATTTCCAGATAAATATTTGAACAAAGCAGGAATAAAAAAAAATGAAGAGTTTCTAGTTAAATCAGAATAACAGCAGTTCACTGACCAAGAATAATTCAAGTTGGTTGAAAAGACAAAATTGTTTCTCTGCTGTCCTACAGAATTGAATTGTCTACCTTTCCTTACTCCAGTGCTTCGCAATTATTTTCTGTTATGCCCCCCTAAGAACAAGTAAATATTTTGCAACACTACCACCCCCCAACCCAAAAATGCCCATATAACACCAACACTCCGCAGTCTGCATTGGTTGCCGATCAGTTTCCGGTCACAATTCAAAGTGTTGGTTATGACCTATAAAGCTCTTCATGGCACCAGACCAGATTATCTCAGGGACTGCCTTCTGCTGCATGAATCCCAGCGACCAGTTAGGTCCCACAGAGTGGGCCTTTTCTGGGTCCTGTCAATGAAACAATGTCATTTGGCGGGGCCCAGGGAAAGAGCCTTCTCTGTGGTGGCCCCGGCCCTCTGGAACCAACTCCCCCTGGAGATTAGAATAGCCCCCACCCTCCTCGCCTTTCGTAAGCTCCTTAAAACCCACCTCTGCCGTCAGGCATGGGGGAACTGAGATATTCTTTCCCCCTAGGCCTTTACAATTTATGCATGGTATGTTTGCTTGTATGCATGATTAGTTTTACAATAAGGGTTTTTTAGTTGTTTTAGTATTGGATTTACATGCTGTTTTTTATTGTTGTTGTTAGCCGCCCCGAGTCTACGGAGAGGGGCGGCATACAAATCCAATAAATAAGTAAGTAAGTAAGTAAGTAAGTAAGTAAGTAAGTAAGTAAGTAAGTAAGTAAGTAAGTAAGTAAGCAAGCAAGCAAGCAAGCAAGCAAGCAAGCAAGCAAGCAAGCAAACAAACAAACAAACAAACAAACAAACAAACAAACAAGCTCTCTGTTGGGACAATTGTTTGCAATATTCGGCACGTTTTCGCTGAAAAAACTCAAGCGGCTTATCAGTGTGATTGGGATGTGATGTGTTTAAGTGACGCCTTAATTTATTTGGATTCCTGCTGTCTGATGCCAACATTTTTAGACACAGTAAATATACTGGTCTTTCCTTGTCTCCCACTGTATTCACAGTGAAGCCAAGCGCTACATCCTATTTCCTCGTCTTAGCTTTCGGGAGACATACACTTGTCTCTAACATGGGAAATGCTGATCAATAAATTCTGGGAGTCCCAGTACAAGCCGTCTGAAAATCCCAGGTAAGAGGAAATTTCTCTAACCATTGATAAGAATAAAAAAGTAAATTTGTGGGTTTTAAAAAATACCTTATACTCTAATCCTAACCTTTACTATGCTTACACAGAATATTTTTGGTATTCTTGGAGATCTCTATCCAAACTCAATTCTGACCTTACTCATTGACTTACTCATTTCAGCTTAAAAATGTTTGTATCACTTCATCTTTTGAGTTCACCAAGCAGGCTGACACTTGTTTATATAGCTTCCTTATTTCTTAGTGGCCCTGTAAGCTAAATATTAACTCATCAATGTTTTCTAGTAAAGGAAATAATGATCTCAGGAAGCCACTTAATGGGATAGTTTGGGGTAAAATTTGACTACCTCAGACCGGCTCAGGTGAGGCAGTAGGGATGATTTGAATCGGTTCACCGAGCCAGTACAAATCATCCCTGGTTGGTCCCACCTGCTCATCCACTTACCCTCATCTTTTCTGAACCTGCTTTCCAACTCCATTCAATGTTGCCCATTTAGCTCCCTCCATTCAGCTGAGCTTTGTGGGCACGATGCTCCTGGGCTCATCAGCCTCTGGACAGATGTCAGATTCCCACTCTCCAGCACTAGTTCAGGGGTTCCTTCCTCCAGCCCCTATGGGAAAGAGAGGGGGGAAAGAGAGAGAAGAAGGGATGTGGGGCATCCCAACACAAGCACCTCTGCTAGAAAAGCCATTTGGGAGGCAACAGCAAGTTGAGAAGCCTCTATTCCTCCTCCTTGCCTTATTTCCCCCTCTCAATCCTTTCCCAACTGCTTTTGTTCTGTCCCCACGGTGAGCACCAATAAATATGAACACACAAATTGATCATTTAGTCCTAATATTTTCTTAGCAATTGGGTCTTTTTTAAAAGTTCAGGAAATCATCACGTCTGTTCGGTGAGACAGCTGCTAATTAATGTCTTAGAGTCCAAACAGATATCCTTCCCTGAAATTTACGCAAGATTGGCAGAAAGCCCGGAGGTCATTAGCAGAATCAGGGAAACCGATTTTTGTCACAAGCTGAACAAGACTGTCAAAGAGAGAGCCTGGAACGTTGACTGAAGTATGACACGCTAAGCCTTAAATAGTCTAAGGGCGTGGCCAATTAGCCTGCAGTTCTGTTCATGAAGAGACCTCCTCTTCCATAGCCACTCCTGCCTTCTAACAGCCCTGCATCCCCTAGCATCAAGAAGAGGCTCCTCTTCTTCTCCTGAGTCACTCATGTGCATCTTGGGTGGCATAGAAGGCCTTGGTTGTCTTTCAGCCTATGACGCCAAATCCTCTCTGACCTCCTTGCTATCATATTCAGGTGCCAATGGGCCAATGGTACTGTGCCACAACATCTCTTGATCCTCAGGATCTGTGACCAGGTGCATGGGATATGGATGGACCACAACATTATCCCTAACTGCAGGGCCCTTCCCCCGGATCTGTTGGTCTGGATGCAGTCGCGATGGAAACTGTTCATGGAACGAACAGTCCAATCTCCCCTTTAAGATCGCAAGTGTTGGGGCTGTTACAACCTCCGCTGGCACACTGTTCCACTGGTTGATCGTTCTCACCATTCAAAAGTTTCTCCTCACTTCCAGGTTGAATCTCTCAAAGGTCAGCTTCCCTCCATTATTCCTTGTTTGGCTTTCTGGTACCATATGCTGACTCCCTTCTCTCTGTAGCATCCCCTCAAGTATTGGAATATTGCTATCATGTCACTCCTGGTTCTTCTCTTTGCCAGACTGGCCAAGCTCAGTTCCTGCAGCCGCTCTTTGTTTTATTTTCCAGACCCTTTATCATCCTGGTTGTTCTCTTCTGACTTTCTCTAGAGTGTCAATGTCCTTTTTGTAGTGTTGTGATCAAAACTGGATGAAGTACTCTAGTGTGATCTGGCCAAGGCCTTATAGAATGGTGCTAGTACCTCTCTGGCCCTTGATTGTATCCTTCCATTTATGCAACTCAGGACTGTTGTACATACTCCTGATCAGTTGGAGGATGATGAAAATATTGAGGACTCAGATTCAGATAGTGTTTATGAAGTAGTGGGGGGCCCGGGGTTACAGGTAGTAGAACAGGTGGGAGGCCAGCCACAGGATGGGGCTATGAGTTCAGGATCTAGTGAGAGAGAATCATATGCTCGCTGGGTTAATCCTAAATTCAGAAGAATTCAGAAACGGAAAGAGCAAAGGTCTGGAAGAAGATATTAAGGAGAAGAATGGGTTAAATATTGTAGTGAGGTATTTGGCACGTCAGGGGGCTAGTGGAGAAGAAGGGTGGAGTTTCAACGTTGCTGAAAAGAAATATGGAGGGGTTTTTTTGCCACGCTAAAGTAAGCCAAAGTATTTTGTATTGTATTTAGTCAGTGCTGCTGTTTTTATAGCTATGTAGTTAGGAAATAAATCTTGTCTAAGGAAAGCAGGGAAAGGAATGTGAGAAATGCGGCTAGAAGAGAGATAACGGATTGATTGATGTCTGGAATGTGTTGAAGTACAAGAGAGCAGAGAAATAAACGGAATTGCTTTATTAATGAAATGATGCATTTAATGAGAGTTATTTGTAATTACTAAACTTCTACCAGAAACCAGAACGAGGACTGCATTGGCTTTTTTGGCTGCTGCTGCACACTGCTGCTCATATTTAGTTGGTTGTTTACCAAGACTCCAAGATTCCTCTTGCAGTCATTGCTATTGAGTGTGGTTTCACCCAGTTTGTATGTGTATTTTTGATTCTTGATCCAAGCGCCCTTCCAACTCTGTTACCCTTTTATTCTAAACTGTGTTTCTGCAACTTAAAGCATCCGTGCCTTGAACTCTCACATAATATAGAATATATCTTTTCTTCTGTGATATTATTTCAAGCACTTTATCATAGTCCCCATCTTTTATTCTCAGTATTAAGCATTCTCCATTCCTTCTATCTGCCCTCATACATCTTAGTTTTTATTTCCCAATCATTGCTATTCAAGTCTCTTCTTTATATCAGCAGAAAGTGTCTTTGCTATTCCTTGATGTGTGTGAGTTGGGTGGCCATATAAATTTTCTTAATAAATGTATTTCTTATCTCCTAACTCAAATTCAGAGTCATTCTTTAAATCACTAAGTTGTGTGAGGATATAGAAATTACTTTTCTTGGGAGTAACAAAGAACAAATGACTATATGAGTTTGAATTTAGATGGCCAAATAGTGGATTTTAATCAGCTTTTATAATAATCTTATTGTTTCAGGAAAGTAGATAGGAACAGTCCTATTGAGTACAAAATTCAGAATAAAAAATTGTATTATTTAGTGGAAAAAACACTTAGATACTCAAATAAGTATGTTTCTGTTGGGAATAAAATATTAAAATATAAGACATGCACAGCTATTTTGCCTATGGATTTGTTAATGTTTGTGACAGGTTCAGCCAAATGGATGAAAGGCAAAACATCTCCTGCAGATGTACAAGTTGAAAATTTTCAAATTTAATACCAGCTGGCTTTCTTGAAAACACAGTTATGCTGGAGAAAAAAAAAATCAACATTCCAAGATGAATCACAGAATTAATAATATTACAAGAATTTTTCTGCCATGTAATGTTTGAGGCAGAGATTTGTCTAACAGCACTTCAAATGTGGAGGGTTTGAGATTCCAACCCAAAAAGAGGTTTATTATTCTCCAATTGGATTGTATGAGCTGCTAAGAGAGTACATGGCGTCCTTCTGAAATGGGATAAAATATCACTTCCTATACTGTTTCCCCTCTGCTTGATCAAAAATGATGCTTCAGTTTTAAAGTAATTTTTAAAAACAATCAGTTGTCACTGAACTAAAAGAGGCCTTTAAAAAAAACAATATATATTTTATTTATTTATTAATTAGATTTGTATACCGCCCCTCTCCGTAGACTCGGGGCGGCTCACAACAGCAATAAAACAATTCATGACAAATCTAATAATTTAAAAACATTTTAAAAACCTCGTTATTAAGCAGACATACACACAAACATACCATACATAAATTGTATAGGCCCGGGGGAGATATCTCAATTCCCCCATGCCTGGCAGCAAAGGTGGGTTTTAAGGAGTTTACAAAAGGCAAGGAGGGTGGGGGCAGTTCTAATCTCCGGGGGGAGCCGGTTCCAGAGAGTCAGGGCTGCCACAGAGAAGGCTCTTCCCCTGGGATCCCCCAAACGACATTGTTTAGTCGACGGGACCCGGAGAAGGCCAACTCTGTGGGACCTAATCGGTCGCTGGGACAATAAAATGATGGCATAGAAATCAAATGAATGAATGAGTAAAAATGAACAGTTTAATTTAGTCAGTTTAGTCTGCTTATTCTTTTGTTTGCTGTTCCTAACATATTCTTATCTTGCCCATCAAGTATATTTGAGATCAATATCTTGTAGAATAATTATTTTTTCTAAAAAGTAAAACTCTTCATATTGAATGTGTCTTCTGGTTATTCCATGGACTGTCCTGTGAAGTTTTCCTTGAAACATAACCAAAGTGATTTTTCATTGCCTTTGTTTCTCTGTCAGGTTGTGCGTTTCTCATTTCTCTGTATAGTCTACAGCTCTGTATTTCCCTGAAAACTCACTAACCTGGTCCAATTCTACTTTATTTCCATACCAGATTAAAATTGGCCAGATGATGCTATTGCTCAATTTGTTAAAATAGTTTTGTTCTACTGTATGGTTGTATTTTGATGCTTTGCTTATTTCAAGCAAAGCAAGATCTTCAACAAAATAAAAAGAGTACACGGGCACTCTTTATAAATAACATAATGAAATATTCTAACCCAAACGATTGTGAGGTTCACATACAGTAGGTTTATCAGCTGCTATTTGGAAAAATGCTAGAGCAGGAAAAATATTTTTAAATGGCTTTGCTCGCAGAGACAAAAATGCCAATATTTTAGAATGAATATTCTAATAGACATGTGTGGAGAAAACTATGGTAGCAGCATAGTTTGATCATACACATCTTTGAATCTGGGATACAAACTGTACAATTTTTATTTTTATTGTATCTCTTGATCTCTCCCCCTCCTGTTGCAAAAAATGTAATCTCCACAGTCTCTCATTTAGCACTGCAGGGCTGACCTGCTACTGTATTTATTGTGGTAATGTATACATAAATCGCAGAATCTGATGGGTACACCAGGAAATGGTTTTGCTGAATTATTATAAATGTGATAATGAATGACTATATATTACTTTGAAGGGCAAAAGTGTCTGGAAATATCTGTGATCACTGTTGATGCTTTTGATGTTTTAAAATTCCTCTTTCTCATGTTGTTTCAACTGTTGAAAGTTCCTTGTTATGGTTCAAGGAAGCGCTTTGCTGTTAAAGCATAAGTAAGATAGCAATAGCACATAGTAAGATAATGTAAGATAGCAATAGCACATAGACTTACATGCCAGTTCGTAGTATTTTCTAAATAGTTCACAAAGTCAGCATATTGCCCTCAACAATCTGGGTACTCATTTTACTAACCACAAAAGGATGGAAGTCTTGAATAGGTCAGAATCGAACTCCTGGCAGTTGGCAGAATTAGCCTGCAATACTGCATTCTAACCACTGGGCCACGCCTATAATAAATCCAGAAGTTCAAAAAGAGCCACTTGCTTATTATTAGTTTGCTCTGGAGTCGTTTAATTACTGATATGTACATTCTGCAAGAATAATAATAATGCTGCTTTGTATATCACGGGGAAGGATTTGGATTTAGATGGGAAATCCATCTGGCACTTGACAATGTTTATAGTGTTTATTAGTTTACAAGCAAGTGAGGGAATCTATGATCAGGTCTGATTTTATGCACAAATAAATGGGAGCAATAAAGGGGTGAATGGGCCATTTTAGATGCTGCATCTGTCTGTAGACATGATCATAACTTCTGAGTTGAATGAGGAGTAGAGCAAGTAGGGGAAGAAAAAATTTATTTATTTATTCATTCATTCATTCATTCATTCATTCATTCATTTATTTATTTATCTATTTATATGCCGCCCCTCTCCATGGACTCGGGGCGGCTAACAACAGTGATAAAAACAATATGTAGCAATCCAATAATAAAACAACTAAAAACCCTTATTATAAAAGCCAGACATACATACTGACATACCATGCATAAACTGTAGAGGCCCAGGGGGAAAGAACATCTCGGTTCCCCCATGCCTGACGGCAGAGGTGGGTTTTAAGGAGCTTACGAAAGGCGAGGAGGGTGGGGGCAATTCTGATCTCTGGAGGGAGTTGGTTCCAGAGGGCCGGGGCCGCCACAGAGAAGGCTCTTCCCCTGGGTCCCGCCAAACGACATTGTTTAGTTGGTGGGACCTAATCACTCGCTGTGATTTGTGCGGCAGAAGGTGTTATTTGTCAAAACGTGTACAAGATAACAGGTATGGTTTAAACATAAACAAGAGCAAAGTAGATATAGGTAAGTCTGAACAATAGGATAGTAGGACTGGGATGGTAGGCATGATGGTGCGCTTATGCAAGCCCCCAGTGATGGGCTCCTACGGGAACGATCAGGAACACCGTTCCGGTAGCAAAAGTTGGAGCTCCACCCCAGAGAAACCAATTTGCAATGAAATATGTTGAAACAAAATGCATAAGCCACGCCTATGGCGTGGTAGTAAAAATTTTGGTAGCCCATCACGGCATGCCCCTTAAAGACCTCTTAGGAATGGGGTGAGGTCGATTGTAGACAGTCTAAGGTTAAAGTTTTGGGGGTTTGGGGAAGAAACCAGAGTCAGGTAGTGCATTCCAGCCATTGATCACTCTGTTGCTGAAGTCATATTTTCTGCAGTCGAGTTTCAAGCAGTTTACATTGAGTTTGAATCTATTGTGTACGTGTGTGTTTGTTCTGTCGAGCTCTCTGGTAGAATCCTCCCAAAAATGCACAGATACAATTTCAGACACACACACGTTTGAAAATTCAAAACAATGTTCTTTATACCGAAAATGCAAATAAACAGAGCACTCTTTTTGTATAGCAAAGAGCACTTGTCTCCAAACAAATTGGTAATTTGTACAAGTCCCTTATCAGTTCTGTGATACTTAGCTTGCAGCTGTGAGGCAATTCACAGTCCTTCTTCTTTCACAAAGTGAAACACACTTTGCTCTGGGTTAGTTTCAAAGCGGGGAAAAAGCAGCACACAAAGATCAAACTCAGCAAAGCAGTCACGAAACACAACGATCAGATAATCCTCCACAATGGCCAAACCCACAGGCTGCTATTTATAGCAGCCTCACTAATTACCACAGCCCCACCCAACCACAGGTGGCTTCATTTTCTTTGATAATAATCTCTCAGTTGTTGTTGCCTATGCATCGCTCTCCGCATGTGTGGCTGTATCATTAACTCTTGTTCTGAATCCAAGGAGGAAAGAGATAATTGATCTCCTTCTGAGCTGTCTGCCCCACTCTCCTCTTCTCTGTCACTCATGTCTTCATCAGATTCCACCGGGGGCAAAACAGGCCTGCAGCATGTGGATGTCTCCCCCACATCCACAGTCCTTGGGGCAGGAGCTGGGCCAGAGCTAACCACAACAGTGTTGTTGCGGTTGAAGCTGACAGGGACATTGTGGTAGATGATTTTATGAACTACATTTAGATCAGATCAAAGGCAACATAGTTCTAAGTTATTTAAACCCAAAATTTCAAGTCTGGTGGAATTCTGGTTTTTCTTCATCTTTGAATGACTAAGATGTCAAAACCAATTAAATAATTCTTTGATGGTCATTCTAGAACTGATGTTGTCCAACTCAACTTGTCTGAGATCAGAAACTTGGCATCAGAACTTAAATTGCAGGGAAAAATATGTTGGAAACAAGGCACTGAAGGGGAAAAAATAACTGAATCAGACTTTTGGACTGCATGTAGATAAACTATGTCTATCTTTTTAGCTACACTCATCTTGCTATATTTCAAAATCTTGTCTTGATAAGGTGATTATTTTACTGGCTCAAAAACCAGACTTTCCAACTTAGTATATAATTTGTCATAAGGTTAAGTAAGCAACAATGTTTGGTCATCAGAAATACTTGCACTGAATCATCTTATTGTGTAAGCGGCATTGTTTTGACATCTTTACAATGTCAATTTAATAACTTGGATTTTACAAACATACTGATTAGGTTACTGTTGATATATTCCTTCCATCCAGAAAGTTTAAGGATAGGGTTATGAACTGAAGGGCATTATTCTTTAACCCTGAAAGCTTTCCAGAATACTGTTTTATCATCTCCTTCCTTAAGGTAACAGATTGAAATGGTTTCAGATGTCTGCAAGGGAAGACCTATGGAAGCAGAGAAAATTAGTGGCCAGGTGAAATGATCTTGGGATAAACATTATAGCAGGTTGGTTTTAAAGTATTCATTTTTTAAAAAAAAAAAAGACAAGTTGTTAATTATATAAGCCCATCCCATTCCAAATCCTATTACGAGAGAGGCTTAAAACAAGAGAGTAACTTGTCAAGGTGCAGAACCTTGGAAATAAATGACTTTAATTTGTTTTCATACTGCTAAAGCAGTTGAACTAAAGGAAATTGGGTGCCTGTACAAAAGGTAGTACACTTTAATTCCGTATGCCAAAATAGAAATAGGATATATATTATTTAAGAAGCTGAAAAGTCCTCTTAAATATCCTTTCAATTTCAGACAACTTTTAAAATGCTCAGCAAAGTTCAAGAACAGCTTGTTTTATGTTGATGTTCTAATTGGCTGTTTTGATGAAGACACTGGAGAATGTTAAAGATTTAGAAACACAGAGCAAAGAGATTACTGTGTTCAGTTCTGGAGGATCAGTCTGAAGAAACATGGATTAGAATCAGGAGTGCCATTGATTCAGGTGCCCCTCAGGTAAATGCTTCTGAGTCCATCTTCCTACCGTATGTGTCCCTGAGCATCCCTTCCTCCAAATTTTTCTCCCCTAGTTTCCTTTTCATGTATTATCTCTTTCTTAGACAATATTTATTTCAATTCGATTTTTATGCCGCACTTCTCCTTAGACTCAGGGCGGCCTACAACAAGTTAGCAATAGCACTTTTTAACAGAGCCAGCATATTGCCCTCATTTTACCCATCTCCGAAGGATGGAAGGCTGAGTCAACCTTGAGCCAGTGATGAGATTTGAACCGCTGACCTAGAGATCTATCTATCTATCTATCTATCTATCTATCTATCTATCTATCTATCTATCTATCTATCTATCTATCTATCTATCTATCTATTGTTAGAGTTGGAAGGGACCATGCGGGTCATCAAGTCCAACCGCCTGCCTAAGCAGGAACCCTATAGCATCCCAGCCAAATGGCAGTCCAATTTCCTCTTAAAAATGTCCAGAGTATTGGAGTTCACAATGTCCGCTGGTAGGTTGTTCCACTGGTTGATCATTCTGACCGTCAGGAAGTTCTTCCTTATTTCCAGGTTGAATCTCTCGTTGGTCAGCTTTCAGCCATTGTTCCTCGTCCGGCCCTCCGGTGCCCTGGAGAGTAAAGTGATCCCCTCCTCTCTGTGGCAACCCCTCAAATACCTGTAGACTGCTATCATGTCCGCTCTGGCCCTCCTTTTCTCTAGGCTATCCATGCCCAGTTCCCGCAGTCTCTCTTCGTAAGTCTTGGTTTCTAGACCCCTGATCATTTTGGTTGCTCTTTTCTGCACCTTCTCCAGAGTTTCAATGTCTTTTTTGAAGTGTGGTGACCAGAACTGAACACAGTACTCCAGCTGTGGTCTGACCAGGGCGTAGTAGAGTGGTATTAAGACTTCCCTGGTCTTGGAGTGTATTCCCCTGTTGGTGCAGCTTAGGATTGTATTGGCTTTTTTGGCTGCTGCTGCACATTATTGGCTCATGTTTAGTCGATTATCCACCAAGTGGATATCCATCTAGTCAGTTTCAGTGGCCTGCAGTACAGCACTCTACCTGCTGCACCCCCCCGGCTCTCCTAATATCACCAGAGATGGGTTCTGTTGTGGTTGGCTCTGGGCCAGCTCCTGCTCCAAGGACTGTGTGGGTTGATGTAGGAGAATCCTCACATTATCAGAGGCCGGTTTTACTGCCAACAGCTTCCGACAGTGAAGCATCTGTGTCAAGGGAAGCTTCTGGGAGTGAAGCAGCATCGGATGAAGAGGCAATTACAGGCAGCCCATTAGCTAATTACGCCATTAGTGAATCATCATCATCGTCATTAGAATCAGAAGGAGAAGGATTCATAGATGCTTGCAGGCTCAGGTTTGTGAAAAGGAAAGAACAACTGAGCAAGTATTATAGGAAATAAGAGAGAACGCCTGTGGCTGGGGCAATTAGGCTAATGGGGCTGCTGATAAATTGCCAGCATTGTTGCCTCTCTGCCTGGGAAATTAGCCGTTTGGAGAGAGAGAGAACTGTATTTTACATCAGGATTTTACAAGGACTCTGAATAGTGATGGGCGAACCGAACCTGGACAATTCGGGTCCGTACCGAATTTTGCAGTGTTCGGTGTGCCGAACCCGAACCCGAAATATTTTCAAGCTTCGGGCAAAGTTCGGGGTCGTGTTCGGCGTTCGGAGCTTTGACGTCACCGGCAGGTTGCTAAGGACACAAATGTGATCACCTCCTGGATTCCAAGCTCCACCCCCAGAATCTCTTCGTGGGAGAGATTCCCCAGCTCCTTCAAAGGGAGGTCTTCACGTAAAAATAAACATTGTTATTTTTACGAAAAAGGACACCGCAGCGGCGCTGCAAGCAAAGGGCAGTCCTTTCATGTAAAAATAAACATGGAATCCAGGAAGTGATCACCTTGGCGTCCTTAGCAACCTGCCGGTGACGTCAAAGTTCTGCCCCTGGAATCTCTTTGTGGGAAGGATTCCCCATTCGGGTTTGAGTTCGGGTTTGGTTCAGGTTCAGCCGAACTTGCCAAACCTGAACACTGTTGGGTTCGCCCATCACTAACTCTGAACTGTTTCAGGATTTTACCAGGACTCTTGGACTAATTCACAGTTAAGTTTGGCTTTAGGACTCTTGAAGGGGGGATGGCTGTGATGTCTTCACAGCTGCCTTTATCTGTTTTGCTTTTGTTTTGGCTTATCACAGCCTTCAAAGTTTGTGGTTTGTGGGAGAGTACTTTGGCTGATAAAAGTGCGTTTGGACCATATTTTTTCTTTGTGATAAACTGCCTTTGTTTACTTTACAAGAGAGTGTGTGTTTGAATTTCCATTTCAGACTTAATTAGGGCTTGTAACATGATGCCCGGCATAACAGGTTCAGGGAGAGTTTTGCTCATGCCACTATAGCTAATTGAAGTCTTCAATGAAAAACACTGCAGCAGGCTTTCTTGTAAAAATATATTTTACTTTCTCCCTATCAAAATGCTTGTCTAAATAAACTTTTACATTTAACCACTATAAAAAGCTATCCACAATATTATTATATAACTCTTATTATATCCACCACCACAAGCACCTAACCACCAACTACAAACCACCCAGCACAAAGCCACTCTATAATAAACCACTGTAACAAACCACACGACACAAACCACTCTTGACTATAAAAAGCCACTCAGTACAAACCACACCCATGCAAGGGTATTACCCCTATTATATAGGTTACAGCCAATCAGGTTGCAGCACATTTAGCAAACCCATGATTATACGCTGATTATGCCTTACACCAGACTTTCCTATGGTTACCAACCATTTACTTGCATTGTAATATTACCTCCAGAAATAAACTTATTTCTGACAGGTTCCTACCGATGTGCCCTGGTGCAGTAGCCCAGTAGTAGTCTGCTGATTGTGCAATTTGCACGTGGCAGTTCTGGTATCTTTCCTGGTCTGTGCATGGTGCCATTTTTTTTTACTATTTTTCAGTGGGGGTTTTTGGTTTTGCGCATGCTTGGGGATGCACAAAACATTGTGATGCACGTCCAGTGCACTGGTATGGAAACAAGAGGAACCCACTGCTGAACATTGCCTTTGCTGATTTGTCAGAAATTGATGTTTAGTACTGCACCAGCACCTACGTAATAGAGTTGCTTTGTAGAGAGAGATGGATGACATATAAATGTAATAGATAAAAAACCCACACCTGCGAAATACATTACCAGAAGTTATAGTGATGTTTACTAACAAGGATGGATTTAATTTGTTCATTCCCTTTAAAAGAGATTAATTCAAGAAGGACGGATCTATGTTTCTCTCGCTCCCTGTCAGCAGTTTCTTGGGAAATGAAATCCAGAGACATCTGCTTGACCCTGTGAGCTTGGACAGAGCTAGAAAGCTCGTTCTGACAATCTTATAAATTAAAGGCCCCTCGGGAACGTAATGTATTGAATAAATGACCAGTGATGTAGATAGATATAAATATACTGTACATTTAACATAAAACATTAGATGTAGATTTGGATACAGATCAAATTTCAAAAGCAACCATGAGGATGTAGACGGAGAGGGACTGGGACAGATTCTGAATCCGAGAGTCTCTAACCAACGGCATAGAAACATAGAAGATTGATGGCAGAAAAAGACCTCATGGTCCATCTAGTCTGCCCTTATACTATTTCCAGTATTTTATCTTAGGATGGATATTTGTTTATGCCCGGGCACGTTTAAATTTAGTTACCATGGATTTACCAACCAAGTCTGCTGGAAGTTTGTTCCAAGCATCTACTACTCTTTCAGTAAAATAATATATTCTCACATTGCTTCTGATCTTTCCCCCAAATAACTTCAGATTGTGCCTCCTTGTTCTTGCGTTCACTTTCCTGATGCTGTATAGCCCCAACTTGCCTACCACTAATGCATTCAACCTGTGATATCACCTGCTTTCTTTGTATCTTTGCATTTCTAATCCATGCCTGTCAATTGCATGTCAAACTGTATTTATTTATTTATTCGATTTTTATGCCTCCCTTCTCCTTAGACTCAGGGTGGCTTACAATATGTTAGCAATAGCACTTTTTTAACAGAGCTAGGCTATTGCCTCCACAATCCGGGTCCTCATTTTACCCACCTCGGAAGGATGGAAGGCTGAGTCAACCTTGAGCCGGTGATGAGATTTGAACCGCTGACCTTCAGATCTACAAGTCAGCTTCAGTGGCTGCAGTACAGCATTCTACCTGCTGTGCCACCCTGGCTCATGTATTTCTTCAAGGACGGTATCAGCATTGTTGTTCTCTTTCGCGGGCTGGCCAGGGGTATGTATGTGTGTGAGAGATGGGATGGACACCTCCTGCAGCCAGTGTGGGATTGTGGCCTGGATGGCCTCCTGCAGCTTTTTGCCGGCCAAAATGTGATGTGTTTTGGCTGGCAAAGTGTTGCAGAAGGTTGTCTAGGCCAAACATGGGGCACAGGAGGACCATGTGAGGCCCCCACCCTCCATTTTTGTTGGATACATTTGCTGCTTTGAGCTATTTGTAAAAATAATAAAGGTAATAAACAAAGACAGAAACAAATATTCTCAGTTCTTAAGCTGTTACATATTTAGTCTGTTTTGTCCTATTACTATCTCTAAATTATATACTCGAATGAAAACCCTCATCATTTATTTATTTTATTTTATTTATTTATTAGATTTGTATGCTGCCCCTCTCCGTAGACTTGGGGCAGCTAACAACAATAATGAAACAACACATAACAAATCTAATATTTAAAATAATTCCCCATGCCTGACGACAGAGGTGGGTTTTAAGAAGCTTACAAAAGGCGAGGAGGGTGGGGGCAATTCTGATCTCTGGGGGGAGTTGGTTCCAGAGGGTTGGGGCCGCCACAGAGAAGGCTCTTCCCCTGGGTCCCGTCAAACAACATTGTTTAGTCGACGGGAATGAATCATCTTGATTCATTCACTTTTTCTTGTATCTCACATATTGAATTTCAGACAGCAACAAAGCCAATTTGTAGAATAATTCAGGTGTTGAACTGGGCCCTGTTGCAAACTCAGCTTTTGCCTTTGTTTAATATAAGTACAGCGGTACCTCTACTTACGAACTTAATTCGTTCTGTGACCAGATTCTTAAGTAGAAAGGAAGCAATTTTTTCCATAGGAATCAATGTAAAAGCAAATAATGCCTGTGATTGGGGAGAGTGGAAGCCTATTTCCTTCCAGGGGATTCTTAAAGAGGCCCCACAGAGGCTTCTCCCGGCCTTTTCCAGCCCTGTTTCTTCCCAGGAGATTCTTAGAGAGGCCCCACAGAGGCTTCTCCCGGCCTTTTCCGGCCCTGTTTCATCCCAAGAGATTCCTAGAGAGGCCCCACAGAGGCTTTCCCCCACCTTTTCTGGCCCTGTTTACTCCCAGGAGATTCCTAGAGAGGCCCCACAGAGGCTTCTTCCTGCCTTTTCCGGTTACAGTTTCGGAGGCTCGGGTTTGTAAGTGGGAAATGGTTCTTGAGAAGAGGCAAAAAAAATCTTGAACACACGGTTCTTATCTAGAAAAGTTTGTAAGTAGAGGTGTTCTTAGTTCGAGGTACCACTGTATATAGTCTTTACTGGAGGACGGAAGCAATTTTTGATTATGGTATATCACCAGAAAATTTTAGAGCCCCTCTAAGTTATTCTGGCAGTTTTTCCATCCCCTGCAGCAATTCCTTGCAAGAAGGCGATATTCCCATGATGCATTGCTTACATTGGTAATAGCACCCGTTTCCTTCCAGAGCCCTGTCAAAAAGGCAGAAGTTTAAAAAGGCTAATATGTGAACATGTGTGTGAAAATGCTAATAGAGGATTTTACACAACACACACACATCCTCCTCACTTACCAGCTGTATGGTTTTGCTGGTTACTGTTCAGTGTCCCTAGAGAGGTGCGTTTTGTTTACTGTCGTAAAGTTTGCCCTGAGGAGGGGAAAAAAATCTTTTAAGCCCTTTAGGGGGCTCTTTGAATGAAGACTTGACTTTTTTATTTGGAAAATGTGTAGATAGGGTCTTTTTTTTTTTATAGCTGATAGAAAATGAAAATATAGATGTGGAGAACAAAGGCTTTATATTTCAGTGTTGTCAGGTTTATGAAGCCTTAAAGGCATTAGATCAAGATCTTCATGTGAGTTTCTTCACAAGTCAAATTCAAATCGAAGTAGCAAAAAAAAGATGCTTTAGATTTTGTTGTATCTCCTTGTTGTATGCATCTTTTGATCTCTTTCTTCATCTTAACATTTTATTAATATTTTAAAAGATATTACTGAACAGCAAATAAAGATGTAATTTTTTTTTAAAAAAAGCTTTGTAATTGAGAAAGTTTTCTTAGGGAACAAAAGGGTAGAATAATTCAAATCATCTCTTTTTAGCAAGTCATACATTAGTTAAGAGGAATAAGAAAATATTTTGTTTTATTACAATGACTTTGAACTGCCAGAGAAGTGAAGACACTTGTGAGAATGGGTTAATTCACAGCAAAATGTTCTCATTTACAGATAAATATCTATAAGAACATAAGAACCAACATAGAGGTGGCACTTGGACATATGTTTCAATAACCACCAATACACTTGGCATCTATGAATCTGTCTAATCCTGCCTTGAAGCTGTCCAGGCTGACAGCTGTCACAACCTCTTCTGGAAGTGAATTCCATAAACCAATGACTCTCTGGGTGAAGAAATATTTCCCTTGATTTGTCCTTGCTTTCTTGCCTATGAGCTTTAGGGAGTGCCCCCGCATCCTAGTATTGTGTGATAGAGAAAAGAATTTTTCTCTATCCACCTTTTCTATCCCATGCATGATTTTATACACTTCGATGAAGTCACCTCTTAAACGCCATCTTAAAAGGCTGAAGAGACCAAGGCATTATAAGTATTCAGTTTTGATTCTCTGCACAGACTCAGAAGTGGTTAGCTCTCATTGGCTGATTCAGTTGCTATGCCTATTCATTGGCTAACCTCATTAACATGGCTCTCCCAGTTCATTAATATCTTAACAAAATTACAGAAAAATCAAAAGAACTAGAACAGACTTTTTCATAGGCAACAAATGGTGATTGTGAGATCTATAGGCTTTATAATCTGGACTTCTCCCCAGTTCAAACTCTTCACAGACTTTACTCCACCATATTAGTATGACATACTTTACTTGACATAGTCTAAGTCCTTCAGTGTCCATTCCAAGCATTTGAAGCAGAGACAGCTGATCTGCACTGCCATGGAATTTAACTACTTACCACTTGAAAACCAGGACGGGGTGGGCTTCAACTTACTTTGTTACTGGTTTGCTTCCACCTGTGCCGCGTGGCCAATATATATTGCATTGCACATGTACAATGCAATATATATTACCTGCTGGTGATGTCATGGTGATGTCACTGGACCGGATCAGTCAATACTGGTTCGTGGGCGCCGCCATCTTTTTTTTAAAAAACCATTTTCCCCAAAAAGAAATTCAGCTTCTGCGCATGCACAGAAAAAAAAAAAATCGGGAAAAATGTTTTTTTTTGCAAGATTTATAAAGGGCTTCTTTGAATGATGTATCTAGATTTGCATTGCAGTTTAGAAGCAGAGAATTTATTCTCTACAGCTTAGAGCTGTCAGTCAGAGGAAGTAAAAGCTGAGTCCTGGTTTTGTGACTCCTGGGATTTTTCAGACTTCTGAACAAGAATGAGAATTCAGAGTGGACGAGCTATGTGGCAGAATACAGAGTTCTTGACATTCAGGAAATCTGTGGTTCAATTTTTGCATTTTTATTCATTTTTTTTAAAAAAGCTTCCAACAGAAGGTTATATGAAAGACATTGGCTTGAGTAAGCTGATACACAGCAAATAATGCTGGGATAGAGGAACATTATTATCCCTGTTAACTGTTAATTATGGCTATATGACCAATATTAATACTAATATCTGGTCTATTAGCCTCCAGCAATGCTATATAAGATTAATATCTGCTTGTCATGATATCATGATATCTAGGAATTCTAGGGCTTAGAATCTTAAAATCTTTGCCTGTTTACTATGTACTCTTTTCAACAGCATTTTTAATAGATGACTTTTGCATCTTATTTTAAAAAGTTGTAATGTGCAGCTTTACACTTACTTTTTAAACTAGATACGTCTTAATACAAACTCATTTGGGAGGTAATCCATTTAGTTTCTGAGTGACAAATTCCATTTAGAAAGGATTGTGTTTTTCCCTTGTCATCATCATATCAGCTTTATGAAATTTCAAATCTTTGTTTCCTATGAAAAGGCTTCAAATGTTTAATGCTAACGACAGATTATACACCAAAACATGTAATGCATGTCTCATTGATACCATCTTTTTTAATGAAGGTTGAAGTATTTTAAGAAATATATTTCTGAATCAGTACTCAAATAGAGTAAAAGCACTTCAATATCACCCAAGAAAGCATCTTTCATATCATTATAAACAATAGCACTACTTCTAGAACTTGAATCACTGATATTTGTTGGGAAAAAAGACATTTTGTTAATTGATTGGAGTTGGAAGGCTGACTGGAAAATTATGAGTTTTTCCCCACTTCTTGTCCCAATCCACATTTAAAATAGAACACCAAATATAATCACTCCAGAACTAGAAAATATGAATGTTGTTTACAAGCCCAAATTGGTCCAGACCTGCTGGGTCCAATATAACTTCAAGTGGGTGCATGACATAATGACTGAATAATCTATCAATCTCCTAGGCATTTGAGACAGTTGATATCTGGTATTCAGTAACTTCTGCTCAATTGACCTATCAAGGGTACTGGCAGCATCTTGCCATAAAATTATGGAATCATATCAAGATTTTATTTATACGTGTCTGGTAAATCAAGAAACCTGATGTTACTTGCTAATCACGTGAGCTAATGTTTATTTTATGCTCCTTATAGACATAAACCCAAAAGAATTACTGAATACTAAATATCTGAAACTGGATATAGGAAAAAGACAAAATGCTGTTTCCATAGCTGGATATTCCCTCCCATTGCTTTTTCTGATCTCACACTGAGTGAAGATGTAAGTGCCAAGCAAATATCCTACCAGATTGATCCATGAACAAAACAACAGAGAGGTGGAAAGCATCTGTCCTGTTCCAAGATATCGGTTTTACTGCATTATTACATCCAGTATTGGGTTGATACCGGTACGGATGAGGACGGCTGTGCACATGCACCGGGAGCAGCGATAATGGGAACCCACCCCTTATTACATCGTACAGGTGGAAGAAACAAACGCAAGAATTAGAACCTGGATTTTGCTCTAAACAGGTCTTATTTGATACAGTACATAGGAGTTGGCAGAATATTTTCAGTATGGATTCTTCATGTTTTCTGCAATAAATCTGATATCTGAGGTTATTATATTCTTAAGCATTCATTTGTTTCCAGTGTAAATTGCTGGGAGAAGCATGACAGAAGGGTGGAATTTACAAGCCAATTCAAGCACGTTCTCTGCACAGTTTGGGATTTTGCAAAAAGGCATTCAAAAGAATTCTGCCTCCATTTAGCCTTCATGAAGATAAATCTGGAAAGAAATATATAAAGGTGAGCGAGACTGGTCTCAAATAGATGAGTCATTGGAATGTAAGCAAAGGGGGACCATATCAAAGTGTCCACTGGTGGATCTTCTACATTAGTTAGGTACACCTTTCAGGCTTGTTCTGTGATAGTGGCTATATGGGAAATAGTATTACGGCTAACTGGTCTATAAGAAATGAAGGGCTACCAAAAATTTTATTACCACGCTGTGGGAACGGCTTATGCAGGACCCCCTGCATTTTCTTTAAACATCTTTCAATGCAAATTGGGTGCTCTGGGGTGGAGCTCCATTTTTGCTACCCCACTGCATTCCCCCTCGTCCGGGTTTATCTTCATGAACCCCTGCGTACACACACACACACATGCATACACAGCTCTTTTAAAATTACAGTATACACATTCGACCTCATTTACTGCAATAGGAAAAACACACTGAGAACGCATTAGGGGAAAAAAAAGAAAAAAATTCAATTTTTTTCTACCAGTTCTGGGTACCTGATCGTACCTGTAGGAGCCCATCAATGTCTATAAGCCTTCATCAATGTTACTTGAGTGTCTGTGTGCTTGTTGGTCATGCTATCTAGGTAATCTGGGGCTTAGTTTATCAAAATATTGGATTACAATTTACCACATTGGATAAGTTATTTTAAAAATGTTCTTATATTTGCAATTCACAGCACAATACGTTCTGAAAGTTAATAGTGCTCCATTCTTTGATGCTGTGTTTTGTCCATGAACATCTGAGCTGGAAGCCCACATGAATCAGCTTCCTTACCCTGTTGCTGTTATTTATTTATTTTTATTTATTTGTTTGGATTTCTATGCCGACCTTCTAATTCTGCTGATTCCCTATGTTCCTATGGATATGACTGGAACAAAATCGAGTTTCTTATTTGTATAATCCCATCATACGTAAAAGGAAGGTATGATGGGATTATACAAGAACAGAACAATGTCACCTCATCCTTCCATTACCAACACAAAATGAATATGACTCACCTTAACAAAGGCAGAATGAAACTTTCTCAAACTTACTCAAAACCATGTGACTCAGTAAATTTGCAGACATTCTATCTAAATTGAAAATGTGAACCTAATTCTCCATAAACCGTAAACAAGGATACATAGAAACATAGAAACATAGAAGTCTGACGGCAGAAAAAGACCTCATGGTCCATCTAGTCTGCCCTTATACTATTTTCTGTATTTTATCTTAGGATGGATATATGTTTATCCCAGGCATGTTTAAATCCAGTTACTGTGGATTTATCTACCACGTCTGCTGGAAAGTTTGTTCCAAGGATCTACTACTCTTTCAGTAAAATAATATTTTCTCATGTTGCTTTTGATCTTTCCCCCAACTAACTTCAGATTGTGTCCCCATACAATAGATATTTCCAGCACATCTGGCATTTCTAAAAAACAGTTTTTTAAAACAATAAAATCGATTCTGCTATACAAACAAAACAAATGTGGTTCTCCTGTGATTCTAAAATCCTAACAGCAAATCAAGAGTTGCAGAATGTCCCACTTTGCAATTCAAAAATTTTCATAAAAGATCTTATTTTTACATTATCTTGTTCTATGTGCATCTTCTTCTTTAGGCTTAGTGAATTGCATGGATTCAAACAACTGTAATTTATTCAATAAAATGTAGATAGTAAGTGCGACTTAGCATAGTGTACAAACCTAGCAAATATTAAGAGATTGTGAAATTGATTTGGGATTGAGGGCTGAACCCTTTACTATGTTAATGGTCCCTTAAGGAGATTATTATTTGAGAAGACTTGCAACTCTTGCAAATATGGATATAAAAGTTTGCATTTCTTTGCTGCAGTTTGCTGTAAAAAGTACAAGAATATTTTAAGTGCAAATAATCCTGAATATCTAACTTTCCCCATAGCATAATGCAAGTATATTAAAAGAACACTATTTGATATATGACACTGTCCCAGATGTTTCCTATGTGTCATTCTAAAGGATCCAAATCTAGATTAATCACATCTGAATAGTATATAAATGATTTGCTATATCATTGTAAACATTTTAGTATATATTATAAAGCACGATCCATCTCATTTGTGTATAATTCAGAGAAGCCATTTTCATTGCGAAAACACAATTAATAGTTATATTAGGCACTAATTATAAATGGGGAAATAGCTCATAAACCTGCCAGTAGCTACTAATATTTTATTTTACTCTCCTTTCCACAATACAGTAAAGGAAATTGATGAAGCTAAGCCTTGCATCATTCACACTATGTACAAATGAGGCAAAATAATATTCTAATGTATTACATTATAATCTATTTAAAAGATGTGAATAGTCTAAAGCAATACAGAAATGGTTATTATATGAGGCCAAACTTTCAACAAAACAAAAGGTATTGGAGTAAATGGGCAAGTAAAAATACAGATGGGTTTGAAAAACCTGGGAAATAAAATGGTGATCTTTAAAACAGTTCTAATACAGAATAAATCCATATTCTTTCTTTGTTAGGAAAATGGGTACTAACTCCCTAATGGATCAATAGGTTGTGAGCTAGTGGATCAAGAAAGCCCCACTCTAATGAATATAGAAACGAAGTAGGTGCTAAAGTAAACATATCCAATTGCTGAAATTTAGGAAATCTATTTCTCTTTTCTCTTTCAATAAATCTGGTTTAAAAAATGTTCTGTCTGGGTCCCCCCAGACACCAACACCAACCAAAAAGAGTATCCAGACACACTGGTAAAAAGCAAAGGCAGTTTATATAATTGAAAGCAAACACAGGTAACAAAAACTGTTCTTACAGACAGGAACACTATGAAGCTTCACAGAGGTTTCACAAAGGCCAGGCAATAAAACAGGATTCTTGCTGGCAAAAACAACGCTGGAGATAATAAACCCCACGCCTCCCCCAAGTCTTCCAGACTTCTAGGCCACAAGCCAAGATCAGAGACGCTGAGAATCGCTTTGATCACAGGACTCGTGGTTGATAACTCTCCACAAGACTGTAAGGGCGGGCCTGCCTTTTCAACCCTGCAGAGGAGAACCACACCCAAAACTAGCTGTTGCCAATTCAGGGATGGAAATACCTTTCTAATTGGCCCCGTCTTTGAGCTGCACGTCGCTGCCTCATGTCTATTATAGCCTGTGCGCCTTCATCCAATGAATCCAGGCTACTAGCTGGGGAGAGGCCCCTCCCGGGGGTCTCAGGCTGCTCTCCCTCCTCCTCTTCCTGACCTTCCTCTCCCCCGTCTGCCTGGTCCTCCCCCTCCTGTTCACTGTCCTCCTCCTCTGGGCATGGACCCGGCAGAGCTCCAGCCGGTCCCTGAGGAGCCTCAGGCTGAATCACAACAAAAAAAACTCTATTTTCCCTTTTTTTGTTCTACAGTATATATTGATATACTGTACTGTGATAAGACTAAGAACATAAGCAACAAGCATGATATTTAAGCTAATACTAAAGTATTATTGTGAAGCATCATTCCTCACTCTGTTGCATGAGAGGAGACTTTGTAATCAGAGGTCTCCGGTGTATTCCCCTTGCATATTCAGCTTGATCTCTCTTTATCACTGACATACATTCTTCAAAGCTGACTAGTTCTACCTTATGGAGTTTATAAGATTGCATTTAAAAAAAATATATATATTTTTATTCTCATACAGGCATTTTCACATATTTATCATCTCATTTCTCATTTCATTCTTTTACAAAATCTTTATACATATAGAGTAGTACCTCTACTTAAGAACGCCTCTACTTAAGAACTTTTCTAGATAAGAACTAAGTATTCAAGATTTTTTTGCCTCTACTTAAGAACCATTTTCTACTTAAGAACCCGAGTTGAGAAAAATTTCCCAGGAAATTTGAGAGCGGCACGAAGGCCCGACCTGTTTCCTGTCATTCCCCCTTTAATCCCGGCCACCTGGGCTGCCAGAGGAGCCTTTTGGTGACGCTTAAGGAGGCTTTGGCAGTCCAGAGTGAACAAAACATTTTCTTTTCTCTGGGCGCTTGGACAGGGAATAAACCTCTGCCAGCACCTAGAGAAAAGAAACGCTGCCTTTGCTCTGTGCAGCTGAGGAGTCACCACAGCAAAGGAAATGTGCTGGCTACAAAGCGAGCGAGCGAAAAGAGAGGGGATCTCTTCAGCATGGGAAGGAAGAGGAAGCAGGTAGCAGCAGCAGCAGCAGCCAGGGTATGGAAGGAAGTGTATGGGAGGCAGCCTCGCCCCAGGTTTATTGGAGGCGTGTGCTCCTCCTTACCGCCTCAGAGTCCCTCTTTTTTTTTTAAGCCTTAAAGTTTTGGGGGTTTTTTTGATTCACCTTACCTCACCTTCTTCCTTTGGCAGCGACTCTCCTCCTCCTCTTCTTCCTCCTCCTCCTCCCACCCAAATTCCGAGCTTATATTTCTTTCCTAATGGGTTTGCAAGCATTATTTGCTTTTACATTGATTCCTATGGGAAAAATTGCTTCTACTTAAGAACATTTCTACTTAAGAACCTGGTCACGGAACAAATTAAGTTCTTAAGTAGAGGTACCACTCTATTCGATATTTAACGTATTGCTGTGTTTGTTCAAGATTACTTTTTTTACCATCTTTCCTTCCCATCTCGTACAGCCCTTCCTTCTTTCTTCTTCCCTTCGTCTTTCTCTTTTTAAACCTATTTCCCCTCCCTTTCTCTTTCTCCTCTTCCCTACTTCCCCTCCTGCCCTCTCTCTTTACTGTCTTCTCCCCTCTTCTCTTCTCTAAAAACAGTGAGGTTTTTAGTTACATTAGACAAAAGGCTTGAAGCCTTCCATCCCAGCAATACAGATGCTCCAACTTAAACTGAAACCCAAGATTTCAACTGTGACCAACAAGTAGCTTTAGCTGGAGAATGAACATTTACTTTTGCCAAGACCAAGAACAAATCCCATCACCCAGCAGCCAAGATCAGCAGCCCATCAGTTCTGTCCAGCAATCAAGCTATCTGGAAGAATCTAGTTTTTGGTGATAAAAGAGTTGGCAGGGAGAAGATCGACCATCCCAGGAAGCCCTCATTAGAGACCCCAAGGACAGGAAGGCTCATGAACGTTCTCCTTGGTGGCTGTTTTCACCTGTAAAGAGTGAAAAAGATAAGAGAAGTGCTAAGCTCTAACACATCAATCATCAAAGAGAACAGTCATAGTTAAAAGGAAAGTCGACTAAACAATGTCGTCTGGTGGGACCAAGGGGAAGAGCCTTCTCTGTGGTGGCCCCGACCCTCTGGAACCAGCTCCCCCCAGATATCAGAGTTGCCCCCACCCTCCTTGCCTTTTGCAAGCTCCTTAAAACCCACCTCTGTCATCAGGCATGGGGGAATTGAAATTTCCCTTCCCCCTAGGCTTACAGAATTTATACATGGTATGCTTGTATGTATGATTGGTTCTTTAAATTGGGGTTTTTTTAGATTATTTTTAATATTAGATTTGTTTACATTGTCTTTTTTATTGTTGTTAGCCGCCCCGAGTCTTCGGAGAGGGGCGGCATACAAATCTAATAAATAAAATAAAATAAAATAAATAAATAAATAAAAGTGCCCACCCCCATTGACCAAATTCATGAGAAAAAGAAGTGCAGAGGCACCAATAGCTCATTCCAATAACACCTGCAAAAAGATGTATTGGGACAGAGGAGTCAGTATTAGTTTCTCATGCTGAGCACAAAGCTGCAAAGAGACATGAAAAGAAACCCAGCGACTGGGAACACAACAAGATTCAATCAACCAGCAGGTATTAATTTGGAACATTTTCTGGAAATCAAGTTTAATTTGAAACCTAAACGATAAAAAGCCTTAATTAGAAAACAGAGACAGCAAATAAAAAGAAAGACTCATTAAGAACTAATCTGTATATTTCTTGAGATTTTATTATCATTTCAATAGACTCTGGGACAAGGTGTCCTCCATAGGTTTTACTACTACAATTCTCAAAATAATTATTTATTTTATACAAACAATTTATATAGAAACATAGAAGACTGACGGCAGAAAAAGACCTCATGGTCCATCTCGTCTGCCCTTATATTATTTCCTGTGTTTTATCTTAGGATGGATATATGTTTATTCCAGGCATGTTTAAATTCAGTTACTGTGGATTTACCAACCACGTCTGCTGGAAGTTTGTTCCAAGGATCTACTACTCTTTCAGTGAAATAATATTTTCTCACGTTGCTTTTGATTTCCCCCCCAACTAACTTCAGATTGTGTCCCCTTGTTCTTGTGTTCACTTTCATATTAAAAACACTTCCCACCTGAACCTTATTTAACCCTTTAACATATTTAAATGTTTTGATCATGACCCCCCTTTTCCTTCTGTCCTCCAGACTATACAGATTGAGTTCATTAAGTCTTTCCTGATATGTTTTATGTTTAAGACCTTCCACCATTCTTGTAGCTCGTCTTTGGACCCGTTCAATTTTGTCGATATCTTTTTGTAGGTGAGGTCTCCAGAACTGAACACAGTATTCCAAATGTGGTCTCACCAGCGCTCTATATAAGGGGATTACAATCTCCCTCTTCCTGCTTGTTATACCTCTAGCTATGCAGCCAAGCATCCTACTTGTTTTTCCTACTGCCCGACCACACTGCTCACCCATTTTGATGCTGTCAGAAATCACTACCCCTAAATTCTTCTCTTCTGAAGTTTTTGCTAACACAGAACTGCCAATGCAATACTCAGATTGAGGATTCCTTTTCCCCAAGTGCATTATTTTACATTTGGAAACATTAAACTGCAGTTTCCATTGCTTTGACCATTTATCTAGTAAAGCTAAATCATTTACCATATTACAGACCGCCCCAGGAATATCAACCCTATTGCACACTTTAGAGTCATCGGCAAATAGGCAAACCTTCCCTACCAAACCTTCCCCTATGTCACTCACAAACATATTAAAAAGAATAGGACCCAGAACAGACCCTTGTGGCACACCACTTGTAACCTGTCTCTGCTCAGAATACTCGCCATTAACAATATAATTATTTACTATTAGGTATATATTATGCTTTTCTGCCAGTTTACAGTATTGTTTCTTTTCATTTCCCCCACGATCCTCTTTGTGGTTAGATCTGATCAGTGAATCTCCATGGAGCAGGATAATCTTGAATATGGGTTTCCCAGATTTTCTTTTATTTAGCATGTTAACTGTTGTATCATACTAATTTATTCCCAGCCATCCTGATGGACAAGTGGCTGATACAGAAAGTATGCAATGTGATTTTGATGGAGAGATGCAGGAGCTATGACCTAGGCAAAAGGGGCTGAAGCGTTTTTAACCCCCACCATGAGATAACATCTGGAAGTCTTACAAGAAGATGCCAGCCTAATTCATGGACCTATAAGAAGAAAGAGAAGGTACAGCAAAAGCAGACTTGCAAGATTCTGTTATTATAGCCAATTTTAGTTAAATGGGTCGGATAGGTGGGGATTTTGTAAGTTGCAGTGCCAACATACCATATTTTTCGGAGTATAAAACGCACTGGATTATAAAATGCGACTAGGTTTTAGAGGTGGAAAACAAGGGAAAAAGTATTCTGAACCAAATATTGTAGTAATATATTATTTAATAAAATACCAATGTAGCAGAATACTTTTTACAAGCATGTATATTTTTTACAACCATGTACACTTTTTACAAACTTCAAACTTGACAGCTTTAAGACTACTGGACTTCAATTCCCAGAATTCCTCCTCCAGTCATGCTAGCTCAGGAATGGGAGTGGAAGTCTTAAAGTTGCCAAGTTTGAAGACCCTTGCACTCCTAATCCCTAACAAAGAGATTTTCAAATTTGACAGCTTTAAGACTAGTGGACTTCAACTCCCAGACGTTCCAAGACGAATTTATTGGTTTGCAATAGTTTTAGCTTTGCAAAACTTATTCGTACATAGGCGGTCAGACCAACTGACACTAATAAAAGCACACAATTGACTTAAGTCTCGTTGACAACTACAGACCAATTTCGCTATGCTGCGTCTCATGTAAAGTCATGGAATCAATTATAAATCAATCAATCACCCTTTACTTAAAATCTAACAACCTACTCTCTAACAAACAATTTGGATTCAGAAATAAATTATCCTGCAACCTTCAACTACTTCACTGCAAAAACATATGGACTACCCACCTAGATCAAGGAAAATCCATTGATGCAATTTATATTGACTTTTGCAAAGCCTTCGATTCAGTGGTCCACAACAAACTACTCCTAAAACTCAAATCCTATGGCATCTCAGGATTCCTCCACAGCTGGATTACTGCCTTCCTGTCAAACAGGCAACAAGTTGTCAAAATTGGAAGCGCCATTTCCACCCCCAACCCTGTTAAAAGTGGCATTTCCCAAGACAGCGTACTAGGACCTACTCTATTCATTCTCTACATCAACGACCTCTGCGATCATATCACATATGTGTTCTTTTCGCCGACGATGTAAAACTTTTCAACACCACGGACAACACATCTATTCTCCAAAAAGACCTCGACTTTGTCTCAGATTGGTCTAACACCTGGCAACTTCAAATATCAACCAGCAAATGCTCTACCCTCCACATCGGCAAAAATAATCCAAACCTCATATATAAATTGAATAAACAAAATCTCACACCAACCCCCACTCAGTAAAAGACCTTGGAATACTAATATCAAATGATCTAAATGCCAAAGCCCATGGCAACAATATCACCAAAAAGGCTTCTAGAGTTGTTAACCTGATCCTATGCAGCTTCTGCTCCGGCAATCTCACACTACTCGCCACAGCCTACAAAACTTTTGTCAGACCCATCCTTGAATACAGTTCATCTGTCTGGAACCCATACCACATTTCGGACATCAACACTCTTGAAAATGTCCAAAGGTACTTCACCAGAAGACACCTTCATTCCTCCACTCGAAACAGAATACCCTACGAAAGTAGACTAACAATCCTGGGTCTAGAAAGCTTAGAACTACGACGCCTAAGACACGATCTAAGTATAGCCCACAAGATCATATGCTGCAACGTTCTACCTGTCAATGACTACTTCAGATTCAATCGCAACAACACAAGAGCATGCAACAGATTCAAACTTAATATTAACCACTCCAAACTTGACTGTAAAAATATGACTTCAGCAATCAAGTTGTTGAAGCGTGGAACTCATTACCTGACTCAGTAGTAACAACCCCTAACCCCAACATTTTTCCCTTAGACTATCCACGATTGACCTCTCCAGGTTCCTAAGAGGTCAGTAAGGGGCGTGTATAAGTGCACTAGTGTGCCTTCCGTCCCCTATCCAAATGTCTCTCCTTATCTCATTTATCTTTTCTTCCTTTCATATATCTTCTCTATTTTTATATCTTTTCTTTTATCCTTTTCTTTATATATATATTACTTCATGTCTATTCTCTTCAATGTGTATTGTGTATTGGACAAAATAAATAAATAAAAATAAAAATTGAATCCAGATATAGGACATTTTTAAAAAATATTAATTTACTTACATTTTTATTTCTCCCCTGAATCAAGAAGAATGAGAAAAAAATTAATAAATTTAAGTTATAATCTAATTAATCTAAAACTTTTTGCAGCTTGCTCCCAAGAGATATTTTTTCCAAGAGCTGACTGGGAAGAAATTTAAATGAAGCTAGTCAGGGACCATAAGAAATTTTTTTTGGAAGCAATGGATGTGCAAATTTTTAGCAAATATGCACGAGAGGAGATGGTCATTGTTGTTTTTAAGCATTTAGGGCAGTTCATTTTAGAATTTTGGATCAAGCTTAGAAACATTCTGAAATATTTAAAGAACAATGTAATGGCGTTTATAAACTGCACTCCTGCTGGGTTTAGCTGTTGCATTTTGTACTTGTAGTTTTAAAACCCTTGTCAAGGGCAGCACAGTGTACTGTACTGTAGAACACATTATAGTAATCTAAATGACAGTCGATTAAAGCATAAATCATCTTTACTAGATAACAGCTGTTGATTAGTTATATTCTTGCCTATTTTTTCAAAAAGCTCCTAGATATGGTAGCTAAATTGAAACTTTGTGGTCAGAGTCAGCATGTCTTTGAAAGCCAGTAAGTAGAAAAAAGGCAGTTGCTTGGTGTGTCATCCTTGTGAACTTCTGAGAAACACCAGTTGAAGGATCTTATATTATTGACTGTTAGGCTGGATAACAGTGTGTAGGGCTCTTCCATATATCTCTGGCAATGAGATTCATAGCATCCTTGAGATAGAAAGGAGGGATTGGGGTCTGCTAATGTCCTGCGCAATTAGTCATGGACTCAGAGGATGCAGAGACAGTGGAGATGCAGTACAGATGTCCTGTGTTCTTGGCACCCAAGACTGACAGTGAAGAGGACATGGTGTCAGAGACTGAAGAACCACCAGGACCTTCTGCACCTTCTGAGATGAGTAAGGAGGAGGAGCCACTTATTGATGCTGGGATTCGCAGGGCCTCTAGGAGGCATGAGTGGTCCTCAGAAGGAGGTTTACTCATGAGTAGGACTGCTGACTGACTAATGGGCCATGCCCTCAGGGTATTTAAGATGGTGTAACATGCTACTTCTATGCAGAGAACAAGGTAGTTCCTCTAGCATCTAGTTTTCAGTCCTTGTTTTTTCAGCTTGTGATTTAAAGAGGCACATTCTTGACTTGCTGAGGAGCTCCTGGCTTCCAGCTAACTTCTGAACATCTCTGCTTCTGAATATTATTCCATCTGGGTAATTATTATCATGCTTATCTTTTTCTGCGACTCTAGTCAGCTAATAAGACTTTATAAGCAACACGGCAAAGCCATTAAATGACTTTAGTTTCATTTTGAAAAAGCTTCAACTTTTGTAATAATTTTTGTACATACTAAATCCTTTATTATTTAAAACTGATTTGATCTGATTTCTGGGGGGGCTCGGCGCTGGAACAGAACAAAAGGTCTGAAACATATTTGTTCCCACAGCTAATCTTTTCATCACACTTCAAGAAAAAGGTGAATGTTACTTTCTTCACTAACAGCATGAGACAAAAGTGATTTTTCTCAGAGCAAAACAGCACTCATTGTCTTCAACACCAGTTGCCCCAAGATTTGGCTTTTTTACTTTATGGACTGCCTTCCAGTTACTATAGCTCTCCATTTTCTGCATGAGCAGAAGCAAAAAATGGCAAAAATAGCTGAAATCTCACAAGCACAAGCAAGATTTCGGCTATTTTTTGCTGGTATTTTTGCATTATTTTTGCATGCGCAGAAGCAAAAACCTGGTGATTTTTGCTAGGAATCTGTCCATTGTGCCATACTCAGGCGAAAATCTATTGGCTGTGCCATTCCTGGGCCATTTCCACTGGCTGGACAGCACCCCCCTATGTGTGGAGAGGAGCCCATGACTGTGTCTGTCTGTTAACAACTTGAAGGACCCAGATAGCATTAGAGCTGTTTTATGGTCAGATGGTTACTCAAAGAAACAGTTGGATAGCAGCAGTCTTGCAAGGAGAGGAATGTGAGAACAAATATGGTCCTCTGGGTTAGGATAAACAATAAAGACTTGTTGGTTTGTGGCACATAAACTGGAATACTGAAAGACTTCCACGTGATCGATATTTTTCCTGATATTTTGGTTGCCAGAAAGTTTCTGGTATCTATATTTTCCAAAGAAGAACTGGCAAAGCAAGTCCAGTTTCTTATAGTTGAATATGAAGAGATGATACAGCAAGGATATTGGAGCTTAGCAAGTTGCATCTTCAGACTCCTCCTTCATGTGGCATACAATGTTTGCATAGCACAGGCCTTGTTCTGTTTCCAATGAGTCTCTGGCTGTTTAACTTTGATCCGGCTTTCCAGATTCCTTCAGCATCCACAGCAGTTGAGTTTTCCTTCTCATTCCTATGTCCTCCATACATAGGAAGCAGCGAATTTCAGCACTTGGGCAAATAAAGTGTATAGGCCATTGTAATGACTGGGAACCCTCTTCCTGGTTCACCAACTTCACATTTAGCAGACAAATAATTATATTACAGTTGCATGGAAGAAGTGTAATAAAATTGGATTGTTATGTAAGAAGGACAGCTTGTAGATTAGACAATGAACAATCTTTTTCATTAACCACACTACAAATCAAATCCATAATATATTATCTGTCACTTTGGTGCTTGCATATAGATACATATCTAATTAGACCATGCCTTCAATGAATTTAATTTCTATTCTGTTAAGATGGAATGCATATGTCAGCATCTCTGAAGGAGCTTCCAGCACTGGCAATTTGGGATATCTAGATTTGAGAGTATCAGGACTTGCTATTTACTGTTGGAATTAGAGAACAGAATACTGTTGGAATCTCTTTACCAGGGTAAGGTCTCATTACTTGCTAGGAATTCGTGAGTTTGTATTTTACAGTTAGAGAACCAGACATATGTACTTGTGTCAAAAATTATGTGCCATCTATTTTCATGTTGTGATTCTAAGTAGCTTACAAACATCTTGAATGTTGAATAATCACTGATACCATTAAAAACTACAAGAATTCTAAAAACAGCAAAAGATTCAATAAACTCCAACATATTTTCAACATAATATTTCAATATTTTCAATAAATTTTAAATTTATATTAATATTGATTTTTTTCCTAATTGCTTATTTGTATCCCATGGCAATCATTAAGTGTTGTACCTCATGTTTCTTGACAAATGTATCTTTTCTTTTATGTACACTGAGAGCATATACACCAAAGACAAATTCCTTGTCTATTCTATTCTATTCTATTCTATTCTGACTCATCCAAACAATCAAACTGATAACTGACCAGAATACCTCCGGGACCGCCTTCTGCCGCACGAATCCCAGCGACCGGTTAGGTCCCACAGAGTTGGCCTTCTCCGGGTCCCGTCGACTAAACAATGTCGTTTAGCGGGACCCAGGAGAAGAGCCTTCTCTGTGGCGGCCCCGACCGTCTGGAACCAGCTCCCCCCGGAGATTAGAACTGCCCCCACCCTCCTCGCCTTTCGCAAAGTTCTTAAGACCCATCTCTGCGGTCAGGCATGGGGGAATTGACACATCTCCCCCGGGCCTATACAGTTTATACATGGAATGTTTGTGTGTGTGTTTGCTTTTAATAATGGGGTTTTTAGTGTTTTTTAAATTATTAGATTTGTTTTTTACATTGTTATTGTTATTGTTGTGAGCCGCCCCGAGTCTACGGAGAGGGGCAGCATACAAATCTAATAAAGGAATGAATGAATGAAATGAAAAAGCCCTGAAATTCACCAGAGGAATTTAACATGCCTCTATGAATGCATCGAGGTTCCAAATCCCATTTTCATCAAGATGGGTAGAACAGTTAGACCAAACGTATAATACCTCTCTGACTCTCTGCAATATGCTGATACAATCAACTCCAAAGATCAGTTCCTAACCTTACTGCATTTTGGAGAGATCTTCATTTCTTCAGCATAAGGTGTTTGATTGCTTTCCCAACTTTTCAAAAACTTTTTTAAAAGAACAGAATAGAACTGGCTCTCCAAAGGAGAAGGTCACTAACTTTTCCTTCTTGAATCATTGGGGCATCCGTGACAAAGATTTGGTCACTTATATTTGCACTTAGGGAAATTCTGTTTCAAGGGAAGGAATCTATATGCTGTTTGGATTTAGATGATAACTTTACAATTGAACTTAATGAGGAATTTTTGAAACACAGGCACCCCCAATTATTCTAGCAATGCTAGAATAGCTGTTCAGTTGAATTGGCAATCTTATCTGTAAGTAATGAAAAACTATCATTTCTGCACTGAAAATTGTGTGTATATGTAAAAGCATTATCTTTGATAGGAATCTGATTCCGTTCCCAAGAACATAGCAGATATAGTCATTTTACCATAGAAATATGTTTCACTGGGAGATTATTTTGAGCTAGGTCCTTATACAGTTTCAAAATGAACATCAGAAATAAATACTGGTACTGTATATGCTTTCTGGAACCAGTCCTGGTTGGCCAGGTAGGTTGCACACTGAACATGGTCCACATAGAGTAGAACTATTTATTTTGTCCTATTGATTTTCAATTTAGTTATGGTAGGGAAAGCAAGTGAATACAAACAACAACAAAAAATGCACCATCCATTGGAAGGGACCTTGGAGGTCTTCTAGTCCAACCCCCTGCTTCGGCAGGAAACCCTACATTACTTCAGATGGTTATCCAACATCTTCTTAAAAACCTCCAATGTTTACGTATTCACAACTTCTGGAGGCAAGCTGTTCCACGGATTAATAGTTCTAACTTTCAGGAAATTTCTCCTTAGTTCTAAGTTACTTCTCTCCTTGTTTAGTTTCCACCCATTACTTCTTGTTCTACCCTCAGGTGCTTTGGAGAATAGGTTGACTCCTTCTTCTTTGTGGCAACCCCTGAGATATTGGAATACTGCTATCATGTCTCCTCTGGTCCTTCTTTTCATTAAACTAGCCATACGTTTTAGCCTCCATTCCCCTAATCACCTTCGTCGTTCTTCTCTGCATTTTTTCTACCATCTCAATATCATTTTTGCATTGTGGCGACCAAAGCTGAATGCAGTATTCCAAAATTTCTGTTTTGGAAGAAAATTTTGGCAGCTCATCTGGATCCCAGAGGCAATTCTGGAGATAAAATTGATGCCAAATAGTGGTATTTAACTTTCCAGCTTTTCCAACTTTATTTTTAAAATTAAAAGCCTTTCTAAAATATAAAGCTAGATGGGCCGAGAGGGCTGCTTAAATGATAACAAATTCTGATGCCCATGAAGATTAATCTTTGTGGTGTTGTATTGTGCTGGACCATTTTCTTGAATCAGCCTGACCTTGTGGATCGGGACTAAGGATGAGGGATGGAGAATATTATACTGTTAAGCTACTTATCATGATAGTCAGAATATGTTATTTATTGTTTGGATTGGTTTGGATTGGATTAGATTGGATTGATATTTCACCACAGTCAAAAGGACTCCTGGCATTTTACATACATCAATAGGAATCAGACAAAACGTCAGTGGTAATAGAATATAAAAGCAATTAATCAAAAGCAAATAATCACATAATAATAAATCAGTTTAATGGCATCATCTCATCCCCTTCAATGACTCTTCAAATCAACTCAGCTTTTAACGGCTTCCAAAATGCCAATTGAACGAAAGCAGATTGGATTTCTGGGGCAAATGCTGAAATACATATTTTAGCAATGGGTGTAGTGGATCAGAGTGTAAAGTTTAAATCAGCTCCTCTCAATGAATCTATATTAACTATTTTATTTTTTCTATATATCTGGAAGAACAGAAAAGGTCAACCTTTTAAAAAATTTCAGCAGGATGAGATTCGACAATTTCCATTTTCCAAAAAGATTCATGGCCATATGGGCAAGGTGTTGTTTTTAAACCATTTAATCATGTCCAACTCTTGGTGGTTTTTTAGGTAAAATGCTGTCCATGCTACCTTCTCATGTACAACTTCTTTCAATTATTTATTTTTATTTATTTATTCTTTGTCCAATATACAATACATATGAAAGAGAATAGACATTGAGTAATATACTGTATACAGTGATCCCTCAATTTGCGCGTTCTCGATTAGCGCGAAACGCTGCAACGCGGTTTTTCAAAAAATATTAATTAAAAAATAAGTCCGCGTTTTTTTTGCTATACCACGGTTTTTCCCACCCGATGACGTCATACGTCATCACCAAGAGTCACTTCTCTGTCTCTTTCTCTTTCTTTCCTGTCACTATGCTTCAATCATTTTCTCATTTCTCTTTTTTCTCCCCTTTTTTCTATCATTTCTCTCTCTCTTTCTTCCTCTCTCACACTCTCTTCCTCCCTTCTCTCTCCCCCCCTCCACTTGCCCACGAGAAGAAAAAAAGCAACCTCTGCCGGGCATCTCCCCTTGTGCCCCCGCTTTGTGCCTGCCTCTTTTGGGGATTTTTTTTTCTTTTCTTTTTTGCGCTGGCGGCGGGAGCTGTTGGGGAGGGCTCTGCCGGGAAGGCCTCTCAGCTGCAGAGCCGAATGGGGGCGGAGGCAACAGCGGAGCCCGGCGCTGGGGCCATGCGAGGCTGTTCATCCAGGGGGGCGTGGACTGGCAAGTCGCCCTCCTTTCTCTCTCTTTCTCAAGATCGCTTGCCGCTTGCCTATTGCAGCGAAGGAGGCGAAGCAAGGCTCCAAGCTGCAAAGCGGCAAGCGATCTTTCCCCTTTGCCTGGGCGGCGGGAAGACCAAGGGAAGGTTCCTTCAGCCGCCCAACACCTGATCCGCTCCGCAGCGCGGCAGCAGCGAGGAGCCGAAGATGGGGTTTCCCCTTTGCCTTTACCCCATCTTCGGCTCCTCGCTGCTTCCGCGCTGCGGAGCAGATCAGCTGTTGGGCGGCTGAAGGAATCTTCCCTTGGTCTTCCCCGCCGCCCACACGCAAACTCCACCATCTGCGCATGTGCGGCCATGAAAAAAATGGCGCACATGCGCAGATGGTGGTTTTTACTTCCGCATCCAGTATAACGCGGAAATCGGTTAGCGCGGGAGGTCTTGGAACGTAACCCCCGCGCTAACCGAGAGATCACTGTATAAAGATAGTAAGTAAAAAAGAAGAGAAATATATGAGAGGGAGAGAATATATATGATATATGAGATAAGGAAAGACAATTGGACAGGGGACGTTAGGCACACTAGTGCACTTATGTACGCCCTTTACTGGCCTCTTAGGAACTTGGAGAGGTCAATCATGGATAGTCTAAGGGAGAAATGTTGGGGGTTGACATTATTGAGTCCGGTAATGAGTTCCACGCTTCGACAACTCGATTGTTAAAGACATGTTTTTTACAGTCAAGTTTAGAGCGGTTAATATTAAGTTTGAATCTGTTGTGTGCTCTTGTGTTGTTGCGGTTGAAGCTGAAGTAGTCGTTGACAGGAAGGACGTTGCAGCATATGATCTTGTGGGCAATACTTAAATCGTGTTTTAGGCGCCACAGTTCTAAGCTTTCAAGACCCAGGATAGTTAATCTATTTTCGTAGAGTATTCTATTTCGATTGGAGGAGTGAAGGGCTCTTCTGATGAAATATCTTTGGACGTTTTCGAGGGTGTTGATGTCCGAGATGTGGTATGGATTACATATTTTTTATGTTTATGTTCCATATTTATGTTGGTTTGTTGTATGTTCAGCTTTGTATCAGATTTGATGTTATCAAAGCAGAGTGATTTTTTGCTTGTCCCTTCTTCTTGTTCCACTACCCATTCTAGCATCCTTGCTTTTTCCAAGTGCATAAGTGTTCTGTCTGGGTTTTCCCAGACCTCCACACCCACTGAAAAAACAGCCAGACACTCTGGTAAAATCCAAAAGTAATTTATAGCAGGAAAAAATAAGCACAAAGGAAAACCTGTCTTCACAGCAGACAGGTTACAATACTTTACAACAGGGTCCTGATGTCCAGTCAATTCCAAAAGCTTCTTGCTGGCACCCCCCCCCAAGGTTTCAAGAGTCCAAGGCACAAACCAGGATTGTAGCCACCAAAGTTCACAGACAGGTCTCACGAATCTCCAAGATAAAACTCCACAAGCCAGGAAGGGTGGGGCCGCCTTTTATCCTTTCCCAAGAGCACCACACCCAAACCCAGCTGTGACCTCTAATGCTGGAAATATCTAGCCAATTGCGTTCTTCTCTCGTTAGCTCTCCTCTGTCGCATATCTATGAAGTCACTAGCATCTTCCCCCAGGGAATCCAGGCTGCTTGCTGGGGAGAGCTCCCCCTGGTGGAACTCTGGCTGTCCTTCATCTTCAGCCTGGGATTCAGCTTCTTCATCAGTCTGCCCCTCCTGGTCCTCAGCCTCTGAGCCGGACACCGACAGCAAATCAGCCATTCCCGGAGGGGTCCCAGGCTGAACCACAACAATAAGTAAGTTTGCTCAATTCAGGGATTTGTTTTTACAAATGCAAGGGGGAAATCATAAAGCTAACCATGAAGCATTGTGATTAGACTATCAGTGAATTAGAACAGGGGTCCCCAAACCTGAAATTTTTAAGACTGCAACAGAATTCTCCAGCCAGCTGTAGCTGCTAGAAACTTCTGGGAGTTGATGTCTACAAGTCTTAGAGTTGACAAGTTTGGGGATCTCTGGGTTAGAGGAAAGGGGCCTTCAGAAGAAAGGGACTGAATAAGGAGATCCATGTTTAGAGGCATGATAGCCCAACCAGAACTTGGAACAGATAAAGCTGAATGTTGCTGATCAGGTGGTTATTGAGAGGGATATCTATTTATCTTTTGTTATTGTTTAGTAATATATTACAGGAGGAATGATTCATCAGAATTGCCACAGCTACACTTGCTTGGAGAAAGCTGCTACCAGTTTGTAATGTATAATAGAATATTCATTCATAGGAGTACCACTTTACATAATGCTTGTCAGAACTGGAACTGCGACATTTACCTCCACATATTCTGAGAGCTCTTCAGTAGATAGTGTTGAGCAACTGGATCTTGAACAACGGGCATTGGAAGGGATATTTATACAGTAACACTAAATGTACAGTTTACCTTTTGATAATGGTTACAGAAAAAAACATTAATGATGTCATAACATGCTTCTTTTTAATAGGTATTCACAGAAGATGTGGGGTGGAGTTGAGGGTTTATTCATAGCTTTGATATCACTCTTTTATTTATTTATTTATTTATTTATTTATTTATTCATTCATTCATTCATTTATTAGATTTGTATGCCGCCCCTCTCCGTAGACTCTAAATGTAGACTTTATAAGTGTAACTTGGCACTGAAACGTTTGTAGGAAGTTATAACCCACCCCTTCTCCTAGAAAAATAAAATATCTTAGGAAATATTAAAAAGGCAGAATATTATATAGGATATCCCTGGATAAATGCTTTTAGGCAAGGAAAAAGACTCACTCTTAATAGTCCTCACCTTTGTCAATATGCCCAGCTCACTCATTCCCCCCACCTTCATGAATAGCCTGGACTAGTCAAGTCTACATAACAAAGATCTACCTCCTTCAGACAGCCATATTGAAGTTTGTCCATCATGTTCAAGGAGGACCTTGACATCTAATGGATTGTGGGCTGTACATGATGTGTCCGCAGGTGTCCGGTGAGGCCTATATGGGCATGAAATGTTCTGCCACATGTTGGGCAGACATGTGTGGGCACCATTGTTGCAGCATTTTCAGGTCTGGCTTTGCGGAGTGCTCGCTTCCATACTGCTCTGAATGTACTTCTGGTGTCAGATGTCTGGCAGCCTTGGTGGATCAGCATGTGCCATGTTGGTCAATCTTGTGCTAGGATTTCCCAGGAGGTGGTGTCAATATTGAAGGACTTGAAGGAGGCTTTCAACATGACTTTTTATTGTTTCTTTGTCCCCCATGAGAACGCTTTCCTTTAGACAGCTCACCAAAGAGGAGCTGTTTAGGGATGTGATGGTCTGGCATCCTAGCAATATAGCTTGCCCAGAATATCTGGGCTTTCATCAGCAGGGTGGGAATTGATGCTCCGGAGAGGACTTCAGTGTCAGGCATCTTATCCTGCTACGGGATCCTCGGGATTCTACAGAGGCAGGTCATGTGGAATTGCCTAGCATGTCTCCTGTATACAGCCCAAGTCTCACTGGCAAATAATGGTGAGACAGCCATATTAGTAATTGGCCAATGCCCTTTCATTACACCATCACCCAGCAAGGCTCAGCCAAACATGAACCCAAAAACACAGCCTACAGAGTTACCTCTGCATGGCCCCATAGGAGTCTGACGGTCAATCGGTGCATTTCTTGTAGAGGAGCAGGGTTCCCCTTGGGTAGGGCCCAAGAGAGAGCATAAAACAAGGAACTTTCAGCATCTTGGTCTTTTTCTCTTCACTCAACATCTGGAACTGGTAATCCACTTTTTCTGTTCAGGAGCTCAAGCCATGTGCTCCTGTCCACCAGTGAACCTTCTTTCCAAGCAACTTCCATGAATCCAGTGTCTTTTTCTGGGAACTGAACCCAGAAGGATATTCCTTACAACATCCTAAACCTGTGCTAAGGATAGCTGAATCTTTCAATGGGCATATCAGATTTGAAGCATTTATTTCTGAAAATGTACATGCAGCATTCTTTCTTATACAATTCTTAGTGGGATGAGTTTTTGCTTTGGAGAGAAATGTATTGTTGATGCATTGCTCTAACGCTCTTCAGTGTTTTTGCAACTGGTGGATGCTTATGATTGGAAGAGAGGGAAGCCAGCCTGCATAAATCATGGCATGGGAATGAGACAAGGCCAGCAACATGCAAGAGGGGGCAAAATTGGGGTTACGAGGCCATGCTGTAAATAACTAATGAAGAAAATACTCCTGGTGTTCTCTAGCTGGTTAATTACTTCTGTGTGTGCATGGGGGCAGAGGATGCCAGTAGCACTGGAGACCAGCCAGATCCTTCTCGCTTAAGTGTTGAATAACACACAAAGCTACATGTCTAAAAGTTTCTGGGCACTGATCATCCACACACTTCTCAAACAGATGGTACCCATGCTCTCTGAGAAAGCCTGTTCAGGTAAATGAAATATTTTCCTCCAAGCATCTTAGGAATAAACAGAGATTCATGCTTGGCTCAAAATTCAGTAGCCTTGTAAGATATGTGGGGAATGTATGTGTCCTATAAGAGCTTCAGTCAACGAAGCAGTGGAAGTGATGTGCTGGTGCCTGGAGGCTGTTGGGGACTGGATGGGTGTCAACAAACTCAGACTCAACCCAGACAAGACAGAGTGGCTGTGGGTATTGCCTCCCAAGGACAATTCCATCAGAGTGGCTGTGGTTGGGGGGGGACTATTGACCCCCTCAGAGAGGGTGCGCAACTTGGGCGTCCTCCTCGATCCACAGCTGACATTGGAACATCATTTTTCGGCTGTGGCGAGGAGGGCGTTTGCCCAGGTTCGCCTGGTGCACCAGTTGCGGCCCTATTTGGACAGGGAGTCGTTGCTCACAGTCACTCATGCCCTTATCACCTCGAGGTTTGATTACTGCAACGCTCTCTACATGGGGCTACCTCTGAAAAGTGTTCAGAAACTCCAGATCGTGCAGAACGCAGCCGCGAGAGCCATCGTGGGGCTTCCCAGATTCGCCCACGTATCTACAACACTCCGTGGCCTGCATTGGCTGCCGATCAGTTTCCGGTCACAATTCAAAGTGTTGGTCATGACCTTTAAAGCCCTACATGGCATTGGACCAGAATACCTCCGGAACCGCCTTCTACCGCACGAATCCCAGCGGCCGATAAGGTCCCACAGAATTGGCCTTCTCCGGGTCCCGTCGACTAAACAATGTCGTCTGGCAGGCCCCAGGGGAAAAGCCTTCTCTGTGGCGGCCCCGGCCCTCTGGAATCAACTCCCCCCGGAGATTAGGAATTGCTCCCACCCTCCTTGTCTTCCGTAAACTACTTAAGACCCACCTATACCGCCAGGCATGGGGGATTTGAGACACCTTTCCCCCAGGCTTATTATAATTTATGTTTGGTATGTATGTGCTGTTTGGTTTTTAATTATGATAGGGTTTTTAGTTTTTTTTAAATATTAGATTTGTGCCTGTATAATACTGTTTTTATCGTGTTGTGAGCCGCCCCGAGTCTTCGGAGAGGGGCGGCATACAAATCTAATAAATTATTATTATTATTATTATTATTATTATTATTATTATTATTATTATTATTACTTCACATCTGTTTGGTACAATTATCTTGACTCTGACTGCTGGTTCTTTTTAGCTCATTCTTCCTATGCTAATTGAGAGTAGCTCTCCAAATTTTCCGAAAAGAGTCTCAGTTCCTAGAAAAAAACCATGAGCCTTATGCATAGAAGCATGCCCTGTATGACTGAACTTCCCAAAGACTTCTACAATCGCATGGTGGCCTTACATATGAAAGACCGCATTCTGCAGCCTTGTATGCTCTCCAGATGTTCACTGGGGATCTGTCATTATGCATGAGTAGGCAAAGCTCCAAGCAGTACTTCAAAGAAAATGAATTCACATTATCTTGATAATCACCTCCCTTTTTCTGAATACCACCTATACTTAGAAGAACGTAGGCTCTTAATTGCACCAAAGGAATGAACGCGATTACAGTGACATCGTTACAATTTAGGATGGTTATGATAGCGCGAGTGTTTCTAATAAATAGTTTAATCATGGTTCAGGTAAAACTATTGCAAATATTTAAAATTTGATTTAAAAATTCGAGCTGTTAGTTTTAATTTCAGGGAAGGGAAAAGATGGGAAGCCAACCATCTGTGTTGCTCTAGTTTTCAAGCCAAGAGGCAGGCAGCCAATGAAAAAAGCCATTAGCAAGGCTGATACCTCCTCACAACCTGCCTTAGCGGAGGGTTTGGGCACAGCATCAGCAGTGGCAAAATTGACTGAGCAGCTTGGAGCCGTATCCGAAGAGATGTCGTAATGGGTAGCAAGCTCTGAATTTTAGTCAGGGGTCAAAAATCATGTAGCTCTCCATTCACCGAAGAAAATAAAATGCTTATTTTATAGCCCCCCAAGATCTGAAATTGCCAGCCATAACAGGCCTTATATTGTATGTGTCAGGCTAACTGTTGTGAGATTTATCTTGCATTTACAAAGTGTCACTTTTGTGTTGTAGCAGTGCTGTTGAACAAAAAAGAGTTGTTCAATAACAAATTTGAGGAATAAAAGATAACAAGAGGAACCACTATACTTCATAAATGGAGAGCACGTTTTGCAGGCAGAAAGCTCCAGATCCAGTTGCTGGGTTTTCCAGGTAAACTAGAGAAAAACTGGAGACTTCCAGTGAAAACAGAATATATATTTACAGGACCGTCTTCTGCCTCATGCATCCCAGTGGCTGGTTAGGTCCCACAGAGTCAGCCTTCTCCAGGTCCCGTTGGGCAGACAATGTCATCTGGCAGGGCCTAGGGGAAGGGCCTTCTCTGTGGCAGCTCCGGCCCTCTGGAACAAACTCCCTCCAGAGATATGTACCGCCCCCTCCCTCCTGGTCTTTCGTAAAGCTCTGAAGACCCACCTCTGCCAGCGAGCATGGGGGCTGTGAGCAATGAGATCATCTCCGGCCGATGTTGTGCATGATTGAATTGGATGAATGTGGATGACTGTACATGAGGTTTTAAGAATCTTTGCTAACTTTGTATATTTCTTTTAAAAAAATAATTAGATTTCTTCATATATATTGTTTGTATTTACAATGTTGTACACCATCCTGAGTCACTTTGAGAAGGGCAGCATAGAAGTCTAATAAATAAATAATAATAAATATGAAAGTAGGACTCCTTTAGTTGTTGATAGTTCAATGGTACTTAGACTTATATACCACTTTACAGTGCTTTACAGCCCTGTCTAAGCAGTTTACAGAGTCAGCATTTTCCCCTAACAACCTGGGTCCTCATTTTACCAACTTTGGAAGGATGGAAGGCTGAGTCAACCTTGAGCCTGGTGAGATTTGAACTGTCAAATTGCAGTCAGCCTAAGTTTATTATATTTATTGCAATTGTTAGTTTTGTTTCTTATTCAAGTTTCCACGGGTTACACATTGATATGGTAGACTGCTAAGGGAAGAATAACTAGATATTATCTGGATTGTCATGTTAGGTTTGTTAGGTTTGTTATACAGTATTCCCTATGTGTGTAGATGTTTTCTTTGTATATATGTATTTTTTTTCTTTTTTTGGTATTGTTTTTCTCTTTTTCCTTTTTCCTTCCCCCTTATGTGATAACTTTTTAAAACTACTTAATAAAAAAAATTTTTTTTAACGTAGCCTGCAGTACTGCACTTTAACTACTGTGCCATTGCAACTCATAATAATTGTATGTTGTACTTCAGTAAATGTGAAGTGATAGATTTGAGGAGAAATTTTGCAATTTTCTAAATGAATGAGATCTAAGAATAATTATTCTGCATCATACATAGGATGAGAATGAGATATAATAATATCTGGGGTATGGGGTGAGGTATCATCAATACGCTGATGATACCCAGTTGTACATATTCACCCCATGTCCAGTCAACAAAGCAGTGGAAGTGATGTGCCAGTGTCTGGAGGCTGTTGGGGTCTGGATGGGTGTCAACAGACTCAAACTCAACCCTGATAAGAGGGACAATTCTATCTGTCTGTCCATCACCCTGTGGGGGGAATTATTTACCCCCTCAGAGAGGGTCCGCAACGTGTCCTCCTCCATCCACAGCTCACATTAGAGAAACATCTTTCAGCTGTGGTGAGGGGGGCATTTGCCCAGGTTCTCCTGGTGCACAAGTTGCAGCCCTACCTGCTCACAGTCACTCATGCCCTCAACACCTTGAGGTTCGACTACTGTAATGCTCTCTACATTTGAAAAGTGTTTGGAAACTTCAGATCGTGCAAATGCAGCTGCGAGAGCAATCATGGGCTTCCCCAGGTATGCCCATGTTCCACCAACACTCCGCAGTCTGCATTGGTTGCTGATCAGTTTCCAGTCACAATTCAAAGTGTTGGTTATGACCTATAAAGCCCTTCATGGCTCCGGACCAGAATACCTGCGAGACCGCCTTCTGCCGCATGAATCCCAACGGCCGGTTAGGTCCCACAGAGTTGGCCATCTCCAGGTCCCGTCGACTAAACAATGTCGCTTGGGAAGGGTCTTCTCCGTGGTGGCCCCAACCCTCTGGAACCAGCTCCCCCCAGAGATTAGGACTGCCCCCACCCTCCTTGCCTTTCGTAAACTTTTTAAAACCCACCTCTGCCATCAGGCATGGGGGACCTGAGATATCTCCCCTTGCCTATGTAGTTTTATGTATGGTATGTTTGTATGTATGCTTTTTATATAATGGGGTTTTTAGGGTTTTTTAATGTAAAATTGTTATTTTAGACTTTAATATTAGATTTATCATTGTATATTGTTTTTATCACTGTTGTGAGCCACCCCGAGTCTGTGGAGAGGGGCGGCATACAAATCTAATTAATAATAATAATAATAATAATAATAATAATAATAATAATAATAATATATAAAAAGTGATCTAGCCAATTGGAGATACAATGTTGAAAGAGAATTGCCACTGTTGTTGAGTTTCAGAAGGTCAGAAGATAACTGTCAGAAGATAACTGTCTTCAAGGCATTAATATAAATCTGTTTATGATGAAAGATTGAGAGAATTAGTGAGAAATACTAGAGCATCTGATTACAAGACAGAGCTTTTTTCCTAATGTGAAATTGAATCTAAGCAAGGAAGAAAAAGCAAGTCGCTTGCAAGAAAAAATAGAATGATAACAATCAGGAAATTATTAGTCTTGTCTGCGTATTGAAATTATTGCTGCAAAAAAATGAAGATAAGAAAATATATTATAGAAAAGATATGTAGAATAAAAATATAGCTGCAAAGAATGCAATCTAAAGAAATAAGCTACGTCTCAAACTAAAAGAGGTGATTTCCACGAGAATATGTATTTTAGAAAAGGCTACAGAAATGGGGGGAAAGGGCTAAGAGGAAGTCTCCAACAAAGCAAATGAAATGGAATTAAAAAGTGATAAAATCATTTTTATGAAACTGCAATGCGAAACTGTTGGAAAGATTTGGCAGGGAAAACAGTATGGATGATTATTAGATATATGTATTGAAAGGGAAAAAAAATATGAGCTAGCAATGAATTTGTTTACTTTGGTAAAATCCTAACAAGATTGAATGGAGAAATTTTAAGATATGGAAATGCTAGGCAGCAGATAGCATGGAATTGTTGAAATAAGTGAAAATGGCTATGTATAAAACCTGGAGCCTGCTTACTTTTTATATGGAAATGAGTATTGATATGTTAGAAGAAGCAGAAATTAAGCTGAATCCAATGGGAAAAGATATAGGTAACTCTCGACTAAAAAGCTAAGCAACCATTTAAAGTTGGAAAAAAGTAAATTATGACTGTTCCTTACAGTTATGTCTGTTGTAGCATCCCCCAAGGTCACATGATTAAAATTTGGGTGCTTGCAAATTTTATTTATTTATTTATTTTGTTTATTAGGTTTGTATGCCGCCCCTCTCCGTAGACTCGGGGCGGCTCACAACAAAATAAAACAATTTATGACAAATCTAATAATTTAAAAAACATTTTAAAAACCCATTATTAAAACAGACATACATACAAGCATACCATACATAAATTGTATAGGCCTGGGGGAGATGTCTCAATTCCCCCGTGCCTGACGGCAGAGGCGGGTTTTAAGGAGTTTACGAAAGGCAAGGAGGGTGGGGGCAGTTCTAATCTCCGGGGGGAACTGATTCCAGAGAGTTGGGGCCACCACAGAGAAGGCTCTTCCCCTGGGTCCCGCAAATGACATTGTTTAGTCGACGGGACCCGGAGAAGGCCAACTCTGTGGGACCTAATCGGTCGCCGGGATTTGGCGGCAGAAGGCGGTCCCGGAGATATTCTGGTCCGATGTCATGAAGGGCTTTATAGGTCATAATCAACACTTTGAATTGTGACCGGAAATTGATCGGTAACCAATGCAGACTGCGGAGTGTTGGTGTAACATGGGCATACCTAGGGAAGCCCATGATTGCTCTCGCAACTGCATTCTGAAGTTTCCGAACACTTTTCAAAGGTAGCCCTATGTAGAGAGCGTTACAGTAGTCGAATCTCGAGGTGATGAGGGCATGAGTGACTGTGAGCAATGAGTCCCAGTCCAGATAGGGCCGCAACTGGTGCACCAGGCGAACCTGGGCAAACGTCCCCCTCACCACAGCTGAAAGATGGTTCTCTAATGTGAGCTGTGGATTGAATTGGCATGTATTTATCATTGCTGAAAGATCCCAGGATCATGTGATCACCATTTGCAACATTTTCAAGCAGTTTCCAACAAACAATGTCTACCGAGAAAACTGGATTCTCTTAATAGGTATAAGTAGCTATAAGATGTAGTGATTTGCTTAACAATAGTAGGAAAAAAGATTGTAACTTAACAACCTGGTTAGGAATGGAAATTCTGGTCCCAGTTATAGTTGTAAGTTGAGGACTGTACCGAAAATGTGTGTATGAGAACCCAATCTGAACCTGACTTGTTGGAAATGTAACAAAGAAATTGGCATTTTCTTCCATTTGTGGTGGACATGTCCTAAGGCAAAAGGATTTTGGAAAAGAGCTCATAAGTGGCTATTGGAAATAACTGAAACAGATATAGAATTTACCCCAGAATGCATACTCCTAGGAATAAAGACAAAAAATATCCCTCTAAAATACAATATTTAATTACTCACATAACGACTGCTGCAAGAATATCCTACGCACAATTCTAGAAAAATATGGAGCTCCCACCAGAAAATAACACCATAGGAAAAAAAAAAAGGTGTGCAGAGATGGATAGGATAACTATGGAGATTAAGGGAATTAGTAACTCAGAGTATTTGGAAGAACTGGTATGTTTGGATGGGTAATGAAGATAAAGACAGGAATAAAATGTGAAAGGATGTATTAAATGGAATATATAAACATGCAATGTAACATATGTAAGAAGTGATGTAAGGAATGTAACAAACAAAGAAGTGATATAAGAAATGTAACACGCATAAGAAATCGGGTATAGAAATGTACTAAACTATTGAAATGTTGTTTTTAACATTTGGAAAAACTAATAAAAATTATTTTTAAAAAAGAAGAAAATGTGTGTATGAGATAAAGCAAGAAGATCAAGAATGATTGGGTCCCGAATGATTGCAGATCTAATACAGAAATGTAAAGTAACTAAACATAGAAGAAATGTATTGAGAAAGATAACAAATGAATTTGGAGTAACAACTTTATCTGTTATCTGCCAGTTACAAAGATATTATAGCCACCGTCTGATATGAACGCCAGACATTTAAATACAGACACAATTCTTTTTGGAAAATAACACAAAGCATGTTGCAAAGGTCAAGGCCTCTGGGTAGAAAACAGGGAACAGAGCTTCTTTTGCAAAAGATTCCTGAAAGAAAAATCTCAAGCTCCATGAAGAGTCCGTTTCTAGTCCAAGAGTCTGGATAATCACAGCATAATGACAGATCCCAAATAGGAAATGAAAATATTATTTGCTACTAAGAGGTGATCAAACTGTTCTCTTTGTTAATAGCTCCGACTACTTATTTAGCTAATTTGCTGAGTCACACTTCTTTTTTCCAAGTAGATAGCTTCCTTTTCTTGGTTTTATTTATTTATTTATTGGATTTGTATGCCGCCCCTCTCCGTAGACTCGGGGCGGCTAACAGCGACAATAAACCAGTGTACAATAGTAATTTGATATTAGAAATGATTAAAAATCCATTAATATAAAAACCAAACATGCATACATACATACCATGCATAGAATTGTAAAGGCCTAGGGGGAAAGAGGATCTCAATTCCCCCATGCCTGGCGGCAGAGGTGGGTTTTAAGTTGTTTACAAAAGGCAAGGAGGGTGGGGGCAGTTCTAATCTCTGGGGGGAGTTGGTTCCAGAGGGCCAGGGCCGCCACAGAGAAGGCTCTTCCCCTGGGTCCCGCCAGGTGACATTGCTTAGTTGACGGGACCCGGAGAAGATCTAACTGGTCGCTGGGATTCGTGCAGCAGAAGGCGGTCCCTGAGGTAATCTGGTCCGGTGCCATGAAGGGCTTTATAGGTCATAACCAACACTTTGAATTGTGACCGGAAACTGATCGGCAACCAATGCAGACTGCGGAGTGTTGGTGTAACATGGGCATATTTGGGAAAGCCCATGATTGCTCTCGCAGCTGCATTCTGTACGATCTGAAGTTTCCGAACATTTTTCAATGTTTTGCTTCTTTGACATTCGCTGTCACAATTTATAAGATGTTGCCTGTCTCAGGACCTTGCCTAACCTAGGCTCTGAATAAGCTGATTTAGCTGGTACCAGCATCTTCTCAGATATTTGCACTTGGTTCAGGAATTCCTCTGGTGCAGGCGGAGCCCAAATCTACACAATTTCTTCAGCCTCTGAATCCGATCGATCTGAAGAAAGAGTGAATGGATTGAAAAGAAGACCGAGAAAGTCAAGGTTGGATGCAGCAAAAGATGATAGGTGAGAAGTTTGAAGAAGAAATTGCAATGTGTAGAGCAATTTATGGGCATGGTGGAAGCAATGATGATCTGCAGAACAGAAAGAGTTGAAATGAAGCATGAATGGTTTTGCTGTAAATTAGTTTTGATGGTTTCTTTTTCTATGTCATGCTTTTAATTTCATTCTATATCTTACTCCTTTTCTGTATTCTATAAAAAAAGTTGATTAATTATCACAAAATACAGCGTGATGAATACAGTACATATACTTTCAAGAAAAAGTTTATCCAATTGATTGTTTCAATGATTCTTTTAGCTCACAGAAGCTTACCTGAATAATATGAGCAGTTCTTTCGCATTTAAAATAAAAACACAGTAAATATTACAGGTACAGAAGTTTAGATACTTTTTAATCAGTACTTTGTAACACATTCTTTTGGCAGAAATAACAGCTACCAAATGTTTCGTGTAACCAACTAATATTCTTTTTATTTCGATCTCTCTTTCTTTCTCTCTCTCTCTCCTCCTCCTCCACCACCACCACCACCACCTCCTCCCTTATCTGGCTTCCCTGATGAACTCGTTGTTCTGACCTAGGCTTCCTGATAAATCTAAAACACGAAAGTATTCCCCCAAAAAAACTCTTTTTATTTCAAGGGCTGTACATTATGTTCATTCACAGTCATAATAAGTCCCAAACAATGTTAATTAGCCTGACAGAAGTCTGCCACACTCTTTCGGAAGAAGGCTGATAAGCACCAACCTTTATCTCTCTTGACACGATGCCAAAGACCTAATTGGCAAGTAGTTTTGCAAGGCCACACAGAGAATGGATGTTTTTCAAGTTTAGTTTTTGGATATTTGTTCCAATGAATCTTTTTCTTTTTCATGTATTAGCAGATCTTATAAACTGCCATTTTATTGCACCAGGTAACAAATATAATAAATAATTACAGGGATTAATATTTTCCATTCAAGACTACAAAGTCAATTAGTTAAAATATAAACCTCAATGTTATTTTTAATATATTGAATTTTCCCATTCTTCTTTTAGAGGACCATTGAGATTTATGAACAAAAATAGGTGAAGAAGAAAGAGCCAGTTTGATGCAATGGTTAAAACTTAGGTGCAAAGCCAGATGGATGACCAGTTACTTTCTCCTAGTCCCAGAAAGGAAGCAATGGCAAACCACATCTGAAAAACCTTGCCAAAAAGACTGCAGAGACTAGTTCAGGCAGCCATCTGGAGTCAACATTGACTTGAAGGTAATTGTTTCCATTAGCTTGACAGGGTACAGTCTAAGGCAGGGGCTCTAAACTTGGCAATACCACACTCCCCTAAGTAATTGGATTCTCCTCTCATGAATTTCACCAAATAACAACCGAATAATAACTGCTATGGTTAGCAAGTGGTTTGGACAAATGGATAGACTCATGAGTTTATCCATTTCATAAAACTCGCCTTACTTTACCATTAGAGGTCTGGCCAGAATAGCAGAAGGGAACCTTGACATTCTCCAGCTTTGCCGGATCAAAACAATTGTGATCCTTTCCACCAGGTCTTCCAAGTTGCTTGTGATACCTTTGGTAGTCATGACAAATAGTGTGAGAAAGCCTGGTCTAAAACCACCAGAACTTTGATCAGCTTTTCTAAAACCTGCAGTGCTGCAGCATTCACCGTGTGAGCCTTCTGGATACAAGCCCATCTTCTGCTGATGCTGCACAAATTCTGCAGCTACTTACAAGCGAAACCGAAATATCTACAGGATAGAAAGCTTTTCAGGAATGCTGTATGTGTTCAGGCTTCCAGCTGAGCAAGGATATCGGGCCCTGACTCACATGAAAGGCAGCAGAGCTTTTTCCTGCAACTATTTGCTTCTCAGCGCATGAGTGCCTTTAAGAGTCAATATTATTTGAACAATGTGAATAGATCAGTGATGAAATCTATTTACCTTCCCAACCGAATTGGAAGTGTGTGATTTGCTTGTGTACTCGCCACCATCACATGCACTCAGCGATGGGCTACGAGCCGGAACGCTAAATCGCCCTCGCCACCATGTCTCGTAAGTTCTTGCAGGACCAGTGTGACTTTGCTGCTGCACCTGTAGAGGTAGCAAAATTGCACCCTGTTTCAGCAAGGTTTTACCTGCGGCTCCATGCACAATTTTGCTACTTCCACAGGTGCAGCAGCAAAATCGTGCCGGTCCCGCAAGAACTTATGAGCCGCCGCGGCGAGCGCAATTTAGCATTCCGTCTCGTAGCCCACCGCTGCATGCACTTTTTCACCCCCTGAATATGTGCAGAAGGCTTTGCACATGTGTAGGGGGTTAAAAAAAAATGCCGCCATCTGGGTGGAGCATCATACTTCTGCCACTACTGGTTCCTCAAACCACCGGCAGCCGCCTTTACCGGTGCACTTTTACCAGGCCAAACTGGTAGCTTTTCACCCCTGGAATAGGTGCAAGGTTTATCTGGAGTAGACACACATTTTTTGTATGACTGAACTGGGTCCAGGACTTCATATATCCCTATATGACTCATGAAGCCTCAGGCTCCAGTCCCAGGTAAAATTATTTAATAGAATTCCCTTGGAGAAGCAATTAAAAAGAACAATGCCAGAGTCAATGAGAAGAATTATTGTGTCTAGGTCAATAAGTCTCATACCTTACTCCATTTATCTTCCTTACTGTAAGCAACACTAAGGAAGCAGCTGCAAGATGACATGAGTTGTTAGGATCTAACTTATTTCTTTAACTGGTGCTCTACTGCCAGAATAACAGTAGAAAATCCTATTCTTTCAGCCAGCGTATTTTCCCTGTGGAAAGCAGCCAAGGTAAGTAAAAATGAGGGAGAAATTTGCTAACTACCATAGCAACAGAAACACAGCTGGAATAGTTACAGCTTTTATTAAATAACATTCTAATGTTAGGGGGAGTTCTAATGCATCATAAAGTGCTCAAGTCAAGGTTATCAAAGGAAGTGGGGAAAACATAGCAAGGCCACAGAGCTCGCAACAATTTATGTCAGTATGAAGAATTCTTAAAAACATAATAGTACGATCTGATGTTTCTCGGAGAAGGGCGGCATAGAAATCCAATTAATAAATAAATGTGTGTCTGTAAACAATGTACTCTATGTCTATCTGTCTATGATTTAGCTCCCTAGTGAAAACTGGTTTTGGAATCATTGGTTATATTTTTTGTTCAGTAGCAAATAATCATCCACTTCATTAAAGACATTATGGATTATCATGCAATTTAGCCATTCTTCTTTCTAATACGAAAGACAAAAAATAAAGTTACTACTTTGAATGAGTTTGAAAAAAAATGCAAGGAGCTAATAGGGCCAAAATTAAAATTTCTCATTAACATACAGACACTGATCATATCATGCATTACTGGGTTTTTGTGTAGACCTGTAATGAGTTATTTTACTTCTTACACAGAACAAAATGTAACAAATTGTTTATAATTTTGCAATATAATTTATAATATACATTTGCTTTGGTGTAATATAGTTTATTTCCAAATCGAAATAAAACCTGTAAAAATAAAATTCGCCACAGCCAACTCACTGCGTTCAACTGGCCTTAGGACAATTCATATTAATTGTATTAATAGTTTCATTCAGTTACTTTTAAGATTAGTGACCACATTTTTTCTGGGCAGGCTAGTGCCCGGACGGTAGTGGGAACTAAGTGGGGTAGCGAAAATGGAGCTCCACCCCAGAGCAGCCAATTTGCATTGGAAGATGTTGAAAGAAAATGCAGGGTGTCCTGCATAAGCCATGCCTATAGTGTTGTAGTAAAAATCTTGGTAGCCCTTCACTGCATTTTTTGTGGGAATTATTTTAATTCTTATATTTCTGGATTGACTTTCTTTATTTTATTATTATTATTATTATTATTATTATTATTATTATTATTATTATTATTATTGGCCATGTTTCATTGAAATTAATTTAACTTTTGATAAATTTGTTGAATTTGTTGAACAGGTAAATTATTGCTGTGAGCCACCCTGAGTCTACGGAGAGGGACGGCATATGAATCTAATAACTAACTAACTAACTAATAACTAACTAACTAACTAACTAACTAACTAACTAACTAACTAACTAACTAACTAACTAACTAAACAAACAAACAAATAAATTAGCCACGATGAAATGACCATGGTGGGTTGGCCCATTCTGGTCTTTCGTTTGATCAATACTAAAATTTATTTTATTTATTATTTATTTATTTATTGGATTTGTATGCTGCCCCTCTCCGCAGACTCGGAGAAAAAGAAAGGAAAGAAAGGAAAGCAATACTAATATTTTTTTAATCACTTACACACTGCTAAAAAAATAAATAAAGGGAACACTCAAATAACACATCCTAGATCTGAATGAATGAAATATTCTAATTGAATGCATTGTTCTGTACAAAGTTGAATGCGCACAACAGCATGTGAAATTGATTGTCAATCAGTGTTGCTTCCTAAGTGGACAGTTTGATTTCACAGAAGTTTAATTTATTTGGAGTTATATTCTGTTGTTTAAATGTTTCCTTTATTTTTTTGAACAGTGTATATAGGTTTCCTAATTGTTTCTTTTTTAAGTGCTGAAAATACTTGGTTTTTGAAGATGGTGATGGTAGCATAATAAGCTTGTCCTTGCTTACCAATGGTAATTGAAATGGGGAATTCCGTTGCTAAGCAATGCATTATAAGGTGTTTTGTGACTGTACTGACTAATATCATAACTACAGATCTTGTGGCCTTGGTTGCAGATTGTGCAAATCCTGTGCTGTCACAGTGTCCCACAGTTACATGGTCACCATTAGTGACCTCATGACAGTTTCACTATTGTCTCAGCTTATCCAAAGCTGGTGGTGAAAATTGCAAATGATGATGACACGTCTGCAGAATGCTGAGAAATTACAGTTGCGAATTAGTTGCCAACCACCCAAATTATGATCCTGGGATTGCAGAGAAGCTGCACCAATTGCAACTATGAGGACCTGTTATAGATCCTTCTTATTCGACACTGTCATAACTTCAAAAGGTTGTTGAATGGGTGGACACTAAGGGATGATTACAGAAAAAGGAAAAATCACTTTCAAGTCAAAATTGATCCTGATAATTTTATCAATATCTACAGATCACTTTTCGCCCCTGGTTCTGAAGATTCTCTTGATTTCATAATCTGGAAATCGTTTACCACGATTCCCTTGAGATATTTTCTCAAATTGCTAGTTTAACTAGGGAATATCCAATTAAAATAGGTCTTCCATCCAAGGAGCATCACATTTTGAGCCAGTATTCCTTTGGGTTCTATTTGATGATTTTTTCCCCCAAAAGTCCCATCATTCCTTAAATGCTGGGCTTCCTTTGCTGAAATGTTGCTGCGAAGTGCAACAGATAGAGCACCGAACTTGGTGGGTTTTTTTATGCCTTCCTTTCTTTCCGAGACAGCCAGCTATTGTGCGTGAAATTATCTTATCCTCTTCCCCACCATTCACTCCATAATAGTTCAGTCAGGTAGGTTAAGTTAGAAATGAGTAACTTGCCCCAGGCTATTGGCTGTGTTTTGTGACTAGCCAGCAATTTGAACTTTGCTCTCCTTGGTCCATCCACAGTGCAGGCTTTATTGTATAGCAGCCTACCCATTGACTGATGTACAATAGCTATTCGTGCTTGTATAATGAGAAGCTAACGCAGCAACAGAACATTAATGTTCTTTTAATTATTTTTAAAAGAATGCCTGCTTGTAGCTGTTTCCCTTCATGTTTTATAAAATTCATTATATTAAGAGTTAAGTTGATTATTCAGTATAGTGTTGGTGACCTAATCTGCACGATATTGCAGCGCATTCAATCTAAACTGCTTTTAGAGGATATGAGGTGAAGGAAGGTGATTACCTATTTACTGACCTCACTAGTCGCTAGAGACCAGCACAATAAATTGCTGTTGCTCAAGAACGGCTATATTATTAGAGTTTACAGTTGGCCTTCCTTCCTCCGCTGGCTCTTTCTGTATCTAATTTAGCAAAATTGCATTTAAATTAGTCCCTGATGAGAGACCCAGGGCTGACATTTTTTCTTTAATAGACATGCTAGTCTCTCTGCATGGTAAAATTCCATAAATAGCTCTTTACAGGCAAGACAACTATTATACATCACTCAGATCATTATATTCCTAAATTCACCTTGGGGAATTCTTAGCCGCCATCGCAGCGTTTCTTTCACAAAGGAGCCAGGATGTCTCTGCTAGCTAATCCTTTCCTTCCTTCCTTCCTTCCTTCCTTCCTTCCTTCCTTCCTTCCTTCCTTCCTTCCTCCCTCCCTCCCTCCCTCCCTCCCTTCCTTGCTTGCAATTTGTAAATGCTACTTGAGAGTGGTAGCAGTTAAGTCACTAAACTAGAAACTGGAAGTCCTAATTCTGCTTTTCGCACAAAGAGTGCCTTTCAGCCGGTTTTTGAAAAACCTTGCTAAGAAAACTGCATGCAGTTGTCCACAGTCAAGACTCTTTCTTTCTTTCTTTCTTTCTTTCTTTCTTTCTTTCTTTCTTTCTTTCTTTCTTTCTTTCTTTCTTTCTTTCCCTCCCTACCTCTCACTCACTCACTCACACAGACAGACAGATGTATAAAGCTTCTTAATCAGATTAACACAGCACATGCAATCCTCGAGTTCCAACCACAATTGAACCCAAAATTTCTGTTGCTAAGTGAAATACTTGTTACGCGAGTTTGCCTTATTTGACAACTTTTCTTGCCACAGTTGTTAAGTGAATCATTGCATTTGTGAAGTTAGTTAACCTGGTTGTTAAGAGCATCTGGATTCCCCATTGATTTTGCTTGTCAGAAAGTGGCAAAAGGTGATCACATGGCCCCAGGACACTGCAACCGTCATAAATTTGAACCACTTGCCAAGCATCTGAATTTTGATTATGTGACCATGGGAATGCTGCAGCATGAAAAATGGTCAAAAGGGCCTTGTTTCATTGTAACTTCAAATGGTCACTATATAAGCTGTTGTAAGTCGAGGACTATCTGTAATATGAATTAAATATACATAAGATTACGTCTGTCCTGACTGCTAAAATGTATTGAATTTTGATGTGCTTCTAGGCCAGTGATGGCGAACCTATGGCATGGGTGCCACAGGTGGCACATAGACCATATCTGCTGGCATGTGAGTCATTGTCCTAGCTCAGCTCCAGCAGACATGTGCCCACCAGCCAGCTGGGTTTTGGTTTGCATGGAGGCTCTGGGAGGGCATTTTTGGCTTTCAGAGGGCCTGATGGTGGTGGAGGAGGGCGTTTCTGCCTTCCCCAGGTTCCAGGGAAGTCTCTGGAGCCTGGGGAGGGTAAAAAATAATCAGAAGTTGGGAAATGGACTATTTCTGGCCTGCAAAATGCCTCTGGGAGTAAAGGGAGGCAATTTTAACCCTACCCAGCCATTGAATTATGGGTATGGGCACTCCGCAGGGGCGCCATCACTCATGTAAAGGGCGTACGTAAGTGTACTGGTGTGCCTAACGTCCCCTGTCCAATTGTCTTTCCTTTATCATACATATTTTCTTCCTCTGATATGCTTTTTCTTCTATATTACATATTATCTTTATATATACTACCCAATGTCTATTCTCTTCCATATGTATTGTGTATTGGACAAAGAATAAATAAATAAATAAATAAATCACCGTTCTAGGCACTTTGCTATGATGGAAGCTCAGGATGAGAAGCATCATTTCCAGAGGGAGAATGGACCAGCAGGGAGAATGATATTGTTGGAACAGTATTCTGAAATCAGACGTCTCAGCCCCACTCAGTATAGGATCATCTACTTTAAATTTATACTGTCATATTTATTACTATCTAATAAGTATGCTAGATCATTGCATCTAGAATTAATATTAATTTAATTGAAGTAGAACATGAATTATGCCTATGACCCACCAGGATAACAGGCAGAAATGCTGTGTGGATGTTACCACTGCTATTGCTTTGTTTGGATGGTAGCCTCTATTTGAAGAATTGTCCTGTCTAAGTTAAAGAGCTATTAAAAAAAAAACCAGGAGAGAAACAAATAAGAGCCTAAACGTTTGCAAAAACACCATCTAGAATTCAAAGTGAATCATAGGTTGTTGGGCTACAATCTTCCCCACAATGGGGAAAATGAACTGAATGTTTAAGTACAAGACATTAATTGCAGATATAGATGCAAATGTATACATAAATTCAAACACAGCCGTTTTTATGAAAATCTATTTTTTGGTCTTGTATTTTAGAGGAAGATTTTCTTCTTTTTTATCATGCTCTAGGGCAGTGATGGCGAACCTATGGCATGGGTGCCAAAGGTGGCACACAGAGCCATACCTGCTGGCAAGATAAAATACAGGAAATAGTATAAGGGCAGACTAGATGGACCATGAGGTCTTTCTCTGCCCTCAGTCTTCTATGTTTCTAAGTGTTGGCTAAGACCTATAAAGCCCTACATGGCATAGGACCAGACTATTTCTGAGACCACCTTCTGCCGCACGAATCCCAGTGACCGGTGAGGTCCCACAGAGTTGGTCTCCTTAGGGTCCCGTCAACCAAACAATGTTGGCTGGTGAGACCTAGAGAAAGAGCCTTCTCTGTGTGGGCCCCAGCCCTCTGGAATCAGCTCCCCACAGAGATTCATACTGGCCCCACCCTCCTCACCTTCCGAAATAGTTTAAAAACTCATCTTTGCCACCAGGCCTGGGGTTTCTTAGGTCTCCCCCCCCCCGATCAATGAATGTTTTAGTTTGATTGTTGAATGTTGAATGAATAGTATTGATAATTTTTTTTAATTAGAATTTTAAAGATTGTTTTTAATGTATCATTAATTGGATTGTTATTACTGTTTCTTGTTTTTCTATACATGCTGTGAGCAGCCCCGAGTCCTCGGAGACAGGCGGCATACAAATCCAATTAAATCTTTAAAAAAAAACCCTATGTTTCTATGATACCAACCTTGCAGGCCATAGTTTTAGTGTGGTTATCTCCCTCTTTCTTGGAACCCAGATCACTCTATAAAAGCCCTTTGGGATGGGCTTGCAGACATTTAAATAACCAATTTCATCTGTTCAAATTCTCAACTTCCCCCAGCATTGTACTAATTTTTCCCATGTGGAGATTTAAGGAGTATATTAAGTTCAAGGGAGAAGTTTTTAAACGCTTGCTGTAAGAGTTGGAGAAAGTTTCTGTAGTGATCTGGGGTATGTTGGAAATGCATTTGAGAAGAACACAGTATCAGAAGGAGCCCCGTGAGATGGATTAGGGCAAATAAACTCATTGCTGACAGATTTTCCATAAAAATAACCGCCTTCGCTACTTTTCCCTTGCAGAGAATTAAAGTCGAGTAAAGTGTATTATTTTCACACATTCTGAGTTTGTGTCAAGAGTTGCAAAATGCCCATGATTCTCCTTTGAACAGCTCAGTATGCTGTAAATCTAGAGAGCAAGGTTCTATCTTTTACAGCTAGACAAGAGCTATTAGCAAGTGTTATCTACGGATAGCCACATTTGACCATATTTAATAAGAATGGGAAAGATCAACAGTAGTTGTTGATCTTGTGAGAGGGATCTAGGAGTCCTAGTAGACAACCATTTAAATATGAGCCAGCAGTGTGCACGAGCTGCAAAAAAAAAAAAAAAAAAAGCCAACACAGTTCTAGGCTGCATTAACAGACAGATAGAATAAAGGTCACCTGAAGTGTTAATACCACTTTATAATGCCTTGGTAAGGTCACACTTGGAATACTGCATTCAATTTTGGTCGCCACAATGCAAAAAGTATGTTGAGCCTCTAGAAGAGTGCAGAGAAGAGCAACAAAGATGATTAGGTGACTGGAGGCTAAAATATATGAAGGACGGATGCAGGAACTGGGTATGTCTAGTTTAATGAAAAGAAGGACTAGGGAGACATGATAGCAGTGTTCCAATATTTCAGGGGTTGCCACAAAGAAGAGGGAGTCAATTTATTCTGCAAAGCACCTGAGGCTAGAACAAGAAGCAATGGGTAGAAACTAAACAAGGAGAGAAGCAACTTAGAACTAGGGAGAAATTCTTTGACAGTTAAAACAATTAATCAGTGGGACAGCTTGCCTCCAGAAGTTGTGAATGCTCCAATACTGGAAGTTTAAACAATGTTGGATAACCATTTTTTCGAAGTGGTGTAAGGTTTCTTGCCCAAAGATGGGTTTGGACTAGAAGACCTCCAAGGTCCTTTTCAACTTTGTTATTCTATTCTATTCTATTCTATTCTATTCCATTCCATTCCATTCCATTCCATTCCATTCTATTCCTATTCTATTTCTATTCCATTCTGATTAGGCGGTTGGGATACATTAAAGAAAGCAATAATGCCTTCCAGTTATTTATTAACTAATTTTTATGCCATTCTTCCCATGATTCAAGGTGACTCTGAGCAGCTTACAGTATGTTAAAACATATGGACATAAAACAATTATAAATTATAAAATACTAGAACAATCCAAAGAACATGGATTTGGTGCAGAAAAGTTGTGGCAACTTCTGTTACTGCACTAGCCACTTCCAGCCTACAGCTTCTCTTTCTGGGCCCCATGTCAACTGGCATAGCTAAGTTTTAAGATATTTCCTGAAGGCCAGAAGGGTGAGGGCAGACCTACCCTTCTGGCCTTCAGGCAGTATATTACAAAATATGAAGACTGTGGCAGAAAAGGCTCTTCTCCTGGACTCCAATAAGCCTCAATCCCTTGTCTTCATGGCAGCTGCAGAAAGTCTCTTCTGCTAGCACAAATGGGGCTGGCCAATCCCAGCTCCTCAGATAACCTGGACTTATGCCATGTAGGGCTTTAAAGGTAATGACTAGTGATGGGCGAACTGAATCCGCACAATTCGGGTCCGTACTGAATTTTGCGGTGTTCGGTATGCCGAACACGAACATGAAATTTTTCCAAAGTTCAGGCAAAGTTCAGGGTTGTGTTCGGCATTCGAACCTTTGACATCACTGGCAGGTTGCTAAGGATGCCAAGGTGATCACTTCCTGGATTCCATGGAATCTAGGAAGTGATCACCTTGGCGTCCTTAGCAACCTGCCGGTGACGTCAAAGCTCCGCCCCCGGAATCTCTTCATGAGAGGGATTCCCCATTCGGGTTCGAGTTCAGGTTCGAGTTTGGGTTCGCCCATCACTAGTAATAACCAACACTTTAAATTGGATTCAGAAGCACATTGAATGCCTGGACAGTTCACCTAACATTGGTGTTATATGTACTATCCTAGGGGCCTCCAAAACTGTCAATGCTGCATTCTGGATCAATTGTAGCTTCCAAATATTCTTCCAAATACTCTAGGTAGAATGCATTGCAATAATCCAAATGGGATATGACCAGGCCATGAATGACTGAATGCATGACTTCATGAACCGGAAGTTGAACAAAGACTTTCCTAACCACGATTGCCACCTGCTCTTCAAACAGGAGTTGCAAGTTTAGGAGAACTTCCAGGTTGCACATTGGGACTATCTGGGTTAGTGCCACCTGACTGTAAAGAACTAAGGATGACAAATCTTCAGATTCTGAGGCTCCTTTGGTCATATAGAAAGGTTCTAAGACAGTGATGGCGAACCTATGCACCGGTGCCACAGGTGGCACACGGAGCCATATCTACTGGCACGCGAGCCATTGCCCTAGCTCAGCTCCAACGTACATGTGTGTGCTGGCCAGCTGATTTTTGGTTCACACAGAGGCTCTGGGAGGGCGATTTTGGCTGCCAGAGAGCCTCCGGGGGATGGGGAGGGCGTTTTTACCTTCCCCAGGCTCCAGGGAAGCCTTTGGAGCATGGTGAAGGCGAAACACGAGCCTACTGGGCCCACCACAAGTTTGGAAACAGGAAGTGAAGGTCTACCAAAATTTTTACTATCACACTGTGGGCGTGGGTTATGCGGGACGCCCTGCATTTTCTTTCAATATCTTTCAGTGCAAATTGGGTGCTCTGGGATGGAGCTCCACTTTCGCTACCCCACTGCGTTCCCAGCCCTATCCAGGCAGTAGCCCACCCCTGGAAACAAGCCATTTTCAGGCTCCAGATGGCCTCTGATGGGGTCGGAGAAATGGTTTTCACCCTCCCCAGGCATTGAATTAGGAATGTGGGCACTCATGCATGCACAACAGCACGCGCATGTGCTCTTTTGGCAGCTGAAGAAAAAAAGGTTCACCATCACTGTTCTAAGATGTCATATGGCAACACTGAAAGATCAGGAAGCAGGTCAAAGAAAAAGACTACTGCCTATTAGGTTACAAATGATTGAGTAAGATAACTTGAGAAATAACTTGAACTATGGAGTCCTTGGTCCTCTCCGAATGCAGTTGTTTACTTGCAGTCATTACCTAACTAGGTAATGAACTCGATGTACCTTGACTTGTTATATAGTGATGTTATATAACATAGTTCTATAGTGATATTAAGTTATATATCATGGTAAAGAGAACTGGACTTTCTATACCATGATGTGCTTTATACCAGAATATATCAGATGAACATTTCCTATACTCCACCAGCCTTCGATTGTATAAAAGGAAACAAATTTTATAAGTCTTGATAATATCATGGAAAATGGTGAAGCAAAAAATAAATAAAAAATGGAAGAAAAGAGCTGTGTATTTTAGATTAAGTTCCGGTCCCGCAATGGAAAATTAACTTTTGAATTTTGCCAGGTCTGTGTTATTTCGAATGACTGTTAATATATAGCAGTGGAATGATTTAGAAGAAGCAGAATTTTATTTGCTGGCTTAAAATGGTATGCTTTGAATTAGGTAACCCATACACACACATCTCTTAAAACTGGGGGGGGGGAGGGGAATCCAGCTAGCAAAGGAGCTCATAAAAAGTCTCAAGTGTAGCATCCAGAGGCTGCAAATAGCTATGCTGATGGCTCTGTTCCGATGTAGAATGTGAACTCATTTCGCATAACTCTCAAAGTAAAGGGGCAGTTTCTCTCTTCAATGCCATACTTGTATAATATACATAGAAAGCAGCTGCCTTAGATGGAATGCAGTGTCATTGTTGGAAATGAACGCAACATAAGGAATTGGAACCTATTGCATAAACCCACTCGGCTAAAGCTGATGCTATTATTCGTATTGTAACTCTATATAATAAAACTACTGCTCACATATTGGAAATTTCATATCACTGTTTTTGTGTTATTCGGAACAACAATGAAGCTGGCAGTTAAGGTAGCATTCAGTGGAAAATTGTGAGTGTGAAAATGCCTAGGAGTAGAACATTCTCATCTTGTATTGACTTTCCTTATGAGGTCTGAAAAGTGAATAATGTTTAGCACATTGCAATGTCAGAGACTGGCAGAAATGACCTTGGGAAATTGACCCTCTCTGATTCTTGGGAAACTTTGTTTTAATTGCTGCAACAGATAGCACTTTAAGAAAAGCAAAGGTTGTTAGGTCACCAAATCTATAGCTCCTAATTAACCAATGGTTTGAGTGTTACTTGGCATTTAGCTGGATCCCAGACGGCCAGCTCGAGGGTAGAATACATTCAACTTCTATATTTTCAGCATGTTAAGACATAGTTTTTAAGGAGGAAGAGATGTACTAATAATTTTGAATAAGCATATGTAATTTCGAACATCAATAATATTAGAATCAATATATGATTATATATTTAGCAGATTTCTAAATTGCTTCAATTAAGCAACTCTTGGCAGTGTACATAGTTATAAAACATATAAAAATAAAACGCCCACAGTACAATAATACAGCAATTACAAAATTAAAAGCAGTAACTTAGAGCAATACTATGTAAACATCTATGTGGTGTTTCCTTATTTTTATTTTTAAGCTGCTGTTTTAACTTGTTCTCAAAGGACAATATCTAGAATAAAATAATTTTTTCAGGAGATGCTTTTCATGCAATGTAAGAGCCATAAATGGTAAGAAGCATAATCAATAGCGCTACAAATTACAAAACTCTGAGATGGCAAACATGCTTTGAATTTGCTATATGCTGTTCTTGGGGGGGGAGGAATCCAACAAAATTTACATAGGATGCGGTTCCTAATTTTTTTGCCTATTAAACGTTTTTATGTGTGTGGTAATTATACACAAAGGTTGTATTAGAAAAAGAATCCATAGTCATTAGCAGAAGAGTCAACTCCCCATGAAAAGTCATTTGGCTGACAACTTTATAGTGCATCTTTCCTTGAATTGGAATCTCTGCACCAGAGGTCTTCAAACTTGGCAACTTTAAGACTTGTGGACTTCAACTCCCAGAATTCTCCATGCTGGCTGGAGAATTCTGGGAGTTGAAGTCCACAAGTCTTAAAGTTGCCAAGTTTGAGGACCCCTGCTCTACACCCTGGATTTAGAATCCTGAAAATTCCTGTGATAGCACTAGCAATAGCACTTAGACTTATTATACCACTTCACAGTGCTTTATTGGCCTCTGTAAGCAGTTTTGTAGAGTCAGCATTTTGCCCCCAACAATCTGGGTCTTCATTTTAATGACCTCAGAAGAATAGAAGGCTGAGTCAACCTTGAGCCAGAAGTGGCTTGTAGTACTGCACTCAACCACTGCATCACTGTGACCCTATTGCCGTGGTGATGCTGTTCGTCTAGGAAATTGGACCCTGGAAATGGCTCGAGAAAACATCTATTCTAAAATTAAGGATTACCTTCCCATTTGTGTTCTGTTAGAACTGGTGAGGGCTTGTTAGTACAAAGATTTATAGTTGGGGGGGGGGATCAACATGGGTTCCATTGACATATGAACCATAAACAGGGTAAAAAGAAATAGTGCTGTTATTAAAGCAAGAATTAATTCTGATGTAATGAAAGTCCCTGCCATAAATAGCCAGAGATGTAATGAAGTACCTGATTCTTCTTCCTGAGAGGTCATTATTAGATGATGCCAATGATTAGAGAGCTCCAATTAAAGGCTGCCTATCAGTTTTTACTCCTGATTTAGACTTCAGGGAAAAAAATAATACTAAAAACAACCCCTCACCCCCAGCCCCTGGCCATTTGGAATTATTTTCATGTCTTCTTAAATTCAGAGATCTAATTTACTTTTGGAAATTTACTTAAAGCTAAGGGTCATAAATATGGCAGTGTTTTGTCTAATTTATGAGAATGGTGAAAATTAAGAGCTAAGGGCGGTAAACAGAATTGGTCCTGGCTAATCATTTCCCCAGCTTTGGTGGAAATAATAAGTGGTTAAAGCCAATGACCATTTCATAGATTTTAAAGTATTTGATGCCATTAATAAAAATTGCAGGGGATTTCCTATCACAAAGGCTATTTGATATGGGAATGGTTGTTCTTTGGGTTCAGAAATTAGACTGGTAGTAGCTAATAAATAAGAGCAATTAAATGTTATTTTATCCAGACATGATGTATAAATATTTTAAACCAATCAGTAGATAGTAAAACATTGTATTAGGAAGCTCATGTATAATTCCAAGCTTATGGATTTCAATGGGAGGCTTAAACGTACATTTATTTATTTATTTATTTATTTATTTATTTATTTATTTATTTATTTATTTATTTATTTATTTATTTATTTTTTAGATTTGTATGCCGCCCCTCTCCGCAGACTCGGGGCGGCTCACAGCAAGATACAGCAAATCATGACAAATCCAAATAAATTTAAAATATTTAAAAAGATTTTAAAAGAACCCCATTTATTAACAAACACACACACAAACAAACATACCATGCATAAATTGTACATGCCCGGGGGAGGTGTTTCAGTTCCCCCATGCCTGACGGCAAAGGTGGGTTTTAAGGAGTTTACGGAAGGCAGGGAGAGTAGGGGCAGTTCTAATCTCTGGGGGGAGCTGGTTCCAGAGAGTCGGGGCCGCCACAGAGAAGGCTCTTCCCCTGGGGCCCGCCAACCGACATTGTTTAGTTGACGGGACCCGGAGAAGGCCCACTCTGTGGGACCCAATCGGTCGCTGGGATTCGTGCGGCAGAAGGCAGTCTCGGTTAAGTCAACAATGGTTAGATATGTTTTTAGATGTAAAAGAATATTATGGAGTAATATTTTTATTTGTGAGCAGTTTATAGATGTATAGCAAAAACCTGGCTTAAAAGCCTTCTTCTGAGGGATTTATGCTGCAAGCTTTCTTTCTCTCCCACTATGGGCTGGTGGTTCCCTAGGGAGTCCTAGGATGATAGGCTAAATAAGAAAGCAGTGGCCAGCAATCCATATTTTGTTTCTGAAAAAACAAAACAAATGCCAAAATACACACATGCATACACACATTATGTCACCAGGAGTCAATCTCAATTCAAAGGAAATTCACTAAGTTTCTCTTTTGCTGTAATACGTTAAATATAATTACTCATTATTGGACTTAGAACTCAAATGGAACAAATCAAAGTCTATTTAATCCTTTGTGACTCTTTTCCAGATCATTAAAGCATTGCCAAGAGTTTCCTATACAATTTACAATATAAATTTAGAATATCCTCTTAGAGATCACTAAAGCTACCAATTATTAATAAGGGTGGAAAAGATGGACAGTTTTAGCTCTAGAGGAAGCTTACACCTTGAGTTATAAATTCTTCTGGCTTGTCTCTAGCATTTTGTTTAAATTGGATTCCTGATGCTGCCGTAAAATAAGGGTTTTCTGTATTTTTTTTCCTCCCATGGATACTGCCAGTAGGATTCCAAATGATCTATAGAAGGTTTTGTTGAACTAGTTAGCTACATGTTGCACTGGAATAATTTCTTGAGCAAATAGTAATGGTTCCTATTGCTTCCCTGACATACATTACACCCAAGTGCAACTATTGATCCCTGCAGATACAGATCCATTTAGTGTCTTGGAAGCCTGAATAGTTTGGATGTTTGCTTCAGCCAAATAAAAGTGCAATGGAGATTTGATTTGGGATCCCCCTGCAGTTTGTGAAATGTGTGTTGGCAATCAGGAAACGTTTGGAGAGGCTTTAAAATCAATAATATATTTGAAAGTGGAACTGTGGATGACCTCCCTTTATAAACAGTCCTTCTTTCTGAGCTTGCCAGCCTGTTTCAGTTTGAGCAGGGCTTGAAACTTTAAGGGACTTTTTTCTTTTAAAGGAGAAGTCATACTTACAGAATGTATGCAGAATTATCCAGCGTTTTGCATGAAAGTCCCTGTAAATCTGCCTGTTTAGGAGTTTTTATGATACCAGAATGCAGTGTGTGTCAGTTTGACCCATCCTGCAATGGAGAATGTCATCAGGGATGGAGGTGCCCTTCGCCGTGGGAAGCCAGGTCTTCCACTAGATTTAATTACCTCAAAAAGGACCAGCAGTATGTCTAACCACCTTAAGGGAATTGGCTCTAAGAGCTTTAAAGAGCTACTGAACAGATGGTTCCTGAAGTTAGAGTAATGATTTTTACTTTCAGAGGGAATAAAAGAAAACTTGAATAGACTGGACTTTTTAAAGGAAGCATTCCCTTTTCAATGACTTGCTTCTTCACTGTAGGACCGAATATTTCATAGCCGTATCTCAGAAATCTTAACAGGAAATATGCACACAAGGTAATATAATTGTGAAGGAAGTTCAAAACAGCTGACTTGGGTGCCAAAAGCCACCCACCCCTTTCCCCCCTTCAATTCATCTACAACTCTAGTTATAAGATTGCTGCATTTCTCTATGAATGGGCTTGAAATCTACTGTACTTGAAATGTTATGCACGTTTTAAAATGGAGTTTTTAACAATGAAAATGTATTTCTAAATGCATGTTTGGGAGGCTAAAAGCAGTGTTGCCACATTAGGGAAGTAGAAAAGTCAATAGATAATTCCCAATTGCCTAGGAGATATGAATAAAATCAGTTCACATCAGAATGGGAAAAAAACCAAAACCATGGTGTTTTTCCAAGTAATTCTACTGTAGTCTCTATGGGCAATTGCCCTTGGAGGATAATAGAGAACCATAATGGCTCATGCAAATTCAGTTACAGAACTGGAATGCACAGTGATAATTTTCCCAAGACGTCTTGTAGTTCAACACAAATGGCCTTCAGGAAGAAATGTGGAATTTGATAACTATTCCCATTGTATTCCGGTTACACCTTTGAATATAAATATTTTGTATGGATGAAGCAGAACTGCTCTGACGATGAATGAAACCAGAATTCAAATTCCAGATACGCTGTAGCCATGATGTGGAAATTAGACTTTCAAATTACTGAAGTGAAAGATGCAAAGGCATGCTCGGTCCTTTGGGGCCCACTTGGTCTCTTGCTCTCCTAATGCAAGGCAGCAATGTCCACGGATGCCCAAGGACACAAAAAGTCCAGCCAGAAGCAGACAGCTAGCAAGAAGAAATAGACTCAAGGAAGGGCACATCATCATAATTATAGAAACAGGTTGTTCATGCAACTTTTTTTGGAGGTTGGTAATTTGTTAGAAAGTGAGAGGATTAATACCAGGGTAGACAAAGTTGGCTCTTCTATGACTTGTGGACTTCAACTCCCAGAATTCCTTAGCCAATCATGCTAGCTCAGGAATTCTGGAAGTTGAAGTCCATATCTCAATAGAAGAGCCAAAATTGTCTACCCCTGCTTTAGACCAACTTATTGCAATCAACTTTTAAAATCATTTATTGCAAAAGGGATTGGGGCAGACCAAAACTGTGAGGTGGCAGAATAACAGACTTGGAAAGGTCCAAATCCCTGTGCAAGAGGAGACCCATTCAAGAGAAACATCCAGTTTTTTTCTTAAAAACCTCCACTGATGAAGCTCTTACAACTTCGGAAGGCAAGCCATTCCACTGGTTAATAGTTCTTACTGTTAGGAAATTTCTCCTTAATTCTAGATTGCTTTTCTTGATTAGTTTCCATCCATTGTTTCTTGTTTGTCTTCTGGTGCTTTGGCAAAAAAAACCCCACCTCTTCTTTGCAGAAGCCCTTGAAAATATTTGAACACTGGTCTCATGCAGTGAAGGGCTACCAAAACTTTTACGACCACATTGTGGACGCTCTGCATTTTCTTTCAACATCTTTCAGTGCAAGTAGGGATGTAGCAGTAGCAAGTAGGATGCTTGGCTGCATAGCTAGAGGTATAACAAGCAGGAAGAGGGAGATTATGATCCCGCTATATAGAATGCTGGTGAGACCACATTTGGAATACTGTGTTCAGTTCTGGAGACCTCACCTACAAAAAGATATTGACAAAATTGAACGGGTCCAAAGACGAGCTACAAGAATGGTGGAAGGTCTTAAGCATAAAACGTATCAGGAAAGACTTAATGAACTCAATCTGTATAGTCTGGAGGACAGAAGGAAAAGGGGGGACATGATTGAAACATTTAAATATATTAAAGGGTTAAATAAGGTCCAGGAGGGAAGTGTTTTTAATAGGAAAGTGAACACAAGAACAAGGGGACACAATCTGAAGTTAGTTGGGGGAAAGATCAAAAGCAACATGAGAAAATATTATTTTACTGAAAGAGTAGTAGATCCTTGGAACAAACTTCCAGCAGACGTGGTAGATAAATCCACAGTAACTGAATTTAAACATGCGTGGGAAAAATATATATCCATCCTAAGATAAAATAGAGACAATAGTATAAGGGCAGACTAGATGGACCATGAGGTCTTTTTCTGCAGTCAGACTTCTATGTTTCTATGTTTCTAAATTGGGTGCTCTGGACTGGAGCTCCATTTTCACTACTCCACTGCATTCTCTCCCACCCCCCCACCCCCATCCAGGTAGTAGCCCACCCCTGGTCTCAGGTCACCCTAGTCCTTCTTTTCACTAAATTAGACAAACCCAATTCCTGCAGCCAATTTTCATTATTTTAGTCTCCAGCCCCTTAATCATCTTCATTGTTCTGTCCTTTTTCCAGAGTCTCTACATCTTTTTTTATAACATGATGACTAAAACGGGATGAAGTGTTCTAAGTATTGTCTTACTAAGGCTTTATAAAGTGGTACTAATACTTTACTTGATCCTGATTCTATCTCTCTGTTAATGCAACCTGGGATTGCAATGACTTTTTTTTGGTTGCTGCTAGCTCATCTTTAAGTAGATTGTCTACTAAGACTCTAACATCTCTTTCACAGTTACTGCCTTTGAGTCAGATTTCACCTAACTTATAACTGCACATTTGATTTTTCTTATCTAAGTGCAAAACCTTACTTTTCTCTACACTGAATTTCATTTTGAATGCTCTGATGCCTACCATTATCTAATTTGTGGGGGTGTGGAGAGGAAAGAGACCACTGTAAAGGAAGAGAGATAAAATCCTGCCTAAGCAGGGGGTTGTACTAGAAGACTTCCAAGTTGGACTAGAAGACTTCCCTTCCAACTCTGTTATTCTACGAGGGTCTTCCAGAAAGTAATGCACCACATTTTTTTCTTCAGCCTCCCCAAAAGCAAGGGGATGCCTTCCAGAGGAGTAAGAGGCAACTCAGTCCCGATATTTATTTTGTGTGAAAGAAAGTGGGTGAAGACAGCTCCTCCCTAATAGTCCACAGTTCACAGTATTGTAAATACAAGTAGTAGAGTCCTCAATCTGCCAAGATTTTGACTGTAAATATCAGGGGTCCCCAAACTTGGCAATTTTAAGACCTGTGGACTTCAATTCCCAGAATTCTCCAGCCAGCTATGCTGGCTAGAGAATTCTGGGAGTTGAAGTCCACAAGTCTTAAAGTTGCCAAGTTTGAAGACCTCTGGTAAATATGAAGCAATAAAGAGCTCAGTTTGGAAGAATCACTATATCTCTTTCTTGGTTTGCAGCCTGCCAATTCCACCTTGTGTGCCTGTTTGCTCACATGTAATCCCTTCATTTGTAATTAATGTAAATACTAATATTAAATATTTGTTCTCCTTTCCAATTGTCCGTGATCTTTTCTGCCTGGTTAACCTATTAGCACTATTGGTCTAAACCAGTTTGCTCTTTTACAGAGAAGGCTGCCAAGTGAGGGAGAATGAGTCAATAATTAAGTACTCCCCAAATTCAAAGTTTTATGGAAGTTCAAGTTACTGTAAGTTGGCCCATAAATTAAAGATGGCAGATATTAGCTGTGGTCATAAATGCTGCTTTTCTGTGTTCAACTGAGTTATTTTTCAACAATAAAGAATAGGCTGCTTTGGAAAGAACTCATTTTACAAGGTACATTTCTTGCTCTCCGAACACTATTAAATATGGCTTAGAAAAGTTTTTCTTTCTGTCTTTCAAAAATGTAATAAAAACAAACAGAAGGTTTTTATATAAATCTGGGCCTGTGATAAAATTAAAGACAGGGCGTCAATGCAGTAGTTCTCCCATATGCTGCTTAATTATAAATGATATGTAATAAAGGGATACGAGTGGCAGAACAGAGTTATATGAGAAATGAAAGTCTTGATTATTTCTTCCTTCATTTTAGCCTAGTAAAACACAGAGATTATGATTCTAATAAAGGAAGCACCCTTTGAATAATATAGAAGTTACTTCTCTATTATACACAATATATTAGGTATATTGTGCATAAGTACATTTGTGTGTGTGTGTATATATATACATATGCATATGTTTTTGGGGGTTTTTCTGTCAGCAGAAAAAGGTAGAAGCTGCAGGATCAAATCCCAGTAAGGGTATGGCTAGCTGATGAGGCCAGAACAAGGCTGAAATAGTACTATCCTAGTCTCCCTTAATTTTAAAATTCATTAAAAACATGTGACACATATACATACACATACACACACACACACGTATATATGTTATATAATTTTATTTATTTTATTTATTCAATTTTTATGCCTTAGACTCAGGGCGGCTTACAACATGTTAGCAATAGCACTTTTTAACAGAGCCAGCATATTGCCCCCACAATTTGGGTCCTCATTTTACCCACTTTGGAAGGATGGAAGGCTGAGTCAACCTTGAACCAGTAATGAGACTTGAACCGCTGACCTACAGATCTACAGTCAGCTTCAGTGGCCTGCAGTACAGCATTCTACCTGCTGCGCCACCCCAGCTCTCTCTATATATGTAACATATTTTTGCTGATAATGAAAAGGAAGGGAGACTACTATAGATCTATTTCGGGCTTATTGCCTTCATCAGGTAGCCACACCTTTTTTGTATATGAGAGACAGTTTGATGCAATGTTTATGGCAGTGATTTTATACAGTACTCTGAAAGATACGGTATGTGCTATACTATGCACACATTGGGTGTGCTTAGAATTGATCTGCTAAAAATGTATCAATACATTTAAGAAATATGCAGAAACCAGTTATACCAATAGCTATACATCATACTAAACTGTACATATTGTATGAATGGGATATGCTTCATCACTTATGGTTTTGCCAGACTGATTTGCCACTACTTGCCTACAAATAAATTCAATAACATTTATGCTGTGATTAATTAAATCCTAATGTTTTCTTGTAGCTTCTGCATATATTAAACATCAACATGAGTTTTCTCTACCATCTCATTTAATATGCAGCAAACCTGGTGACACAGCAGTCTCACTCTAGTTAAACTGTTTGCAAGGCGTAAAAACGTTTGAAAGCATGGTAGGCTGAAGAAAGTACAAATGATAGAATAGAATAGAATAGAATAGAATTGTAAGGGATCTTGGAGGTCTTCTAGTCCAAACCCCTGTTTAGGCAGAAAACCCAACATCACTTCAGGCAAAAACTTCCAGTGTTGCAGCATTAACCATTTCTGGATCTTTCTTTCTTTCTTTTCTTTTCTTTCTTCTTCTTTCCTTCCTTCCCCCCCTTTGTTATACCTAATATTCCTTCTTCCTCCTATTTTCTCCACAATCACATGATTGGTGCATTACACACACAAACACACACACCATATTTTTGCTGATAGTGAAAAGGATATATGTTGCACATATAGATTATAGTTCATCGGCTATAAAAAATGTCACTTAGAACTAAGGAGAAATTTCACTTAGAACTAAGGAGAAATTTCCTGATGGTTAGAGCAGTTGGTCAGTCGTCCAGAAGCTGTGAATGCTCCAATATTGGATGTTTTTGAGAAAATATTGGATAACCAATTGTCTAAAGTAGTGTAGGGGGTTGGACTAGAACAGTGTTTCCCAACCTTGGCAACTTGAAGATATTTGGACTTCAACTCCCAGAATTCCCCAGCCAGCGAATGCTGGCTGGGGAATTCTGGGAGTTGAAGTCCAAATATCTTCAAGTTGCCAAGGTTGGGAAACACTGGACTAGAAGACCCCTAAGGTCCTTCCAACTCTGTTGTTGTTGTTGTTGTTATTATTATTATTATTATTATTATTATTATTATTGTTGTTGTTGTTGTTGTTATTATGGCATCATAGCGGTGTCACATGATGTATCATGGCTTTTTCCTCTTCACTAAACCAGGTGTAGGCGTGGCCAGCATGTGACGCATCTGGCCGATTGATCACAAGTTTGACAGTCCTGCTCTAAGCAGAATTAGCCTGCAATGCTGCATTCTGATCCCTGCGCCAACACAGCCCTCAAAAGGCCTTCAACATAGCTAGGAAATGGGCCCCATCATGGGTGACTGGCCCCAGATTCAGGCACAAAATCTTCCAAAAAATCCAGCAGTGTAGGGGCCAATTAAATTACATAATTATGTCTATTAAGTCACAAGGAGGTAATCCAATTTACAGGAGACTTTATGTTTGCCACAATACAGGAAAGAAAGCACATAAAAAATTAATTTAAACTTCAAGAGATCTCTAGTGGTTGAGGTGGATAAAACATAATCTGACATTCTTCATTCTTTAACCATCGTGCAAATTAGGAATGATTAATGGACTGTGCATTTTCGTGGATGTTCTTTGCAATTCCAATAGAAATGAGGTTGAAAATTGCATAATAGCTGGGTTTGGTTATATTGTGTACACATCATTTAAAAACTGCATCTTTAGCTTCATTACCAGATTCTGGAGAAAATGTAGATGCCAATATTTATTCTCTAAAAAGAAATGGATAGAGAAATCTATTTCGGCTAAATTGCTACTTGATATCTATGCATTTTGCATGCACATTGGACAAATATTTGTTAAATATACCCAGATTTGCTATTTTGTTTGCAATTTAAAAATGATCTTGAAATTCATTTGCGAGGCAAAGTGTTTCTAAAGTATTAATAGGTTAGCAATCCTTTCAATTTCACAAAATCAGTGTTTTGACAGTGATATAACAAAGGGGTTCCTGAGCTGTCTAATAGCTTTTGTTTTGATTTATTATCTTAAGATTTGAAATAGCAAACAGACCCAACACTACAAGTTGGCTGATTTTTTTCCCCCCAGCAAGTCTTTCTCCACTAATTAGCTCCCAAGAGGTGAGAGAATTTTGTTCTGGCTTCAGCTTTGAACGGAAAGAGCCAGCCTTCTTTCGCTGCTTTTTCATTGGCATTCAAAATGTGTATTGTTTAAAATCAGAAGCCATAGCTGATAGCCATAAATGATTAATATGCTATTTATGGGATACAATTTTTCTGCAATGCACAATAGGCACATACTGAATCTGACTTCTTTCAAGGCTTTCACAGGCAAATTATACTGAAACTTTCTTTCTGAAAGTTAAAACAGCAAAACGATCCAGCTTTTAATTAACAAATGATTCTGTGCCCAAGTGTCAAATGGAAATCTATTTCTGGGCAGTAGAAATGGTTCAGGGTACACTGTCCAATGCTGTAATGTGCCTCTCCTTTCAAATTACTTTACTGTCAGATATTAAATATCATGGATATTCACTTCATAAAGGAAAATTCACACATTGCGCTAAGCCAGGAGAAAGACATTGTATTTTTGAAGTATAAGATGCACCTTTTCCCCACCCCTAAAAGGTGAAAAATTAGGTGCCTCTTATAGACCAGTGATGGCAAAGCTTTTTTTCCTTGGGTACCGAAACAGCATGTGCGCGTGCTATTGCACATGTGTGAGTGCCCACACCCACAATTCAATGCCTGGGGAGGGGCAAAAACAGATTCCCCACTCCTTGGAGACCCTCTGGAGGCAGGAAATGGCCTGTTTCACAACTTCTGGTGGGCCCAGTAGGCTCGTGATGTGCCCTTCCCAGGCTCCAAAGAATTCCCTGGAGCCAGGGGAGGGTAAAAATGCCCACCCCCATCCTCCCAGAAACTCTCTGGAAGCCAAAAATGCCCTCCCAGAGCCTCTGTGCTGGCCGGCACACACATGCACATCGGAGCTGAGCTAGGCCAACATCTCGTGTGCCAGCAAATATGGCTCCAGGTGCCACCTGTGGCACCCATGCCATAGGTTTGCCATCACTGTTGTAGACCAAATATGGGCAGTTTTGGCTTTCTGAACTCTCCACGTGCTGTGTTTTCATCATTCCCAGCTCCCAGACACACTCTGCAGTACTCTGCATGGCCCATTTTTGCCAAAACCGGGCTTGGGGGCCTGGAAGGGTGAAAATGTAGTGTGTGGAGCCCAAAACAGACACGTGTCAGCCCAACATGCCAGGAGCTGGTGAATTAAAGGATTTTATGTGCAGGACGAGTGTGTTTAAGCCTTTTTTATTTTTATTCCAACAGCTTCCTGGAACCCGACAGCATATTTTTAGTGAAAAAAATGTGGAGCACTGCAGACTGCTTCTAGGGGCCTGGGAGGGTGAAAACATGATGCATAGAGGCCAAAAGTTATTTATTTCTTGTTTTCCTCTTGTAAATTTAGGTGCATCTTATAGCCCCCAAAATATACTAATTTTGGAAGTGAGAAACACATAGGGAAATCTGATCTATGCTACAAGTGGTTCCGTAAAACGTTTACCATGAGATTGAGAAAGGACTTGTTCATTCCCACAATAGTTGAAGCGATAGGTAAAGCTAATCATAAAACAACTGTTTACCCAAAGGCAAACATCCAAGCCCTAAGGATGCTTCCTAAACTCTAGCTTACTTATTTATTTATCAAATTTATACACTGCCCATCTCACAATAACATTAGCATTAGCAATAGCCTTTAGACTTATATACCGCTTCACAGTGCTTTATAACCCATTCTAAGTAGTTTACAGAGAGTAAACATATTGCTCCCAACAATCTGGGTCCTCATTTTACCAACCTTGGAAGGATGGAAGGTTGAGTCAACCTTGAGCCTACTGAGATTCGATCTGGTGATCAGCAGAAATAGCTTGCAATACTGCACTCTAACCACTGCACCACCAAAGCTCATAGAAATAAATAAAATAAAAATAACATTATCCATAACTATCTTTGTTCCTAAAAAGGTGGGTTGATGTCCAAAATTATTGGTCCCATTGTTGTTGTTGTTTTTAAAGCCTAAAGGTAGGATCCAGAGACCTTCAAAGAAATAATTATATTGGAGATTTGATTCTGTTCTGCTATGTACCAGCTCCGGGTTACTCTTTTTAATTAAAAGTTTTGGTTAGAAAAGAAGCTGTGTTTCTTCTCCCTGCATTAAACCACACTAGGAGAATCCAGTGTGCTTTCTTCCAATTCCTACATAACAAAATGCTTAATTTTTAACATTGGATGCAGGATATTGATGAAGATTTTGAAAATACTATGACTGTTGCTTTAATTATAAAGGTGAAAGAATGTAGTGCTTATTTCTTAGATTTAGATCGTACTTTTTTCCTGCCTGGCTCTATTTCCCATTTGTCCTCACAAAGGTTTGTCTCTCCCCTACTCATGGATATTCTGTTTTGAATTATCTTGGAAAACCTGAAAAATGGATTTTGTTTTATTTTTCATGATTTTAAGATGATTCTTAAGTAATCAAAGGCCATTTTTTTGAGAAGCAATAACAATAGTACAAACACACACACACTTTATAATACTCTCTAAGCCAGGGGTGTTGTTCTGTTCCAGGTTTAGAAATGCTTTCTCAGATAAAACTCAACACAAATGGGTAAATCATACAGATTTTATTTATTGTCTGGTATTTTCATAGAAACATAGAAACATAGAAGTCTGACGGCAGAAAAAGACCTCATGGTCCATCTAGTCTGCCCTTATACTATTTTCTGTGTTTTATCTTAGGATGGATATATGTTTATCCCAGGCATGTTTAAATTCAGTTACTGTGGATTTATCTACCACATCTGCTGGAAGTTTGTTCCAAGGATCTACTACTCTTTCAGTAAAATAATATTTTCTCATGTTGCTTTTGATCTTTCCCCCAACTAACTTCAGATTGTGTCCCCTTGTTCTTGTGTTCACTTTCCTATTAAAAACACTTGGAACAAACTTCCAGCAGACGTGGTTGGTAAATCCACAGTAACTGAATTTAAACATGCCTGGGATAAACATATATCCATTGTAAGATAAAATACAGGAAATAGTATAAGGGCAGACTAGATGGACCATGAGGTCTTTTTCTGCCGTCAGTCTTCTATGTTTCTATGTTTCAAATCTCATCACCGGCTCAAGGTTGACTCAGCCTTCCATCCTTCCGAGGTAGGTAAAATGAGGACCCGGATTGTGGGGGCAATAGGCTGGCTCTGTTAAAAAGTGCTATTGCTAACATGTTGTAAGCTGCCCTGAAAGGTGGCATTAAAAAAATTGAATAAATAAATAGTCAGAAGCCTGTATTATTTATTATATCCTTTTGAATCTTTGTTCAGAAACTGTGTTTTAAAGCTAGAGTATAGACCTTGGCAACAAAAGCTGTCTTAAATTTCTTTTATTCAACATTTCTCTCATGATTCCTGTATTAAGACTCCTGTGAAAAATAAACCATGAGATGCTGGAGAAATGAAAATCACAGTGTGACTTTTTTCTTTTCTTCTCTTGTACTCTTCTTGCTATTCAGATGAATTTCACTGTAGGAATCAAGATAGAAATATGAAGCCAGTGTTGACCACAGCCAGGAATCTTCTTTTCGGTCTTTTCATTGCTATGGTGAGGGCCGTGAGACTTTCTCACCCTAATTTTATATGCAGAAAATTTCTTTCAAATATTTAAGCTGTTGGCACAAGTACTGTATGTTCATTTTTTAAAAAAAAATTACGATGTTCTTTCTAGGATGTATTCTTGCAAGAATGTATTTATTTACTAAGAGTATTTTATCTATCTTAATATTTAAATGAAATTGAATTCTACAATTAAATTACAAGGATCCAAACTTAGGAAGTAACAATCACACAGCTCTAGATGCATTTGCATGAAGTTGATTACCTGGGCTCATTTCAGTCACTGCTTTGGGTAGACAATATTTAGTTAAATAAATTGTCTAATCTTTATTAAATAACTTAAATTTGTTTATAAATAGTTTATTAGATTTAGATAATTTGCTTGGTTTTACAATGTATCTCTAGTTAGTCAGTATTTGTATCTCTCGGCAAGAAATATATTCCTTATCTTGTCTTCCTGACAAATAGAGTTTTCTTTGGCTAGGACGCAGACCGGTTCATCCACCCACATCTCTCAAATCTTTTTTGCTTCCAGTTCTTCCTTCCTTCTGGAATATAATTGTGTTGTGAGCCGCCCCGAATCTACGGAGAGGGGCGGCCTACAAATCTAATAAATAATAATAATAATAATAATAATAATAATAATAATAATAATAATAATAATAATAATAATAATCTGGGAGTTGAGATTTGATTAGCAGCATTCATCACAAATAAATTGGGATACTTAGAGAAAGTACTGGGAAAGTTAACAGTCCAAGTAGTATGCATTTTGTTAAATGTTTACTTCATTAGTTGACACACTGATCATGGCATCCATAGTGTTTGTGTTATGTTATCTATCTATCTATCTATCTATCTATCTATCTATCTATCTATCTATCCATCCATCCATCCATCCATCCATCCATCCATCTATCGTCTATCTGCTCTGGGAGAGAACAATATATTATCTGTCTGTCTGTCCTGGGACAGAACACTATCTTCTATCTATCTATCTATCTATCTATCTATCTATCTATCTATCTATCTATCTATCTATCTATCTATCATCTATCTATCTATCTATCTATCTATCTATCTATCTTTCTTTCTATCTTTCTATCTTTCTATCTTTCTATCTTTCTATCTTTCTATCTTTCTATCTTTCTATCTATCTATCTATCTATCTATCTATCTATCTATCTATCTATCTATCTATCTATCTATCTATCTATCTATCTATCTATCTATCATCTACTATCTATCTATCTTTCCATATTTTTCAGACTATAAAATGCACTGGAGAATAAGGCGCACCTTAATTTTGGGGGGAGGGAAATAAGAAATAAAAATTCTGCCTACCAGAATCCATCTGGCTAGTGTCCTTAGCAAACAGCCTGTAACAGGTATATTAGCCTGATTTAGCACAAACAGCTGATTGGTGGGTGAATCAGTCTCCCAGAATACCCCCAATCACCTGTTCTCAGAGGTGAACTTTAGCAACAGGTTTGTTGGTTGTGATCTTGCTTTTACAGCCTCTGAAAGCTCCATTTGAGAGGCTGGGCATTTATACATTTGGTTTATAAGACATACCCAAATTTTCACACTCTTTTTTGGGGGGGGAGTGTGTTTTGTACTCTGAAAAATATGCTCTCTCTCTCTCTTTCTCTCTCTCTCTGTCTGTCATCAACCTCTCATCTCTATCAAATATCAATCTTTTATCTACTTCTTATCTACCTATCTCTGTATAGTATATCTTATTGTAAAATTCAAAATGTATTCTCTCTCCATGGCCACAATTATATTTCCCATAACTTGCTACCTTATTCTACCTGAACATATGGAAGTTCACCTGTACATATTTACTTGAATTATTTTTATCTCTGCTGTTTCCAAGCAACAGCCATCAGTTAGGACTTTAGTGACCACTCTGCATTCCACTGTACGTCACTGTTGGTTGTTAAATAAGTGGCCCTGGTCAAAGAATTAATATTCCTTCAGTGACCAGTTTTTGGATTACAGTAATAAATTAGGAAAATATGTTATATGAAATTACAAATCTTTTTAAAAACTATTTTATTTTAAAGAATTTAGTTGCCTCTATTTCCAACTCAGTTTTAGAAACTAATTCTAATAAATAATCTCATCTTTAATCAGTCTGGTTTTTAAATTACATTCCCATCGGTTAATGTTTAGTTACTGATTAAAAACAGAGTAATAAAATTTAATGAAGCCATCTTAATAAGAGGAATCATTCAGCCTCTTAACTATGGTAAGTTGAATTCATATTATCCATGATTTCAGAGGCTACAGCTTGGCCCCCACCCAGGCATCTTGAAGAAGTGGGTTGGGTGAATCATTCATAAATTTTGCAATTCAGCAAAATAGAGAAAAATCAAACTTTAGAGGGGAAGGATTTGTACCCAAAATAACTAATGCAACTGTGATGGTAGCGAGAGTAAAATAGAATTGCTGTGAGTGCTGGGATATAATGTTTGGAAAGCACGTGGGGTGGTAAGGAAGAGATAAAAGAGATTCAAGAATCTTGGCAAGACAGGTAAAAAAATATTCCCAAATCTCAGACAGGTACTTTAGGTGAGTGGCAAGGACTTCTTAATGATGGTGTTATAAACACATCAATGGGCAATCATGTATGTTTTTAATGACCTATAGTTTTTATTGTTTTAGTTTTAAATTTAAAACTGGGAGAATTTTAGACCATACTGTATCCAAATATTCTACAGAATTACTGGAAGCTTGGCACTCAGACAAATCAGCAGTCAACATGCTGATTTGTTGTTATTAGTTGTGAAGTCATGTCTGACCCATCACAACCCATAGACAATGTTCCTCCGGGCCTTCCGATTCTCTACCCTCCTCTGGAATCCATTTAAGCTCATGCCAACTGCTTCAGTGACTCCATCCAGACATCTCGTTCTCTGTCGTCCCCTTCTTCTTTTGCCCTCAATCTTTCCCAGCATTAGTCCTTCCTTCTCATTAGGTGGCCAAAGTACAGTAGTACCTCTTCTTACGAACGCTTCTACTAACAAACTTTTCAAGATATGAACCCGGTGTTTAAGATTTTTTTTGCCTCTTCTTCTGAACTATTTTCATCGTACGAACCCAAGCCGCCACTGCTGGGATGCCCCGCCTCTGGACTTCCGTTGCCAGCTGAAGCGCTGGAATTCCCCTGAGCCTCTCCTCACTGGGAATCTCCGCCTCCGGACTTCCATTGCCAACTGAAGCATCCGTTCTTGCGTTGCTGGGATTCCCCTGAGCCTCCCCTCGCTGGGAAGCCCCACCTCCAGACTTCTGTTGCCAGCCAAGCGCCCATTCTTGCATTGCTGTGATTCTCCTGAGGCTCCCCTCGTGGGGATTCCGTTCATTTTTGCCAACGCTGGTTTGAATCCCAGTGAGGGGAGGCTCAGGGAAATCCCAGCAACGCAAGAATGAGCCCTTCAGCTGGCAACAGAAGTGTGGAAGTGGGGTTTCCCAGCAAGAGGAGGCTCAGGAAAATCCCAGCAATGCAAGAACGTTGACGTTTGGGGTGGGGTTGCACACATTATTTGCTTTTACATTTGCTTTTACATTGATTCCTAGGGGGGAAATTGCTTCTTTTTACGAACTTTTCTACTTACGAACCTGGTCACGGAATGAATTAATTCTGTAAGAGTATTTGAGTTTGATCTTCAGTATCTAGTCTTCTAAAGAGCAGTCAGGGTTGATCTCCTCTAGGACTAACCGGAATTAGGATCATGGCTGAATGCCATGATCTTAGTTTTCTTAAGGTTGAGTTTTAAGCCATCTTTTTCACTTACCTTCTTCACCTGCATCAAGAGGCTCTTTGGTTCCTCTTCACTTTTTGCCAATATAGTGGCATCATCTGCATATCTGAGGTTGTTGATATTTTTCCAGGCAATCTTAATTCCAACTTTTGATTCCTCTAGTCCTGCCTTTCTCATGATGTGCTCTGCATATAAGTTAAATAGGCAGAGTGACAGTATACAGCCTTGCTGAATTTCTTTCCCAATTTTGAACCAATCGGTGGTTTCATAAGCAGTTCTCACTGTTGCTTCTTGATCCGCATATAACTTTCTTGAGAGACAAGATGGTACTCCCATCTTTTAAAGCACTTGCCACAATTTGTTGTGATTGACACAATCAAAGGCTTTGGCATAGTCAATGAAGCAGAAGTGGATGTTTTTCTGGAACTCCCTAGCTTTCTTCATGATCCAGCATATATGGGCAATTTGATCTCTAGTTCCTCTGCCCCTTCAAAATCCTGCCTGTACTTCTGGTAGTTCTTAATCCGCATACTGCCGGAGCCTAGCTTGTAGGATTTTGAGCACAACTTTACTATTATGTGGAATAAGTGCAATGGTGCGATAGTTTGAACATTCTTTGGCATTGCCTTTCTTTGGAATTGGAATGTAAACTTACCTTTTCCAATCCTGTGGCCACTGCTGAGTTTTCCAATTTTGCTAGCAAATTGAGTGTAGCACTTTTATTGCATCGCCTTTTAAGATTTTGAATAGCTCAGCTGGAATACTGTCACCTCTACAAGCTTTGTTGTAGCTAAGATATCCTAAAGCCCATTTGACTTCACATTCTAGAATGCCTGGCTCGAGGTCAGTGACCACTCCATTGTGGTTATCAGGGATGTTAAGCTTGTTCTTGTATAGTTCTTCTGTGTAATCTTTCCACCACTTCTTAATCTATTCTGCCTCTGTTAGGCCCCTGCCATTTTGGTCCTTTATCATGCCCATCTTTGCATGAAACATTCCCTTTATATTTCTGTTATGCCGGGCTTCATGTTACGAACCCCAATTAAGTCTGAAGTGTAAATTCAAACACACATACTGTTGTAAAGTAAACAAAGAGTCGGTTTATCAAAACAGTAAGTATTGTACACACGCACTTTAATCAGCCAAAGTGCTCTCCCACAAACCACAAGCCTGGAATGCTGTGAAAAGCAAAAACAAAAGCAGAGCAGAAAAAGGCAGCTGTGCAACCCCATTAGCCTAATTGCTCCAGCCACAGGTGTTCTCCCTTATCTTCTATAATACTTGCACAGTTGTTCCCTTCTCGTCATAAACCTGTACCTGCGAGCATCTATGAATCCCTCTTCCTCTGAATCTAATGATGATTCACTAATGGGGTCATTAGCTAATGGGCTGCCTGTAACTACCTCATCATCCGATCCTGCTTCATTCCCAGAATCTGCCCTTGACACATAATCCTCACTGTCTGAAGCTGTTGGCAGCCAAACCAGTCTCTGATAACGTGAGGATTCTCCCAAACCAACGCTCACAGTCCTCGGAGCAGGAACTGGCCCAGAGCCAACCACAACACTCCAATTTTCTTGAACAGATTACTGGTCCTCCCTGTTCTATTGTTTTCTTCTATTTCTTTGCACTACTCATTTAAGAAGGCATTCTTCTCTCTTTTAGCTATTCTCTGGAATTTTGAATTCAATTTGGTTTATCTTTCTCTTTCTCCCCTGCCTTTTGCTTCCCTCTTTTTCCTCAGCTATTTGCAGAGCTTCCTCAAACAGCCATTTTGGTTTTTTGCATTTCTTTTTTCTTAGTTGCTACCTCTTGTACAATGTTGCAAACCTCCGTCCATAGTTCTTCAAGCACTCTGTCTATCAGATCCAATTCCTTAAACATATTTGTCACCTCTACTGTAGATTCATCGAACTAAATCAGGTATGATTTAGTTCATACCTGAGTAGTCTAGTGCTTTCTCCTACTTTCTTCAACTTAAGCCAAAATTTTCCATTGAGCTCATGCTCTGAGCCACTGTCGGCTCCTGGTCTTGTTTTTACTGACTGTATAGATCTTCTCCATCTTCGGCTGCAGAGCACATAGTCAATCTGATTTCTATGTTGACCATCTAGTGATGTCCATGTGTCGAGTCATCTCTTGGGTTGTTGGAAAAGAGTGTTTGCTAAGATCGCCATATTCTCTTTATTCTCTATCAGCCTGTGCCCTGCTTCATTTGTACTCCAAGGCCAAACTTGCCTGTTTTCTGGTTATCCCTTGGCTTCCTACTTTAGTATTCCAATCCACTATGAAGATAAGGACATCATTTTTGGTGTTAATTCTATAAGGTGCTGTGGGGCTTCATATAACTGATCAATGTCATCCTCCAGCACCAGGGGTTGGGGCATAGACTTGGACTACTGTGATATTGAGTGGTTTGCCTTGGATTCGAACTGAAACCAGTCTGTCATTTCAGAGATTCTATCGCAATATTGCTTTTCCTACACTTTTATTGACTATGAAGGCTACCCCATTTCTTCTGAGAGATTCTTGCCCACTGTAGTATACCTGATGGTCATCTGAGTTAAATCCACACATTCCTGTCCATTTTAGTTCACTAATTCCTAAGATGTCGATGTTCAGTCTTGTCATCTCTTGTTTGACTATGTACAGTTTGCCTAGATTCATGGATCTTACATTCCAGGTTCCTATGGAATATAGCTCTCTACAGCATAGGAATTTACTTTCACCAGATAAAGATTTACATAGCATTTAAAAGATATAATCAAACAAAATCCAGCAAACAAATCCTGATAAGCAGAGACTAACACCAAGATTAATATCAAACCAACAATCAAGCAGTAAACAATATCCCAATCATGGAAGCATCAACTCAGAGAAACAAATAGTAAACAACAAAAAGGCTAATCAAGGAATTACCAAGAAGAAGAAGAAAATTGAAACCAATGCTGACAGGACCCGTCGTACTTTTGCTATATTTTTCATATGAATAACAGAATAATGGAGTCAGAAGGGACCTTGAGGGTTTTCTAGTCCAACCCCCTACTTAGGCAGAGGAACTTATACAATTTCAGACAAATGGTTGTTCAATCTCTTCTTAAAAACCTCCATGATTGAAGCAATCACAGCTTTTGGAGGCAAGTTGTTCCATTGATTAATTATTCTAATTGTCAGGAAATTTCTCCTTAGTTCTAGGCTGCTTCTCTCCTTGATTAGTTTCCATCCATCGCTTCTTGTCCTGCCGTCAGTTGCTTTGGAAAATAGTTTAACTTGTTCTTCTTTGTGATAACCTGTTAGATATTGGACCACTGCTATCATGATTCCCCTAGTCTTTCTTTTCTTTAAACTAAAAATACCCAATTACAGCAACCGTTCTTTATATGTTTTAATATCCAGTCCCCTAATCATTTTTGTTCCCCTTTTCTGCACGTCTCAACATCTTTCTTACATTGTGACAACCAAAGCTGGATACAGTGTGTGTGTGCGTGTATGTATGTATGTATGTATGTATATATATATATATATATATATATATATATATATATATACACACACACACACACACACACACACACACACACACATACATACATACATGTGGTTTCCATGATTTTGTCATCTGCACATATTCAACAGGTTTTTCCAAATACAACACATCTTGCAAGAAGTTTTGCCCTCATTAAAAAATGTACATCTTTGCATTCAAATGTTTCCCCTACCGGTTCAGTGGGCATGGCTTGGTGGTGGTGGGGGTCATATGACTGAGTGGGTGTGGCCAACTTGATGTCCCTCCCAGCAAGGTGGGGCAACACCACCCCAACAAGCCATAACCACAAAGCCACGCCCACAGAACTGACAGAAAAGTTCAGCCAAGTCTTCTAGCATTCAACCTGGCTGCTTCTCGTCTCCCTCTCATTTATGCTCTGTGTATATGAGCCTGAGAAGGAAGAGAGAAGGAGTGAGTGGGAGGGGTAGGGCAGGGCCAATCAGTGGTGCGATTTACCAATTCTCTGAACTGCGCATAATCGCTGCCACTGGTTCTCTAGAACCTGTCCAAATCTGTTGAATTTGTGGTTCTCTAGAACCTGTCCAAACCTGCTGTGGTTTATGCTGCAGCTTTGAGTGTGCATTTGATGGTCCTGTACTTGGCCATATTTAAACGAGAAGTCTAAAATAGGCAAATTCATCTAGAAACGCTTTATTTGATTTTAGATGTCACAGAAAGTTAGCTTAATTCTATTATAAGAATAATACCGTTATTCTAGTTATTTTATTACTTAGTGATTGCTGCACATTATGTCATGGCTTATATCCCTAGTTTTGTTTTCTTACTGCATATATTTTATATTGTACATGATTTTGCTAATCTAAGTTTTTATCGCTTATATTTAAACATTGTTGGCTGCTCTGGTAATTTTTCTTTTGCAAAGTGGTAATGTTTTGAATTAAGTATAATAAATAATAAATAACTGTGAAGGGATAGCTTTGATTCATGAAAATAAGTTTAAAATATATCACATTCACCAGCTGAATATGGGTTGGAACTGGCAAGATTTATGCATCTAGACAGAGTGAAAGCAAATAGGGATGAATTAGCAGGAATAGGAGAGGCAGAAATATTATCCATTAAGGTTTGGCCTAGCAGAATTAATATTCCACCAGCATCCGCCATATAATGACAATGCGGCCTTATAGCTAAGACCTGAAACTTGATTGGTTATTCTTGAATTGTGATTTTCTTTCTTCCTGGGGAGTCCTAAGAAATTTAACGGGAGGTCATTTAAAAATAAAAGATTAATCTTGAAAAGGCAAAGCAGAAGCTATATCCAAAACAGTGGTGGGTTGTAAATGATTTTGCTACCAGTTCGGGCTTGCACATGTGTGCGATGCTTCTGCACATGCACAGAAGCATCTCAGGTGGGTAGGTGGAGCCCATTCTAAGAACTGGTCCAAACCAGAAACAACCCATGGCTTATTCAAAGTCACTCTTGCTTTGCCTTAGTCTTGTGCAAAACATGACTGGTGGAAAATGGTTCATGCCATTTGAGCCTAGCAAGTTGCAATGTATCTGTAGCTTTGCAGTGTTCTTGGAGAGGGGCGGCATACAAATCTAATAAATTATTATGATTAAATTATTATTATTTTAAAAGTGTGCACGTTTTTTTAAAAAGTGTTTCTGGCCTTTCAAATAAAACTGTTTTAGTGAAAACCAAAGGAACAGCTAAACATGACCACTTGACAAGAAAAGTGATCCCTCATTTATTGCGGATGTTATGTTCCAGGACCACCCGCGATAAATGAAAATCCACAAAATAGGGACGATAAATCTTTCTCTCTCTCCCCCCATGCACATTGTCCCTCACTTCCCCCCTCTCTCTTTACCTCTTGTCTCTCTGCCTCCGTCTCTGTGTCTCTGGAGACCAGCCTGCAGCCTACCTCACTTTTTCTGAGCTTATCCTCACGCAGAACTGCACAGCTTCCTGGTTTTCCAGCCGGCTGAGCAACTCCTCTCCTGTGCTCCGCGCTCTGATTCTCTCTGGCTGGGTTCTGCCCCCGCGGCTCCAGTTTCAGCCACTGTTATTGGGACTCCCAAGATGCACCGAGGGGATGCCCTGCCCAGTTCCCTGCAGCTGCATGTGGGGAATCCTCCTCGTGAAGGGCACCCAGAGACTCCATTCCACACCAGGTTAAGCCCCAGCAGCAACCCGCGATGCACTGAGTCTGCAAAAGGTGAACCGCGAAGTGGTGAGGGATCACTGTAGTGCTGATGCGAGAATGAAAATTATATATATACATTTATTTATTTATTTTGGTCAACCCTTGCCCCAATCAAATCATTTGTAGCCTTTGAGTGCAGAATTATTTCCAGGATTGCTTAGTTATAGTTATAGTTTATTAGATTTGTATGCCGCCCCTCTCGGGGCGGCTCACAACATAGCAATAATACAATACATTACAAATCTAACAATAAAAAATTAGATCCATTTAAAAGACATTAATAACATAATAAAACCCCTAGCTATGCAGTCACACACATTCAATCATGCAGTAAGGCCAAAAATATAATAAAAAGGGGAAAGATGGTAATTATCCCCACGCCTGGTGACAAAAGTGGGTCTTGAGCATTTTACAGAAGGCGAGGAGGGTGGGAGCTATTCGAATCTCTGGAGGGAGTTGATGCCAGAGGGCTGGGGCCACCACAGAGAAGGCTCTTCCCCTGGGTCCCACCAGCCGACATTGTTTGGTCAACGTGACCCGGAGAAGGCCCACTCTGTGGGACCTAATCGGCCGCTGGGATTCGTGCGGCAGGAGACATTACATATGGAATAGTAAAGTCCCCTTTACCTACATTTCCCCTCTCTTTTCTTATTTCTCTCTTCTCTTCTATTTCTCTTAGCATTTTATAGATTTACTACTTTACTATATACTGTGCACACGCATCTTATATTTTTGTAATGTAATTGTGGTCACAATACATCGATATAGATTATTTTATGTATAGTTTAAGATCTGTTTTTTATTATGTAATGCTTTTCTTATTATGTAATCTTCTATGTTTCTAGGTTTCTTTCCCTTCTCCTTTATTCCTATTACCCTTCCCCACCCATTTTAACTATTTAAATTTAATAAATTCTTTTTTAAATGAAAAAAAAATGTAATAGTACAGATTATCCTTGCTGAAAGACCGAATGACCTACTTGCCATTCACACTTTGGTCCTCAGGGTTCTGTGTCCTATGGTCACCACTGCAACCTTCTTTGCTGACTTCTGAAAAGCAAACTCAATAGGGAAGCCATGAGGAAGTCAGAGGTTGCAATTGCCAACCACATCATATCCTCACTTGAACATCCACCATGATTGACAGGAACCTGGGAATGCTAGAATTGCTGTTGCCTTATGGCTTGGTCATCTGATGCTGCTCTTTTTCACTATGTCACTTAGTGAGAAACAATTTTGGCCCCAATTGCCCTAGTTAACCAAGGACTATCTATATATTAATAAAACCCAACCATTCAAACAAAGCAATATAAACTTTAAGATCAGTGTAATTTATTTATTTATTTATTTATTTATTTATTTATTTATTTAGTTAGTTAGTTAGTTAGTTAGTTAGTTAGTTAGTTAGTTAGTCCAATGCACAATGAGGGTTTTAGTGGGTATATATCTATATACACATAGTAAAATACATGATGAAGATTATAGAGGAGATACTCATAGTAAAATATATCTAAGAAATAATACAAAAGAAGATATAGTAATAGAACATATCAATGAAAGAATAGAAGAAGAGATATAGGAATAGAAGAAAGGTATAGGAGATATAGGAGAGCAATAGGACAGGGGACGGAAGGCACTCTAGTGCACTTGTACTTGCCCCTTACTGACCTCTTAGGAATCTGGATAGGTCAACCGTAGATAATCTAAGGGTAAAGTGTTGGGGGTTTGGGGATGACACTATGGAGTCCGGTAATGAGTTCCACGCTTCGACAACTCGGTTACTGAAGTCATATTTTTTACAGTCAAGTTTGGAGCGGTTAATATTAAGTTTAAATCTGTTGTGTGCTCTTGTGTTGTTGTGGTTGAAGCTGAAGTAGTCGCCGATGGACGTTGCAGCATATGATCTTGTGGGCAATACTTAGATCTTGTTTAAGGTGTCTTAGTTCTAAACTTTCTAGGCCCAGGATTGTTGCATGCTGCCTGGGAAATAAAATAGAAAGGTAAGATATCCAATGTTTTAAGGAAGACCCACTACACGTACATGCATATATGAATGGGGAAAATAGGAAGAAGCGATATTCTACATGTTTCTTGAAAAAAGTATCCTTTTTCTGCGTCTTGCACTCTATATGATTTGATTGCTTATTTGTCTCCAGACTATCATTAAGTGTTGCACCCTCTGATTCTTGACAAACTTATCTTTTCTTTTATGTACACTGAGAGCACTTGCAGCAAGACAAATTCCTTGGGTGTCTAATCACACTTGGCCAGTAAAAAAAAATTTCTATTCTATATTCTATTCTATATGATTATCTTAAGGAAAATAATCATTTTACAGTATAAATAGAGATGTTTATAAGTCATAAATTATAGCTGCTCTGGTACACATTGTTTATATGAACCAAACCGATATGTGCAGTAGGCTGTCATAAAGCAAATAGGAAACCATTGAAATATGTTCAAATTACCCTTACTCTAAGAAAAAAAAATACTTGCATCAGCTTTACCACTTTTCTGTGCCTATTAGTAATGAACTCTCTTCAGTCATAGGTATACAAAATATAAATTAAAAGGAAAGGTTCCAATAGAATACATAATACTTACATGCTTGTATGAAATTTAAATTGAATATAGATGATTCGTCATAAAATCTATTGCTAAACTACCATTCACATACTGAACTTTTCTGATGCAATTTATTCTACTCCTGAACACTATGTGGTATGAAAATGTAACAGATTATAGGCAATTTTTGCATAATACAGACAAAGTATTCATTGTGCGCTAATGCACCTGGTATAAATAGGTGTTCTAAGTGTGCTCGGCTTAGAAATGGAAGGTCTTTAATAATGCACAACTATCAAATATTATAGAAACATAGCAACATAGAAGATTGACAGCAGAAAATGACCTCATGGTCCATCTAGTCTGCCCTTATACTATTTTATCTTAGGATGGAGATATGTTTATCCCAGGCATGTTTAAATTCAGTTACTGCGGATTTACTGCGGGAAGTTTGTTCCAAGCATCTACTACTCTTTCAGCAAAATAATATTTTCTCACGTTGCTTCTGATCTTTCCAACTAATCTCAGATTGTGCCCCCTTGTTGTTGTGTTCACTTTCCTACTAAAAGCACTTACCCCCTGAACTTTATTTAACCCTTTAACATATTTAAATGTTTCAATCATGTCCCCCCTTTTCCTTCTGTCCTTCAGGCCAGAGGTCTCCAACCTTGGCAACTTTATGAGGTGTGGACTTCAACTCCCAGAATTCCTCAGCCAGCATGGCTGGCTGAGGAATTCTGGGAGTTGAAGTCCATACCTCATAAAGTTGCCAAGGTTAGAAGCCTCTGCTCCAGACTATACAGATTGAGTTAATTTAGTATTAACTATTAAGTATTAACTATTATTCCTATAGCTTTACACTGATAAGAAATAAATGTCTGTATGTTGATGTTGGCCATACACTGACATACATATTTCATTATCAGCCTGAAACAATGCACTGCAGGATGAATGCTTCTTTATTGAAGTGTATATGAAGCCCATAATCTGCCATGCTGATTCAGTACAGGTAAATAGATGTTTGATGATTGCCCAGTCTAGGGCTCAAAGCAGGCGTGGGTTCTTCCTTACTTTGCTGCTAATTCGCTTTCTCCTGTGTCATGTCGGCCTCCTCCAGGTCCCATCAGCTATAAACAATGTAGGTTTGCAGGGCTGCGGGGGAGGGCCTTCTCTGTTGCTGCCCTGATTTTATGGAACCAACTCCCCCCCCAAGGTCCGTACAGCCCCCACCCTCTTGGATTTCCATAAGGCCACAAAGACCTGGCTATGCTGGCAGGCCTGGAGGCCCTAAATCAACCACTAGCTTGTCCATGTGTCTGAATTGGTATGAATGACCAGTATATATGCTGTTGAATTGTCCTTAGTTTTAATTAGGATTTTAGATATTAGTTCTTTTTTCTTGACTTAGAAACATATAGAAGATTGACAGCAGAAAAAGGCCTCATGGTCCATCTAATCTGCCCTTATACCATTTCCTGTATTTTATCTTAGGATGGATATATGTTTATCCCAGGCATGTTTAAATTCAGTTACTGTGGATTTACCAACCACGTCTGCTGGAAGTTTGTTCTAAGCATCTACTACTCTTTCAGTAAAATAATATTTTCTCACGTTGCTTCTGATCTTTTCCCCAACTAACTTTAGATTGTGACCCCTTGTTCTTGTGTTCACTTTCCTATTAAAACCACTTCTCTCCTGAACCCTTTAATGTATTTAAATGTTTCAATCATGTCCCCCCTTTCCCTTTTCTTTTTATTGTTGCTGTTATTGTAATTTTATACTGTTGTAAGCCGCCCTGAGTCCTTTGGGATTGGGCGGCATAGAAGTCAAATTAAATAAATAAATAAAATAAATGTTGCCGTGCCTCATGGCCGCGCATGCGCAGTTCTGAAAATTCCATTAAAAAAAAAAAGAGGTGGAGCCCACCTCTTGCTCAAAGGTACTGAGTTTTTGAACCAGGTTCTCTGTCTAAGAGGGGTTGGGTTGGGGGAGAGAGAATGAGAACTAGAATAAGGATTTCCCTATTCCTAATTCCCCACATTAGCCCCTACATCACAACTCTTTAAAAAGAAAAAAAACCCTTAATCCTCCTTGACAGCTACCTGTTTGTGTGTGATAAAACCAAGTCTGCTTTCGCTAATTAGAGCAACAGCCAACTTTGTTTTGTACCTGATGTCTGTATATGCTTCATTTAAAGTAAAAGAGATAATTTTCACATAGGCAATCAGTAAAGCAGAGGCCTCAATCCAAAGATAATTAGTGCCCAATTAGTTATCTTATAATTCCATATTTTGTGGTTAATTGTTTCTCTTCTGATTGTGCAACGTATTTCTTTTCAACTCCAAATGTTTTGGCATTCTCTTAAATTGGATATCTGCTGTGTTATGGGGAAAGGGTATGTCAAAAGTTGCCCAAGCATTTTAAAATGAATCCTTGGCAACATCCTACCCATGCTGTATTCCATTCCTTTTCTTCACAACAATCCATAGAAGTAGATTGGGAGAATCAAAAGAATGACTGGTCTTAAATGAGCTTCTGTGGCTGGAGGGAGAACTCGTCCTGAATATCCCAGTTCCTCGTCCAATCCCTTAACCAACTGACCACTTGGAGTGGATTTGTTATTATAATCATACTGGGATATATGTTAAGGACCACTGAATCTTCTGAATAGGAAGGATCATCTTGTCTGTATCATCATGGTGAATTTTGGTCTTTAAAACCTCTAGTGCTTTAAAATTTATTAGAATTGGAAGGGAGCTTATAGGCTATCTAGTCCAACCCCCTGCTCACGCAGGAGGCCCTATACTAGTGATGGCAAACCTATGGCATATGTGTGCTGGCCTGCTGATTTTGGGCTCACACAGAGGCTCCGGGAGGGCGTTTTTGGCTTCCAGAGAGCCTCCGGGAGGATGGGAGAGGGCGTTTTTACCCTCCCCACACTCCAGGGAAGCCAGGGGAGGGCGAAACACAAGCCTACTGGGCCCACCAGAAGTTGGGAACCAGGCCATTTCTGGCCTCCAGAGGATCTCTGGGAGGTGGGGGAAACTATTTTTGCCCTCTCCAGGCATTAAATTATGGGTGTTGGCACTCGAGCATGCACAATAATACACACCAACGCTCTTTCGGCACCCAAGGGGAAAAAGGTTCGCCATCACTGCCCTACACCATTTCGTACAAATGGCAGTCCAATCTCCTCTTGAAAGTCTCGTGTTAGAGCGCTCACAATGTCCAGAGGCAAGCTGTTCCACTGGTTGATCGCTCTCACTGTCAGAAAGTTCCTTCTTATTTCCACGTTGAATCTCTCTTTGGTCAACTTCCATCCGTTATTCCTTGTCTGGCCTTCTGGTACTCTAGTTTTAAAACTCCTTTTAATACCAAGACTTATAAAATATTCTTTCATGGAGAAAGCATAATAGTATGCCAATCTAGACCAGACAATTCAACCATAAAAAAACCTTTGCAGTAAATCAGTAGATGATTTATCTTAAATTTAAATGTTACAAGCTTGTTGAATCTTGTTAAAAAAATATTTCCATATATTCTTACCAGCAATAAAGATTCCCAGACCAGGCCAATATAGCTGATGATTTCATAAATTTATGTGGCAGCTTAACAATACAATTTATTACCTTGAAATATGAATTAGCTTTCCAGTGAGAGCACTAAAGCTGTGACTTTGCTAGTAAACTAAGTGGGTACCTTTTAAAAGGAATCAAGGACGTAGCGTAAGATACTCTGGATCCTTTTGTATCATATACTAACTTTTATGAGATATAGATTTAAGGCAAAAAATCCTTCATTTACAAATGAATCCCAATTTTATAGTGATAATAATTGAAGGAATGTATATGTATAAAAATCATGCACAGACGCTCTTCAGCAAATGAATGTTTAATGCCAGCGAAAACAGCTGAAGCATCCTAGCTTATTGAAATTCTGTTAATAATCTTTGCCCACCTGGTGTTTTCCAGATGTTCTACAAATCCAGAATTTTTATTCCAGCTCTCTGGAAACTCAGGAAGGATAATATGTTGTGGACAGCTAATATAAAACATTAGTTTTTTTAAAAAATAAAACAAACAAATTGATTGTATTCATGATCATGATGCTATAAAATTATATTGACCAGTATCTGATGATCGGTTACACAGGAGAATATTGATGAAACTGATTTAGGGTTTATTTGCATGGGATGAAGTTCGCACTTGGTATCTGCCCTGGTATCTTGGGATGGGAAAATTTAGGGTGTCCTTTAGCATATTCAAGACATACTGGAGATGTTTAACTGGCGGGACCACGGAGGTGGGCCTTCTCTGTGGTTGCTCTGGCAGTCTTAAACCAGCTTCCCCTGGAGATTCATACCGCCTTCACTTTCTGGCCTTCCGAAAGGCCCTAAAACACAGTTTATTTATTTATTTTTATTTATTTATTTTGTCCAATACACAATGAGGACTTTAGTGGGTATATATCAATATACACATAGTAAAATACATGATGAAGGTTATAGAGGAGATACTCATAGTAAAATATATCTAAGAAATAATAGAAAAGAAGATATAGGAATAGAATATATCAATGAAAGAATAGAAGAAGAGATATAGGAATAGAGGAAAGGTATAGGAGATATAGGAGAGCAATAGGACAGGGGACGGAAGGCACTCTAGTGCACTTGTACTCGCCCCTTACTGACCTCTTAGGAATCTGGATAGGTCAACCGTAGATAATCTAAGAGTAAAGTGTTGGGGGTTTGGGGATGACACTATGGAGTCCGGTAATGAGTTCCACGCTTCGACAACTCTGTTACTGAAGTCATATTTTTTACAGTCAAGTTTGGAGCGGTTAATATTAAGTTTAAATCTGTTGTGTGCTCTTGTGTTGTTGTGGTTGAAGCTGAAGTAGTCGCCGACAGGCAGGACGTTGCAGCATATGATCTTGTGGGCAATACTTAGATCTTGTTTAAGGCGTCTTAGTTCTAAACTTTCTAGGCCCAGGGTTGAAAGTCTAGTCTCATAGGGTATTCTATTTCGAGTGGAGGAGTGAAGGGCTCTTCTGGTGAAGTGTCTTTGGACATTTTCAAGGGTGTTAATGTCTGAGATGCGATATGGGTTCCAAACAGATGAGCTGTATTCGAGGATGGGTCTGGCAAAAGTTTTGTAAGCTCTGGTAAGTAGTGTGAGATTGCCAGAGCAGAAGCTACGTAGGATTAGGTTTACAACTCTTGAAGCCTTCTTGGCTATATTGTTGCAGTGGGCTTTGGCACTTAAATCTTTTGTTATTAGTATACCAAGGTCTTTAACCGAATGGGGATTATCTGTGATAATTTGATTATTCAGTTCGTATTTGGAGTTCAGATTCTTCTTCCCAATGTGTAGGACAGAGCATTTGCTAGTTGAGATTTGGAGTTGCCATGTGTTAGACCACTCAGAAACAGCGTCAAGGTCTTTTTGGAGAGTAGTTGTGTTATCGGTGGTGTTGAAGAGTTTTACATCACATCTTTCTCCAACTTGACTGTATGACTGTATGATTGTGAGATGAATGGGTTTTTTTTACTATGGGGTTTAACTTTTTGTATCGTATTTTATTGTTGTTCGCCGCCCTGAGTCCATATAAATGTAACCAAATCAAATCAGATCAAATCAAATCTTGGTTTTGATTCATGAAGTTCCTTGTGGAGTTTTGCTTCCAATAGGTAATTCTCAAAGCTCAGAATTGTTTTTCTTTTTCTTTTAAGAAATTCTTTTGTATTTCTCTTGCAAAGAATACTTGATGGGGAATGAAGTGAAGGGAGCATTGGAATTAATAATTGATCCGTCCTCCAATAAGAGCGAATTTGGAATAGGATATCGAATTCCACTATTTGGATAGTTGATAAGTTTGTGTAGCTAGAGGAAAATGAGGGATGTGTACTTCATTGTCACTTCAACTGCCCAGTTTTCTACTTGAGTGATTCTCCCTGTGCTGATACTCTCTTATAAACAACCCATCATCCTCAATATCACTTGACCCTCCATCATTTAGTGTTTTTATGCAACTGTCCACCTTTCTCCTCTTTTATCACTTCCTTCCCTTTTAACAACAGAGATATTCCAATTTCTAATTCTATTCAGTGGTATTTTTTTTCATTTTACTTGTTACTTAGCCCTCCCCCTTCCCTATTTATCCCTTTCACAAACTATTCACTTTTTTTGTCTCTGTGAAATTGCAAGGATAGGCATGCAAGTCTGTCTTTTGACCTTGCCAGAATTCCTCCTGCTTCCTTCATGTCGTCTTAGCTGTCCATTTTGGTATGCATGTGAGAGTGATGTCTTATTTAACATCACCAAATAGGTCAAGGATGGGGATGATGGAAGAAGGGTTCTATTTGATTGCACCAATAAGATATTACTAGCAGCTTTGATAATGCTGCAGCAATGCTTTCTGCATTAGTAGTTGCAAACCTCTAAACTGTAAGCTATTGATTTAGACAAAGTTTAAATCAAGTTTAAAGTTTGGGGGGCTGCCCCGAGTCTTCGGAGAGGGGCAGCATACAAATCTAATTAATAATAATAATCCTCCTCATAGTTTGGCCATGTTTCAATTGGTGGAGATAAAAATTAAGAAGTTGTTAGTATAACTTCTTAATTTTTAACTAACAAGTTATTAGTTGTTAGTGTTTTCAGCCATGGAAAATGACGGCTCCAAATTTTATTTTTCCCTAATTCATGTTCCAGAATTAAAAACCAGTAAAGTTGCCCTTAAAAGTGCATGTGTGTATGTGCACAAACACAAATAGAAAGAATAGAGTTTTATTGGCCGAGTGTGATTGGACAACCAAGGAATTTGTCTTGGTGCATATGCTCTCAGCGTACATAAAAGAAAAAAATACATTTGTCAAGAATCATGTGGTATAACACTTAATGATTGTCATAGGGGGTCAAATAAGCAATGAAGAAGCAATCAATATTAATAAAAATCTTAGGATACAAACAGCAAGTTATAGTCATACAGTCCTAAGTGGGAGGAAAAGGATGATAGGAATGATGAGAAACAACTAATAGAAATAGAAGTGCAGATTTAGTAAAAAGTCTGACAGCATTGAGGGAATTATTTGTTTAGTAGAGTGATGGCATTCGGGGGAAAAACTGTTCTTGTGTCTAGTTGTCTTGGTGTGCAGTGCTCTGTAGCAACGTTTTGGGGGTAGGAGTTGTACACACCCATACCGACCCCCACAGAAAGAGAAGGGGGAGGAGAGAGAGATGATCTAAGATGAAACAGGTGAGATAGTTCTTACATTCCCCTAGTTCACACTTATATCTTGTTGCATGAAATTTAGTGCTAGTTAGAGCATGAAAAATCAATCTTACTTAAGCTGAATGGTGTGTCAGTAGGGCAGCATTATATCCATAGTTCTTCATCTGTGAAACTCTTATTTTGGTGCAGGTGCCCAAACAGTTCTCTGACAGGATAAAGTACACATAGTGAGGACTGAGTTATCTAAATTTAGGAAGGAGTGCATTATTTTAACATTCACGGGTGTGTTTAGGAACAGAAATTATTATCCAATGCTCTTTTCTAATTTGTTGGCGCCAAGAATCCAGAACATATGCTACAGGAATTCAAAAGAATCAAGCGATGAGCTGCATTATTAAAATCAGCAAATGTTGCAAGAAAAAAATGAAACAGGAGGCATATTTTTGCATGAAATTTAATCTTTGTTACTATATGCAACTTTTATTTTCAAATAGAATTTTCCTTTGTGAAAAATCAGTAGCATTTGACTTGATTTTAGAGCCTTAGCATTTGGGGCGCTCTAGTGGAGAGTTGATTATTGATCAACCCTATCTGACTCTTCCTCTCTAATTGATAAGTGATGAGTTTAAACCCCTGCTTTCCTTCTATTTTTCACCAAATTATAAAGAGATTTTTCTTTGAAGGGTGACTATAAGCCAAAAACAAAACAAATAGTCTCTTTATCAAACATGAAAATTGACATGTATATCTACAGAATATCTCTCTTCAAAAGCAAAGACAAAAAAATACTATTTCTTATGCAGAGAAAGGAAGAGAGAGAGAGACTGACTTTATATATATGCTATTTTACATTTAGTACAAAACTCATGCATTTTGCATTTGCTTGCCCTTACCTGAGTTTTCTTTTATTTTTTTATTGCACAGTAGGAATTGTCTGCCTATTCAGTTGCTGAATATGATTTGACTGTACTGCAGTTATAAACTAAGATAATAATACTGTATTTCTTTGTCAGTCTGGACAATCTCTAGCTTTACATTTATTACCTCTGCTTGCCTCTCTAGTGTTCATTGATATGCTTTGGTATTGATTTCTGATCCTGTCGCTCAGGGGCTAAGCAAGCCATCCACAGAGGACGGGCTTATGTGTGTATTCTTCATTTCATTTCATGGTTTGTAGCACCAATTATAGATTATTTTAGTACAGTCCATAAAAGAATAATATAAGCTAGGGGAAAACAAGCATGTTTCTGTGCTCCACTAACTTCAATGGAATTTAAGCATCTTTTAATGAGCTTTCTGTTCTTCATCCCAGTTTCCCCGCCCCGAATGGCAATTTTTATGAATTCTGTTTTGATGTTGTTCGTGTATCTGAAACCACACAAAACTAGTTTAGTGCACAGAGCGCTAGTAGATATGGTTTCAGTTTGCTTGCGGACTGGATTGAGTAGCCTGATGATCAATTAATACTGTTAATGTATTAATTGATCATTATTACATAATGTATCCAGTGGCTGCTTAAGGATGAACAGGCCATAATTACAGCACAGGTGCCCAGACCTGTGGGGATTCGTCACAAATATGTGCTTTCCCCACAGCAAGATATATGTATGTATGTATGTATGTATGTATGTATGTATGTATGTATGTATATGTATATATTATATGTATATGTCACACTTTTTTTGCTGAATTTGAAAATTAAGGGAGACTAGAATAGATCTATTTCGGCCTTATTTTGGCCTCATCAGCTAGCCATACCCACTGGGACTTGAACCTGCAACCTTTGCCTTGTAAGGCAGAGAATTATCCTCTAGGCTACAGTATCCAATCCCTTCAGCTCTGTACCAGGGAAGGGTTACATATTTTTGTGTCGAATCACCCTGGTGTATTGAAGGAACTTCACAGCTCCTTATTTGCCTCTCGGCCCAACCCAGGGCCATTTCCAAGGCAGTTAATTTTATTGGTAGCCGACAATTCTATCTGTATGTGTCACATATATCACATATTTTTGCTGAATATTTAAAATTAAGGGCTGTGTATGTGTATATATACCAGTTGTGGCCAACTTTTAAGTGCCTAATCCACCTTAGCTAATTTAGACGACAAATGTGGCAACCTTGTTTATTCCTTTCCCTAATAATATCAAACCGACTATAGACTTCACAGCTTATGGATCACAATTTTAGTAGTGACCATGCGAAATTGATAGACTGGATTTTATCATGGATTTTATCCGTCATGTATTATTTTATCCTACAACTTTTGGTTGTGTATTTACTAAGTGTTTTTATTTGTTTTGGTCTATGACTGTAATAATAAATTTGAATTTGTATCCATTCTAACATGGCTAATTCTGTTGCTGTACCCATACTATTTTATTGTACTTTATTTGGAAAAAGGATTTCTTTTTTTCAAAGTCATCAGATAACACAACATAAATTACATAATTTCATTCTGAAGATTTGCATAGATTACTTGTTTGGGCTTTGGAGGAGTCCCCGTATTCATGGCATCTTCCAGCTTCTGCTAAGAGTAAGGCCAAGTAAAGGAACCAAACTACTTCTTGTGGGGACACGAGAAAAGAACCTAAGGAAAAGAATTAGGACACGCAGTAGGTCTGTGTAGATGTCATATTCAAAGGCCAACACCCCCCTCCCCCAAAAGCTTCAGTATATTTATTTTATTTATTTGTTTTGTCAAGTACATATGGGTGGTATACAAAGATATAATAATATTTATATACATGATACTAGTAAAAGAGAAACATTAGGGTAGGGGACAGAAAGGACTCTGGTGCACTTATGCATGCCCATTACTGACCTCTTAGGAATCGGGAGAGGTCAACAGTGGATAATCTAATGGTAACGTTTTGGGGGGTTAGGTGATAATACTACGGAATCTGGTAGTGAGTTCCATACATCATATACTCAGTTACTAAAGTTGTATTTCCTGCAGTCAAGTTTAGAGTGGTTTACTTTAAGTTTGTATCTGTTGTGTGCTCGTGTGTTGTTGTGGTTAAAGCTGAAGTAGTAGTTGACAGGAATGACATTCTAGCAGATGATTTTATGGGCTATGCTTAAGTCGTGTTTAAGGTGACATAGTTCTAAGCTTTCTAAATCTAGGATTGTAACTAATGATGGGCGAACTGAACCCGCACAATTTGGGTCCATACCGAATTTTGCGGTGTTCGGTATGCTGAACATGAACCCGAAAGTTCGGGCAAAGTTCGGGGTCATGTTCGGCGTTCAGAGCTTTGTTTATTTTTACGTGAAAGGACCACCCTTTGCTTGCAGCGCTGCTGCGGTGTTCTTTCACATAAAAATAACAATGTTTATTTTTACGTAAAGACCTCCCTTTGAAGGAGCCGGGGAATCCCTCCCATGAAGAGATTCTGCGGGCGGAGCCTTGACGTCACCGGCAGGTTGCTAAGGATGCCAAGGTGATCACTTCCTGGATTCCATGGAATCCAGGAAGTGATCACCTTGGCATCCTTAGCAACCTGCTGGTATACGTGACGTCAAAGCTCCGCCCTCAGAATCTCTTGGTGGGATTCACCGTTCGGGTTCGGGTTCGGTTCGGGTTCGGCCAAATTTTGCATAAAGTTCGTCTGAACTTGCCAAACCCTAACACCGTTGGGTTCACCCATCACTAGCTGTAACAGCTGAAATTTTGAGGACTAGTCAGAAGAACCACTTGTTTAGTGCCATTATAAGTTAAGACGGTCACTGAATAAGTAGTCATTAAGTGTGGATCACCTGTAATACAAAGATTGTCTATTGAGATTCACACTTCAGGGTGGTCAGAATCACTCACTGATTTCGGTATGTACATCTAAGTTGAATAGTTCAGAAGCAATTACAAAAACAAGGTGAAATAATAATAGGTTTCCCTGATTGGGGTCATTTAGTGGGGCTTATTTATATGTGGCTGCTGGTGTACAATTTAGAATGTGAACAGGTCAAAGACTATGTGATTAATGGGTACAGAATTAAATTGAACAATTGAGGTAACAACAGATTTTTTCTCAAATTTATGCTTAATACCACACTTAGAGAAAATTGGTACAAGATGTTCCATGGATGCTAAATTACCCCAGTATTAATTTTGAAAATAGACCACTTACTTTCTAAAAACAGTTGCAAAAGCAATTATCCATTTCAATAATTTTTTCACCTTTGATGGCAAGGTATTAAAGTTCAACAATAATAGAAAATAATATACAGTATAAACGAAATGAATTTTAAAAGCGAATTATTCTTTTCAGGCTGCCATTTTTTAAATTAAATATTGCTAAATTAAATATTTATAATACAGTGCTGGCTTTGAACATAGCAACAGCTGCTAGGATTCTTCTACTTCTCATTGGAAATTAAAACCATCCCTTCTGTAGAAGAAAGGCAAATCAAATTATGGGAGTATGTGCTGATGTCACAACTTATTTCACACCCGAAAAACAAATCTGATGTAGAATTTAATTCAATGTGGAATCCATTTTGGGATTACATAAAGAGGTTCATGTGTCATATCCAAAGTGAAGTGAATAAAGAGGATAGCTTTGAAGGTCAGGGGGAAATAATCAAGTAAATGAAACTTAAAGCTATGTACAGAAAAATAGCTTATGAAAGTATTTCAGGCAACCCTACCTCAGTAGCCGGTTTCTACTAGTATGGTCGACATCATCATACCGCTAGTGAAAATGGAGCTGTGTTTACAGCTCTGCATCTCCAGCATGCGCATGCACACATTTGAGCGAGAATTTATTTATTTATTTTATTTATTTATTTATTAGATTTGTAGCCGCCCTTCTCCGAGAACTCGGGGCGACTCACAATATGCTTTTGTGCAGGAAGCAAAATCTTGCAAGGAGAGGCTCGTGGGCGCAAGATTTCGGTGATTTTTTTTGCCTTTGTGCATGCACGGAAACAAAAAAAAATCACCAAAATCTCATGTGCTCATGCATCCCCTCACAAGATCTTGTTTCCTGTGCATGCGCAGAAGCAAAATCTCACTAGGACATGCATGCACGCATGCTGGAGCTGCGCAGCTGCGAGCGCAGTGCCCCAGTAGCAGCAGGAGAGGCAACTGCTGCCTGCCCTATCTCCATCTTCATGAAGATGAAAGAAGGAACTAGAAAAATTATTATTATTATTATTTATTAGATTTGTAGGCCGCCCATCTCCGGAGACTCGGAGCGGCTTACAACAACAATACATAGTACAAATCTAATGGTTAAAAAAGGACAGTTTAAAACCCTCATTATAAAAACAGTCATGCATCCCAAACAAACCACAGATAAAATGAAACGGCCTGGGGGAATCAATTTCCCCATGCCTGACGGCAGAGATGGGTTTTAGGAGTTTGCAAAAGGCAAGGAGGGTGGGGGCAATTCTAATCTCCAGAGGGAGTTGGTTCTAGAGGGTCAGGGCCGCCACAGAGAAGGCTCTTCCCCTGGGCCCTGTCAGACAGCATTGTTTTGTCGACGGGACCCGGAGAAGGCCAACTCTGTGGGACCTAATCAGTTGCTGGAATTCGTGCAGCAGAAGGCGGTCCTGGAGATATTCTGGTCCGATGCCATGAAGGGCTTTATAGGTCATAACCAACACTTTGAATTGTGACCGGAACCTGATCGGCAACCAATGCAGACTGCGGAGTGTTGGTGTAACATGGGCATATCTGGGAAAGCCCATGATTGCTCTCGCAGCTGCATTCTGCATGATCTGAAGTTTCCGAACACTCTTCAAAGGTAGCCCCAAAAATACATTCTGACTTGCAAGATTTTGTTAAATTAGCTTCAGGTTGACACGGTGTCTGTTTCTTAGTATAGTCTACTTTATATGCAGTAATGGGCAGCCAAAATTTTTGCTGGTACTCTGTGGGTCTGGATTATTTTGTGGGTGTGGCTTGATGGTCACATGACTGGGTAGGAGTGGCTTGCCAGCCATGTGACCAGGTGGGAGTGGCTTGAACACTCATTATCGTTCAAGTGAAGTCCTCGACTTACAACCTCATCAGTGTCGCTCGCTGGGGTGACAATTTGCTTCACAATTCCTGAATTCTATTTCCTGGGTCACCCCCTGCCTGAGGCTGGGTAGCTAGGTGAACGGATGCTGATCAGCTGTTGAGAAAAGAGGGGGGAAGGAAAAGGCCCTCTACAACTCCTGCCGGTGCTGGTCTCCCTGCCACTTTCTGAGGAGGAAGAGGAGGATGGGAGAGGGGGGATTTAAAAATATCAGAAAGCCGAGGGAGAGTTACAAGGTTATTATTGCCGCATGATGCCTTTTCATCTCAGCTGCGGGCAGAGCAAGGGCTTCACAAGGGGAAAAAGACCACAGGCCAGACTGCTTTGGTATGGCTCGGCTTGGCTTGGCTCAGCTCTCCTTTTCTTCCCTGTTGTTGCTGCTGCACGCTCCTTTCTTTTTTCCTCTTTCCTCCTTCCTGGCCTTGGGAGGTGGCTGCATGAAGCTGAAGGGGAGCTGGGCAGGAGAGAGGGAAGCTCATTTGAGGCCAGGAAGGAGGAAAAAGAAAAAAAGCAAGGAGCACAGATGCAGCAGCAGCAGCAGGGGAAAGAAGGAGAGCCGAGTCGAGACCAGTAATCCAGGAAGTGAGAGCCGCTGGTCAGCTGGAGCTCTACACACAGCTTCATTTCCGCCTGTGGAACTGTGTTCCACCCCGTCCTGCCTGCTGCCCACCCCTGCTTATAGAAGCATAGAAACATAGAAGACTGACGGCAGAAAAAGACCTCATGATCCATCTAGTCTGCCCTCATACTATTTCTTGTATTTTTATCTTAGGATGGATATATGTTTATCCCAGGCATGTTTAAATTCAGTTACTGTGGATTTACCAACCACGTCTGCTGGAGGTTTGTTCCAAGGATCTACTACTCTTTCAGTAAAATAATATTTTCTCATGTTGCTTTTGATCTTTCCCCCAACTAACTTCAGATTGTGTCCCCTTGTTCTTGTGTTCACTTTCCTATTAAACACACTTCCCTCCTGAACCTTATTTAACCCTTTGACATATTTAAATGTTTCGATCATGTCCCCCCTTTTCCTTCTGTCCTCCTGGCTTTATAAGGTATATATATACCTTATATACCTTATAAAGGTTGAATTTTGCCTATGATAAAACAATTATTTTTTAAAAAAAATATTTGTTAAACTTGCTCAATGTTTTAGTTTGGGCCAAAATTATTGGAACTCATTCATCTCAATGTATAATGCTAATTTGAGTTACGTTGTCATAGATACTAATTATTGTATGGAGGCATGATTTTAATATCCATTCACTTTAGCGTAAGCTTTCAGTCTAAGGTAATTTAATGTGCAGATTTAAATCACTGTTATTCTGAAATGTAAGAGCAAATTTTATGATGCTTGCATCTTTTTTCTACTTTTTGAGGGTTTTTTTTTTCCTTCTCCACCACACCCTGTATATTGAAAATAATCCGAATAGGTCACTTTATTAAGTGACTTGATGCACTTTGACATACATTTGGAAAAAAGAGAAACAAGTAATTTTGAATATGAACTATGAACTTACTTCATGTCACTTTTCCTTTAGTAATCTATTTTTCCAGAATGTTGCATTTCTAAGCAGGTTAACTCTTAGTCTTTATGGTAAGGTAAAAAATGGTACAGGTAATCTTCAAGTTACAACCAGTCATTTAGTGACCATTCAAAATTACAAGCCACTAAAAATCAAAGTATGATCATTGCAGCATCTCGGTGATCATGTGATGAAAATATAGACATTTGGAAACTGGCATGTAGCTGCAGTGTCCAGTTTCTGGCATGTCTTCCTAGCAACAGAACAATTGTCTCCTTAGCAACAGAAATACTGAGGTCAGTTGCGGTTGTAAGTTGAGGACTATCTCACTGTAGGGAAAGCCTACGATAACTTTACGAATGTTCAGTAAATTCAGTTTTTAAGGCGGCATAAAGGACTTAAATCTTCTCAGAGTTGTCAAGAGAATGAGATGGGTGGCATTTAAATAAAATAAATAAAACAAATGTACTTGCAATTGAAGGTTTTCTGGGCTCATAACTTAATTCCTCTCACCCAAGTTGTGATACTTATTGTGACTCTTCTTTGCTATTACCTTAGCAAAGAAGAGGATAAAAAGTATACACTAAAAGCATTATTAGCATTTTCTTTTTCTCTGAATGTTTAACATTTCAAAGAAATATCATTAATTATTATTTTAAGCATTGATTCACTGTTTTTTACTGCTCATGTTGTTTTACTGTATGTTGTAAGAAAAATAAAGAAAATTTTATACTCCCCCATCTCCCCAAAAAAACCCCAATAGAAAGTTGGGAAGAGAAGAACTTCGCTGCAAAGCAAGGAAAGATAAATTAGAACAAGCCTAACCTTCAGACTGTAGGCTTGATTTGGCTGACAACATTTCAACTTTCCCTCACTTATATCTCCCCATTTGTAATTACTCCTCCTCCCCTACCGTGCCTGAACTGTGCTCATATATTTTCCAGTTTCTCAAGCATAGTTATTTCCAGGGGTGGGCTTCACAATTTTTAGCAATGGTTTTCTGCCCAGTTGCTGGCTGGGTGTGGCCACGGTGCGCACAGTCTAGTCAGCCTCCTGCACCACGGTGGTGGGAGGGCGTTTTTCATATTCCCTGAACAGTAATAGGCTGCTGCCCCTATGGGGGGGGGACGCAATGGTGGTAGTAAGTTTATGCACTATTACTGAATAATTAATAGTTTTTTATTGTCCTTCCTTCTCTCGTACCTTAATATGATTCTTAATTACTTTTAAAAATAGGGCATAATTATATAGTATGTTTTTACCCATAAACGCCTTAATCCTTTTAATCATTAGCTAGAACTGAACTTTAATAGCAATTAAAGAAAATTGAGCTACTTGCCTAATCTGTTATTATATTACCTTGTGGGTTCAATAGAAAATCTTAAAATGTTACTGTGCTCCTCAACAAATAATGCTGTCTATCATTTTTCCTTTTTGTGGCTATTCCAATAATGTGACGTAATCAACTGAAAAAGAGTCCAAGCACCTATTTGAAATCTTCTCTTGGTCGGTAAGCCACTCCCACCCAGTCAGATGGCCTTTAAGCCACCCCGGTCACATGATTGTCAAGCCACTCCCACTGGTCACATGGCTGACAAACCACTCCTACCCGTCACATGACCATCAAGCCACACCCACAAAATAAGCCATGTCCACAGCGCAACAGAGCACCCTGCTCTTACCTGCATCCAAAATAGGCCGCATGGGGACTCTTGGGAAGGGAAGGGTGGGCAGGGCAGGGCCAGGAGTGGGATTTGGGGGTTCTCTGAATTGCACAGAATCTTAGCTAGAGGTTCTCTCGAACTCCTGCAAAGCCCCAGCAGCCCATTCCTGGTTATTTCCACACAGCTGAGTTCCTCTGCATTTTCACTTCACCATGTTGCCTTCCCCACCACATACTGTCCTGTTAATTGGTTAAAAATAGTTAAGGAGTGAGGGGCATAGATTATACCATATACAGGTAGTCCCCGGGTTATGTCGTCCCCGACGTATGATGTTTCATCATTACGATGACCCGGGGACAGCTTCGAAGCCACCGCTGCCACCGCCACCTCCATTCGGGCAAAGGGATCCCTGTGGTGGGCAGTGGCTTCTGAGACCCCGTGGAGACCCGCTCACCCAAAAGGAGGCAGCGGCGGCTTCAAGGGACCAACAGCCGGTCCTTCTTGGCGCTGCATTGCTGCAGCCTCCGAGGCTGTCACCACCTCCGTTCGGGTGAGGGGTTCCTTGAAGAAGTGCCCCCCTGCCACCGCCACCGTGTAAATCGGAATATTTGTGTAAATTGGAATATTCCGTCTTACACCAAACTTGGCTTACGACGGGCCATGGGAACAGATCTCCGTCGTAAGTCGGGGACTACCTGTACTGTACTTGTTCATCTGAATAATAAAACTGTCTTCTTTTAATCCTTTCCTTGGTAGTTTCCCAAAATAGAACTAGTCAAAAGACTATATATGATAGACATTTCAATATTGCTGGGCCACCATAAATTGGAAATCAGTCAGTATGTGTAGTTCCATCACAACTGGAAGAACAGGATCCAAGAAGGATTTCAAAGGTGTTTCCATTGAGGTCACAAGACAGAGATTCCCTTAGACCAAACCAGGAAAGGAGAACAACAAATTATGTCACATTTAGGCTCAGATCCTGGTTCATTATATGTAATCCTATGTAGCATGTGTAGGTGGTGGCAGAATAAACAAAAATGAAAGATTACTATAACTGCCAGTTTAAAAACACATGTGGACTGATCACCTAGAACTTACTTTGAAAAACAACTTGGGGTTTACCTCCAATTATTGATACGAACAAGAAAATCACAAGAGCTATGGTGGTGCAGTGGTTAGAATGCAGTACTGCAGGCAAACTCTGCCAATTGCCAGAAGTTCAATCCTGAACTGATCAAGGTTGCATCAGCCTTCCATCCTTCTAAGGTTGTTAAATGAGGACCCATGTTTTTGGAGGCAATATGCTGACTCTGTAAACCACTGAAGCAGTATATAAATCTAAGTGCTATTGCTATAAAATCAATGAGATGTTGCAGAGGGTTGTAACCAAAGATTTTCTTTTATTTATTTATTATTTTATTTTGAAATTTATTGGCCTTCCATTGTACCACAGGATAACTCTGAACATCTTACAATATTAAACAATAATGACAATATTCTTCATCTCATATAAGGATTTCTCATTGGTTGGACTCCTTCCATAGAAAATAAACCTCTTCATTTGATCTCCAAGTATAATCCAGATATTTTGAAATCAAATTAGGATTACTAAATCAACAAATATCCAAATGAATCATAAATAGTAGGAAGAGATGACAAATTTCTATTTCCTGCTGTCTGGTGATTATGGTATTTGTGAGAATCCAACTTTTGTGCTTGTAAACCAAAATTTATGGCCTAGTCTTATATTCCAGCAATGGTATAACAGATCATGATTTAAATTAGATTAGATTAGATTAGATTTATTGGATTTATATGACGCCCCTCTCCGCAGACTCGGGGCGGCTCACAACAATGGCAGAAACAGTACATAGTGACAAATCTAATATTTACCAATCTAATTACAGTTTTAGGTTGAAAAAAATTCATAAAAGCAACCCCAATATATATAAAGAACAAGCACACAATCAATCATACACCAAAATAACATGGGCAAGGGGGAGATGTTTCAATTCCCCCATGCCTGACAGCAGAGGTGGGTTTTAAGGAGTTTACGAAAGGCAAGGCGGGTGGGGCAATCCTAATTTTTGGGGGGAGCTGGTTCCAGAGGGTCGGAGCCACCACAGAGAAGGCTCTTCCCCTGGATCCCGCCAGACGACATTGTTTAGTCGACGGGACCCGGAGAAGGCCAACTCTGTGGGACCTAACCGGTTGCTGGGATTCGTGCGGCAGAAGGCGGTCCTGGAGATATTCTGGTCCGATGCCATGTAGGGCTTTACAGGTCATAACCAACACTTTGAATTGTGACCGGAAACTGATCGACAACCAATGCAGACTGCGGCGTGTTGGAGTAATATGGGCATACTTAGAGAAGCCCATGATTGCTCTCGCAGCTGCATTCTCAAAAGTGCTTCTCCAAAGGCAACTGGATCTTTTTTGTTTTTCTTGAAGACTGTTTGCTTCTCATCCAAGAAACATCTTTAGTTCAGAATTGAAGAACAATTGAAAAAGTACCTTTGGGGTAACCATCACTTGGATGACTGAGAATCTCCATAGACAAAACCATGATTTTCTATGCGGGGTGAAGCCTGTCAATCTTAGTATGCTTTAGTTATGTCTTTTTCAACCTGGATAACAAAAAAGTTGGCTAGTATTTTGAATTCTGGAATGGATTCAGGTTGGGAAGCCTTCTTCTTTCCCACTGCAGTAGCTGGAACAAATACATGGCAGTGAATTTAAGCCCATTAATTTCAGTAGAAATGAAGCTTTATATATTCTGGAATGATTGGGTTAAATTCATTTTCCCCCCAATCAGAAATAACAAGTATTCCTCTTCCCTATACCTATATTTATACCACTTCTAAACGTGCCCTCAATATCTGTTTCAAAAGATTGGAGGCTTTCCAGAATAAAGATTTGTGGGTCTGTCTAAATTCATATCAATATCGTAGGATTTCATCATTACATTTCATGAAACATTTTCCAGTTTTGAAAAAAACGATATGACACTTATAAACTACTTGTTACATGTATTTTACATTTTCAATAATACACTTTTAAAAGGCAACTACCGGTATTTCTTCTGTAACTGAATGTGTTTCTCTGTGTTTTAAAAACTCAATTGCTCCATGCTCATTTGTATATAATTATATAGGAAATTATATAATGTTGTCTCTTTTATATTTTAAGAAGAAAATGATTCCATTAATTGCTATCAGTTGGTACCTTGGCTAAAGAATTTGATAGATTATGCCAATCTATTGCCTTTGAAGTTCATGTTGAATTTCTTTTATATTCCATTGCAGACTCTGGAGGTTTGGGTGGTAATTTAGGGAGCAAATTTCCTTGCCTGAACAAAAGCCCACAGTGTTGGGTTTCTTCTATTGAAATTATATTTTCATTGTGTCTGCATCTTGACAACTCTGGCTATATTTGAAACTGAAGCAGCAGAATTTACTATAATTCCAGGTGTAATTATATAAGCACTTACAAATTCTTTAGGGATTGCATTTTCTTAGAATTGTTTCAGAATGTGTGTGTGAAGGGAAGGCTGAGGGGATGGTGAAACCACGTTTGGAATACTGTGTTCAGTTCTGGAAACCTCACCTACAAAAAGATATTGACAAAACTGAACAGGTCCAAAGACGGGCTACAAGAATGGTGGAAGGTCTTAAGCATAAAACGTATCAGGAAAGACTTAATGAACTCAATCTGTATAGTCTGGAGGACAGAAGGAAAAGGGGGGACATGATCAAAACATTTAAATATGTTAAAGGGTTAAATAAGGTTCAGGAGGGAAGTGTTTTTAATAGGAAAGTGAACACAAGAACAAGGGGACACAATCCAAAGTTAGTTGGGGAAAAGATCAAAAGCAACATGAGAAAATATTATTTTACTGAAAGAGTAGTAGATCCTTGGAACAAACTTCCAGCAGACGTGGTTGGTAAATCCACAGTAACTGAATTTAAACATGCCTGGGATAAACACATATCCATCCTAAGATAAAATACAGAAAATAGTATAAGGGCAGACTAGATGGACCATGAGGTCTTTTTCTGCCGTCAGTCTTCTATGTTTCTATGTTTCTATGGGTGGATGGGTGGGACAGCAGCTATATTTTAGCTTCTAGCCCCTATCTAAAATGCACATCGTTGTAAGATGATCTGTCTAAAGTGCAGTATAAAAAAAACTATGGATCCACTTTGACACATACTGTAGAAGGCATGAGATTTTTCTGCTACAACTCTGTGCTGGGATTAATAACATGTACAACAAATAGCTGATGAAGTGATATCTTTGAGGCAGCTTAGAAATCTTTCAGGAAGCTGATCAAAACTGCTTTGGTCTGTGTGTGTGTGTGTGTGTGTGTGTGTGTGTGTGTGTGTTTGTGTTTGTATCTATGACAGGACAAGGATCAGGTTTGTTTCTGGAAGGGCAATCTCTCTATTTAAAAAAACCCAATCAGCTTGAGATAATGCTGGTATATCTTTGCAGAGTCAGTTAAACAAGGGAAAATCCATTTGTAAACCTAAGTTGCCTTTAATTTCCATTAATATACATATATGTCCAAATTACCGAGAATTCATTGCTGAGCTGGAAAGATGTCAGAAGTTTTTCATTTATCCATTGTAGGCTGAAACCCCCCCCCCCGTCTCTTACTCTCTCTCTCTCTCTCACTCTCACTCTCTCTCCCCCCACTCCCTCCCGCTTCACTTTGAGGCTTTCTGATGCCTATAGAGTGAGCTCAACTCAAAGGTTTTGCAGTCTCACACTTGCCTGGCATTCTGTAACAGTCAGATCACGCTCTGTATCATACCAAGAATACTGTGGCAATATCTGATTTCTACCTTCTCTTTTTTCCTCTGCAGGTGTTCTAGCAACTTCACAATGCATCTGGTAATGTATACCTTTTATTAAAGAAAGCATTCAAGGCTTGTTTTCTGAAGCTTTATTTTCTGAAGCTTTATTTTCTAAGTGAATGGAAAAGGAATATAGTGCTGATTGAAATATTGTGTATGTGTGTATTTGTGTTATCTGTAGATGTCTGTGCATATGTAGTCACAATTATGTTTAGAATCTTAAGGCTGCGTATACATTAAGTCTCTGTGCAAACGGTTCCTATTCCAGGGAAATTTCCTTCCTGCACAGTGCTTGGGCAGATATAGATTAGTGAACAAGCAATTTATAATGAGTTAAGTTTTGAAAAGCAGATCAAAATTAAAGCAGCTGTTCACACCCGTTTGTGTCAGCTCCGTGATAAGGGACTTCTCTGACAGCAGTAGAACTAAAGCAGGACTGGATAAATATCTAGGGGCTATGAACTCTGAAATGGCAAAGATTTTGCTGCTGAGGCATAATTTCTGTAGATTTTAGAAATGTTCTTTTACATTTTTACTAGTGCAGGGGGAAATGTGACTGTACACACTTCCAAAAAATCTCACAGGGCTTCTCAGCTTCTTTATTTAGGAAGCACTACGGTCATCCTAAAAAAATGAGACGGTGAATCGTAATTGGATCGTGAAGTCAGAGTTGAGTTGTTTGCCCATTTTTGTGGGTTTGTTTTTGTTTTTCAAGGGCCATGTGGCCACACATTTGTGTTAAAAAGCCATGTAATATTGTTAATGTGTGGTCTGTCTAATTGTGCTGGCTGTGGGACTTTGGGCTTAATTATAAAGCAGTTTTGGAGGCATTCAATTTAAATTGCTTTTGAGGAGAATGTCACTAGCCTTACTGGTGCAAAAGCAATTTGATAATTCAGCTATAAATTAGCTTATACGAGAAAAGGCATCAATGAACTAAAACTATACAAATATTACTCCAAACTACATTTGGTAGTTTCTCAACCAAATACCATAGATTCTCAATGGTATTTCTTGATAGACAGGTGTAATATAAAATATTTATTTATGTTCCTTTCCTTAAACTGGCCTTGGAGTAAACTTCACTCAGCAATATTGGATAGAAACCTAAATAAACTTTCATAGGATGGCGCTGTTGGATTGCATAAGGACCTATAAATATATACTAGTTTAAAATAAAATTCTTATCTTTAAATGTTTACTGTATTCCTATCTAACAGAAATACTGACAGTCTATTAAAATTGCCATTTTTAACAAGTCCCTGTCAGTATAATATGGAACAAAAATCTAATGCTAGTATTAGATATACATTCATACAGATTTCTTCCAAATGTTATTATTTAATTAATAACTTAATAAAATGAACAGTTTTAGAAAGGAGGAGAAATGCTTGTATTTTATAGAGGATATTTTGTTATTAAGTCCAGATATGCTTCACAAGTGGATATGTTGATTTTCTTGTAAACATATTCTTATTTCATTATGTTATTCCTTTGAACTTAACCCTTTTCTTTTGGGATATATTACAGTGTATGCTATATTGATGTATTGGGATATACAGTATTACACAATGTTCTGCTATATTGATGTATTACGTTATGACACAAATTAAGTGACATCATGATTTTGCACCTCCTTGTAAGAGTTCCTAATTTACTGTATATAGATCTCAAAGCACCATCACCTAAGCATTGATACTTGAAAAAGGAACCACAAGGTGATATAGAGTACAGTTAGTACAGTCAAAACTGGAGATAAACTGAGTGAATGCATAATTTTTCTATGTTTGCGAAAAAGGTGATACGTTTCTCAGAGAAATTTCATCAATTTCTAATCCATATTTTACTGCAAAAATGAATTTGTGGAAATCAATATTTGAAATTAATATAAATTATATTGTGAAAATCCTACAATTTGCTAATAAATCATGCAACCCAATTTGAAAATTTTATGTATCCAAAGCGACATAAGGTGTTATTAGTGAGAACTTACATAGTTAGAAGTGTGAAGAATGTTGTACATCTTTAAAACAATAAAAAAATTAAGCTAATAATTTCCCATATGCTAAATATCTCTGAGTTGTACTTTCTAGTTTTCTCATAAACAAATTTATTCCTTGTTATCAGGTTCCATTTGATAGGATATACATGGTGTATATCCAACATAGTTTTTTTTTTCTTTTCTGTTTTTGTTTTCTACAAAACTATGTTTAACAAATCATGGTTAAAAATTCTACTTACCATAAAATGTGACCAAAGGTCATGGTTGATACAGTTTAACATAAAAATTATACCCTTTTTTCAGGTTGTAGTTTTGCATTTGTTACAAAATATTTGCTAATATTTAGAGAATATTTTGTTGAAATTATTTATTTTATTCATGGATGTTTTTCGATTGTTCTTGCAGTGCATTTTGGCTTGATATTGTGTACTGGATTGGGAACTCATCTAAGTTTAAAGTTCTAAAATATATTTACTAGATAGTTTATTACAGACTATTTTGTTAATTCATACAAATGTACATGTTGATTTGTGATGATTACATTATTCAAAGAAGATTAGATTTTAATTTCTTCCCATTGTCCAGCCAGAGCTTTCAAATACATTTGATAATGGCTGCCCATATATTAGAAATGTCACTGTATACAAATTGCCAACTTTGGAACTTAATTACAGAGCGAATGCATAATTTATTTGAAAGTAACCTCAGTGGCGTAAAATACTATAATTGTGCCCTGTTTGTTTACAATTTAATTTAGTTTAAGATTCCAAAACTTCTATTATTGCCCGCTTTTGCTTTTTATGTTACATCTAAATAACAATTGTGGCGAGACTATTAATGGTGATTTTCATATAGTTTTTTTAATGGTGATTTACATTTTCGTACAAAATGTTCAGATTAGGCAATCTAATCTTACTTTCAATATTTTGAAATTTCTAAAAGCATAAAAATGGATTCACATCCATGTCTTTGGACATTCACTGTCATGCAGGTCATGGCTAATGCCCTAATTTCAAAATGCAATTGGACTTTTTGTTTTCTTTGAAGACATTTTGATTCTCATCCAAAAAGCTTTTTCAGTTCTGAATGAATAGCAGAAAATAGAAGAATTTATATTCCCTGCAGACTGCAGTCATTTGGTCATTCGCACTTAGAGGTTTGTATGTGCTCTCAGGGTCACCTGAATAGTGCAAAAAGTGTGTGGAACTTTCTTACAGCAGTTCCAAGAAGGTTCTACATCCATCAGGTGACCCCGAAGGCACAGATAAACCTCCAAATGGCCACAATGATTCCCAGAGAGAGTTCTAATGACTGGGTGACTGCAGGGAATAAAAATCCTTCCATTCTCCATCATTCAGTCAGAACTGAAGAAGCTTCTTGGATGAGAAGCAAAATGTCTTCAAGGAAAAAAAAAACAGTTGCCTCTAGAAAAGCACCTTTGGGATTAACAATTCTGCTCAGCCAATAAGGGGGAGAAAGCGTGATTCAAGATATTCTACTTTGGGATGCAGAAAAGGGATGCAGCTTTGATAATTATCTAAGTTTAAGTTTCCGTGGCTGGTAAATTTTCTGAAATCAGTCATTGTTTGAGAAACATAGAAACATAGAAACACAGAAGTCTGATGGCAGAAAAAGACCTCATGGTCCATCTAGTCTGCCCTTATACTATTTTCTGTATTTTATCTTCGGATGGATATGTGTTTATCCCAGGCATGTTTAAATTCAGTTACTGTGGATTTATCTACCACGTCTGCTGGAAGTTTGTTCCAAGGATCTACTACTCTTTCAGTAAAATAATATTTTCTCATGTTGCTTTTGATCTTTCCCCCAACTAACTTCAGATTGTGTCCCCTTGTTCTTGTGTTCACTTTCCTATTAAAAACACTTCCCTCCTGAACCTTATTTAACCCTTTGACATATTTAAATGTTTCGATCATGTCCCCCCTTTTCCTTCTGTCCTCCAGACTATACAGATTGAGTTCATTAAGTCTTTCCTGATCCGTTTTATGCTTAAGACCTTCCACCATTCTTGTAGCCCGTCTTTGGACCCGTTCAATTTTGTCAATATTTTTTTGTAGGTGAGGTCTCCAGAACTGAACACAGTATTCCAAATGTGGTCTCACCAGCATTCTATATAGCGGGATCATAATCTCCCTCTTCCTGCTTGTTATACCTCTAGCTATGCAGCCAAGCATCCTACTTGCTTTCCCTACCGCCTGACTGCACTGTTGTACTATTGGCACAGATTTCCATGTAATCAGAGAGCAAATATTGTGGAATACTTTCCAGTATCAAATGTGATGGGGGAAGTTTTGAAAATATTGAGCTAATGACTCACATTAGGTCAATAAGGGCAAACTGGAGGCAGATTGTGAAGAGATGCTCGAGGTAGAGAATTTTATGTGATGAGCCAAAAGCAAGGTTACAACATTTCAATAAATTGACAAGGAGATCCATAATGGAAAAGGAAGCAATTGGAAGAAATGGTTAGATAATTTGGTACCACGGAGTAGTTTCAACTATTACTACATAGAAAACTTTCTGTTTGTTGGCTCTTAAAATGTATAAATTGAATGACATTTTGTGAAGTAACTTTTAAGGATAGATATAGTAAATAAATTAGATTAGATTTATTCGATTTGAATGCCGCCCCTCTCCGGAGACTCAGAGCGGTTCACAGCACAAAACATGGTACAAATCCAACAATGAAAAGCAATTTAAAACCCCGAGTATTAAAAACAATCATACATCTCAGACAAACCTTGCGTAAAATGGGAAACGGCCCGGGGGAGTCAATTTCCCCATACCTGATGGCAGAGGTGGGTTTTGAAGAGTTTGTGAAAGGCAAGGAGGGTGGGGGCAATCCTAATCTCTGGGGGGAGTTGATTCCAGAGGGTCGGGGCCACCACAGAGAAGGCTCTTCCCCTGGGTCCCGCCAGACAACATTGTTTCATCGACGGGACCTGGAGAAGGCCAACTCTGTGGGATTCGTGCGGCAGAAGGCGGTCTCAGAGATATTCTGATCCGATGCCATGAAGGGCTTTATAGGTCATAACCAACACTTTGAATTGTGACCGGAAACTGATTGGCAACCAATGCAGACTGCGGAGTGTTGGTGTGACATGGGCATACCTGGGGAAGCCCATGATAGCTTTCGCAGTTGCATTCTGCATGATCTGAAGTTTCCGAACACTCTTAAAAGTTCTGATATATTATGTACCAAAACAAAATATATCTGAGGATTTCTGTTAATAAAAGTTGGAGGGGAGTTTGAAAAATTTGTATTAGAGTCTTACAAACACCAGCAATCTCTCAATGACTTCTAATTTATGTGGGACTGATATTGAGAATGAATACTAAGAATTGTATAATATGTTTTGAAAAGAGCTTGTGGATACACGAGGCATTTAAAAAGCACTCTGGAAAGCAATATGTTTTCCCCCACCCCAGTTTGCAGAGGTTTCCATGAATAACTGCCGAATTAACAGAGAAACAGAGAAGTGAACAGATGTGTTATGTTTAGCAGTTCTGAATAAAGTTGACAAATGCCTACTTCATTCATATAAAATCAGGCACCCTTGTGCTTAAAGCTATTAAATTTCCGGTATGTAAGAAAACCTTTTCTCGCCTTCATTCATCCTGTTTCTTTTACTTGTAACCAGCTGACCCGCACAAGTTGTTGCTTCCTTTAAGCTATTAAAATTAAGTGGATGTCATATTTTGTGTATTGCAGTACTTAACCTATGTTCTGCATTGGGTTATCTATGCTGTACATCTATCTATCTAATGATGTCCGTCCATCGTGCTCAAAGAGAACCTTGACATCTAATGGGTTGTGGGCTGTACACGATGTGTCCACAGGTGGCTGTTGAGGCCTATACGGGCACAAAATGTTCTGCCACATGTTGTGCAGACATGTGTGGACACCATTGTCACAACATTTGCAACTCTAGCTTTGCAGAGTGCTCACTTCTCTTCTGCTATGAATGTACTTCTGGCCTCAGATGTCTGGCATCCTTGGTGGATCAGTATGTTGGTTAATCTTGTGTCAGGGTTTCCCAGGAGGTTGTGTTGATATCAAAGGACTTGAAGGAGGCTTTCAATGGGTCTTTGTATCACTTTATTGGTCCCCCATGCAATCACTTTCATTTAGACAGCTCACCATAGGGGCGCTGTTTAAGGATGTGATTGTCTGGCATCCTAGCAACATGGCCTGCCCACCGTGTCTGTGCTGTCATCAGCAGGGTGGGAAGCAGGGTGACCTCAGTGTCAGACACTTTATCCTGCCACTGGATCCTCTGGATTCTACTGAGGCAGGACATGTGGAAGTGGTTCAGTTGCCTAGCGTGCAGAACGCAGCCGCGAGAGCCATCCTGGAGCTTCCCAGATTCGCCCATGTTTCTACAACACTCCGTGGTCTGCATTGGCTGCCGATCAGTTTCCGGTCACAATTCAAAGTGTTGGTTATCACCTTTAAAGCCCTACATGGCATTGGACCAGAGTACCTCCGGAACCGCCTACTACCGCACAAATCCCAGCGGCTGATAAGGTCCCACAGAGTTGGCCTTCTCCAGGTCCCGTCGACTAAACAATGTCATTTGGCGGGCCCCAGGGGAAGAGCCTTCTCTGTGGCGGCCCCGGCCCTCTGGAATCAACTTCCCCTGGAGATTAGAACTGCCCCCACCCTCCTTGTCTTTCGTAAATTATACCGCCAGGCATGGGGGAGTTGAGACACCTTTCCCCCAGGCTTCTTTATATTTTGTTTCATGTTTGGTATGAATGTGCTGTTTGGTTTTTAAATATATGATAGGGTTTTATATGTTTCTTTTAATATCAGATTTATTTTTCTATAATATTGTTTTTATTGTTGTGAGCCGCCCCGAGTCTTCAGAGAGGGGCAGCATACAAATCTAATAAATAATAATAATAATAATAATAATAATAATAATAATAATAATAATAATAATGTCTCCTGTATACAGTCCAAGTCTACTAACTACCCAACAGGATAGTTAGCACTACTGCTCGGTAGACTTTGAGCCAAAGCTCAAACTAGCAAGGCTTATTCCATGTTGGTTCCATCTGTCTAATGGAGCCCCATTGAGAGTAGTAAATTTCTTCTCTAATAAATGAAGATTCTCACTTTAAATTTGAATATTAAAGCAAAGAATTTGTATTCACTTTTGTGTATTTGTCTACTGAGTATATTATTTTAGCTGATAGTTCTAACCAGACCTTTGGTGTGATTCTTATTTGGTCTAAAACTGAGGTCACTGTCAGTGTTTTAATTAGAGAATCATATTTCCACTATTTCTTATCAAGCCTTTTAAATTTCCATCTTTGAATAAATCTTGATTCCTGGTGATTGCCTGCAGTTTTCTTGGCAATATTTTCAGAAATGTTTTATTGTTATTTGTCACCATCTCCCAGGTTCTAGTCTGGTGTCCTTAACCACTATATCAATGTGGCTCTATTTCTAAATAAATAAGACAATAAATAAATTAAACTGATGCAGCAATTTCTTGACTTTTCCCAAACCTGAAATATAGGCAGTTCTGAAGTCCTCTGATAAACATTTGAATTTAACATAGCTCCTCAGGCTGTAATACAATTGTGGTTACCTACTTACCTCTTGGTGTGTTTATAAGGAGTGGTCTTGAGAAATGCAATAAGTGTTTGTCATATCAATTAAGTGGAAATTTTACAGACCAAGGCTGTAGATCCATGTGATAGAAAATGTATTTTGACATAAATAATTTGTTAGTATTACTGTAGCTATATTTCTGTAAGTACATACTTACGTAAAATAAGCATAACTTATATATAAGGTACACCTAACTTTCATTTCCATATAACAAAGTGGACAAAACACATTTCCAATGACAGTCATTTGTGGTTTTTTAACAAAATATGTACTATATGTCTTGAAGCAAGCTGCCCATTGCACACAATTTTTTAAATTCTGCATTTCTCCATGCATTAACAATAGTAATAGCACTTAGACTTATATACCGCATTTTAAATTATTAGATTTGTCAATATAGATTGTTTTTATCACTGTTGTGAGCCGCCCCAAGTCTGCGGAGAGGGGCGGCATACAAATCTAATTAATAATAATAATAATAATAATAATAATAATAATAATAATATAGTGCTTTACAGCCCTCTCTAAGCAGTTTACAGAATTACCATATTTCCCCAACAATTTGGATTGTCATTTTACCCACCTCCGCAGGGTAGAAGGCTAAGTCCACCTTGAGCTTGTTAACATTTGAACTGCCAAATTGCAGTCAGCTGGCAGTCAGCAGAAGTAGCCTGCAATACTGCATTCTAACCACCGCACCGCCATGGCTCATTACCTGTCTTTAGTAAACATTCATTAATATAATACATAAATCAATCAATCTACTTGTTTTTATTTGCACCATTTGTGTACAACTTGTTTATTTATGTATAAATTGTTTACTCCTCCAAAAAACCCAGCTTGGTCTTCATTACATTAACTTTTAGAGTCATATTTCTTGCTATTTTACCCAATCCATCTAACATTTACTGCAAAGAATTCAGCTTCTTAGTCAATATCTAGGCATTGTCTAAGGGCTAAAGTACACACATGCTCAGATTTCCAACCACCATTTATTTATTTATTTGTTTGTTTGTTTGTTTGTTTGTTTATTGTATTTGTACGCCGCCCCTCTCCGTAGACTCGGGGCGGCTAACAACAGTAATAAAAACAGCATGTAACAATCCAATACTAAAACAACTAAAAAACCCTTATTGTAAAACCAAACATACATACAAACATACCATGCATAAATTGTAAAGGCCTAGGGGAAAAGAATATATCAGTTCCCCCATGCCTGAAGGCAGAGGTGGGTTTTAAGGAGCTTACAAAAGGCGAGGAGGGTGGGGGCAATTCTAATCTCTGGGGGGAGTTGCTTCCAGAGGGTCGGGGCCGCCACAGAGAAGGCTCTTCCCCTGGGCCCCACCAATACCATACCCCTAACATCACAACAAGCATTTTTATACATTTATAAATACCTTAAATCAGGGATCCACAACTCCCGGTTGGCATCAGTCTGCAGCATAGCAGAAACTGGGCCATGGAAAAAAGGAAAGCTCCATCCAGGAATGCAGGCAGCACATGAATCCATGCCTCTTCCTCTTCGACAAGCTCCGGTCTGTGGGAAAACCTCTCTCCACGCAACCGATGCCTGGTGCCCAAAAGGTTGGGGGGCGCGAGCTTAAACAACCAAATAGACTTACATTTTCTTGTCTTACTTCCTACTCAGTGTTAAGCATTTTCTAAGGATTTTTGTGTATGTTTTTTAAATTATGGGTTTTTAGTTTTAAATATTAAATATTAGATTTGTACTGTACATTGTTTTCTATTACTGCTGTGAGCCGCCCCGAGTCTACGGAGAGGGATGGCATGCAAATTTTAAATAATAATAATAATAATAATAATAATAATAATAATAATAATAATAATAATAATAATTCCTCATATTCTAATGCAAGATTTACTTCCTTTACATGTTGCATTTATTGCATTGAAAAGGCAACCTTCACTTGTATATTTGTGTAAAACATCAATTCAACCAAAAATGCATGCTAGTCATTTCCGACTCTAGGGTCATGGCCATGTGACCAGCATAACTAAATGCCAGAGGTGCATGAAGTGCTGTTAACTTCCCAGTAAAGTGATCCCTAATTTTCTACTTGCATTTTTAACATGCTTATGCAGCACTAAGGATTCCAACCGCTGAACTGCCGACCCTCTGATCAACAAGCTCAGCACCTTAGTCACTGAGCCATTGCATCCCTTAATTCAAGCAACAGATTTCTCTAAATCAACAAATATGCATATAACATGAATTGCAGATCAATCTTATGAAATAATCTGCAAATTCGTTGTCTGTCAAACACCCGGTATGAATCTGCAATTTCAAATCCTCTGTTGTCAGAGTATTGGTTCCTAGATTATACAAAACAGCAAATTCAATATCTGCCAAACTGATTTGGCTACTTATCATCTCAGACAGGTTCTTATAAAATGACAGAGAAGATAATAACATTAGCCTGAACTTTTTAATTTATTGGCAGTTGAAATGCCCATGCATTTAAAGACTTTGGTTTGAAAGCTTCATTCACATTAAGTAGTGAGGTATCTTTTTTTGAAATTCTCTATTTGCATTACAATTTGTTGTCTCTCATGCCCTCATCACCTCGAGGCTCGACTACTGTAATGCTCTCTACATGGGGCTACCTTTGAAAAGTGTTCGGAAACTTCAGATCGTGCAGAATGCAGCTGCGAGAGCTATCATGGGCATTCCTAAATTCGCCCATGTCACACCAACACTCCGCAGTCTGCACTGGTTGCCGATCAGTTTCCGGTCACAATTCAAAGTGTTGGTTATGATCTATAAAGCCCTTCATGGCACTGGACCAGAATATCTCCGGGACCGCCTTCTGCCGCACGAATCCCAGCGACCAGTTAGGTCCCACAGAGTTGGCCTTCTCCGGGTCCCGTCAACTAAACAATGTCGGTTGGTGGGGCCTAGGGGAAGAGCCTTCTCTGTGGCGGCCCCGACCCTTTGGAACCAACTCCCCCCAGATATCAGAGTTGCCCCCACCCTCCTAGCCTTTTGTAAGCTCCTTAAAACCCACCTCTGTTGTCAGGCATGGGGGAATTGACATGTTCCTTCTCCCTAGGCTTATAAAATTTATGTATGGTACGCTAGTGTGTATGATTGGTTTTAACTTGTGGAGTTTTTAAAATTAATTTAAATATTGGATTTGTTGTACATTGTGTTGCTGTTGCTGTGAGCCGCCCCGGGTCTGCGGAGAGGGGCGGCATACAAATCTGATTAAACTTAAACTTAAACTTCCCATCAATTGTTTTATTTTTTTTTAAAAAATTCAATTTTGGGGTTTCCTCCCAAATATTCCTTAGCTTTACTGAATCACCACAGATGCTCTGGCATTTCGTACTGTAAATGTCAGTTTTATTTGACTAGGCACTTCCTCCTCTATAGTCCAATTTCATTTTGCAGAGTTTGGAGCATGGCTCCTGCCTTTCTAGAATGTACAAGGGAGTTCGTTATACTGCCAATGTGAAAAATCCAATAGTGTTTTATTACTATTGTTATTGTTGGTCATCCAGTCTGCCAGATGTTTACACCAGATTTGGCATTTTTATTCACCTGTCAAGTCCTTCTCAAGTATCTGGAATAGCAGATACTGTTGTTTCTTTCATTCTTTTTTTTTTTTAAAGTCCTTTATTAAATTTCTAGAAAAGATAACATATTTATAAAAAAGGGAATTAAGAAGGAAAAAATATGGAAGAAATGTGCAAAGGAATAAAGAAATAGAAAAGGGGAACTTCTAACTTCCTTTGATGCAGTAACCTTTTGATCTAAAATTCAATATTACACAGTATTTCTATAATCATAAAAATTGTAATTGTCAAAACCCAAAATTGATATAGTATTTCTTTTGATTTTTAACAAAAAAGGTACAAAATTGGCTTTCACATAGAAACAAAGCTAGACCAAGTCCTTTCTTTAATCAAGAAAGTTGATTTTATTGCCTCAATCAGTTCCATTAAGTTCACTATTCATTTTTCTCTTGTGGGAATCTGTAAGTCTTTTCATGTCTGTGCATACAAACGTCTAGCTGTAATTATAATATATAAAAGCAAAGTCCCAGGGTTTTTCTCCAATTGTGAATCTATCAAACCTGAAAGATAAACTGGTGGTTTCAATTATACATTTATTTTAAAAAAATTCTGAATTAAAATATATATTTGATCCCAATAACTCTTAGCCATGGTTTAGTTATAAGTCCAAAAAGAGGATTGTTGTTTCATGGTGCTAAACATAGGATCATAAGAAGAGCCATGTTGAATCGGGCCAAAGCTCATTGAGTCCAGCATTCTGTGTCACACAGTGTCCCACCAATTGTACGTGGGGATCTTGAGCAGAAAGAGAAGGCAAAACCCTCCCTTTCCTTTCACCCACAACAAATGATACCGAAGGGAATCCTGCTGCCTCAACCAACATAGACATCTGTTTCAATAACCACTGATGCACTTGTCATCCATGAATCTGTCCAATCCTGCCTTGAAGCTATCCAGGCTGACAGCTGTGATGGCCTCTTCTGGAAGTCAATTCCAATGACCCTCTGGGTGAAGAAATATTTCCCTTTATTTGTCCTTACTTTCTTACCTATGAGCTTTAGGGAGTGCCCCCTCATTCTAGTATTGTGTGATAGAGAAAATAATGTTTCTCCATCCACCTTTTCTATCCCATGCATGATTTTATACACTTCAATCAAGTCACCTCTTGGTTTCACAAGGGAGGTGCTCCATTTCCTTGATCATTCTTGTTGTCCTTTTTTGCACCTTTTCCAGTTCCATTATATCCTTAAATCCTTCGTGAGGTATGGTGACCTGAATCACTGTACTCCAAATGTGATCTCACCATCAATTTGTACAGAGGCAATACAACACTTGCCAACCTATTTTTGATTCCCTTCCTAATCTTGCCAAGCGTGCAATTTGCTTTGTTTACTGTTGCTGCACACTAGGTTGACATCTCCATTGAGCTGTCCACCAAAACCTCAAGATCCCTTTCTTGGGTTGTCTCAGAAAACTTGGTCCCCATCAGTTGGTAGGTATAATTGGTGTTCTTTGCCCCAATATGCATAACTTTGCACTTGTTTAGGTTAAAATGCATTTGCCACTTTGTTGCCCACTCACTCAATTTCGAGAGATCTTACTGGAGCTCCCGACAATCAGTTTCACTTTTCACTTCCCGGAACAATTTAGCGTCATCAACAAACCTTGCTACCTCACTATTTACTTCTACATCCAGATCATTAATGAATAAATTTAAAAGAAAAAGGTCCCAAAACTGAACCTGGAGTACACAACTTCTCACTTCTTTCCAGGGTGGGCTACTGCCCAGAAGGGGGAGATTTAGTGTGGTAGCAAAAATGGAGCTCCACCCCAGAGCACCCAATTTGCACTGAAAGATATTGAAAGAAAATGCAGGGTGTCCTGCATAAGCCACGCCCACCAGAAAGGTATTGTCATAGGATGTAATCAGTTCCAAGTGTAGCTACCTTTTGCAACGGACTGATGATGATTTTGTCAATGCAAATGGTGTTCAAGTGGTGCTCCAGTGCATCCAAAGTGCCAATTGGTACCATTTGTGTTTTCTTTTGTCACAGACGTTCTAGTTCTATTTGTAAATGTTTGTATCTGGTAATTTTTTTCAATACTTTATCTTCTATTTTTCTATCTTCAGATATTGCCATGTCCACTGTTGACAGTTTTTTTGTCTTCTATGACAGGCAGTGCTGATTTTAAATTTTAAAATCCCAAAGCACTTGAGCTTCTTTGTTTTCTATTCCTTTGACTATTTTGTGGTCTCACCTGTTCTTGCTTGCAGGAAAATAGTATCTGCCAATGCACAATTATTGCTACTTTATCATGCCATTGTTTGTAGTCAGTTTGTGCAATGTTCTTGCAGTATAAGATGCACCTTAGTTTTGGGGGAGGAAATCTACCTGCCAGGTATTCATCTGGCTAGCATCCTTAGTCTGTTCGGCTTCAGCACATTATTTTATCCCCTGGTTAGGGCTGAAAAACCTTTTTCAGAGGGAGTAGGAATGAAAACAAGCCTGCAAAGACTTAGGGCAGGAAAAAAAACTTCTTTGGAGGGAGTAGGAATTTAAAAAAAGCTGCAAGCCAGGAAGATCGTTAGCACATAGTTAGGGCTGGAAACAAAACTTCAGAAAAGCTACATTCAAAGTATAAGAAGTACCCAAATTTTCAGCCTCTTTTAGGGAAGAAAAACATGTGTCTTATACTCCCAAAATATGGTAGGTGATCCCTAGTTTCTTCACTTTTTTTGCAGAGGCAACATTTGCTGTCTTTTGCTGTCTTCTCAATTCTGCTTAATTATTATTCATTTCATATTAGATACATTAATTTGTCTTCAGTCATGCTTTAAACTGATGAATGAAGGGTTTGGTTTGAGACAGAGTGGTCTTTAAATAATTCAAAAACTATAAAAATTATTTGTGTAAAACCATGACTGTTAGAAATTGCAATAAGGATTTTCCTAAACTTATTCATCATCAGAAAACTGGTCAAACAAAACAATCTCTATGTACTTATCTTTCTGTCCTTGGCCAATCATGTATAACTTTTGTTTATAGGATAATAAAATACTAGAGCAAGTTTCAAAAAAAATTATATTTTTTACTTATATAAGTTCTAACTTATTTATGGACAAGGTTCTCGCCCATCTGGTTGTTGTATCATATAGTTAAATTTATAGGTGTCAAGGACTTGTCTCTTGCTTTATAATGAATGTCCTGCACCTTTCTGTTAAATCTAATATGAGATTTTCAATAACTTTTTGCAAGTTTTTACATGCATTTATTCACAACTGAGTACAGGAAGCATTAGAGTGTAAAAGTAATATCCAAATATTTAATTCCAAAATATTTCACATTATGAATTCCCAAGAGTTCTTTTTCCCAGAAATTAGAATTCCTCTCCATTATGTATGAGTCTTTATTATCATCCACTTTAACTAATAAATAAAACCATTAATCTTTATGTTAATGGACAATGTAGGTTAATCACAGTAGATAACAACTCCTATGCATAGTTCAGTTTTAGTTAAAGAAATACTAAACAGGCAGAGAAGAGAAAATGTTTTGATTTGAAAAAATATTACTTGGATTTCTACAGTAGCTTAAAACCCAAGATAAATGCGATTAATAGTTCCTTGATTTTCAGGAATTATATCATCACAGATTCCCCCCCACCCCAATTTTAACATTTTAAGGGTATTTAAAGCTATGTCACTTGTGATGGAGAGTGAAAAATAGCCTGGATTCTCTCTCTAAAGAATGAAAATGAAAAGATGAGTAAAACTAAAAAAAGATAACTGATAATCCACTGTTCTTTCAATACGATTTTCAACATGTGTAGCAAGGAACTACTAAGGAGAAAATCAGATCCCCACCAACACTGGCAGGTCAAGCTACTCTACATAAGCAGAAAGTGAACCCCATACTTACCAGCATTGAAGATGTTACCTAGTTGGGTAATGAAACAACTGCAAGCAAACAACCAAGCTCAGGGATGACCAAGGAGTCCACAGTTCAACTTTGAATTATAGATTTTCTTCTATAGGTTTCTGGATAATTCTCACCATGCGTCGAAGTACCAGGTAACATTCAAACTAAATGAGATCCTGAGTCAAAGTACTCCTCAAAGTTACAATATATTTCTGTAGCCATCCTGACACCTACACAGGGAAACCTGGATCTGAGTTTCCCACTCAGTCGAAAGTTCACATCCCTTGTCCCCCACCCACAAACTTGTCATGTTGCCCATTCAGATTGTGCCAGCATGGCCAGTCCTTTCTTTGTTTGTGCCTATGTGGGTGGCCGTAGGATGCCCTTGAACCATTCGAAAGAATGCTTTGTGGCTGCAGCAGCTCCCTACTGAAATCACCCTTCCCAAGTTCCCATAAACATCATGTCTTCTATAGATAGCCATTAATTTATCACCAACTTCTGCACTGGCTTGTCATCATGACTACTTCCAGCTGTCATTTTGGGCCGTTGTTTTCAGGGCTTTCTTCTACAATATCTGGATCAGAGGTGGATTCCTCCTGGTTTGGACCTGTTCACCCAAACTAGTAGCAACCTGTTGGCTTGTCTCGGTTATACTATGAAACCTTCGAGAACACCGAGCAGAGAATTTTAACAGAGCGTAGATGTGTGATAAAGCCAAGACACAGACTTAGTTAAATAAGTATTATTTACATATAAACAAAATATAAACAATCCAGAATAAGCACGAAGCAAATACAGAATAATAAACACCGAGCAATTACAAGATAGAAGCACAAAGCAAAATACAATATAGATAATAAGCACGAAGCTAATACAAGAAGATACGCACGAAGCGTAAACACAACTCCCCCTTCTCTCAGGCAAAGTGAAAAAGGAAATGACCGAGCAGAATAATGAGCTTTTATAGCTTCAATGAGGAAGTGACGTAACAGGCTTGAATATTAACTCTTCAAGTACAAGTTAACTCTTTGAGTGCACATTAACTCTTTAAGTACAAGTTTGGTACAAGTGTACAATATGCAGTTTACAATGGCAATCCCTAACAACCATGTACCCTGTACTAACACAACCCACTGATGATGTCACAATGACATCACAGAATCGGTTCTGTCAGTGCCAGTCCGTGGGCACCATCACTTTTCCTCTTTTGAGCATGAGCAGAAGCCGACTTTCCAGAACTGTACATACCATCTTGTTTTCAGTTTTTGTTTTGGATTTTTTCCAGATCTTTCAGCCTTGCGCATGCAGCGCCATCTTGGATTTGGCTCTTTTGGAGGGATTTTTTTCCAATTTTTTAGGTACTGTGCATGTGCGCGCCCACTTTGCAGGCACGCACCCATGGGGCGCAGCCACACAGCACAGGAGGAAGTGAACCAGCAGCGAGGTAAGTTAGAACCTACCCCTGATCTGAATATTGTGTATTTGAATAGATACCCATAAATCAGGAATGGGGACTGAGTACTGTCTTGATGGATTACAGCATTTCATGAGTCAACAGGCTTCATTGTTGAAAGGGTATACATCATTATATGAAGAAGTTATTTACATAAAGGTCTGTTTACTTTCCTATGTTCCATTTGTGTTGTACTAGACAGTATACTGAGGTTTGCTGTATTGATAATCTCAGACAAAGACTGAATATCCTTCTCCCTTGATTTATGAACATATATTTTAGGTATTATTTTGCTGAAAAGAGTACCATAAATTCTGTTGGCAGTTATCTCACACACATTCTCTTTCTCTTTTTTTCTAATTTTTTTTCCTGTAATTATATTTTAAATAGATTCAGGCAAAACTATTTCCTTAGACTGAAGAGTTTGCAACTTCCTGTTACATAATTAGTTACAATATTATTGACATTGCCATAAACATTGCTGGCTAAATTGATATCAGCTTTGGGAGTTATTAGATTTTCATAACATGGTGCCTCTTTTACCCTGTAAGGCGTTCATCATTTTAGCTTTAATGATTAATAAAGAAAATGGATATTAAATTTCGCTGTGATAATTCTAATTTTCTCTAAACAAGAAAAATATTTATTCATATAAATAAATGAAAATGGGTTATATTGACCTTATCTGGTGGGGTTATTTTTGTTCAGCAAGCTGAATACTATTGCATTCTAAATGTTCTGACAATACTGTCATTAACAATAGTGACAAAAACCTTCCTTTGAAACAGATTTTGTCCCAAAGAATCAATATCCTATCACTTGTTAAAGTAAATTTGGGACAGACTCTCCTGTCCTGTCTTGTCAGATAGGGTTGACATACTCCTGGTTCTCTCCTTGAAGTAATATGTTCTAGTGGAGGCTAGGAAGTGTTGTGGTTAGCTCTGGCCCAGCTCCTGCCCCAAGGATTGTGGATGTGGAGGAGACATCCACATGCTGCAGGCCTGTTTTGCCCCCGGTGGAATCTGATGATGAAGGCTCCTCTGACCAAGAAGACATGAGTGACAGGGAGGAGGAGAGTGTGGCAGACAGCTCAGAAGGAGATCAATTATCTAGCTCCTCCTCGGATTCGGAACAAGAGTTAATGATACAGCCACGCATGCGGAGAGCGATGCATAGGCAACAACAACTGAGAGATTATTATCAAAGAAAATGAGGCCACCTGTGGTTGGGTGGGGCTGTGGTAATTAGTGAGGCTGCTATAAATGTGGGTTTGGCCATTGTGGAGAATTATCTGATCATTGTGTTTCGTGCCTGCTTTGCTGACTTTGACCTTTGTGTGCTGATTTTTCCCAGCTTTGAAACTAAACCAGAGCAAAGTGTGTTTCACTTTGTGAAAGAAGGACTGTGAATTGCCTCACAGCTGCAAGCTAAGTATCACAGAACTGATAAGGGACTTGTACAAATTACCAGTTTGTTTGGAGACGAGTGCTCTTTCCTATACAAAAAGAGTGCTTCGTTTATTTGCATTTTCGGTATAAAGAACATTGTTTTGAATTTTCAAACGTGTGTGTGTGTCTGAAATTGTATCTGTGCATTTTCGGGAGGATTCTACCAGAGAGCTCGACAGAACAGGAAGTACACCTTTTCCATGGCAGAGCCCTACCCTTTTAGCTCTCCATAAAACCCTAAAGCAGTGGTGGCAAACCATTTTTCCCCTCAGGTGCCAAAAGCTCGTATGCACACACTAACGCACCTGCTTGAGTGCCCACACCCATGATTCAATGCCTGAGGAGGGAAAAATTGCCTCCCCTACCCCCTCCGGAAGCCCTCTGGAGGCCAGAAACAGCCTCTTTCCCAACTTTTGGTGGGGCCAGTAGGCCCGTTTTTCACCCTCCCTAGGCTTCAGAGGCATCCCTCCCTCATCTCCCCAGAGGCCCTCCAGAGGTCGAAAATACCCTCCCAGAGCCTCCATGCGAGCCGAAAATCAGCTGGCTGGTGCTCACATGCATGCTGGATACGGTAATGGCTCACATGCCAGCAGATATGGCTCCGCGTGCCCCCTGTGGCATCCATGCCATAGGTTCGCCATCACTGCCCTAAAGACTTGACTTTGGAAGCCCTTTGTAAAGCTGTTCCCTGTGAGAATAGGTTGATAGGCAATCTGTTGCATGCAAGCCATTGTATGACACATACAAGACTGGATATAACTTGCATTAGTATGTTAATTGTTCTTTCATTGCTGATAAAACTGTGGAAGTTTCTCATTTTTCTACAAATTTAATACCAGCCTCCGTAGCCAAGACATTCTGTCCTGTGTCTTGCATATCTAGATAAAATGGAAGGAAACTAACCATAAATTCAGGCTGACAGAAATGAGAATGCTGTGGTGAGTTACGGTTTTCCGCCACAGCAGTATCCGTGTGCTGTATAATCAATGTAAAATGGTTATGAAAAGAAAATGGACCATTAAGAACTCTTACTATCATCATATTGTTCCTTCTAGCTCTTTTTTCTTCCCTCCTTAGGCAAGAATTATTGCCTGTTTTTGTTTTTATTTAAAGTTTCCCCAGGACGGCTTAAAAATACAATCGATTAGCAGCAGTGCTATAAAATAACACTGACCAACCCCTTCCATTTTTATTTAAGACTCTTTCCTACTTCAATTTGAAGCTGCTTGATTCTCATGCCTGAAATGGCCACAGTAAAGGTCCAATGTTCTGTATAAACCAGAACATTGCAACTCTAAGATATGTGGACTTCAATTCCCAGAATTCCTGGCTGGTAGAATTCTGGGAGTTAAAATCCACATATCTTAAAGTTGTTAATGGTCTAGTACAGTGTTTCCCAACCTTGGCAACTTGAAGATATCTGGACTTCAACTCCCAGAATTCCCCAGCCAGCATTCGCTGGCTGGGGAATTCTGGGAGTTGAAGTCCAGATATCTTCAAGTTGCCAAGGTTGGGAAACACTGGTCTAGTAGACCATACTTATTACAGACCTTAACTGGTGGATTCCCCATGCTGCTTTCCTTCTCACCTGTGACAGCAAAGCAAGTCCCAATTGCTTCCTGTTTGATGGACTTTGAAAATGGTTTCCATCAAGGACCCTGATGGATTATCCTCCTTTCTCAATTCCCTTTGATTCTGATGTTTTCTTATTCATTGGTGGATTGATAAGATTGGAAGAAAGCTCCCCCATTTTACCATTTTTCTTATCATTTGAGTAAAAGGGGATTTTTTTTAAAAAAAATAGTAATTAAGGAAAATTCCAAAAGGCCTGCATTTTACCAGTCCTGTTAAGGCTTTGGAGTATGGCACTGATTGATCTTTCACTCCACCTTGGACTCCATATTATCACCCAGAACCACAGGGAATTGCATCTGGAAGCATCACCTTTAAGAGGTAAGACTTCAAATCAAAGTCTGCTGTCACTAACTCACTATTCAGAAAACTAGTTGCTTGGGGTACTACATTAAAGCAACAGGAAAATACATCCGTGGTAAATATAGAGCATTTTTCAACAAATCCACAATGGGCACTATTGAACTTACATACGATCTCAGCAGAAATGCATTGGGAGATTAAGCAAATTGCCAAATTTAATTACCTGAAATTCATGCAATGTAGCTCTCATATCCAATATGCATTCAATAAGAATGTAATGATGCATTACTAATTAGAGATTCTTTCAATTTTCAACAATGGAAGTTTAGATAACTTTCCTTGTGTTGGACACCTAATAAGTGGAAAGAAAAATTCTATGCTTTATAGAAAGGTACTAAAGATTCTTAAATTGTGATCTTTCAAACATAATTAGAATAGGGGAAAATGACTCCTATAGAACTAACTACATAAAAATAATATTTCATTAAATCTGAAGCAAAAAAAAAAACAACCAAGGGAGGCAGACGGGTGATCAGTTAAAAACCTGAAAAAAATATTAAAGGAAGACAAGGAAATAGCTGAAATATCTGGAAAAATGTTAATTCTTATTGAGGAAGAATTTGTGTAAATATGTAAGAAGTATAAACATATGCATCGTCTTCAGACAATATCTGAAGACCAATGCTGCATATTTTTCCTAAATTAAGTTCTAGTTAATCCAGTGGTACTTTTTCACATGGAATCAACTTAGTTCAATGTTGAACTGGGTCATGGGTAATGGTTGGTTGAACTAGTGTATGAAAAAAATAAGAAAACTCTATAAGTTGACCCAGCCAATGTATCATAATTTTTGTTTGGAGCTAAGGTAGCTTGCTGCTGTCATGAAGTCTAAATGTATGGCTACATGTATGTGCGTGTGTATTAATTAAACCATTATATGTGAAGCAAACAAATGGATCCACCCTAGATTTTCCCAAGGCCCTCAGCCATCCTAAAGGTATGCAAAGACATAGTAGAAATGGGGGAATAAGATGATTTTGGTGTCTTTTTCTTGCTCAGGCTCACTATGGTTGACTAATAATTACAAAATGAGAAACAGAAAAGGAAGTTTGAGCTTCCAATCTCCTTTATGGCAGGAAATGTAATCACCTTTAACATAATCCCCCATAGAGAAATCTTCAGTTGGTCAAGGATGGACATCAATTGTCATGGAAATCTGGTGAGGTTCTATATGACAGCAGCTGGAGGTCTTTGAAAGATTGCAACTGAGGGTATCATCATTTAGATCAGTGTTTCCCAACCTTTTTTGAGCCACGGCACATTATTCATATTTTCAAAATCCTGGGGAACACTGAACGGGGGGGAGGGGGCGGGGGGGCGGGGGGGGGGGGCTGAAGAAAAGTTTGGACAAAAAAAATATCTCTTCCTCCATTTCACTCTATTTCTCCCTCTTTCTCTCTCTTCCTTCCTTCCCTTCTTTCTCTCTCTCCATCCCTCTTTCTTTCTTTCTTCCTCTCTTTTTTGCTCTCTTTCTCTCTCCCTCCTTCCCTCCCTCTATGTCTTTCTCTCTCCCTTGCTCTCTCTCTGCCTCTCTTGCTATCTCTCTTTCATTCTCTCTCTTTCGCTCTCTTTCTGTGTCTCTTGCTATGTCTCTTTCTCTCTGTCTCTCTTTCTCTCTCTCTCTCTCTGTCTCTCTTGCTATCTCTTTGTCTCTCTGTCTCTCTTGCTATCTCTTTGTCTCTCTGTCTCTCTTGCTATCTCTCTCTCTCTCTCTTGCTATCTCTTTCTTTCTTTTTTTCTCTCTCTCTTGCTATGTCTCTCTTTCTCTCTCTGTCTCCCTCCCTCTTTCCTTTCTATCTGTCCCTCCCTCTTTCCTTTCTATCTCTCCCTCCCTCTTTCCTCTCTCCCTCCCTCTTTCCTTTCTATCTCTTTCCTTTCTATCTCTCCCTCCCTCTTTCCTTTCTATCTCTCCCTCCCTCTTTCCTTTCTATCTTTCTCTCTGTCCCTCAGCGGTGGCAAAGAAGAAGGAAGACAGGCTGCAGAGGGCACCGAGGACAAGAGCGCTCGCTCGCTCCCTCGCCCTCTGACTTCCCTCCCTCGCTGCTGAAGGGACGAGCGCGGGCACGCTGCAAGAAGGGTTTTTTTGCTTTTCCCCCCCTTCCCCCGCCTCACGGGAGAGAGTGAGAGAGAGAAAGAGCAGCGCCCTGTCGGTTCCGAGCGCAGCCAGGGAAAGCGGCCTCGAGCCGAGTGCGAACTGTGGGATGCGGCAAAGGACTCCTTGTCAACCAAAAAAGGGTGGGGGTGGCAAAGGCAAAGCCTGGGAGGCGGGGAAGGGAAGAGCGGGAGACTCCCAGACAGAACAGCTGAGGGGAAGGAAAGACGGAAGGAGGGAGGGATTGAGAAATGAAGCCAGGGAGGGCTGAGAGAAAAGGGGAGCGGCACGCGTGAGAGATGGGCGGGGCGTGCATTCCCGAAACGGATGGAGAAAGTCCTCTCTCGCAGCGAAAGCGCTCCCAGCCAGGGGGCTGCGAGAGAGGGCTGGGAGCGCTTTCGTCCCGAGGAGCTGAAGCTGCAGCCGCAGCCACCGCGAGAGAAGTCGCGCCCCAAGGCAGGGGGGCGGCGGTGGAGGAGAGGGAGCAGATCAGGCGGGGAGCTTGGCGGCACACCTGCCTGTGTCTCGCGGCACACTAGTGTGCCGTGGCACACCCGTTGGGAAACGCTGATTTAGATGACCTCTACTAAAGAATTAAAACGATCCCTCCCCAGTAGAAAGCGATGAAAAAATGCTGAAGAAAGAGAGTTAGATATTTAAGGCATTTTGGGAATTAGCTAATGAGACACCGATGAAAGGAAAAGTGAGCATCCATTTAAGAATGTTTAACCAAATAAATTCAATTCCGTTGAAGTATATTTAATCAAATATACTTGTCATGAAAATTCAGGAATTGCTGTCAAGTACGATTACCATTTCTAGACAATTCAATTAGTTAATATTATATTAAGTTACGTTAATGAGACACAGTGGCGCAGTGGTTAGAGTGCAGTACTGCAGGCTACTTCTGCTGATCACCAGCTGTCAACAGTTTGGCAGATTGAATTTCAACAGGCTCAAGATTGATTCAGCCTACCATCTTTCTGAGGTCAGTAAAATGAGGAAGTAAGCTGCTTAGAGAGGGCTGTAAAGCACTATGAAGTGGTATATAAATTTAAGTGCTATTGCTATAGTGTTATTATTATTGTTGATAAGATGTGTCTAGGTTTGTTCTATTAAAAATCTTTTTGTAGGCTTTGCTGTCCTGTTTATTGACATTTAAGCACTTCCTTCTGTATTAGGACTATCAGATTCTTTTTTAAAGACTAAAAGGGAAACAGAACTTTCTGTTCTATCCAGAGTAGAAGAGTTGCTGCTGGCTGCTTATCTGAAAAAAGCATCATTGCTAAGCCTGGGACCAGTGAAGGGCTACCAAAATTTTTACTACCACACTGTGGGTGTGACTTATGCATTTTCTTTCAACATCTTTCAGTGCAAATTGGGTGCTCTGGGGTGGAGCGCCATTTTCGCCAACCCACTGCGTTCCTCCCCGTCTGGGCAGTAGCCCACCCCTGCCTGGGACACATTTATGGGATATGGCTGGAAAAAGTGATACGAATATAGATTTATTTATTTATTTATTTATTTATTTATTTATTCATTCATTCATTCATTCATTCATTCATTCATGTATTTATTTATTTATTTATTTATTTATTTTGTCCAATACACAATGAGGGTTTTAGTGGGTATATATCTATATAAACATAGTAAAATACACGATGAAGGTTATAGAGGAGATACTCATAGTAAAATATATCTAAGAAATAATAGAAAAGAAGATATAGTAATAGAACATACCAATGAAAGAATAGAAGAAGAGATATAGGAATAGAAGAAAGGTATAGGAGATATAGGAGAGCAACAGGACAGGGGACGGAAGGCACTCTAGTGCACTTGTACTCGCCCCTTACTGACCTCTTAGGAATCTGGATAGGTCAACCATAGATAATCTAAGGGTAAAGTGTTGGGGGTTTGGGGATGACATTATGGAGTCTGGTAATGAGTTCCACACTTCGACAACTCAGTTACTGAAATCATATTTTTTTACAGTCAAGTTTGGAGCGGTTAATATTAAGTTTAAATCTGTTGTGTGCTCTTGTGTTGTTGTGGTTGAAGCTGAAGTAGTCGCCGACAAGCAGGACATTGCAGCATATGATCTTGTGGGCAATACTTAGATCTTGTTTAAGGTGTCTTAGTTCTAAACTTTCTAGGTCCAGGATTGAAAGTCTAGTCTCGTAGGGTGTTCTATTTCGAGTGGAGGAGTGAAGACCAGACCAGACCAGAAAAGAACAGAACAAAACAGAACAGAACAGAATTCTTTATTGGCCAAGTGTGACTGGACACACAAGGAATTTGTCATTGGTGCATATGTTCTCAGTGTACATAAAATAAAAGATACATTTGTCAAGAATCATTAAGTACAACACTTCATGATTGTCACAGTGTATAAATAAGCAATCAGGAAACAACTGTAATGTCAACAGAAGAGAATATTTGTAGCCTACATTTGAACTGTGGGGTTCTTATTGGGTCTTTGAGTAGTGTATGGCCATGGTATGAAGTGCAGTTGTAAGCGAACAAATTTATCTGTATACAGTAGATACCCCAGAGCTCCCAAAGAATTCAAATAAAAATGTTTCGAGGGGCAATTAAAAAATGCAATTTATTGCCGAATTTGAGGCCCTTATTCCATTTTTTAAAAAGGTTTATTTAGTTTTTCAAATACAATAGAAAGGAAAGAAATCTCATTATATATATATATGCAGATCATTGCCCATGTCTATTTTAGTATACATATGTTCAATTTCTAAATGATTAGATTCATCATTAAAAAGATGAATAGAAAAATAGATAACTACTATCTTACTAAACGTAAATATTATTTTGTTGTTATCTGAGTTTGTATAGGTCTTTTAACATTTCTTTGGGTTATTCCATTCTGCAACCAGTCATACCATTTATTCCATGGTTTGCATTCGTGCCCCTAATGTCCATCTACGCACACCTGTATATTTTCTCTATTACAGTACAGTATTTGCTTTTCTGATGGAGTGTCTTGATTTTTCCAATTTTGGACATATGTTAATCTCATTGCAGTGATTATATGGGTCATCAAATGAAGTGTTGGGTTTGGGTATTTTTTATCCCATATTCCTAATAGGCAAGATTTCGGGGAGAATTCAGTTTCTGTTTGTGTTATTTCTAACAACCATTTGTGTATTGTTTTCCATAAATTTTTACTTTGGGGCAGGACCACCACATATGGTAAAACATACCAATTTCTTTTTTACATTTCCAGCAAATTGCATTAGCTTTTGGGTGGATTTTAGCGATTCTGGAGGGGGAGAGATACCATCTGTAAAATAGTTTATAATAATTTTCTTTGTAAACAATGGATAGTGTGATTTTGGTGATTGTTGTCCTTTGATTGTTGTTATTCAAATTTTTTTTTTTAAAAAGGGAAATCACAGTCCCTTGTAAGTTAATTATTTTGTAATAACCTCTCTTGGGTAAGCTGAGAGAAAGTATGATTGATGGCAGTATTATTGGGTATACGGTCTATAGCTGTCTGTCTGCAGTCCAGGAGTTTCATATGGTCTGCTGGGATGTCCATCTCCCTTCAGAGTCTTTAGCCTATTAGTCATAAATAATCTGTACACTGCAGTTCCCCTTGGTCTTGGCCAACTGTCTCCTTTATAGATATGTGTGTGTTTTTCTGGGAAAGCACATTAATGCCTTTGCTCAGATAATCCTTAATCTATTTTAAGACCTGGGAATTAAATGAGGTATGAAGGGATTACAATAAGCTGCCTAGAATCATGACTGAGTGGCTGGGCCTGTACATTTAATTAATAAATAAATAAGCAAGACTATGTATGCTTATCTGCATGCATACTTAGGTTAAAATTTAATAATTTTAAAATATTAAATATGATTTATTTACATATTCCTAATGGGTTTTAAGTAAAAATTACATAAGTGGCATTCCAACATCAGAAATAAGGGTAGAACATATTGTAGATGTGGACCTTTTCAGTTTAATGTTTAGTACTTTAAAATTTATGATTGCTAATATGTCAGGAAAAACCAATAGTTACATTCCAAAAGAGTACGTGGATTTAATTTAATGCAGTTTCCTTCATTCTTTTAAAATAGTTGGGATTTTTTGTTCCCTAGGAACAAATACCGCCATTTAAAATAAGATAAGAAATTGGTTTTGTAATGCCCTATAGGCATACTTCATTCAAAAAGTTTTATAGCCACCTTATAGAATATATTAATCAGGTACTGAATAAATTAAGTGGAAGCAATTAAATTCATATTGAAAGTACTATCTCCCATATTAATTGACCAAAAATTGTATTTTTACAGAAATAATTATGCATAGAAACATAGAAACATAGAAGACTGATGGCAGAAAAAGACCTCATGATCCACCTACTCTGCCCTTATACTATTTTCTGTATTTTATCTTAGGATGGATATATGTTTATCCCAGGCATGTTTAAATTCAGTTACTGTGGATTTACCAACCACGTCGGCTGGAAGTTTGTTCCAAGGATCTACTACTCTTTCAGTAAAATAATATTTTCTCATGTTGCTTTTGATCTTTCCCCCAACTAACTTCAGATTGTGTTCTTGTGTTCACTTTCCTATTAAAAACACTTCCCTCCTGGACCTTATTTAACCCTTTGACATATTTAAATGTTTCGATCATGTCCCCCCTTTTCCTTCTGTCCTCCAGACTATACAGATTGAGTTCATAAAGTCTTTCCTGATATGTTTTATGCTTAAGACCTTCCACCATTCTTGTAGCCCGTCTTTGGACCCGTTCAATTTTGTCAATATCTTTTTGTAGGTGAGGTCTCCAGAACTGAACACAGTATTCCAAATTTGGTCTCACCAGAGCTCTATATACTCTATATACCAAAATATAGGTATATATATATAAACTCTTTGCTAAGATATTTCAGGAGACTGAAAACTAACTTCTCATATGACCTAAAAACAGATAGACTTTTTAAAATGTTCCCAAGTATTTAGCAATGGAATCCTTTTCCATGGAGTGCCAGCTGGTTTCTAGCCATGTTCCACCCAGTTCTGTTAGTGTGTCACAGTATGGAGATCATGAGAGAAATTAGATTCACTCTAGAAGAATCCAAGGAAATTTATTCTGCAATTAGAGGAAATGAGACATTCATTCATTTTATTTTTATGGTCATTCATCTTACAAAGCAACTGGGTGGCTCATAGCAGCAACAAAACCACAAAGTCATAAAACTGAAACTAAACACCCAGTGCGTCATTTATCTTCACAGAAGGTCCCAACAACTATTCACAGGCCTCTATCACTCTACTCCAAGGGAAACCCCATGAAAAGCACATTGAAGTAATCTAAGTATGGAGTCAAGTGGGCATGAGTGATTTGATTCACAAAATACATCTGTGCAAATACCAGCGCCTAGGACTGTGTGATGTAGCGGCGAATTATGTTTGCCGATCCCAGTAAAGTGGCCTTTTGCAATTGACAGATGGAGATTTTTTTTCAATTCTGATGGTTTTCAAATGTCCACTGAGATCCTTTGGCACTGCGCCCAGCGTGCCAAGTACCACTGGGACCACTTTCACTGGCTTATGCCAGAGTCGTTGAAGCTCGATTTTTAGATCTTCGTATTTCACTAATTTCTCTAGCTGCTTCTCCTCAATTCTGCTGTCTCCTGGGATTGCGATGTCGATGATCCATACTTTCTTTTTCTCCACAATCAGGATGTCTGGTGTGTTATGCTTCAGAATTCGGTCAGTCTGAAGTCGGAAGTCCCACAGTAGTTTTGCTTGCTCATTTTCAACCACTTTTTCGGGCTTATGATCCCACCAGTTCTTTGCCACCGGTAAATGGTAGTTCCGGCACAAGTTCCAGTGGATCATCTGTGCCACAGCATCATGTCTATGCTTGTAGTCAGTCTGTGCAATATTATTATTATTATTATTATTATTATTATTATTATTATTATTATTATTATTATTGAAAGCTGCTGAGAGATCTAGTGTCTTGTCCAGATGAAGCATACCTACCAATAGTGAGTTCTAAAACCCATTATTATCAGTTCGTGCACATGCTTGCGTGTATTCATGACACCTCTGTGCATGTGCAGAAGCATCCCGGGCAGGTAGGCAGAGTATCTCGCCACCGCCTCTACCGGTTCACACAACCTGGCCGAACTAGGAGCAACCCACCACTGATACTGACCCACGCAGAGAAGAAGTTGCAAACTTGACTGATAGGTTTTATGGAGGAAATAGGAAGGAAATATGAGCACACACATGCACCCAAACACAGAGAGTAGTGAAACTAATCTCCAAACGCTCAGCAAACTTGAGTTCCAATCCAAAACGTAGCCCAGGTGTGCCTGTTTTTTTATATATATTGGGATTGTTTTATGAAATTACTAATTTTAAATTGTAATTAGATTGGTGGGCATTGGATTTGTTATTATGTACTGGTTTTTTTATTATTGTTGTGAGCCGCCCCGAGTTTGCGGAGAGGGGCGGCATATAAATCCAATAAATCTAATCTAATCTAATCCAATGTCAAGCAGAGTCCAAGCAGGTTTCGAACATTGTAGAAGGGTCTTCACCCAGTTTGGGTCCAGAGCCAAAGTCTGAAATTGGGAGCCAAGGCAGATGGAGTCCAGGTAACTAAACAATTGTTGCCAACAGACAAGTTTGAGCTCACTGCTCTTCTTAAATATAAGAGCCCTAATATGGCTCATTTAGAAGGCTGTGGTTCCTTTCTTGCAAGGAGTCTCATAGAACAGAGTGCTCCTATCTATGTATTGAGCCCTTGCACTGGGAAGTAGGGCAGTTGCAAATTACCTGGGCTGTGTATTTGTGTGTGTGTGTTTGTGTGTGTATGGCTTGTTCAGCCTGCAGCTGCTCAGGCAACAGTTTATCTGGAACTAGCTGTTCATCATTGATCTGTTTACAGTATCTGAGCACACCACGACATCCAGGAGAGTCGAGATGATCGCTGCGCCCCATCCTGAGCCTCTCATAGCAATGCTATCTCAGTACTGCTCTCTGTCTGGAACTTAGAATGAAATGCCTCCCCTAGTTTGCATTTATTCTATTGTTGACAACAGCAGCCTTCATTATATTTTCACATACCATTTATTGCTAGTTAACACCTCTAGCTTTCATGTTATTGAAGAATTATCCTGAAATAACTCAGTATAAATGTTTGTTTAATAATAGATTCTTACAGGAAAAAGGGACAGATGAAAATCCAAAGACCAGATAAAGACTCGAAATTGCAAAATGAGCAGCATCCCAACATCTCTCCAACAGCTGTTCTGCCAATTCCTCTCTTGCACCATATATTGTACTGTCACGTGTATGTATGAATCTGTTTATATGCACCCCCACAAAGTGTGTGTGTGTGTGTGTGTGTGTAAAATACTGCTATGGGAAAATAGAGGATTTCACAAAAGGAAGACTAGTTGCACAAACTGACTTTGATTGCAAATATTCTATTTTTGCTGATAATGAAAAGGAAGGGAGATTACTATAGATCTATTTCGAGCTATTTGCTCTCATCATGCAATCATACCCTTACTGGTATTTGAACCTGGGCCTCTGCCTTGGCCTTAGCCTCTAGGCTACAGGCTCGGCTCCTTATCAGCTTGTACTAGGGAAGGGTTATATGTGATTTTGTTTTGTCGAGTCACCCTGGTATATGGGAGGAGCATACAGCTTCCTTTTTGCCTCTCGGCCCCACTAGGGGCCATATTCCAAGGCAGATAAACTTTTTATAGCCAACAACTACAATCTATAAGTGTAACATATTTTCGCTGATAATGAAAAGGAAGGGAGACTACTATAGATCTATTTCGAGCTTATTTGCTCTCATCAGGCAGCCATACCTTTACTGGGATATATACATATCCCCCAAATCCCTCAGAATGCTGGTCATATTATTACCCTCAGTCCTGCAGATTGATTTATTGGCAGAAATGTTGCAGGGGAAGGACACTTCAACTTAAAAAAAAAGAAGAAGCTAAAATTCTATTAAGGATGAAACACACACCTTTCCAACTCTGCCATATATTCATATAACATTTTAGCATAAACTCACTATTGTTACAGTAGCAGGCAATTTATTTGGACTATCTCTGCTTACAAAGAATAATATCAGGGCTAACTGCTGTCCATGTATTTCTAGTATCTAATTATGAAATGTTATTTAGGTTTTTGTGCAGCCTTATAACATAGAAGGTCCAATTCACACATGACTGCTTCAATTTCAATTCTAAACATATTTTTCTTGGTAAGCACCACTGAACACAGAAGTGATATGCTTCTGAATAAACATGATTATCTACCAATAATGGATAAAGCAGCCGGTATTTCTTACCTTCGTACATTCACATATTGATTTATGCCTAAGAGATTCAGAATAGAATTTATCTGCCATTCACTACTTCCCCTCCAATAAAGTTAATATCACATTTGAGTTCCCATGATTTTGTTAAAATCTCATCTTATAGCACTGCCAAGTAAATGTTATAACTTGGCAGTGCTTTTACTTAGAATATATTAAAAGGAAACCCTAGCAAGAGTAGGGATTTCTACCAGGCAATTTTTCTTGGAATAAAAATATCTTGTTATGATAGTTATTGATCTTGAAATCTGTCTCTAAATGGGGGAAAAAATCTATCATGTTCTGCAGTCTTTGACAATTGTTAGTGATAATAGTTAACACTATTTTTGAAATGTGCTATGATAACCACTGTGTTTCTTATGGATCATAAAAACAATCCGAGGTTTTACTTAGTTTAAAAATGGTTGTCCAATTTTGTTAATTAAAAGTAGCATTTTAAAGTCACAATTAAAACAATAAATAACAAAAAAAATAATGATTAGAGAGGCTAGTATTCGGTAATAACAAATGACAGTATTCAGTAATTTAATTTTTATTAAGCCTACAGTAAACCGGGGGGGGGGGGGGGAGAGATCAATATAACAGACTCAAGCTCAACCCGGATAAGACGGAGTGGCTGTGGGTTTTGCCTCCCAAGGACAATTCCATCGGTCCGTCCATTACCCTGGGGGGGGAATTATTGACCCCCTCAGAGAGGGTCCGCAACTTGGGCGTCCTCCTCGATCCACAGCTCACATTAGAAAACCATCTCTCTGCTGTGGCGAGGGGGGCGTTTGCCCAGGTTCGCCTGGTGCACCAGTTGCGGCCCTATCTGGACCGGGATTCATTGCTCACAGTCACTCACGCCCTCATCACCTTGAGATTGGACTACTGTAACGCTCTCTACATGGGGCTACCTTTGAAAAGTGTTCGGAAACTTCAGATCGTGCAGAATGCAGCTGCGAGAGCAGTCATGGGCTTACCTAGGTATGCCCATGTTTCACCATCACTCCGCAGTCTGCATTGGCTGCCGATCAATTTCCGGTCACAATTCAAAGTGTTGGTTATGACCTTTAAAGCCCTTCATAGCATCGGACCAGAATATCTCCGAGACCGCCTTCTGCCGCACGAATCCCAGCGACCACTTCAGTCTTCTATGTTTCTATGATTAGGTCCCACAGAGTGGGCCTTCTCCGGGTCCCGTCAACTAAACAATGTCAGTTGGCGGGCCCCAGGGGAAGAGCCTTCTCTGTGGCGGCCCCGGCCCTCTGGAACCAACTCCCCCCAGAGATTAGAACTGCCCCTACTCTCCCTGCCTTCCGTAAAGCTCTTAAAAACCACCTTTGTCGTCAGGCATGGGGGAACTGAAACACCTCCCCCGGCCACGTACAATTTATGTATGGTATGTTTGTGTGTGTGCTTGTTAATATAGTGGGGTTCTTTTTAAAACTATTTTAAATACTTAAATTTATTGAATTTATTTGGATTTGTACGATTGTTTATATTTTTTGTTGTGAGCCGCCCCGAATTCGCGGAGAGGGGCGGCATACAAATATAAATAATAAATAAATAAAATAAAATAACTGTTGACTGATCCCCCACATCCGAATTTTTCTGTACACATGAAGTGAGCAGTACCTAACATCCATCTATATGAAGAATGGCAGCAGTGTTTATGGAATCTCTAGGACCGCATGACACTTCCAGGAGGCATTTTTTAGGATTCAAATAGCTGTTAAAGTAGCATTTTTGTCCATGATGGTGATTTTATCAATGCTAATGATGTTCAAGTGGTGCTCAGGATTTTCTCCAGTTACAATGGTACCTCTACTTACAAACTTAATTTGTTCCGTGACCAGTAGAAAAGTTTGTAAGAAGAAACAATTTTTCCCATAGCAATCAATGTATGAGCAAATAATGTGTGCGATTGGGAAAACCACAGGGAGGGTGGAGGCCCTGTTTCCTCCCAGAAGATTCCTAGAGAGACCCCACAGAGGCTTCCCTCTGCTTTTCCGGCCCTGTTTCCTCCCAGGAGATTCCTACAGAGGTCTCACGGAGGCTTCTCCCTGCCTTTTCTGGTTACAGTTTCAGAGGCTCAGGTTTGTAAGTGGAAAATGGTTCTTGAGAAGAGGCAAACAAATCTTATCTAGAAAAAATCGTTATGTAGAGGCCTTCTTAGGTAGAGGTGCCACTATATTTCCTTTCTGTTCTATTGTTTTCAGATACTGCAGTGTAAGCTGACCTTTGTTGATATGTTTGAAACGTACAGGGGGAACACTCAATGGGGAGACTAAGTGTTATATGGAATTTATAGTTGTATGTAAGATTTTAAGATTTCACTGTAGAAAATATCAGTGTATCTATAGTATCATCCCCATTGTGTATCTATAGTATCATCCCCTAACCCCCAACATTTTACCCTTAGACTATCCACGGTTGACCTCTCCAGATTCCTAGGAGGTCAGTAAGGGGCTTATATAAGCGCACTAGAGTGCCTTCCGTCCCCTGTCCTATAGTCTCTCTTATATCTCGTATTTCTTCTCTACTATATCCTCTATAACCTTCATTGCGTATTATTGTGTATTGGACTAATTAACTAACTAGATAGATAGATAGATAGATAGATAGATAGATAGATAGATAGATAGATAGATAGATAGAAACATAGAAACATAGAAACATAGAAACATAGAAACATAGAAACATAGAAACATAGAAACATAGAAGACTGACGGCAGAAAAAGACCTCATGGTCCATCTAATATGCCCTTATACTATTCTCTGTATTTTATCTTAGGATGGATATATGTTTATCCCAGGCATGTTTAAATTCAGTTACTGTGGATTTACCAACCACGTCTGCTGGAAGTTTGTTCCAAGGATCTACTACTCTTTCAGTAAAATAATATTTTCTCATGTTGCCTTTGATCTTTCCCCCAACTAACTTCAGATTGTGTCCCCTTGTTCTTGTGTTCACTTTCCTATTAAAAACACTTCCCTCCTGAACCCTATTTAACCCTTTAACATATTTAAATGTTTCGATCATGTCCCCACTTTTCCTTCTGTCTTCCAGACTATACAGATTGAGTTCATTAAGTCTTTCCTGATAGAAAGCTAAAAGATAGATAGATAGATAGATAGATAGATAGATAGATAGATAGATAAATGAATATTTCTGTGGAGTTGTTTACACAGCTGCTTTTTTCTACTTTTCCCCATAAAACTGTATTCAACACAGCTTAAAGGAAAAATTATGTGCCCCTCAAACTCTTCTTGAGTTTAATGAAATGTAATATCATTAATTCCAATGGGATGGGGATCTGCCACTATTTCAAGAAAATATGCCATGTGCTTGGGAAATATAGGCTGTAGCACAGAATTGCAATAAGGCCTTTCATGGAAATCTAAATTACACATTTTTATTGGGGTTGATTTGTATCAGCAAATTAATGCCTCGGTTGAAAATTTAAGTTGCTGCTCTGCAAATTAAAACCTACATTTGCCTTGATTTCAGGAATGGAAGTAACATTTGTGACTGAAGTTTTGTAATTAAAAGTAAAACAGGGGCCTGAGGATGATCGATGTGACCTGCAGAGCCAGCATACTGAGAAGCTTGAGTAATTTTTCTTTGGCAAGGGGGTCGGTGGCGGATTTATCATTAGGACAGCAAACATATTCACTTGGGTTGGGGGTGGAAGAAGCAATTAAATATAGACCTTGGTGACAGCACTTGTCACAAAGACGGCTATGAATATCCTTACAGGAATTTTAAATTAAAAACGGAGGTTTATTGTCCTTTTGAGTAAATTCATGTTCCTTTCATAAGCCCAGCAACAAGATTAGTGATAGATAAGTTCGGTAAAATTCAGCATGTGGAAGCATTTTGGGCCCGGAGAAGAAAAGCAGGACAGCACAGTTGTTAGTGGGGCCTACTATCTAACTCACAATAAAAGAAAATACAACTCTAAGTGTGGGGTAATAATTGACGTTCTAACATATTATAATAGCCTAGCTAGCTTCCATAGCAACCTCTGGCTGCAGAAGTAAGCATTTCCAACTCACGCCTTTCATATTCACTTAATTCGCAGTCAGCATGACCATTGGAAAGCATTAGAGTAGAAAGACTGGTTTTGTTCTGCTGGAATTGGCTCTCATAGGTAGCAAACATTCAGTGGCAGAGCTGAAAATGCTTGAATTTAGAAGCATTAGCCCAGGGTTCAATGGCCTAAAACTTTAAAATGACTGATTTATTAGGATCAATAATGAGTTGAAGGGTTGAGTCTCTCTCTGATGAACCCATTGCTTCTTGTTCTGCCCTCAGGTGCTCTGGAAAATAAATTGACTTCCTCTTCCCTGTAACAGTCCCTCAAATACTGAAAGACAACTATCATGTCACCCATAAGCCATCTCTTCATTAGAGTAAACATACCTAGTTTCCTTAACATGCCTACTTTCCTTCCTTATTAACTACTACTACTACTACTACTACTACTACTACTACTTTATTAGATTTGTATGCCGCCCCTCTCCGAAGACTCGAGGCGACTCACAACAATGATAAAAACAATATTATGCTGGCACAAATCTAATATTAAAAAAACTAAAAACCTTATCATAATTAAAAACCAAACAGCACATACATACCAAACATAAATTATAATAAGCCTGGGGGAAAGGTGTCTCAAATCCTCCATGCCTGGCGGTATAGGTGGGTCTTAAGTAGTTTACGGAAGACAAGGAGGGTGGGAGCAGTTCTAATCTCCGGGGGGGAGTTGATTCCAGAGGGCCGGTGCCGCCACAGAGAAGGCTCTTCCCCTGGGGCCCGCCAGACGACATTGTTTAGTCGACGGGACCTGGAGAAGGCCAACTCTGTGGGACCTTATCGGCCGCTGTGATTCGTGCGGTAGCAGGCAGTTCCAGAGGTACTCTGGTCCAATGCCATGTAGGGCTTTAAAGGTCATGACCAACACTTTGAATTGTGACCGGAAACTGATTGGCAGCCAATGCAGGCCACGGAGTGTTGTAGATACGTGGGCGAATCTGGGAAACCCCACGATGGCTCTCGTGGCCGCGTTCTGCACGATCTGGAGTTTCCGAACACTTTTCAAAGGTAGCCCCATGTAGAGAGCTATTACTAATACTAATACTAATACTAATACTAATACTAATACTAATACTAATACTAATACTAATACTAATACTAATACTAATACTAATACTAATACTAATACTAATACTAATACTAATACTAATACTAACCATTTATCATACAGTTTAGCATCGAAGCCAGACCAGTAGTGGGAATGTCCCCCCCAAATGCCAAACTGGGCGCAATGACTGGCTGGCCGCTCCTCCAAATTGACTCTCTTGGCTGAGCAGTAGGTGCCGCCATCTTGTTTTTTGTTTCTGCGCATGCGCAGAAGCCATGTTTTCAGCACTGTGCATGCATATGCCCATGCATGAAATGTGTATGTACACATAAGGCATGGGAAGAAGTGAACTGGTGGTGAAGTAATTTAGAACCCACCCCTGATCCAGGTCCATTATTTGTTTGTGGGGTTTTTTTGTTTGTCAAGTACGTATTTGTAGTATACATAGATATAACATTGTTTATATACATAAGATGGGTACTGATAAGAGGGAACATTAGGGCAGGGACGATAGGCATGCTGGTGCGCTTATGCACGTTCCTTACTGACCTCTTAGGAATTGGGTGATATCAACAGTGGGGAGTCTAAGGGTAAAGTTTTGGGGATTTGGTGACAAAACCACAGTCAGGTAGTGAGTTCCAGGCATTAACCACTCTGTTGCTAAAGTCATATTTTCTACAGTCAAGTTTGGAGTGGTTCACTTTGAGTTTGTATCTGTTGTGTGTTCGTGTATTGTTGTGGTTGAAGCTGAAAAAGTCATTGACAGGACGAACATTGTAGCAGATAAATCAGACAACAGTAACAAAGTTTCTCATCTTTGTTGCTCTTCTCTGATCTCTGTTTATGACCTCAGCATCTCTTTTTGTATTGTGGTGACCAGAACTGGATGCATATTCTAAGCCTCACTAGAGAAGTAGAGAGGAATACTATCATTTCTTGGAATCCTGATGTTATCCTTCTGTTGATGCAGGGTAGAATTGTATTGGGGTTTTTTGCAGGTACAGTACAATACTGGCTCATACTTAAGCAATGGTCCATAAGGACACCTAGATCCCCATGTTAATACCACTGTACAATGTCTTGGGAAGGCCACACTTGGAATATTGCATTGGTTGCCACGATATTAAAAAGATGTGTAGACCAGGGGAGGGTTCCAGTTGAATTTTGTTACCAGTGTACGTGCATGCAGGCGCACATGTCCCACCGTGCGATTTATAAATTAAATAATTTAATTTATAAATTTAATAAATTTTATCTTCCCACATGCTAAGGACCACATTACAAGCCAAAACACAGCTGAGGAGCTTCTCAGCTGTGCTTCAGATGAAAAATAAAGGTCGGCATTAAGATGAGGGTGCGTGGGAGGGCTTCTTCTGACACGGTGATGCTGGGTGAAAAAATTGCTGAAAATTGCAGCCACAGTGGGTTCTTTCCCATGCGGTGCTCTGGACTGCACTGGTAGGAACCCACCACTGGTGTAGACTCTAGAAAGAGTGCAGAGAAGAGCAACAAAGAGGATTAGGGGACTTGAGGCTAAAACACATGAAGAATGGTTGCAGGAACTGGGTATCCAATATCTCAGCCACAAAGAAGAGGGAGTTAGGCTATTCTCCAAAGCAGGGGTCCCCAACCGCCGGTCCGTGGACCAGTACCGGGCCGCAAGGCATGTTGCACCGGTCCGCGGAGTCAGCAGCTACTGTGGAGCCGGCGAGTGCCAAGCTGTTTCCTGTCTCTTTCCCCTCACGTTCACTTGGGACCGCCATTTGCCTCGGGCTGAGAAAACCTTTGCTTGCTTGCTTTCTTCCTTTCCCGTCTTTCTTCTCTCGTCGAAAGTGGTCTATTTCCTCCTTGCAAAGCCCTTGCAAAGCCCTCGCTCTGCCTGCAGCTCAAACGAAAAGGCTTTGGCATTGTGCAGCTCTTTTTTTGCTAGGCTCCCCCACCCTATTCCTGGGGTCCTGGGTGGGAGCGAAGCCAGGGGTGTGTGTGTGACCATGAAACCCCCACCACCAGCTCTGGTAATTTTCTTTTGGAAGGATTCCTTGCTGCAAGAAAATTACCAGACCTGGCAGTGGTGGGCGCTCCAAGCAGGCAGCGATCGCAAAGGAAGGTGACTGTGTCCGTGGAGGCACCTCCCCCTGCTCTGGGATTCCTTGCTGCAATCCCAGCTGGAACGGGGGGGATGTCCTCTGGAACTGCTGAAAGGCAAATGGCGGTCCCGAGTGAACAGGAGGGGAAAGAGACAGGAAACCGCCCCCTCCTACCCTTCCTCCCTCTGTCACCTCAACTCCCCCGCAAAATTAAAAAGGAGGCGGGAGAGACAATGGAACGATAAGCTAAACCCCCTTTCCGCCCCCACCGGGCCATAGAAAAATTGTCTTGCTGAAACTGGTCCCTGGTGGAAAAAAGGTTGGGGACCACTGCTCCAAAGCACCTGAAGATAGGACAAGAAGCAATGGGTGGGAACTATTCAAGGAGATTAAGCAACCCAGAACTAAGGAGAAATTTCCTGATAGTTAGAACAATTAATCAGTGGAACAACTTGTCTCCAGAAGTTGTGAATGCTCCAACACTGGACGTTTTTAACAAGACGTTGGTAACCATTTGTCTGAAGTAGTGTAGGGTTTCCTGCCTAAGCAGGGGGTTGGACTAGAAGACCTTTAAGGTCCTTTCCAACTCTGTTATTCTATTATTTATCTGTTGAGTTAACATGCTCCTTTGTTGAGCTACATACTGCCTATTTTGTAGCTGTCTATTTGGACTTTTCTCTCTCTCTAAGTGCAGGACTTTGCTTTTCTCACCACTGAACTGCATCTTGTTGGATACGGTCCAATGCCCAAGTCTGTCAAGATCTTTCTGACAGAAGGATCTTATAGGAAAGAAAATCTGAATTTGGACTTCTACATGAAATAATGGAGAAAGTGTACTATGCGAAGGGAAAGCTGAGACAATGATTATTTCTGCATGTGCATTAGCATGATCTCCTTTGTTCATGTATTGTACTACTGTATATCTCATGAATTTATGAATAAAATAGAAATAGGGATTGTGGGAATAAAGCAAAGTACAGTGATCCCTCGAGTTTCGCGATCTCGATCTTCGCGAAACGCTATATCGTGATTTTTTAAAAAATATTAATTAAAATAAAAACCACTTCCGCGTTTGGCTTCGGGAGTCAGCTGGGAAGCGGCGCGGCTGTTTTAAAAGGTCGCAGCCGGCCTGGGGGGCTTCCCAGCACCCCCCCGAACCCCGAACCTGGGTCTTCCCGGCCGCCCACGCAAAGGGGAAACCCCGGCTCCTCGCTGATGCCCGCCGCTCGCCCGCCCGCCAGCAAGAGGGGGAAGACCCAGGGAAGGTTCCTTCGGCCGCCCAGCAGCTGATCTGCTCGGTAGCGCAGCAGCAGCGAGGAGCCGAATCGGGGTTTCCCCTTTGCGTGGGCGGCGGGGAACGCAAACTCCACCATCTACGCATGCGCGGCCATAGAAAAAAAGGGCGCGCATGCGCAGATGGTGTTTTTACTTCCGCAACCCTACATCGCGAAAAATCGATTATCGCGAGGGGTCTTGGAACGGAACCCTCGCGATAATAGAGGGATCACTGTAATGCCATTTTTTCCCCAGGTAGAAGTGACTGTTGTTTATGGTTGGGAAATTTTATTCAGATTTAAGAGATACCAACTTTTCTCAACTGACCTATTAAATTGAATTTTTCCTATATTAAATATGCATTCAGAGGAAATAGAAATCTGTTTTGACTTCTCTTCTGCTTCTTTTTAAAATATATAAAGCTTTACTTTAGGATAGACAACTTCACTGTTATTCTTTTGAATAAGAACAATTATATTTCAGGCTATCAGTGATGGAATTAACTTTTTTTAAAAAAAATAAGCAACCTAATCAGAAATAAACTTTTTTGATTATTCTGGTAACTACAAGTCATAACTAAAAGAAATTATTTTAGAGAGTGGACACTAGAGATTGTAAGCAGAAGAAAAGATATACAAATTTGATGTTAGTTAATACAGTAATTTCCAGAAGATGGCAAAATGTTATAATGTCACAAATATTAAAAGAGATATTTGAAGAATGAAGTTAGTAAGTTAGTAACTATAATACCAACGCTGTCAGCAATGTCTGCTTGTATGGAGAGATTACGTACCAAAGATGTCAATGAAGGAATGGCAGAGGAAGAACAAATTTTACCTTATAAAAGAAAATATAGAATGGAGAACTACAAATGACAGGCCAAAGGTATGATTTGGAAAATGATGCTTCACTGGGTATTCAAAAGAAACTGGTTGAAGTTTTAAAAATGAAAAAGGAACTTTAATGGTAAAACAGAAGAATCACCTTGAAAATGTTTTCTTACTGAATTTAAAGAGGCTTGTTAAAGCCTTGAAGAAATCTGTGAGATGGGATAAAGAGGAATTGGGGAGAAATTAAATCCCATAGCAATGTTGGATTGAATTAAAGATTCTTATAAGTAAAAGAAAGGAAGGAATATAATTTTGGTTTATTTGATCAAGGTAAGTGAAGTAGACCCAGAGACAGGGTTTGGAGCAATCGGTACTTTTATTCAGCTCAGAGAACAAGTGACAGCTCAGCAAGGTAAAGTGACAACTCAGCGAGTACCGACTGACTCTGGCTGGAGAAACCGCTCCTTTTATATATTTGCGGTTCCCGCCAAAGCCAGAGCCGGCCGCGTCTGAGCCAATCAGGAGCGACTTCCTGCTTGGGCTCAGACAGCGCTGAAAGAGGAACAAACTATTTACAGAGTTACAAGGTAGCCATTACAGGATACAACAGTAAGACATTTGATAAGATATTTGGTTGCAATGTTCTAGCAACCCTTTATGGACATTTTGCTGGCACCAAGATTCAAAAATTGATGTTTTATGAATTTGTTTATAGATAAGGGATGAGATCGGGGTGGGTTCCACTTATCTTTCGCTACTCACCTCTGCTGCTACTGTTTTGTCTGAATCAGTGCAAACTCACATGCTGCAACGTCCTTCCGGTCAATGACTACTTCAGCTTCAACAGCAACAACACAAGAGCATGCAACAGATTCAAACTTAACATCAACCGCTCCAAACTTGACTGTAAAAAATATGACTTTAACAATCGAGTTGTCGAAGCGTGGAACTCATTGCCAGACTCAGTGGTGTCAGCCCCCAGCCCCAAACATTTCTCCCTAAGACTTTCCACGATTGACCTCTCCAAGTTCCTAAGAGGCCAGGAAAGGGCGTACATAAGTGCACTGATGTGCCTATCGTCCCCTGTCCAATCTTCTTTCCTTATCTCATACATCATACATTTTCTCTCCTTTCCTCCAACCTCTCTTCTTTCTTACTTTCTATCATTATATATATTACTTAATGTCTATTCTTCTTCATATGTATTGTATATTGGACAAAGAATAAATAAATAAAATAAATAAATAAATAATAAACCCACAACTGGACCATAACACTGTCCAAGCTGTTATTATTTGTGATAGTATAATAGTGTAAGGAATTTCACTGAAGCAATGCTAAGCAAACTGCATTCACATTCCTTTTGGATTTCATACATAGATGTAAAAATAGAAATAAGTTTGTATTTGTTCAAAGCATGTCATAGAACTAAGCATTTGTGTCTTTTTCAATGATTGCTTATTTTCTTCTAAAGATTTCATTATACAGATAGTTGTCCCAAGGATGCTTTTTCCAAAAGGCAACTAAACTTCCTTAGTTTTTTTCTTTGAAAGCATCTTTGTTATAATCCAAGAATTTTCAGTTCTAATGATCAGCTTCTCATGCATGGGAAATGAAGCATTTCCAAAGGGAAAAAAACCAAGAAAGTCACATTGGTTTTGTTTTTTTGGGGGGGAAAAAACAGCTTTGCCATAACAGTGTCACTTCTCTTGAATAGTAGGCAGAGTTCTGCTGGCTCTTAATGAATAGGCTCAACTCCAGAAGTTTCCAGTGTGGGAGTAAAAGAGTAAATGAAAGTATATAGTGACATTTTCCCTTCCTCACAGAATCTCAAGCAGACCTTGATTAATGCTATAATTTTGTCTGGGGTTCCTGACAAACTAGCTCATTTCATAATTCATCAAACAGTCCATCCTTGAACTAGTCAATTACAGTAAGTCTCTTTCATTCCAATCAATAACTGAAATCCTGTAATTACTCTGACACCAAACACCCTGTCATAGATGGTGGATCTCATGGGCAATTGTCACCTGCCTGAAAGAATCCTTGAAATTAGTTCTGAAAGAGAGGGGGGAGGGAGGGAGAGAAAGGAGGAGAGGGGGGAGAGAGGGAGGGGAGGAGGAAGGGAGAAAGGAAGGAAGGGAAAGGAAGGGAAGAAGGAAAGGAAGGAAGGAAGGGAGAAAGGAAGAAAGGAAGGGAAGAAGGAAAGGAAGGAAGGAAGGGAGAAAGGAAGAAAGGAAGGGAAAGGAAGGGAAGAAGGAAAGGAAGGAAGGGAAGAAGGAAAGGAAGGAAGGGAAGAAGGAAAGGAAGGAAGGAAGGAAGGGAGAAAGGAAGGGAAAGGAAGGGAAGAAGGAAAGGAAGGAAGGAAGGAAGGGAGAAAGGAAGAAAGGAAGGGAAAGGAAGGGAAGAAGGAAGGAAGGAAGAAAGGAAGGGACAGGAAGGGAAGAAGGAAAGGAAGGAAGGAAGGAAGGAAGGGAGAAAAGAAGAAAGGAAGGGAAAGGAAGGGAAGAAGGAAAGGAAGGAAGGAAGGAAGAAAGGAAGGGAAAGGAAGGGAAGAAGGAAAGGAAGGAAGGAAGGGAGAAAAGAAGAAAGGAAGGGAAAGGAAGGGAAGAAGGAAAGGAAGGAAGGAAAGGAAGGAAGGAAGGAAGGAAACCAAATCAGGACTAGTCAGAATCAGAAGTACAGTTACTCACATTGTAGCTCTTAGCTCACCCAAAATCCTACATGGATTCAATTGGGTTGTCCTTTGGCCTTCATATCATTTTGACAGTAAATTTGCCTGGAATCCCATTGTATTAATCTGACATGAAAATTTCAATCAGCATCATATGGCTATAGTGATGGGAGCTATAACAACTCATATCATTTGCTGCTAGATCTGTAGAAAGACCATTTTTTCTTGTAGTGGCTTTTCATGATCTAGACCAGTGTTTTTCAACCAGTGTGCCGTGGCACACTAGTGTGCCGCGAGACATGCTCAGGTGTGCCGCGAAGAAGGAAGCTCAGGTTCCGGTCTCGCAACTTTTTGCTGAGAGAGTGAGAGTGAGAAAGAGAGAGAGAAAGAGTGAGAGAGAGAGAGAAAGCAAGAGAGAAAGAAAAGAGAGAAAGAGAGAGAAAGCAAGAGTGTGAGAGAAAGAAGGCAAGAGGAGAGAGAGAGAAAAAGAAAGCAAGAGAGAGAGAAAAGGAGAGGAAGGGAGAGAGAGAGAGAGAGAAAAATGAGCAAAAGGGAGGAAAAAAGAGAAATGAGAAAAAAATGATTGAGACAGAGAATGAGAGGAAAGAGAGAGAAACAAAAGAGAGAGAGAAGTGACTCTTGATTTAAAGCATATGATAAAAAGCACCCAAAGAATAAGAGAGAAAAAAACCCAGCCATCACCTGTTTTGGGAAATGGTTCAAGAGTGTGTATACACACACACACACACACACACACAAGGGTGGGGAGGAGACAGGGATGGAAAAAGAGAGGAGAGTGTCTTAGGGTGTCATTTGGTGTCATTTTGGTTGGTGGTGTGCCCCAGGATTTTGTAAATGTAAAAAATGTGCCGCGGCTCAAAAAAGGTTGAAAATCACTGATCTAGACTACCTGGTCCAGCAGGATGACCACATGGTTCTTCAAGCTAGACAACTTTAAGATAGACAACTTTTTGTTGTTGACATAACTGCCATGTTTGTCTGAAAAAGGATATTGATGTAACGCCCATAGCTTTTTATTAACCATTGTGTTTTTAGACCTGTTAGGGTTTCCCTCCTCCCTGAAAAATGATTATATAAATGCCGTTATATTCATCTTCAATTTCTTTCCATGGTATATCTATATCTGAATATCACGTTACAAGAGTCAGCCTATCTATGGTTTGTGTGGCTTTGTGCCACAATAAATAATGGCTCTATGAACAACGATCATTTTTTCACAATTATGCCACAGATGAATAGCCTTGCTGATTTAACAGCTGATACATTTATTCTAGAATTAAGAATTTCATCACTAATTTTAAATGTGGTTTTGGACCTATGAGAAATTAATAACATCTGAAAAATGTCCCCAAGTCAAAAATCTTCGCTAATTTTTTTGTCTTTGTAATTAAGAGTGGAGTTTTTTTAATTTCAGCAGTCAAATAATATTCCTATTCCTTGAATTGTGAAACAATGTTAAGTATTGGGAAAATAAAGTATGATTTCTATATTCAGCCGAAAGGATTGTTTAAATGCCAATATTAGCCACAAAAATAATATATGAAACTATTCTCGTTAATAGATTAAATTACCACTTGAAAAGCAGATATAGATCTTTTGGCTCTAATCATTTCTACTTTTGACTTAGATCACTTATTCTTTTCCTAATTCATTTTCAAAGCCATCTAATTTGGCGTCCATCAACATGTTTTGTAGAAGGAATTAATCCAAGTTAGCAGTGCTCTTTTCAAATAATTATTTTTTGTGATGGTACTAAAACTATGGAAGATGGAACTTTTCATGGAACCTATGTTAGGCATTAATAGCTTATTTCTTTTTTGAATGATATCATTAACAGGTTGTTCCCACCAAGTTACAGTATCATTGTAACTCAAATGTCTGGTTTTCTTAGTTCTGAAAATTATACTGTGTATTAAAAATGGTATCTATATTTTCATGATATATTCAGTTTTAATTCACATGTTGAGCATTTTCCTTCCTTCCTTCCTTCCTTCCTTCCTTCCTCCCTCCCTCCCTCCCTCCCTCCCTCCCTGGTTGGCTGGGGAATTCTGGGAGTGGAAGTCCACACATCTTCCAGCAGCCAAGGTTGAGAAACACTGGTCTAGAGGAATGTAGTGCTAGGAACAGCTAAAATACTGCACAGACCCCTCAAATTCCCAGCCTTGGGTAGAGGACCCGAGATTGAGGAAGACATATACTAGTTATAGGAGTGAGAAGGAATTTATAGATATAAATTACAGTGTTTGGGATTGATGTATAAATAATGCTCTACTGTAACTTTCAATCTGAATAATATCACATTCTGAAATTCTGAATGAATACATGCTCTTTTTTTGTCCTTCACACCTACAAAGTTACCGTATGTTTCAAGGCTGGATAAATCAGTATATAATAATTGTCCATTTTGATAACAGTTATTTTTTACTGTACAAAATTTATCACTCAATAAATGGAAACACAAATGTTTGAGCTCTTTATTAATCTTGAAATGCATCTTACTTTACACCAAGGAAAGCTTTTAAACCCTGAGGGAATCTTTTTACATATTTGTAAAGGTATGTATGATTTTCTTTCATTTTATAGCGAAACATTAATCTATATCAGCTTCATATCAATACAACGTGCATTCAAGCATTAAGTCTTTTTTGTCAAATATTATGATTTAAAAATGCAGTAAAATTGCAATTGTCACATGTATTGTTCTCTATTGCAGAAAGATCTTTAGCAGATTCATCTACTTTGAAAGTGATAGATTGACTATCACTTTGCTTCTTGATTCCATTGCTCTGAAAACATAATTTGGGTCAAAATATTAGCCCAAATAATTGCTTTAGCATAATTCCCAATCTGCATAGTTTTTGCCATATACAATATCTACTACTGTTGACATGAAGGGATGTTTTGTAACTACTAAGAGTTTAGGGTTTTTTTTTAATATAAAAGCTTCTTAGAAACATAGAAACATAGAAGTCTGATGGCAGAAAAAGACCTCATGGTCCATCTAGTCTGCCCTTATACTATTTTCTGTATTTTATCTTAGGATGGATATATGTTTATCCCAGGCATGTTTAAATTCAGTTACTGTGGATTTATCTACCACGTCTGCTGGAAGTTTGTTCCAAGGATCTACTACTCTTTCAGTAAAATAATATTTTCTCATGTTGCTTTTGATCTTTCCCCCAACTAACTTCAGATTGTGTCCCCTTGTTCTTGTGTTCACTTTCCTATTAAAAACACTTCCCTTCTGAACCTTATTTAACCCTTTAATATATTTAAATGTTTCGATCATGTCCCCAAGATTAATAAAAGTATGCAGAAAATACGATTGACTGCAGAAAATACGATTTCAGCAATAGAGTGGTCACCACCTGGAACTCATTACCTGACTCTGTTGTTGCTTCCCCCAACCCCAAAATCTTCAACCTTACATTATCTACAATTGACCTCTCCCCTTCTCTAAGAGGTCTGTAAGGGGCGTGCATAAGTGCACTTATGTGCCTAATGTCCCTGTCTTACTGTCTTATTATCCTTTCTATTATTACATTCTACTTATGTTATGTTAATATGTACTATAATACTACTGTATACTTGTTTGACAAATAAAAAAATAAATAAATTATATTAAATAAATAGAAAACCATTGCACCAAAATTCAATTATTTTCTATAACATTTAGCCAATGTTATCTTTAATATTCCAATGTCTGTAAGTACTACTGAAGCTCTGTTGCAAATCACAGGAAAGGTCAAGGAAGAATATTTCAGAAAATGGCATGAATAATGCCCATGCACTTCCTGGATCTTCACTATATATTGTAGTGATATATATATATACACGGTATACATAGAGAGAAACTGAGTAGGTAGTAAAAGCTGAAGACCAAAGCAAGGAGAAGCCTGTTTTCCCAAAGGCCTCCAAGTTAGTCAAGGAAATTTGGCCTGAGTTTCAATGCCTTCATATCCGTTCTCCCTTCAGGAAGGCGAGAGGTAGGGGACGTGTCATTCTACCTCGGACTGTTTTTTTATGTTTGATCTTGCCAAGTTTCTTGATAATTGGTCTTTGGCAGTTGGTCAAGGAAGATCAAGCTCTTGCTCTTTGAGAAGGTCAGTGGGAAGCTTGGAATGTGGAGGATTCTCTCTGTGAAGCTTCCTTTGTAAAGTTTGCTAGTGGGAGTAACTCCTGGCAGAAGCTCTGTAAGCCTTACTTACAGAGTCTGCAGAGAGGGGCAGCATACAAATCTGCTAAATAATAATAATAATAATAATAATAATAATAATAATAATAATAATAATAATTATTATTATTATTATTATTATTATTATTATTATTATTATTATTATTAACTATCACCAGCATTGTTGTGAGTACAATAATTACGTTGTAGGCAACCCCGGAAGTGTTTGCTGAATCTGAATCAGGCCTTTCTGAAGATAGACTATCATTCCCTGAAGATAGATGATCATTTCTGGCAAATAGATTACTACAGACAATCTTGCAACCTGACTTTTGAGGCAACCTGCCTACTACGGACAATCTTGCAACCTGTTTATTGAATCTGAATAATTACACTGTTGTGAACCGCCCCGAGTCTACGGAGAGGGGCGGGATACTAATTTAATAAATAAATAAATAAATAAATAAATAAATAAATAAATAAATAAATACATACATACATACATACATACATACATACATACATACATACATCTCAGACAACCCCGGCCTTGGTTTTGTGACAGTGTTTACCTTTCTGCAGAGAGACTATCATTCCTTGCAGACAGATTTTCTAGCAGACAGACTATTACAGATGTCCATGTGCCGCCTCTTTGTTGGTTGAGGCAGACATGATTCCCCTGGGTACCATTTGTTGGGGGTCAAGGGAAAGGGAGGGTTTTGCCTTCTCTTTCAGCTCAAGATCCCTATGTACATTTGGTGGGCCACTGTGTGACACAGAATGCTGGACTCGATGGGCTTTGGCCTGATTCAGCATGGCTCTTCTTATGTTCTTATGTACAGACAATCTTGCAAACTGCCTCTGTACGCCATCTAGGACTGTGTGCATAATGCAAATTTACTATCTTGCGCTATTATAGACTAATTTTTACTGGAGGGGGTGTTTATGTGCGGGTGGGTGTGAAGACGTTGGGATGAGCCAGTTGGAGGATATTGAGATGTGTTGGTTGGAAGAGTGGGTTTTGAATGTTTGTATTTAAGGAGAATGTGCGGAGAGGGGCGGCATACAAATCTGATTAATAAATAAATAAATAAAATGTATGTCACAACATGTTTTTTTGCTGAATTTGAAAATTAAGGGAGACTAGGATAGATCTATTTCGGCCTTATTTTGGCCTCATCAGCTAGCCATATTCACTGGGATTTGAACCTGCAACTTTTGCCTTGTAAGGCAGAGAATTATCCTCTAGGCTACAGTATCCAATCCCTTCAGCTCTGCACCAGGGAAGGGTTACATATTTTGGTTTCAAATCATATATAATATAAGGGGTAGGTATGGTGGAAGCCGAGGGTTAGACCATCTGCAGGGAACTAGGACTCGCTGTATCAAAGTGATTCCTTGTTCTGACCCCTCAGGTTCACCTTATATACCTGGTGACTTGGGAGCTCAAGGTCCTGGCCTTAGGCTGCGGCTGTTCAATGCCAGGTCCATTGTCAATAAGGCCCCACTCATCTAAGATTTAATCCTAGATGAGAGAGTTGACCTGACATATATAACTGAAACCTGGCTGGGGAAGAAGGGGGGAGATGTGCACATATGAGTTTCAGGTACAACATTAATATCACATGTAGGAATTTTAGGAAGGAATTTGACCAAACGGAGCTTATCCAGAGAAGATCAATCAAGAAAATGAAGATCATGAAAGGGAAAACCTATGAGGAAATGTTGCTATGAATGTTTAGCTAAGAAAAACTATGGGAAACTTGATAACTTTTGTAAAGTATCTGGTGGGTTATCATGTAGAAGATGGGGCAAATCTGCTCCAGAAGGCAACACAAGAAACAATTTATTTAAATAATACTGAAGTAAGCTTTTATTGAATGTAAGAAAAATATCCTGACAAGTTATTGTTTAACGCTAAAATAACCACCTAAACAGTGGGTTTGTCTTTGCTGACAGTATTTAAAGAGGCTAATATCCATCTATTAAGGGATTCTGCAGTAGAGAATTGTTGCTCTGAGCAGAACATTGGAGTAGATTATCTCCAAGGTCCCTTTCACACTTCACATTCTATGATTCCATGGAGACTTTTTAAAAAAAGCATTTGTAGATTCCATAATATCTCAGGAACCGCCTTCTGCCGCACGAATCCCAGCGGCCAGTTAGGTCCCACAGAGTGGGTCTTCTCCGGGTCCCGTCAACGAAACAATGCCACTTGGCGGGACCCAGGAGAAGAGCCTTCTCTGTGGCGGCCCCGGCCCTCTGGAACCAACTCCCCCCAGAGATTAGAACTGCCCCTACCCTCCTTGCCTTTCGTAAGCTACTCAAAACCCACCTCTGCCGCCAGGCATGGGGGAATTAAGACTTCTTCTCCCCCTAGGCTGATACAACTGTATGTATGGTATGTTTGTACGTATGCTGGTTTTATATATTAAGGGGTTTTAAGTTAGTTTTTAGTATTGGATTTTTACTGTATATTGTTCATGACTGTTGTTAGCCGCCCCGAGTTTTTGGAGAGGGGCGGCATATAAATCCAATAAATGAAATGAAATAATAGCTTATGTAGGAAATAGTTTTAAGTATACCATACGTACGCTTTTAGTAACTTATTCCTTGTTTTCTTGGCTAGGCTAAGTTTAAATACACTTCCCTATCTTTGGATTTGTACAGGTTCTAGTCACATTTTGATGGACTACACTCAGGAGAATTGCATTCCCCTCCTGTCTCCCACTGTGACCAAACATATTAATTTGAATGCAAATTCTGTTCTTGAAGCATAAAGGAAGGAAAAAAAGTCTATGCACCACTAAACTTTACCAAGCATATGCTTGGTGAGGTTTATGTAAATGAATTTAATAAAGGAAAATGAAGTACTTCCTAAGTTAGTCTGATGTTCGGGCATGCACATGAATATAAGATATTCAATAATCTGGTATTTAGATCAAGATTATTTCAACAGTTTCCTATTTGGTGATGAAGGACTGGTCTTATTTTTCTCATAGTGAAAGGTGAAGTCTTTCTCATTTTTCTAACTTTGCTCAGAGGTTGGGTTTTTTTCTCCTCTCGGGGATTATTTTCTGCCCATCTTATGATGACAGAATAGAAATTAATTGTGTCAGCTCCAGAACACAATAACGTGGGTTTTTTTTCTTTTCTGATTTTCAGTCACTTATCTATTCAATCTGACCTATAACACCTCCAACATTCTGCTATTAATAAAGAGAGAGTCAGAATCTTTCAGCTCCTGATCAAATATGAAAGAACTACTACTTAGACCAGGCTAGTAACGGGCTGCTGCAACTCTGTGTATATCAGTCATATGGAGCATTCTGCAGACCTGATTGGCTTATTTGTACCTGGACTATCATTAAGTGTTGTACCTTATTATTCTGATAAACGTATCTTTTCTTTTATGTACACTGAGAGCATATGCACCATGACAAATTCCTTGTAACTTTTACTTCTATTTTATCAATTTGTTCACTCTTCAATGCATCATAACAAAAGAGAAGAATCATATTGACGCAATTGTATGATTCATTGACAGTCAACTGCTGAGCAAAATATATCCATATGCAATGACACTTAATCACAAATCTCCATTTCAATAAAGAGCAGATATGTGGGATAATCTTCCAATAGCCACACATGTTGTCTTGGTTCAGCTGCAACTACTTTCTCAAGAAATTATAGGACCAATTAAGAATTAAGCTTTAGTGCAAATGAATTAGCCAATTAAAACAAATGAACAGCACTGATTAATAATGAAATCTTAATGTATAATCAGATTCAGATTATTCCACCCCATCTACTACATTTACTTCCGGCCAATCTAAATCGAGAATTCTGTTTCTCATATTCCTCCTGTCTTTAGAGGCAGAAACAGATCTGAATTCTCGGCAGTCTTTTCCATGTCTGGATGAAATTTCTTTTCTACCAGTTTTCTATCAGTGTTCTGATGTAACAAAAAGTGGCTGAAATACTACACCCTCTTTTTATGGTAATCTGATATGAATCTGATACGATGCTATAGAGCACTGCACACCAGGACAACATGACACAAGAATTGTTTTTTCCTGAACGCCATCACTTTGCTAATAAAATAATTCCCTCGGCACTGTCAAAACTATTTACTATACCTGCACTACTATTAACCTTCTCGTCATTCCCATCATCCATCTCCTCCCACTAATGACTGTGTGATTGTACCTTTCTTGCTTGTATCCTTACAATTTATATTGACTAGTTCCTAGTATGATTGGATTGCTTATTTGTACCCAGACTATCATTAAGTGTTGTATCTTATTATTTTTGATGAACTTATCTTTTCTTTTATGTACACTGAGAACATATGCACCAAGACAAATTTCTTGTGTGTCCAATCACACTTGGCCAATAAAGAATTCTATTCTATTCTATTCTATTCTACTCTACTCTACTCTATTCTATTTTATTCTATTCTATTCTATTACCATTTGATGAGTGGGGTTAAGATTTCCCATTACTTATTTTATTTATTTATTTATTTATTTATTGAATTTGTATGCCGCCCCTCTCCGCAGACTCGGGGCAGCTAACAACAATGATAAAAAACAACATGTAACAATCCAATTTAATAAAACAACTAAACATTATTAATCCAACTTAATAAAACAACTTATTATAAAAACCAAACATACACACAAACATACCATACATAACTTGTAATGTCCTAGGGGAAGGAATATCCTAACTCCCCCATGCCTGGCGACAAAGGTGGGTCTTGAGTAATTTGCGAAAGACAAGGAGGGTGGGAGCCATTCTAATCTCTGGGGGGAGTTGATTCCAGAGGGCCGGGGCCGCCACAGAGAAGGCTCTTACCACTTAATCCCTTCATTTACACACTGTGGCTGGATAGGTAGGTGATGAGTAGAATAGAATAGCAAGATGGAATATTTTCCCTTGCCCTGTTTTCAGCAGCTGCTCTTGGAATTATCCTTTATGCCACCAGCATGGAAAGAATACAGGTGGTCCTCAGCGTACGATCACAATGGAGCCCAAAGTTCCTGTTGTTAGGTGAGACATATGTTAAATGAGTTTTACCCCATTTTATGACCTTTCTTGCCACGGTTGTAAAGTGAATCACTGCAGTTGATAAATTAGGTTGTTAAGTGAATCTGGCTTTGCCATTCACTCTGCTTATCTGAAGGTCAGTTTTCCTCACATGACCCTGGGGATGCTCCATAAATTTGAAAAACAGTCAAAAGTCAAGAGCTATGGTGGCACACTGGTTAGAAAGGTACGTCTGCTGACTGCCAGCTGCCTGTAGTTTGGCAGTTCGAGTCTCACTGCCTCAAAGTTGACTCATCCCTCCATCCCTCCAAGTTCAGTAAAATGAGGACCCAGATTGTTGTGGGCAATATGTTGACATTGTAAACTGCTTAGAGAGGGTTGTAAAGTACCATGAAGTGGTTTATAAGTCTAAGTATTATTGCTAGTACAGTGGTACCTCGAGATACGAGTTTAATTCGTTCCAGACCTGGGCTCTTAAGTCGAGCAGCTCTTATCTCGAACGACTTTTCCCCATAGGAATTAATGTAAATAATTTTAATTGGTTCCAGCCCTCAAAAAACTCACAAAGTTAGTCTAAATTATGCAGAAAGACATGTTTTTAATGAAGAAATGTACATGTACATATAAATGAATAATGAAGTTTCTTTCACTTAACTTGTAAACTTTCTTAAACTTTTAAATTTACATATGTTCAACTTCTCTGCCACCCAATCCTGTAGGACAGAGGTCCCCAACCCTTTTTGCACCAGGGACCGGCTTTAAGCGATCAAGAGAGGAATGGGTGAATGAATGGATGGAGGGTGGGAAGGAAGGAAGGAAAGAGGGAAGGGACAGGAACAGAGGAAGGAAGCAAGGAAACTTATGAAAGGGGAGAGTAAGAGAGGAATGAGTGAAGGGAGGGAGGGAAGAAGGTGGGAAGGAGAAAGAAAAGAAGAAATAGAGGAAGGGAAGGTAAAAGAGAGAAAGAAAAAGAGCAAGAAAGAAAGCAAGAAAGAAAGAAAGAAAGAAAGAAAGAAAGAAAGGGGGAAGGGACAGGAACAGAGGAAGGAAGCAAGGAAACTTATGAAAGGGGAGAGTAAGAGAGGAATGAGTGAAGGGAGGGAGGGAGGGAAGAAGGTGGGAAGGAGAAAGAAAAGAAGAAATAGAGGAAGGGAAGGTAAAAGAGAGAAAGAAAAAGAGCAAGAAAGAAAGCTGCAAGCACCCCCCCGAGCCCCCCAGGCCGGCTGCAACCTTTTAAAAGACGCGCGCCGCTTCGCAGCTGTCTCCTGAAGCCGAACGCGGAAGTTAGCGTTTGGCTTCAGGAGACAGCTCCTTGGCGCTTGTATCTCGAATTTGGGCTTGTAAGTAGAACAAAAATATCTCTCCCCTCCCAGCTCTTATCTCGAGTTGCTCTTAAGTAGAGCAGCTCTTATGTCGGGGTTCCACTGTATTGGGCGAACTTCAAGAAGTTCGGGTTCGGCGAACTCACCCGAATTTACGCAAACCCAAACCCGAACAGCAGCAGCACTTTTTAAAAACTTTTTTAAAAAATTCGGGCAAAGTTCGGGTTTGCCGTTCAGCCGAACACTGCGAAATGCCACCACCCAGGAGGAGAGTGGGGAATCAGGTTTTGAGCTAAAGTCAACGTCTACCAACTTGATGATAATAGTAATGTTTGTAAATGCTCCGACCCCTTGGTTATGTTGCTAAGTTTAGGATGTGAACACAACCATTGGGTAGAAAAAGGACAACAGTTGCTAGCTTGCATCTTGATACAGTGGTACCTCTACTTATGAACTTAATCCGTTCCATGACCAGGTTCTTAAGTAGAAAAATTTGTAAGAAGAAGCCATTTTTCCCATAGGAATCAATGTAAAAGCAAATAATTCATGCGATTGGGGAAACCACAGGGAGGGTGGAGGCCCTGTTTCCTCCCAGGAAATTCCTTGAGAGGCCCCATGGAGGCTTCTCCCTGCCTTTTCTGGTTACAGTTTCAGAGGCTTGGGTTTGTAAATGGAAAATGGTTCTCGAGAAGAGGCAAAAAAATCTTGAACACCCAGCTCTTATCTAGAAAAGTTCGTAAGTAGAGGCGCTCTTAGGTAGAGGTACCACTGTATTTTTATATATAATTCCCAAATGCCATATTCATCATAACATTGTCAATTTTTTAAAAAGGAAAGTAAAAGGTGAAAACAAGTAGATCATTTTCCTGATTTGTCAAAGCAGTATATCAAGAAAACCTCAAACTCAAACTTGTTAAATTTGTAACTTTCGAGATGTTGCTGCTCCATTCTATAGGCTTCTACTGTCAGAAATAATGGGGGTGATAGTCTTCAATGTCAGTATCCAATTATTGTTTAAACCAGCAATGGGTGTTGTGATAGTTTTTAACAAGGAAAAATAATTAAAACAACCAATATCGCAAAAATTATAAAATGAGGTATCTTAATCCCAGACTTATACTGTATATATAATTTGATCAATATGTACAAATTTAAAGACTAACTAGAGTTTTCAGTGCTTAGTAGATAAATGAAGTCACCAGTCCAAGAGTTGGTGAATCTATTTTGTTACACCATAAGATTTTGCTCTATACATCAGTGTTTCTCAGCCTTGACAATTTTAAGACATGTAAACTTCAACTTCCACAATTTCCCACCCCAGAATTCCGAGAGTTGAAATGTACAGTCTTAAAGTTGCTAAGGTTGAGAAGAACTACTCTAAATTATAATCTTTATCAGAGATAAACAAGCACATGTAATGTCCTAACGCTTTATCAACAGATGTAAAATTTCATTTCATTATGTAAACTTCTGAGCAATAAAGAGAGCGAAGAGCAATAAAATAGAAAAGGCGCTTACTCATCCCTCATAAAGAATTTTATTATTCTTGCACTGTAAAAGTGTCAAAAATATAATATTAAAATATACTAACATAAACCCCACTTGGTATTTGTGCACTGTAATCTGATCAAGGAAATTTATCCAGTTTGGCACAGAAAAGTTGATTTCCTTGGAACGTTTCCTAAAATAACTCGGGCTTTGTTCCTTCTGCTCATCCTCTCCAGAATTCTTGGGCCAAGATTAGCCAGGCCAATATAATCCAAATACTCCAAGAAAATAGTTATACTTGGTTTTAACCTCCACATTTTGTTTCACAGATATACAATTCATGGAAGCAGGAAAAAGTTAAATTTTATTTGGAAAAGTGGGATGAAACTAGCATGGTGTGATTGATAGGGGCTTGATCACATGGTACTTATGTTTAAATTACATCAAATTTCATGTTATTAAAAAAGCTGTTTGGTATTTCATGAAACCTTTGTTTAGACCTTACTTGGCTGTCATGAGACTGCATTTATTTAGGCATGAGCTGCTTGACAATGATTGATGATACATTCTTCAACCCACTCTCCAGCCCCCTGTAGCCTGGAGCCCCATTAAATGCCTGGCTAAAGCCTCCAACTATGGATTAACTCTGTAGGCATGGAATTTTAATTTTAAAAAAGCAATGGCTGTATATATCCGAGCATTGATGTGACTATAAAATGTTCATTCATCTTTGCTGCACTGCAGAAGTGAAAGAAATGCATCTCAATTAATCTCCTCATCCTAGGAAATTGACTTCCCGTAATAAACTCTTGTCACCAGATTGAATCCCAAGAGGGAATATCGCAGCCAGTTTTTAGTAACTATAATACCACAAGCATTATTTGATAGACAGATGAGGCAAATTAGAACGGATTTGAACCAGCATGTTTCTACCAATATAAAAGCATCTGCTTTATTTCATCTGAATTAATTGCTTCACATTTTTGTTTTCAAATATTTAAATCCACCCATTCATGTTTGGTTGATAGAGAAAAACATTACAGTAATTCTGCTTTCTGTAGCTATTTATTTATTCATTCATTCATTCATTTCAAAATGTCTACATTGACCAGTTCACCTATGTGACTCTGAATAGTTTACAAATAAAACCATGAAATGTGTAGTATTTAAAAACAATATTAAAAACAGAATTAAAATATTACAAGTTAAGAATTACAGAGGTTAAAAAGTTCAGAAGGGTAGATGGAAAACGCTCAATTCCTCAAACCCTACGCAACTAGACTTACAATCCTAGGTTTAGAAAGCTTAGAACTACGTCGCCTTAAGCACGACTTAAGCATAGCCCATAAAATCATCTGCCACAGTGTCAACGACGACTTCAGCTTCAACCACAACAACACACAAGCTTACAATAGATACAAGCTTAAAGTAAACTACTCCAAACTCGGCTGCAGGAAATATGACTTTAGTAACCGAGCAGTTGATGCATGCAACTCACTACAGGCAGGACATTGCAACATATGATCTTGTGGGCAATACTTAGATCATGTTTAAGGCGTCTTAATTCTAAGCTTTCAAGACCCAGGATTGTAAGTCTAGTTTCGTAGGGTGTTCTGTTTCGAATGGAGGAATGAAGGGCACTTCTTGTGAAGTATCTTTGAACATTTTCAAGGGTGTTAATGTCTGAGATGCGATATGGGTTCCAAACAGATGAGCTATATTCGAGAATGGGTCTGGCAAAAGTTTTGTAAGCTCTGGTAAGTAGTGTGAGATTTCCAGAGCAGAAGCTACGTAGGATTAGATTAACAACTCTTGAGGCCTTCTTAGCGATGTTGCAGGAATAAAGGCAGTATTAGCATTAGGATTAGGATTCATAATTTGGTTTACTACTCTAGCCTATCTTGAAGGGCTAACACTTATTTACTATAAAGTTTTAGACCACCTATGAATTTTAAAGTGCAGTCTCTTATGTATTTAATTCTTCTGATGACTTTTGTAAAGTACCTTTTGATCAAGGCTAAGTGAATACTTGTATATATGCAAAACACCATATGGAAAGAGTCAGCTCCAGCTTCTTTCATCTATCTTTTTCCCCATGACCCATTATGAAAAAATGGCTTTGTTGTCAATTTTTTTTTTTTTTACTGTATCATGAGGACAGTACTGCAATTTTAAAAATGTATTTTAGATCTTGAATGTACTGGTTTAGAATGAGTAATTACCAAATATTCCCATTGCACTAATTAGGCTGCAGTAGGACTGGAAAGTATTAATTTTAATATACTGTTCCACCTTTTGTTTATCTGGTAATAGAATGGAAATCTTCTGATTTTTAAATAGAAAACAATTGGCTTTCCAACTGTTTTACTGTATTTGTTCTAAATTTAGGGGTAATTATATTCTCATTCTTGGCAGCTAGTCAGCTGCATTCTCTTTCTGAAGCATTGTGAAGGATCAATATTATACAAGGCATAACTTTTCCACTATTATTTTGTATTTCAACAAAAGGTTTATGATATTCTACTCTGCATACAGTCTGGTGGAATAAGGTGGATTTGTACATGACAGGAATAATGTGGTCTGAATAATAATAATTTCTTCCGTGATACAAATGAAACAGAAACACTTCCAGTCATTTGTTTTTAGAGTCTGACTGTACAAGATGAAATTATAGATGTCACGTTACTGCAAGCCTAAATGGACATGATATAATTCATTTCTTCTTGCCAAAAATTATACAAGTGGAGTAGAACCTTATTACATATTTTAAACACTGTGTGAACTTTCTAGTGAGGTTAAGCAAGGGTTTGTTTGATGGGCAAGTTCTGGAAGAAGAAGAAAAAGAACCAAGCTTGTTAACAATTAGATTAATGTAGTACAGTGATACCTCATCTTACAAACGCCTCGTCATACAAACTTTTCGAGATACAAACCCGGGGTTTAAGATTTTTTTGCCTCTTCTTGCAAACTATTTTCACCTTACAAACCCACCGCTGCCACTGGGATGCCCCACCTCTGGACTTCCGTTGCCAGTGAAGCACCCGTTTTTGTGCTGCTGGGATTCCCCTGAGGCTCCCCTCCATGGGAAACCCCACCTCTGGACTTCTGTGTTTTTGCGATGCTGCAATTTCACTGATGCTCCCTTTGCTGGGAAACCCCACCTCCGGACTTCCGTTGCCAGCGAAGCACCCGTTTTTGCGGTGCTGGGATTCCCCTGCAGTGTCGCAAAAACACAGAAGTTCGGAGGTGGGGTTTCCCATGGAGGGGAGCCTCAGGGGAATCCCAGCACCGCAAAAACGGGCACTTCGGCTGACAAAAGGGGTGAATTTGGGGCTTGTACGCATTAATCGCTTTCCCATTGATTCCTATGGGAAACATTGTTTCGTCTTACAAACTTTTCACCTTAAGAACCTCATCCCTGAACCAATTAAGTTTGTAAGACAAGGTATCACTGTATAGATATTAGTTGACCACTCAAAGAAAAGGGGTGAATCTTGTTCGATCCTCATCAAAATGTGGTTAGAATGACTTTACATTTATGTGGAGCACTATGGGCAACCAAGAAAACAAACAGGTAATTGAACAAATCAACTCGCAGTTGTCATTCAGAGCACAAAGGGCCAAGCTTAAAGTATCCTACTTTACAGGTTTCATATATTATGTGAAGATCCAGCTGTCTGGAAAAGGCTCTAATGTTGGGAAAGGTGGAAGAAAGTGAAGAAGAGGACAAACAGCAAAAATGTGGATGGACTCAGTTTCAGTGGCAATGCAAGATATGAAAGAACAGGTTGCACTGAAGGGCTACCAAAATTTTTACTACCACACTGTGGACGTGGCTTATGCAGGATGCCCTGCATTTTCTTTCAACATTTTCCAGTGCAAATTGGGTGCTCTGGGGTGGAGCTCCATTTTTGCTACCCCACTGCGTTCTCCCCTGCTCCGGGCAGAAATCCACCCTTGGGTTAGGGACAGATTGTCCTGGAGAGAAAAATCTATCAAAATGGCCACTAAAGGTCAAAAATGACTTGGATTGATGGCACATAATCAATTCAAATAATTGATAATTAATTAATTGATTGATCCATCAATTGTTTATATGACATTAAGTCCTTTTTGAACTGGGATGCCAGAAATTGAATATAGGATTCAAATTAGGATTTAACCAGGTCAGAGTAAAGTAAAACAGTTTGTGTGATCTGGGATGTATGATATAGTCAATGCTACCAAGATAGCATTTCCCTTTTAAGCAGCTGCATCACTTTGTTGATTTATGGTTAAGTAGTGATGAATATAAAAATTCCAGAGCGTTTTTATACTATTACAAAGAGTAAACTTAGTTACCAAAACATAGATCCTTAAGTAGTCAAACAGATATCAGATAGAGGGAGGAGCCTCTGGTGGAATAATGTTTAAGATGTCAGCATTCCAGGTAATGCACCTATAGAAGTAGAATCTTGAGGCAGGCAATTCCCTCAAAGAACAATTTATTGGATACATCATATTGGCGCAACTGGTGAAAGCTGATTCTGAAAGTTCCCGTGGCTAAGCATAGATCATATGCTACAATGTTCCACCCTGTCAACGACTACTTCAGCTTCAACCACAACAACACACGAGCTCACAACAGATTCAAACTTAATATTAACCGCTCCAAACTTGACTGCAAAAAATATGACTTTAGCAATCGAGTTGTCAAAGCATGGAGCTCTTTACCAGACTCCGTGGTGTCATCACCTAACCCCCAAAATTTTATCCTTAGACTACCCAGGTTGACCTCTCCCAATTCCTAAGAGGTCAGTAAGGGCCATGCATAAGTGCACCAGCATGCCTTCCGTCCCCTGTCCTAATGTCTCTCTTATGTTTCTGCTAGCTCCATGTATGTTAACTTTATTATTCCCAATGATTATTTCTTCCATATTATTCCTAATGTCTTATCTTCTATTCTTCTATTGATGCATTTTACTATGATTATATCTCTCAAACTTACATTATGTATTAGACTAACTATCTGACTGATTAGATAGATAGATAGATAGATAGATAGATAGATAGATAGATAGATAGATAGATTATTATTAATTTTTATTATTTATTAGATTTGTATGCCGCCCCTCTCCGTAGACTCGGGGTGGCTCACAACAATAACAAAGACAATGTAAAAACAAATCAAATAATTTAAAAAACACTAAAAACCCCATTATTAAAAGCAAGCATACACACAAACATACCATGTATATCTGTATAGGCCCGGGGGAGATGTCTCAGTCCCCCCATGCCTGATGGCAGAGATGGGTCTTAAGAACTTTACGAAAGGCAAGGAGGGTGGGGGCAGTTCTGATCTCCGGGGAGAGCTGGTTCCAGATAGATAGATAGATAGATAATAAATAAATAAATAGCCTTCATGGTGCAGTGGTTAGGGTGCAGTACTGCAAGCTACTTCTGCGGATCACCGGCTGCCAACAGTTTGGCAGATCGAATCTCGCCAGGCTCAACCTTGACTCAGCCTTCCATCCTTCCAAGGTCAGTAAAATGAGGACCCAGATTGTTGGGGGCAATATGCTTACTCTATGTAAACTGCTTATAGAGGGCTGTAAAGCACTGTGAAGAGGTATATAAGTTTAAATGCTATTGCTATTTAAAAAGTAAATGCTTCCCCTTTCCCCCAACTCACTGGTCATGCTGTCCAATCAAGGTGCTGGTTGGTTGCTTGGTTACTTCACTCCTCCCCTGGCCAGCCACCTGCGGAATGTCCTTGATTCCCACAGAAAAACTTTATTGTTTTGGCTACAAAAGCCCATCTAACCATATCCCCTCTTCCTGTCTCTTTCTGAGGCCATCTTGGAGGCAACCCTGAAGCCTCCAAGATAGCCTCAGCCAGGTTCACTTCAGCGTTGACCTAAGACACACAAAATTGTGTCGCAGTGTGTGTTTAAACCGAACTCCAATGGAAAATAAGGTAAATTTATTTATTTGCTTATGTGTTTGCTTAGATTCCTATGCTGGCCTTTTTCATAGACTCAGGGCAGTTTACAAAAATAGTAAAGATTGAGTATGTTCAATGGGTATAGAATGCCACAGTGCTGGGAGAAGTAGAAAACCAGGAGGGAGTGAAAATTGGATGAGATAATCTGTAAGGAGCGGCAATATGGTCTTCAGCATACTGCACAAAAGTTTGCATCACTTTTATAGAATAGAATAGAATTTTATTGGCCAAGTGTGATTGGACACACAAGGAATTTGTCTTGGTGCATATGCTCTCAGCGTACATAAAATAAAATATACATTTGTCAAGAATCATGTGGTACAACATTTAATGATTGTCATAGGGTTCAAATAAGCAATGAAGAAGCAATATTAATAAAAATCTTAGGATATAAGCAACAAGTTACAGTCATACAGTCAACATGGGAGGAAATGGGTGATAGGAATGATGAGAAAAACTAGTAGAATCGAAGTGCAGATTTAGTAGAAAGTCTGACAGTGTTGAGGGAATTATTTGTTTAGTAAAGTGATGGCGTTCGGAAAAAAACTGTTCTTGTGTCTAGTTGTCTTGGTGTGCAGTGCTCTGTAGCGATGTTTTGAGGGTAGGAGTTGAACATGACATAGAACGTGATTTTTGCAAATAGTTGACTTCTTTTTTCAACTTGAAATCTAAGGTTTTTTTAATAGTCCTGGCTAGGTATCTCGGAAAAATGTAAATTGCAAAATTGTAGGGATTACTAACTATGGCAGGGTTATTCTCATAGATACTCTTCAATGGAAAATGTTTCATTTTGAAACAGTTTGAAGATTAATATCTGTAAAATTGGAGAAGATTGCTATAACATTTTTTTTCCTTTTAGACCTTTGTCTTGTTAAATTCAACAGTGAAATAATTTCCTAGTGCATGTTGAAATTAGTTTTTCTGCTTCTCACATATTTACTTTTCTGTTTGCTGACTGATGCTATTTGTTGAACTCTCACCTTTTTATCTTCAATATGCTGAAAAAAATCCATTATAATATATTTTACAGCTGTTCCCACTGCCATAAGAAAAAAAATATTTCTAAATCTCTTCTTCTGAAACATTTATTCTGTCTGAGTACAGTCACTTCAATACTGAATGTGGATATTTTTTACAGTGCAATAAGCATTTATTTCAAAGTATTATTTAAAATTTTGTATGTTTTTATTAGTTGTGCATGTGCATATGGAATAGAATAGAATAGAATAGAATTCTTTATTGGCCAAGTGTGATTGAACACACAAGGAATTTGTCTTGGTGCATATGCTCTCAGTGTACATAAAAGAAAAGATACATTTGTCAAGAAACATGAGGTACAACACTTAATCAAAAAATTGTTCTTGGGTCTAGTTGCCTTGGTGTGCAGTGCTCTGTAGTGATGTTTTGAGGGTAGGAGTTGAAACAGTTTATGTCCAGGATGCAAGGGGTCAATAAATATTTTCACAGCCCTCTTTTTGACTCGTGCAGTATACAGGACCTCAGTGGAAGGCAGGTTGGCAGCAATTGTTTTTTCTGCAGTTCTGATTATACTCTGAAGTCTGTGTCGCTCTTGTTGGGTTGCAGAACCAAACCAGACAGTTATAGAGGTGCAGATGACAGACTCATTGATTGCTCTGTAGAACTGTATCAGCAGCTCCTTGGGCAGTTTGAGTTTCCTGAGTCGGTGCAGTAAGAACAATCTTTGTTGCGCTTTTTTGATGACGGTTTTGATGTTAGGTGACCATTTTAGGACTTGAGGTATGATAGAACCTAGAAATTTGAAGATCTCTACTGTTGATACTATGTTGTCTAGATTTGTGAAAGGTGGTAGGATGGGAGCGTTTCTCCTAAAGCCTACCACCATTTTAGCAGAGCGGTTCACAACATTTCTACGGTTGAATGTGTTCAGTTCTAGATTATTCTGGTTGCACCACGAAGTTAGTTGTTCAACCTCCTGTCTGTATGTGGTTTCATCGTTATCTCGAATGAGACCAATCACAAACTGGAAACTTTAAGCTTGATGTTGTGGACTTCAACTTCCCATGCATCTTAAAGTGCCGAATAATTCAATTTTATTTCCAGAGCTTAAAAAACTTTTGCCAGACCCATCCTCGAATACAGCTCATCTGTTTGGAACCCATACCGCATCTCAGACATTAACACCCTTGAAAATGTCCAAAGATACTTCACCAGAAGAGCCCTTCACTCCTCCACTCGAAATAGAATACCCCATGAGACTAGACTTTCAATCCTGGGCCTAGAAAGTTTAGAACTAAGACGTCTTAAACAAGATCTAAGTATTGCCCACAAAATCATATGCTGCAACGTCCTGCCTGTCGGCAACTACTTCAGCTTCAACCACAACAACACAAGAGCACACAACAGATTTAAACTTAATATTAACCGCTCCAAACTTGACTGCAAAAAATATGACTTCAGTAACCGAGTTGTCGAAGCGTGGAACTCATTACCCATCCCAACTCATCCCCAAACCCCCAACACTTTACCCTTAGATTATCTACGGTTGACCTATCCAGATTCCTAAGAGGTCAGTAAGGGGCGAGTACAAGTGCACTAGAGTGCCTTCCGTCCCCTGTCCTATTGCTCTCCTATATCTCCTATACCTTTCTTCTATTCCTATATCTCTTCTTCTATTCTTTCATTGATATGTTATATTACTATATCTTCTTTTCTATTATTTCTTAAATATATTTTACTATGAGTATCTCCTCTATAACCTTCATCATGTATTTTACTATGTGTATATAGATATATACCCACTAAAACCCTCATTGTGTATTGGACAAAATAAATAAATAAATAAATAAATAAAATAAACAATTGCAAATACTTTTTTAAAATTATTATTTATTAGATTTGTATGTCGCCCCTCTCCGGAGACTCAGAGTGGCATACATTAGCCATTCTAAGCAAATGAGAAACTTAATTTAGAATTCACGTCTGTTCTGATTTCAAACCTTGTATGCTTTGCTATACAAGGAGACTTATGGTAGGTTTTCTTTTATCTTGAACTCCTGGAAGCTTCTCTTAAAGGAGGAGATATGTTCAAATGTTCTGCATTTCTGCTGTCGTCTTCAGATAAATGTCCCAGGTGAAGCTGGAACCAACTGAACTATATCCACAGTGAGGAAGTTAATAAAGGTTATCTCGGAATGTTCCGTTCTGTTAAATAAAGCTTTAGTGCTGAAGAAATGCTCATTATAATGTCATGAATTGTAATTACCAATTTCCAAAGCTACAGCATAAAACTTTTGCACTGAGATAATTCTTCATTTGCAGAATGAATGAAAATTGACAGACTTGTGTAATAGTATTTAGTTAAATAAAGAAGTTAGTTTGAAGAACATTGAAAGATTATATAAATGAGCTTTATGAGCTTGGAAACATAACTATAAATACAAGAGATGAGATTGTTGAATTAAGTATGAATTTTAAGTCATTCACTTGAACATAGATATGACTCTACTATCCAGATAATGAAATATTTTTCTTAGACTTCTGATTTCCAGTTTCTAATATTGCCATTGTGTCGGAAATATTTTGATTATAGAACATGACCCAACTGTAATATTATTATTTTTTGAAACATCACACTTCCATTTGTGTCTTTATATATTATAGGTATTATAGGTATCTTCAGGGTATGTCCACTCATCCAGGGATGATTATTATTATTATTATTATTATTATTATTATTATTATTATTATTATTATTATTATTATTATTTATTAGATTTGTATGCCGCCCCTCTCTGTAGACTCGGGGCGGCTTACAGCAGTGATAAAAACAATATATAATAACAAATCTAATAGTTGGAATCTAAAATAACAATAATAATTTTAAAAGTCTAAAAAGCAAGAAACCCCAATATATAAAAACATACATACAGTCATCATACACAAAAGACTACATAGGCAGGGGGAGATGTTTCAGTTTCCCCACGCTTGATGGCAGAGGTGGGTTTTAAGGAGTTTACGAAAGGCAAGGAGGGTGGGGGCAGTTCTAATCTCTGGAGGGAACTGATTCCAGAGGGTCGGAGACGCCACAGAGAAGGCTCTTCCCCTGGGCCCCGCCAAATGACATTGTTTAGTTGATGGAACCCAGAGGAGACCAACTCTGTGGGACCTAACCGGTCGCTGGGATTCGTGCGGCAGAAGGCGGTCTCGTAGATACCCTGGTCCGGTGCCATGAAGGGCTTTATAGATAATGACCAACACTTTGAATTGTGACCGGAAACTGATCGGCAACCAATGCAGACTGCGAATTATTCAGTTATGGCAATGCTGAATGACTTATACTCATGACTGTTCCTCAAAGTTCTGGATCACAATTCACAATTTTGGCAATCACATGGTTGTAGCATCCTACCATCCCATGAACTCCATTTGTGGTCGCCCCTGCTGACTTCCCACAAGCAAAGTCAGTGGGGAAGTTAACAGGGAAGGCTGAAAAACATTCCAGTGACTGGTTCCCATTGATTTTTCTCCTGTGGAGATCTGCTATGGAGGAATATTGTGCTCCATAGCATTCCCCATCTGCCTCCACTCATATTGTGCAGTTTAAAATTAATTGAAATAAACCCAAATCCAGGTCTTTCTAAATGTTGGAATCTAATTTTCATCTCCCCAACCTACGCAATTGCCAAAGTGGCAGGAATTATGAAGTTACAGTATAACTTAGAGATGAGATTTGGCATTGTCATCTACCTATCGAATCTTTTCCAAAAACCTGTGTTAGACTAATGTTGTTTGATGGCACTAAAGATATGAACTCAGGGTGTAAGCTGTTCCAAGTAAATCCATCTTTTGCAATTGATGGTGATTTTGTCAGTGCAGATGATGTTCAAGTGGTACTCTAGATCAGTGTTTTTCAACCAGCGTGCCGTGGCACACTAGTGTGCCGCGAGACATGGTCAGGTGTGCCGCGAAGCTCAGAGAGAAAGAAACCAAGAGAGAAAGAAAGAGAGAAAGAAAGAAAGAGAGAAAGAAAGAAAGAGAGAGAGAAAGAGAACAAGAGAGAAAGAAAGCAAGAGAGAGAGAAAGAGAGAAAGAGAACAAGAGAAAGAAAGAGAGAGAAAGTAAGCGAGAGAGAGAAAGAAAGAGAGAGAAAGAAAGTAAGCGAGAGAGAGAGGGAGGGAAGGAGAGAGAGAGAAAGACATAGAGGGACATATGGAGGGAGAGAGAAAGAGAGCAAAAAAGAGAGGAAGAAAGGAAGAAAAAGAAAGGGATGGAGAGAGAGAGAAAGAGGAAGGAAGGGAGAGAAAGAGGGAGGGAGAAAGAAATAGAGCGAAGGGGAGGAAGAGAGAGAGAGAATTTTTTTGTCCAAACTTTTTTTAGCGCCCCCCCCCCGGCTCAATGTGCCCCAGGGTTTTGTAAATGTAAAAAATGTGCCGCAGCTCAAAAAAGGTTGAAAATTACTGCTCTAGATACAGTATTTTGGATTTCACCCAAGGCACCTATTACTATTGGCATGATTGTTATGTTGCCACACTCATTCTACTTCTATTGGCAGCTCTTTGGATTTCCCACTTCTTTCTCTTCTGTTTTGCTATCATATTACAATGTTCACTATCCAGACTTTATCCTTTAATCAACAATTGCTATGTCTGGGGTGTTATGTGACAGGTGTTTGGGGTTTCCCAGAGCACTTTATTTTCTGTTCCCTTGTCTATTGTGTGATCACACCAGTCTGCTTGCAGGCAAATTGTATTTCTTGCAGATATTCCAACACATCATTGTTGCTACTTTGTCATGCTAGTGTTTGTAGTCAGTCTGAGTATGATTTTCTTGCAGTAGCTAATTAGGAATCATATCCCTTTGGGTAACTCATTGGTTGTCCTCTACCTTTCACATATGAAATTTCATCAGTTTCTGCATAGTTCATCCACTTCATTCTTGAACACATAAATCAGCTCTTCCCAGTTCATCATTTTTACATTTTTTTGGCCCAGCATTGGACAGTACTCTCATCAACATTGTGATCATCATAAAGAACCTAGATATGGTGGTTAATTTCAATTAGAAGGACTCATGGAACATGTAAAAAAATGAGGTCAAAACGCTCACTAGCAATTACTCACTATAGGTTTCATTTCATGGACAATAACAACAAAGACATTAATCACAGCAACTTATCACCAATTGAAGTGAAAGAACAGGTGCTAAAGAATAAGCTTCTGATAGGTCAAAAATTGCCATTGGTTGGTAATGTATAACTTTGGAGGCATTTATTTTCATTCTATCCTTGTAGAATGACAGCTTGGAATTCTTAATTTCTCTCCCTTTGAAGAGTTTTATAGTGATTGCATTTCTTAATATTAATTTTTTTTAAAGGATTTAACATTAAGGTCTTATCTAAGAAAATATTCAGTAGGGAAAATTCATAGCAGTAGTTAGCAAATATATTACATTAGAAAATGATAATATATAATCTCCTCTCATATCTTTCTTGAAGTCAAGTTAAATTAAAAGAAAATTAAAACATTTCTTACAAAAGAAAGGCCTTGATTTATTTTGCTTTGGATTATAGCTCAAAACAGCAATAGCATCCAGACAAAATAACAGCAGAATAAATTTCTTTTGGCTTGTTGCTCTGGAAATTACTTAGTGGCATAGAATACAATGAAAGGGTAAGGAAGACAAATAATAGGAGAGTAGGTTTTGCATGGACTATTAGGTGTTCAGCAAGAAAATTATTCTTAGAATTCTATGTATTGATTCAGTAATGTAATGATTTTTAATTTAAGGTACAAAGAAACCTTGTTTGGCTTTAAGGAAGATCGTAGTCAGACTATGTTATTTTAATTATCTGCCACTTACCATTGCCTGTCTTTTAACTGAAAAATCTTCCTGTCCTTAAAAAAAAGCAATAGCTTGTATCAATAACACTTCCAACACTAGTAATCTAAAATTAATTCCTAAGTCATGTCTGACTTTTCATGAACTATAGCATGACATGCTCCCTGTTCTCCAAAGTCTCAAGGGATTTGCTCAAATTCATGTTTGTTGCATTGACACACTATCTGACCATCTCATCCTCTACCGTCCCCTTCTCCTTTTGCCTTAAATCTTTTCCAATGAATCCTCTCTTCTCATATTTTATTTTTTTATTTATTCATTTGTCCAATACATAAATACATAGGAAGAAAATAGACATCTGATAATATAAAAAGAGGGTGAAGGTGAACTTAGAGGAGAGGATATATGAAAGGAAGAGAATATATAAGATAGGTGAAAAAAAAGGAAAGACAATTGGACAGGGGACGAAAGGCACACCAGTGCACTTATGTACGCCCCTTACTGGCCTCTTAGGAACCTGGAGAGGTCAATCGTGGAGAGTATTTGGGCTTCAGTATTTGGGCTTCAGCTTCCGTATTTGTCCTTCCAAAGAACAGTCAAGGTTGATTTACTTTAGGATCGACTGATTTGATTTCCTTGCAGTTCAAGGGACTCTCCAGATTCCTTTCCAACACTACAATTTGAAAGCAAGGCAAGAAATACTTACAAAAGATTCACAACTTTAATAATACATTCTGCATCTAAGTTCACTCCCCCCCCCCAGCATTATTGGTAAACAGGGTATAATGTATCTTTCTATCCAGTAAACCCAGGAGAACTATTTGATTTTGAAAAGCTGGACATTTAAAGTAACAGATAAAAATACTGAAGTTGTCTAACAGTTCATCCTACAAACATCTGTTGTTATGGATATACTGCTGCAAAAACACATTGAAAGTCACCAGTCAGCAGAAAACCAACCATCAATCTCAGCATGCTTGTAATTGGCAGATGGATTTTACAGTTTAGCCATCTTTCAAAATTGTCTCTCTTCGGACTACGCTCTATTCTTTGCTTGTGAAAATCTGGTGACGCCTTGGCAGATGAGATAGTGCTGCTGCTTTGCCTAATCAAAGAAGCAAGTTCTCACTGGGCCTCTGGCTAAGCAAAAACATTTTCGAAATTTGCTACAGATTTTATTTACTGCTTTGCCTTAAGAAGTTCAATTGCCTTAACAAACTTTGAGTGTATCTTGAATGCCCAATTTGAGAACACCTGCAATATTGTATAGCCATTCCATTTAAGATTTCAGTGGAGAGCGGATGGGACAGAAAGACTGATTTATAGGAGTGGAATGGGATATTCGAAATACATTTTGGAGCTATTCTTCTATAATTATAGTCTAATTCAAGAGGGTCAAACTCAAGACCTGTGGCTGGATGCAGCCCAAGGGGAGCTTAGATCTGGTCCAAGGAACCACTCTGGAAACCACAAAGGACTAGCTTGCCTCCGCCAGCAAAAAATATTTTATTTATTTATTTTATTTTTTGTTAGAGTTGAAAGGGACCATACAGGTCATCAAGTCCGATGCGCTTCATGGCATCGGACCAGAATATCTCCGAGACCGCCTTCTGCTGCACGAATCCCAGAGACCGGTTAGGTCCCACAGAGTGGGCCTTCTCCGGGTCCCGTCAACTAAACAATGTCGGTTGGCGGGCCCCAGGGGAAGAACCTTCTCTGTGGCGGCCCCGACTCTCTGGAACCAGCTCCCCCCAGAGATTAGAACTGCCCCTACCCTCCTTGCCTTTCGTAAACTCCTCAAAACCCACCTTTGTCGTCAGGCATGGGGGAACTGAGATATCTCCCCCGGGCCTATACAATTTATGTATGGTATGTTTGTATGTATGTCTGCTTAATAATGGGTTTTAAAAAATATTTTAAATTGTAAATTATTAGATTTGTCATGAACTGTTTTATTGTGTTGTGAGCCGCCCCGAGTCTACGGAGAGGGGTGGCATACAAATCTAATAAATAAATAAAAATAAATAAATAAATAAGTCCAACCCCCTGCCTGAGCAGGAATCCTAAAGCACCCCAGCCAGGTGGCAGTCCAATCTCCTCTTGAAAGTGTCCAGAGTTGGGGAGTTCACCACCTCCGCAGGCAGGTTGTTCCACTGGTTGATTGCTCTGACCATCAGGAAGTTCTTCCTTACTTCTAGGTTGAATCTCTCCTTGGTCAGCTTCCAGCCGTTGTTCCTCGTCCGACCCTCTGGTGCTCTGGAGAATAGAGTGTCCCCCTCCTCTCTATGGCAACCCCTCATATACCTGTATACAGCAATTAGTTCCTTTTTCACTGGCAGAGGGTTGCAGCTGAAAAGGGACCTCAGGAGCCCATTTTTGCTGGCAGAGTACGTGGGCCACCACAGGAGCCTCCAAGATGAGTGACATCGAGCTGGCCACACCCACCCTGGCCATGCCCACTCCCTGAGGTCAAACACAACCCTGATGTGGCCCTCAATGAAATAGAATTTGACAGCTCTTCTCTAATGTATGTAATTGCCTTCTAATGCCGAATCTAGTTTCAGGGCCAATGTAGATAGTTTGTCCACAAAATGACAAGAAGGAAAAATTGCTAAGATATACCAAAGTACCAAAAAAAACCTGGAAAAACAAAACAAAAAGAGAAGTAGGTTCCTTTTAAAGAGGTGCTTCAAATGCAACTCAATGTGTGTTCAGTGATACCTTGTCTTACAAACTTAATTGGTTCCGGGACGAGGTTCTTAAGGTGAAACGTTTGTAAGATGAAACAATGTTTCCCATAGGAATCAATGGAAAAGCAATTAATGCGTGCAAGCCCAAAATTCACCCCTTTTGCCAGCCGAAGCGCCCGTTTTTGCACTGGTGGGATTCCCCTGAGGCTCCCCTCCATGGAAAACCCCATCTCCAGACTTCTGTGTTTTTGCAATGCTGCAGGGGAATCCCAGCAGGGGAATCCCAGCATTGCAAAAACGGGCACTTCACTGGCAACGGAAGTCCGGAGGTGGGGTTTCCCAGCGAAGGGAGCATCAGTGAAATCACAGCATCGCAAAAACACCGAAGTCCTCGAAACCCCACCTTCGGACCTCTGTGTAGCATCATAAAAACACGGAAGTTTCCATGGAGGGGAGCCTCAGGGGAATCCCAGCAGTGCAAAAATGGGCGCTTCGCTGGCAACGGAAGTCCGGAGGCGGGGTATCTCAGCAATGGTGGTGGGTTTGTAAGGTGAAAATAGTTTGTAAGAAGAGGAAAAAAAAATCTTAAACCCCGGGTTTGAATCTCAAAAAGTTTGTATGACAAGGTGTTTGTAAGATGAGGTATCACTGTATCTTATATTGCTAACTTATTCGGCTCCTAAAATCTCCGCTTAAAAAAAAAAAAATCAGAAGTAAAAATGACATTAACTTTTCAACAGGCATCCTAGCAAAGATTCCCCAGCAGCAATTAGTTTGAAACCACAAGCTTTGGGTACTGCTGCTTATCATAAATAAATAATATGCACGAATCCCTACTCTTCTACAAATGTGAAAGATGAATTATTTGCTACTGAAGGTTATAAATAAATATCTTTTTAAGCCACCAATTTTATCTGTTGCAGAACTCTGGAAGGTGAACTAAAATGCTGTTTGAGTAGTAAATGATTTGCTTACACAAGCCCACTTTCATTTAAATCACCAGCCTTTGCTGACATTGACTTTCTTGTGATATTGAAATAACAAGGTTTATTGCAGGAGCAACAAGCATTCCCAGTGAAGTAAATGAATGCTAAGCATTATAATGCTTTGCATTAAATTTTTCTTTGAAAAAAGAAATCAGGTTATGGTTTCCTTTGCAAGATCTTGTTCATCAAAGGGTTAGCAGAACTTCTGTGCGGTGTCCTGTTGCTTCAAACAAAACACAAAACCATTTTGATTTGTTCCTTGTATACATTGCCACATTCAAAGGAAAACATGTTTAAATAATTCCGGATCCCTTATTCAATAGTAGTAGTGATTGCAGTAGTTTTAGTAGTGGAATAAGAAGAGGAGGAAAGAAACTCTTTTGCAGTGAGGTGAACCACTGTGTTTGACCTTACTTAAAAATAGAAACACAGTAACTATACACAGGTTTTTTCTCTCTTAAAATTATTAAAATTGTTTTGTATTTCCTGAGAATAGCCATTCCTATATTATACGCATTTGTTTAATATTCCCTGTTGATTGCTGAGAATGATGATAGCTGAAGAGTACCAAACTGTGAATGCTGGTTTAGTAAGCCATTGGTGAGAGAAATAAATTTAATCTTCCAATATTATTATTATTATTATTATTATTATTATTATTATTATTATTATTATTATTATTATTATTATTATTATTATTATTTATTAGATTTTATGCCGCCCCTTTCCATAGACTCGGGGCGGCTCACAATACAATAAAACAGTTCATGACAAATCTAATAATTTCCAATTTAAAATTTAAAATAGTTAAAAAAAACCCCATTTTTAAGCAGACCTACCTACAAACATACCATACATAAATTATATAGGCCCGGGGGAGATATCTCAATACCCCCATGCCTGACGACAAAGGTGGGTTTTGAGGAGTTTACGAAAGGCAAGGAGGGTAGGGTCAGTTCTAATCTCTGGGGGGAGCTGGTTCCAGAGAGTCGGGGCCGCCACAGAGAAGGCTCTTCCTCTGGGGGCCTGCCAACCGACATTGTTTAGTTGATGGGACCCGGAAAAGGCCGACTCTGTGGGACCAATAAAGACTAACTAGCCTCCATTTGTCAGTAACAACAAATAGACTATTTGCTTACTAAATAGTTATTTTTTTTCTCCTTCCATTTAATCATCTCTGATTCTTTGACATTGTCTGGACAATTTTCTGGATTTTTCAGAAAGGTTTTTCAAAAGTGGTTTGCTATTGCAACCTTTCTAAGGCTGGGAAAAGTGACTGGCCCAAGATCACCCACATGGCATTGTGCCTAAAACAAAACTAGGTCTCCCATTTTCTTTCCTGATGCCTTCACTTCTACACCAGACTGACTCTAAAGTGATCTTTACTCCTCGAAAAAATATAGTATATGGAAGAAAATGTAGCCAATTGTGCTTTCTTGGCAGATAAACCTGGAAAATGAATATTGTTTTGCTAAGATCATGACTACTGTCCACATAGTCAAGAACTATAGAAAATATAGACAGGACCAGCTATTCTTATTCCTTCCTAGAGATGGATGAACTTGTCAGAATTTCTTTCTTTTTAACTCTAATGTAACTCTGCTGTTTTGAAATGTGCTTAATGCTGCTTAGTGATGGTGGTGTAACATTACTGAAGGATCGACAGTACATTGGGCAGCAATTAAGGTTTTGTTATTAACCTCTAACATATTATTTCCCAACCTTGGCAGCTTAAGGGACCGTCTTCTACTGCATGAATCCCAGCGACCGATAAGGTCCCACAGAGTTTACCTTCTCCGGGTCCCGTCAACTAAACAATGTCATCTGGCGGACCCCAGGGGAAGAGCCTTCTCTGTGGTGGCCCCGGCCCTCTGAAATCAACTCCCCCACCCTCCTTGCCTTTCGTAAATTACTAAAGACCCACTTATGTCGCCAGGCATGGGGGAACTTATTCAGTTTATGCATGGTATGATTGTGTTGTATGGTTCCAGTGTTGGCTTTAGAATGTTTTTAATATTAGATTTGCTTCACTGTCACTATTTTGTTATGAGCCGCCCTGAGTCTGCGGAGAGGGGCAGCATACAAGTCTAAATTAAATTAAATTAAGAGTGTGAACTTTAACACCCAGATTTCTGTTGAAATCCACACGTCTTAAAGCAGCCAGGATTCAGAAACACTCCTCTAGCAGCTTAAGATCAAGACATCTAGTATATTATAAATTTCTGGGCCTAATCATTACTTCCAGGCTCAGCATTGTCCTAACCACAATTATTTGTGTCGTCACAAATGAGGAAGAGGAGTTTTTTTCATCAAGGCATCCATGCTTTCAATATTGTCACTAGAAATAAAGAACACACTAAGGTCGTAACAACGTAGGTGTACCTGAAGCAGAGGTGGGTTCCAGTTTGCTCAGGGACGCAAAAGGTGTCTATGCAGGTATTCCACACACGCATGCACAGTGCTAAAACAAAGTTCTGCACATGCGCAGAAGCAAAAAGTAAGATGAGAGAACCAGCTCAGGGGAATGGCAAGCCTGGGTCGCTACTAGTGATGGACAAACCTAACCCGCACAATTCGGGTCCGTACCAAATTTTGTGGTGTTCGGTATGCTGAAAATGAACCCGAAATTTTTTGAAACTTTGGGCAAAGTTCAAGGTTGCGTTCGGCGTTCGGAGCTTTCACGTCACCGGCAGGTTGCTAAGGACGCCAAGGTGATCACTTCCTGGATTCCATGGAATCCAGGAAGTGATCACCTTGGCGTCCTTAGCAACCTTCCGGTATACGTGACATCAAAGCTCCGCCCCCGGAATCTCTTGGTAGGATTCCCTGTTCAGGTTCGGGTTCTGGTTCGGTTCGGGTTCGTCTGAATTTTGCGTAAAGTTCGTCCGAACTTGCTGAACCCGAACACTGTTGGGTTTGCCCATCACTAGTCGCTACCAGTTCCAGTGACTCAGGCCGCCAAGTTACTACCAGTTCTATTGACGGTCTGAACTGGGAGCAACTCCCTCGGGCCTGAAGGTAAAAACTCTCATTGAAAGCAGAGACATCAGACATTGCCAGGAAGTTTGCACTCCAAGCAGTCTTATTGTTTTACCCAGGCTTGAAACAAGACTTAAATGAGTCCAAATAATTTGCTTTCTCCAGGACTCCTTGAAACTGCAACTGTTATGCAACCCCACCTCCCAAGCAACCCGTACTGAGCATGTCGGAGTGATTTTACCTTCCAGTGGTCTATAGAATTCTTCACAGAGGTCATAGAGATGTTCTTACTTTCCCTGAAAGGATCTTAAAAAGGGGTATTAACTAGCATTCTTTGGATGTAACAAGAATGAACATACAGTGATCCTTCACCCCTCTTAACACAATAGCATCACCTGAGATACCAGCCCCTACTGATTTGCTCTATATTGTTTACTTGCAGTGTTCCGGGCACCCTCTTATTTATTTAAAATAATAATAATAATAATTTTGGTAAGATTATAAATATTCACATGAATATACCAACAATTATTTTATGAGGTCTACATGGGACGAATAGATTAGCCAAAGTGGCTGGATTAATAAGTAGAAATCTAATATTAAAAAGTGATAATATTCAGTAAGAAAGCTTTGCAGTCCTTCTTCAGTAGATCTGAAAGCCATCATGCTTCAAGCAAAGAACTCCAATGTAAAATTGTTCCACTAGAACCTATCAATACATTTTGTTATAATATATCTTTTCATATAAGCTTTAATAGACATAATGCTTCCTTCTTGTCAACATCTGTTATTGTTGCAAATTGAGTGATTTTATCCTGTAGGGCAGGATACTTGATGCTTACTTGTCTATGTACAATTTCCTGCAATGTTTCAACCTCTGGTGACTATTAAATGAATAGAATCATTTTGCAAATTAGGACTCCTTATGCTTCAACTTCACCGATTCATCAGTAATAGCCTGTCCTTCCCTAAAGGACTTATCTTTCATTCTTCCCTTGGATTTTCATGGTCCCTGTGCTGGCTGTGATTTGAAATTTCTTCTTATCCTGAAGTATAAATTAGATGAGACTTCTCAGCATGAAGATCTAATCTAGGATAGTCCAACAGCAGGCTAGGACAAAATAAATAATCTGTTACTATTTAGTTTTTAAGTACCACTTGAAGTCTGTTCTAAGACCAGAACAGATTTTAACTATTGTAAGCTTGAAAATTTGTATTTGGAATTTTCTGTTTGCATACGGACTTCCTGAATATTTTGGAAAGAGACTGTTACCATTCTGACTTGCAGAAATTTCCACCATACAATTAGTATTGCATGCCTTCATAGTTTGTTTGTTTATGTTCGTTTGTTTATTAGATTTGTATGCCGCCCCTCTCCGCAGACTCGGGGCGTCTCACAACACAATAAAAACAGTTTATGACAAATCTAATAATTTACAATTTAAGATATTTAAAAAACCCCATTATTAAGCAGACATACATGCAAGCATACCATACATAAATTGTATAGGCCCAGGGGAGATATTTCAGTTCCCCCATGCCTGATGACAAAGGTGGGTTTTAAGGAGTTTACGAAAGGCAAGGAAGGTAGGGGCAGTTCTAATCTCTGGGGGGAGCTGGTTCCAGAGAGTTGGGACCGCCACAGAGAAGGCTCTTCCCCTGGGGCCCGCCAACCGACATTGTTTAGTTGATGGGACCCGGAGAAGGCCCACTCTGTGGGACCTAATCGGTCGCTGGCATTCGTGCAGCAGGAGGCGGTCTCGGAGATATTCTGGCCCAATGCCATGAAGGGCTTTAAAGGTCATAACCAACACTTTGAATTGTGACCGGAAATTGATCGGCAACCAATGCAGACTGCGGAGTGTTGGAGTAACATGGGCATATCTAGGGAAGCCCATGACTGCTCTCGCAGCTGCATTCTGCACGATCTGGAGTTTCCGAACACTTTTCAAAGGTAGCCCCATGTAGAGAGCATTACAGTAGTCGAACCTCGAGATGATGAGGGCATGAGTGACTGTGAGCAGTGAGTCCCGGTCCAAATAGGACCGCAACTGGTGCACCAGGCGAACCTAGGCAAACGAATGTTAAATGAGAAAAATGATTTTTAAAATTATTTATTGAGAACCTAAAATGAGAAATACACTTACAGTTTTAATGACTGCCATATTACAGGAGCTTTTCACTGGGCAAATTCAGTTAGTGGCTTAACACCATTAGTTATTAAATAGGCTTATTACATTATGGAAGCCCAGAAATGAAATTCTAATTGCTAACAAATCAAAATCAGTTATTAAAATGATATTTTAGATTAATAATATTCAGAGCAATCAAATAAGAAGTTAATAATCATAGAGTTGATACTTTATGAGAATGTTTCAAAGTTGATTCCGCCTTCCATTCCTCGAGGTTGGTAAAGTGAGGACCCATATGGTTGGGGGAAATATGCTAACTCTGTAAGACTGCTTAGAGAGGGCTATAGAGCACCATGAAAGCAGTGCAGTGATACCTCATCTTACAAACTTAATTGATTCCGGGACGAGGTTTGTCAGGTGAAAAGTTTGTAAGATGAAACAGTGTTTCCCATAGGAATCAGTGGAAAAGAGATTAATGCGTGCAAGCCCAAAACTCACCCCTTTTGTCAGCCGAAGTGCCCGTTTTTGTGCTGCTGGGATTCCCCTGAGGCTCCCCTCCATGGGAAACCCCACTCCGGACTTCCGTGTTTTTGTGATGCTGTAGGGGAATCCCAGCAGCGCAAAAATGGGTGCTTCGCTGGCAATGGAAGTCCAGAGCTGGGGTTTCCCAGCAAGGGGACCCTCAGCAAAATTGCAGCATCGCAAAAACACGGAAGTCCTCGAAACCCTATCTCTGGACTTCCGTGTTTTTGTGATACTGCAATTTTGCTGATGCTCCCCTCACTGGGAAATCCCACCTCCGGACTTCTGTTGCCAATGAAGTGCCCATTTTTACGCTGCTGGGATTCCCCTACAGCATCGCAAAAACACGGAAGTCCGGAGGTGGTGTTTCCCATAGAGGGGAGCCTCAGGGGAATCCCAGCAACGCAAAACAAGCGCTTCGCTGTCAACAGAAGTCCGGAGGCGGGGCAACCCAGTGGCGGCGGCTTGGATTTGTAAGGCAAAAAAATCTTAAACCCCGGGTTTGTATCTTGAAAAGTTTGTATGACAAGGGGTTTGTAAGACGAGGTATCACTGTATATAACTCTAAGTGCTATTTCCATTGTTCAGTTCAATAGCAGAAAGTTGTGTACCGAGTAGCATATTCAATTCAATTCAATGAAGATTTCACAGTGTGATATGAAATTTGGTAAAGATCAAGAAGTGAGACACCTTATACCAAATTGATGTACAGTGGTACCTCTACTTAAAAACTTAATTTGTTCCATGACCAGGTTCTTAAGTAGAAAAGTTTGTAAGTAGAAGCAAATTTTCCCATAGGAATCAATGTAAAAGCAAATAATGCGTGCAAACTCATTAGGAAAGAAATAAAAGTTTGGAATTTAGGTGGGAGGAGGAGGAAGAAGAAGAGGAGGAAGACAGTCACTGCTGAAGGAAGAAGGTGAGATAAGGGGAATCAAAAAAATCCAAAACTTTAAGGCTTAATAAAAAGAGGGACTCTGAGGCAGCGAGGAAGAGCACCCGCCTCCCATACATCCGGCACAAGGCTGCCTCCCATACACTGCGCCAGAGAGAGAAACCCAGGGGAAATGGCAGGAAACTGGCCAGGCCTTCATGCCGCTCTCAAATTTCCTGGGAAATTTTTCCGAGCTCGGGTTCTTAAGTAGAAAATGGTTCTTAAGAAGAGGCAAAAAAATCTTGAACACCCAGTTCTTATCTAGAAAAGTTCTTAAGTAGAGGCATTCTTAAGTAGAGGTACAACTGTATATAGAAAGAGGAGAGAAATCCATAGCCACAGCAAAGAAACAAGTGAGATAGCGGAGTGGAAGAAATGTGCAACATGTTGCATACACTCACACAGACACACACATATACACACACCCACACACAAATGTGCTAAGAGGAAAGAGCCTTTTGCTTAGGCAAAAATAATTGTAGTGTGATATGGTTGACATTAGTTTCTACTCTATTGTGATTTTTATTGCTTTGCTACTTATGTATAAGTGCACTACACGCCATATCAAAAGAGTAATTACTAAACTATACACTGCTTTGCTTCAGAGTGAAAAATAAAATGAAATGTTTCTGGATAGAAGAGAGAAAGTTACAAGAGGGAGAAAGAATTTCTTTTCTTATGCAGCTTGTGCATGCAATTCAAAAGTGGTTGGAGGGCCTTTAGAAAAGAAACAAAGGGAGTCCATATCAATACAGGATTTCTTGGGATTTATCATTTTTAAAACTCAAGGTTCTGATGGCCTGATCCTGAGCAAAATCTTCAATCTCCACTCCAGAAGGGTGCATCAAATGCATAGCAAATTACAAGCCTTTTCAGCATTTATAATCAAGTGGTTAGTGGTGCCACCCCTATATTTCTGCACATTTTTGATATTGCTGCTGTTGACAAATGCTTATTTAATAGTTTTATGTCCTTTGTGCTTTCAGTACAGTTCCAAAAAATCTGCAGAGTGGAGATAGGAGTTCTCAAATTCATGATGAATTTACATTCAACAGCTTCTGCTCCTCAAAATCCAAATGTATATGGCTATTTTTTATTTGTATTTATTTACACCATTTTAATCTTGATCTTTCTTCAAGTAGCTCAGAACGATTTATACATGTGTTGTCAGCCTCTGCTTTATTATCGTAAAACCTGGCAAGATGGTTTACACTAAAAAAGCTACAATTGGCTTAAAGTTGCTCGTATATCTTCATGTTAAAGATTTGAACCCATTTCTCAGTTTATTTTTATTTATTTATTTATTTGTTTGTTTGTTTTGTCAAGTATATATTGGTGGTATACAAAGATATAACAATGTTTATATACAGGGAAAAGCTTTGGGGCCCAGGTGATGATACCACAAAATCAGTTATTGAGTTCCATGCATCAGTTACTTGGTGACTAAAGCCATATTTCCTGCAGTCGAGTTTAGAGCAGTTTACTTTAAGTTTCTATCTGTTGTGTGCTTATGTATTGTTGAAGTTGAAGCTGAAGTAGTCATTGAGAGGAAGGATGTTGTAGCAGATGATTTTATGGGCTCTGCTTAGGTCATGTTTAAGGCAACGTAATTCTAAGCTTTCTAAACCTAGGATTGTAAGTCTAGTTCATTAGGTAATCTGTTGTGAATGGAGGAGTGGAGGGCTCTTCTAGTAAAGTATCTCTCGACATTTTTTAGAGTGTTTATGTCCGAAATGCGGTGTGGGTTCCAAAGAGATGAGCTGTATTTAAGGATTGGTCTGGTGAAAGTTTTGTATGCTCTGTTAGTAGTGTGAGATTACCGGAGCAGAGGCTACGCAGGATTAGGTTAACAACTCTTGAAGCCTTTTTGGCGATATTGCAGTGGGCTTTGGCACTTAGGTCATTCCATATGAGTATTCCAAGGTTCTTTTACTCTAACCACTCAATATATTAATGCACAATTTATTATAAATAGGATCAAACTATTAATGTTCTGATTGATTTAATAAAGCTAATCTACAACCTCCGTGTGATGTGAAGCTTCTACTAAGTTTTTTTTCATTTTCCCTAGCAATAAAAGAAGAAAGAACAAAGCATAAAGCAAACTATAATGCAAATAGATGTATTCCCAGAGAATAAACATAAAAGTGCTTTAAAAGTGAAAAAATAAAACATAAAAATAAAATAAAGTATAATATATCATTATAACTGTTAACTGTTACAATTCTACATTTAACAGAATAACAGAGATGGGAGGTACCTTGGTTTTCTAGTCCAACCCCCTGCTCAAGCAGGAAGTCCTATACCATTTTAGACAAATGACTATCCCATCTCTTCTTTAAAAACTCCAGTGTTGGAGCACTCACAAATTCTGGAGGCTATTGGAACAATGCTATTGTGTCACCTATTCATACAAAGGATCTATGGCAATAGTTTAGTATTTGTTTGTTTCTGTGTTTGTTTGTTTGGATTTGTATGCCACCCAACTTCCAAGGGACTCTGGGTGGCTCACAACCAAAGCATAAAATATAGATGTAAGATTAAAACCCCTTAAAAACTATCTAAAATAATTTAAAACCAACAATTAAGAACAATTAAAGCAGTTAAAAACCATACCAATGTCATTAATGGCCAGATACTGATGGCCCTAAGCCTGCCGGAAGAGCCAGGTCTTTTCAGCTTTCCAGAAGACCATAGGATAGGGGTAGTCCAGATCTCAGGAGGTAGCTGGTTCCAAAGAATAGGAGCAGCCACCAAGAAGGCTCTTCCTCACCGGCCCGCCAGCCAACACTGTTTAGCTGACGAAACCTGGAGAAGACCAACTCTGTGGATTCTTATCAGTCGCTGGGAGTTATAGTTTTACTCAACAAGAGTATCTATTTGTTCTTTATAGTTTTTATACTTTTACTTTTTGTGATGTAGACTTGTTGGGATGAGTGGCTATAGAAATTAAATAATTAAAATTTACTGGTAAATGGCAGGTTTAATCAGTTCCTTAATCCATTGGGTAAATACTTTTATATCTTTCCAATAATAATAATAATTATTATTATTATTATTATTATTATTATTATTATTATTATTATTTATTAGATTTGTATGCCGCCCCTCTCCGAAGACTCGGGGCGGCTCACAACGGTAATAAAAACAGTATAACAATGGAATAGCGCTTAGACATATACTGCTTCACAGTGCTTTACAGCCTTCTCCAAGGGATTTACAGAGTTAGCATATTGCCCCTAACAATCTGGGTCTTCATTTTACTGACCTTGGAAGGATGGAAGATTGAATCAACCTTGAGTTTGGTGAAATTTGAACTGTTAAATTGCTAGCAGCTGGCAGTCAGCAGAAATAGGCTGTAGTACTGCATTCTAACCACTGTTCCACCATGGCTCCATGTTGCAATATTAATCTTTTGGCCATAATAAGAGCATGGGGAATGCCAAATTTCATGTAATTGGTATGGAATTCAAAAGAATATTGTATGAAGCTTCTACCATAAGTAAAAGAATGATTCAATCTCAGCTTTCAAGTCCAAATGTTCTGGTGAAATTTCCTCAGCATGAAAGGTAGCACAGAGTTTTTGTATTAAAAATGAGGAGAAATAGATTTAGGAAGAATGCATCAATATTTAATACACGAAAGGAACGAATTTCTCTTTGCAAATGGACTTTTTCATAATTCATTTAAGAGATGACTGGCAGCATTTTCTTTTAAAAAAATTAGAATAGAATATAAATTATATTCAAAATGTACTGACTTTAAAACTTTCTGGGCTTATTAAACTGGTAATTATAAAGATAAATATCATGAGTATATTATGATATGACAATGCTAGGTGTCCATATGATTCAGTGGTATATTCTTCAAGTATGGTGGTACAGGGGGGGGGGAGATCCTTTCTTCATTGACATCATGAGTAAGAAGCATCCCCAAAACAATTCCGCAATGGTTGCCCTGAGTAGTATTTCTATTGTAAGTTTTCTATTGTACTTTTTGGGGAAAATACCCTTCCTCTCCCAAGTTGAACATATTTAGGATACAGTGCCCTTTTATCTGGCATAGTTGCATCATCCCTTTATTTTTGTAAAAATTGGGGAAAAAACCAAACCCATGTCAGGTTAAGGCAGTGATGGTGAACCTTTTCTTCCTCAGATGCCAAAAGTGTGTGTGTGTGTGTGTGTGTGTGTGTGTGTGTGTACGCTATTGTGCATGCGCGAGTGCCCACACCCATAATTCAAAGCCTGGGGATGGCAAAAATGGCTCTCCCCACCAAGGCCCTCTGGAGGCCTGAAACACCCCATTTCCCAAACTCTGGTGGGCCCAGTAGGCCCGTTTTTCACCCTACCCAGCAATAATGGGCAGCCAAAATGTTTACTGCCACACTGTGGGTGTGGCTTATTTTGTGGGTGTGGCTTGATGGTCATGTGACTGAGTAGGAGTGGCTTGCCAGCCATGTGACCAGGTGGGAATGGCATCATCATTAAAGTGAACTGTTATTGCTGCACAATGCCTTTTCATCTCAGCTGTGGGCAGAGTGAGGGCTTCGCGAGTGGAAAAAAACCGCAGCCCCGACTGCTTTGGTGTGGTGCGGCTCTCCTGGCCTTGGGAGGTGGTCATGTGAGGCTGGAGGGGAGCCGGACAGGAGAGAGGGAAGCTCATCCAAGGCCAGGAAGGAGGAAAGAGGAAAACCCAGCAGCAGGGGGGAAAAGGAGAGCGGAACTAAGGCCAGGAATCTAGGAAGTTACTTCCGCCAGTCAGCTGGAGCTGTAGAAGCAGCTTCATTTCCGCTGGTGACACTGTGTTCTACCCCATCCTGCCTGCTGCCCACCCCTTCTACCCAGGCTTCAGAGACAAAAATGCCCTCCCCCATCCCCAGGAGTCTCTCTGGAAGCCAAAAATGCCCTCCCAGAGCCTCCGGGTGAGCCAAAAATCAGCTGGCCAACACACACATGCACATTGGAGCTGAGCTAGGTTAACAGCTCACGTGCCAGCAGATATGGCTCTGCGTGTCACCTGTGGCACCCTTGCCATAGCTTCTCCATCACTGGATTAAGGTAGCCTAATTTCTTTTAATTTTCTTTCACCATCTTGCAGTAATAATGTGCACCATCAAGCATTGCAAATATGCAGCATGCTTCAGATTATCCCTATGTGTCCTTAAAAAGGGAAGGATGCTAAATAATGTATGTGGACAAATGAAAATTAATTTGCTAGTTTTTAATTTTTATCCAGTTGCATGAACCAGGGTGGTGAATAATTAACGACTCAGAAATGAATTTCAAATCCAACTTTTACTCTTCTAAGGCCTAGTTGTAAATGTTATCATCTGCCCATCATGCCTGAGTGCTCATTTATTATAAAAACATTTCTAAAAAACCCAGAGGAAGGATGTTCAGCGTGAACTGTGCTGTCATAAGAAGAGTAGGAGACTCCAGAGGGTTGGTTTTTATTTCCAGATAGACCCAGGATAATTTGTTGGAGGCAGTTTTGAATTATTCATATCTGCTCTTGGCTTTTAGAGGTTGAATACGACCAGCTTCGATCGTATGCCTTCTTCTTTTTATTTGCATTTACAGCTTTCTTTTTTTTGTGGCTACACAGCTGCCACAAAACCCAATTCTTCTGCCATTCAATAGTATGAACAGAAAATTTGATAGGCTCCTATTCATTCTTCTTATCAATCAGCCATAATGTCTTCTATGATATTCTCCCAGCAGGGCCTTCGATTCCCTTCCTATTACAGGTAGTCCTAGCTTAACAATGGTTACAGTAAACTTCTCAAAAGCTATTTACAACTCAATTCCAAAGTTACATTGAAACATAGAAGATTGACGGCAGAAAAAGACCTCATGGTCGATCTAGTCTGCCCTTATACTATTTCCTGTATTTTATTTTAGGATGGAGATATGTTTATTCCAGGTATGTTTAAATTCATTTGCTGTGTATTTACCAACCACGTCTACTGGAAGTTTGTTCCAAGCATCTACTACTCTTTCAGTAAAATAATATTTTCTCACATTGCTTCTGATCTTTCCCCCAAACAATCTCAGATTGTGCCCCCTTGTTCTTGTGTTCACTTTCCTATTAAAAAACACTTCCCTCCTGAACCTTATTTAACCCTTTAACATATTTAAATGTTTCGATTTCCAATACACATAAACCCACAATCACAAAACTGCACTTTTGGCACTTGGCAACTGGCTTATGGCTGCAGTGTTCCATGGTCAAATGACTACAACTGATCACTTTTTTTTTGCTATTTTTTTTTTTTTTGCCTTTTTGGCCAGGTTCTGCCCCAAAAATGGTGGAATAATTGCTGCAAAAAAAGTTATAAAACAGAGTCCAGTCCTATAGGTGCCTCATCTTATGAGTATCGTGACTTGAAATTCTCTGATTAGACAACTTACAATTCCAAAGTCTCTGCTCCGACTTAACTATTGTTCATAAAATCATATGCCAAAATGTCCTACATTTTAGCAAATTCTTCACCTTCAACTGCAACAACACACGAGCACGTAATAGATTTAAACTAAATGTCAACTGCTCCAAACTAGACTGCAAAAAATACAACTTCAGCAACAGAGTAATCAGCGCCTGGAATGCTCTACCTGACTGTGGTTTCTACTCCCAACCCCAAAACCTTTAACCTTAGATTATCTACAATTGACCTCTCCCCCTTTCTAAGAGGTCTGTAAGGGGTGATCATTAGCACACCGTTTTTCCTATCGTCTCTGTCCTAATGTTCTATTGTATTCTATCATTACTTTTTATCATTACCTATCCAACGTTTATTTGTACAAATTGCCATCCTACAATTGTTTGACAAATATAAATAAATAAATAAAATAAAAATAAATGACAGAAATGCCAGGCTCCCTTGTGATTGTAAGTCAATGACTACCTATATCAGTCAATAGTTCTTGACGATTGAACGTTTGGAGACCTAACTGGGGGTCAGGGAATTTTCTCTTAGGGTTTTCCACCTTGGGACTTTTGCTTCTCCTTGGACTTGTCCAAATCAGACTATTCATTTCCTATTTGAGTATCAGGATTATCATGGTGGATTCTATCCAAAATAAGATAAATATTTATTCCTTAATTTTGAAAACAGAAGAAACACCAGGTTCTGTAATATAAGATGTAAAGAATCTCTTATTCTGAAAGCTTTCTTATCTATTTTAGGATCTGAAGTCCCTTCTGGGCTTTCTAAGGGCTTTTTTTTTTTTACTACTTCATTCTACAAGTGGGACTTTTAATAAAATGTTACACTGTGTGAAGCATTTCACTTTCTGCTTAATCAGCCTGCCGTTCTGTTCTCTCTAATACATTGCATTAAATTCCCTAACCCCCTATTCATTTCACCTCCTTTCCCCCCATTTATCCTAAGAGCCATTATTCCATAATCCCTAAGCAAGAAAACCCAATCTGACTATTTTTTCTCCCCTCCCCCTTTTAGAATTTCAGAAAGTTGGCTTTTGCCCAACTTTTATTTTAGCATTTTGAAATAATTAAATAATATGTTCTGCATTCAGGTGAAGCCAGAGAAAAGGAAGGCAAGTGGACATTGGTTGCCGATCAGTTTCCAGTTGCAATTCAAAGTGTTGGCTATGACCTATAAAGCCTTTCATGACATCAGACCAGAATATCTTCGGGACCGCCTTCTGCCGTACGAATCCCAGCGACCGGTTAGGTCCCACAGAGTTGGCCTTCTCCGGGTCTCGTTGATGAAACAATGTCGTCTGGTGGGACCCAGGGACAGAGCCTTCTCTTTGGCGGCCCCAACCCTCTGGAATCAACTCCCCCCAGAGATTAGGATTGCCCACCCTCCTTGCCTTTCGTAAACTTCTTAAAACCCACCTCTCTTGTCAGGCATGGGGAAATTCCCCTTGGCCGTTTCCATTTTATGTATGGTTTGCATTGGATGTATGATTGTTTTTTTAATATTTATATTTTTATATTAAGGGTTTTAAACTTTTAATTATTGGATTTGTACTGTTTTTGTTGTTGTGAGCCGCCCCGAGTCTTCGGAGAGGAACCAATAAAATGGGGAAGGAGGGCTAAAAATGTTGCTAATTTAAGGCCAGCATATTTTGCAGAATATTGTTGAATGCTACAATTCCTACCCAAGATGCCCCCTTTGCGATCTCATTAGAAGCTTTTGCCCACTTCAAAAAACACAATATTCATCAAACATAGATGGTGATGCAGACACCTCCACAGTAGGTATTCTACTTAATGAAACACTTTGCTAAATCTTTATAGAATAGTGAAGAAGGGTGGCTTTCACTCAGCCTCTGAGATGATATTTGATATTCTATGATGCTATTCAGGTCTATAAAATATTTTAATTGGTATTTATTTATCTCCTGCAGGTGAAAATTTTTAGCTGCTTGCAACAAGTAATGAAGAACAAAGTTGCTATGCAACCATATAATTTCTTTTTTGCAGATAGATATTAACAGTGAGAGACAGATTAGATTAACTCTTGAAGAACTGAGAGAGAAACATTTGCCCAAATGCCATTTCCTTTAATTCTATGTAGTTATTTGGACTGCAGGAATGAATGGAGGGAGCCTCAGCTAAGGGATGCAGAAGGTTAGAACTGGGAGAAAGTTAATAATCTGGAGGGTTTATGGTGAGTCAAAATTTACGGATGGTAATTGCAAGTAGGCTTTTGGCTGCTGCTTATTGCCAAATCAGTCAATAATAAAGCTCCACTTATTTATGATATCAACAGGGAGGAGCAAGTCAACTTGGGACATATTACTGAGATCTGACTGGACCTGAAGGGCTCCCTTTCTCAGATGTGCTCAGCTGAGTTTAGGGTATGGCACAAGATATCAGGGCAGAGGAGGTGGGGTAGCAGTTGCCCTCTGGGAATCTTCAGTTCCCAAGTCAGCTGCTTATGAGAACCTATTTTTAAAGATAGGTTTACAGAATCAGTTGGGAAGATTCCAAACCTCATATATAAACTGAATAAACAAATTCTCACAGCCAACCCACACTTAGTAAAAGACCTTGGAATACTAATACTGTATCGAATGACCTAAGTGCTAAAGCCCACTGCAACAATATCGCCAAAAAGGCTTCTAGAGTTGTTAACCTGATCCTACGTAACTTCTGCTCTGGCAATCTCACACTACTCACAAGAGCCTACAAAACTTTTGCCAGACCCATCTTTGAATACAGCTCATCTGTCTGGAACCCATACCACATCTCGGACATCAACACCCTTGAAAACGTCCAAAGATATTTCACCAGAAGAGCCCTTCACTCCTCCACTCGAAATAGAATACCCTACGAAAATAGACTAACAATCCTGGGTCTAGAAAGCTTAGAACTACAGCGCCTAAAATACGATTTAAATATTGCCCACAAGATCATATGCTGCAACGTCCTACTGGTCAATGACTACTTCATCTTCAACCACAACAACACAAGAGCACGCAACAGATTCAAACGTAATATTAACTGCTCCAAACTTGACTGTAAAAAATATGACTTTAACAATCGAGTTGTCGAAGCGTGGAACTCATTACCGGACTCAATAGTGTCAACCCCTCACCCCCTACATTTCTCCCTTAGACTATCCACGATTGACCTCTCCAGGTTCCTAAGAGGTCAGTAAGGGGCGTACATAAGTGCACTAGTGTGCCTTTTGTCCCCTGTCCAATTGTCTTTCCTTTATCTCATATATCATATATATTTTCTTCCTTTCATATATCTTCTCCTCTATTTTTACATATTATCTTTATATATATTACTTCATGCCTATTCTCTTCCATATGTATTGTGTATTGGACAAATGAATAAATAAATAAATAAAAATTGTTCCATCTCTACTAGCCTGGTGCCCAGCAACCTCCCTGATTGATCTGCTAGAGGCTGCTTCAGGGTTGACTGTAGAGTTCTCAGAGTTCATAAATTTGGGAGACTTCGATATGTTGTCCCTTGGGCTATCCTAAGCTCATGGTAGCTGTGAGCATATCCTACGTCATTAATAGCCTGAATTGAAAAAGTGACCACATACCAACATGGCAGCAGGGAAGATGGTAACTAGCCAAAACCCCAAATATTCCCTTCAGCCCATTTTCAACCTGAACATTTCATATCTGCAGGGTAGAACCTCTGAGGTTCACATCAAAGTGTGATTATTAGCGGACCAGATTATCTCCAGGACCACCTTCTGTAGCATGAATCCCAGCGACCGGTTAGGTCCCACAGAGTTGGCCTTCTCTGGGTCCCATCGACTAAGCAATGTCGTTTGGCGGGACCCAGGAGAAGAGCCTTCTCTGTGGCGGCCCCGACCCTCTGGAACCAGCTCCCCCCAGATATCAGAGTTGCCCCCACCCTCCTTGCCTTTCGCAAGCTCCTTAAAACCCACCTCTGTCGTCAGGCATGGGGGAATTGAAATTTCCCTTCCCCCTAGGCTTATAGAATTTATACATGGTATGTTTGTATGTATGAGTGGTTCTTTAAATTGAGGGGTTTTAGATTGTTTTTAATATTAGATTTGTTTACATTGTCTTTTTATATTGTTGTTATGCCGTCCCGACTCTTTGGAGAGGGGTGGCATACAAATCTAATAAATAGATAGATAGATAGATAGATAGATAGATAGATAGATAGATAGATAGATAGATAGATAGATAGATGGCAGCCACTCCTCATAGAGGCTCCTTGTTTGTATTTTATTTTGCCTTTGATTTTACTTCCATGTTATATATTTTTAAATTTTGCTATCCATTGAGTGACTAAACATAACTACTATCACAATGAGACATTGTTGTGAGCCGCTCCGAGTCTCCGGAGAGAGGCGGCATACAAATCTAATAAATAATAATAATAATAATAATAACATTGTAAAATCCTATGTAAGGAATTAGAGTAGGCTTGCGGGGCTGGATAGAAGCAATGCATTCTATGTATCTATCATTTTAAAACCTTCATTACTTTGCAAAAGTGGAAGTGAACTTTCCACTGGGACCCACAAAGGCTGGAATCCCATCTTTTCTGCTAGAGGGGAGTTGGTGTTCTTTTATTCTGACAGCAAAAGTAATCGGCAGCACTATTAAAATGCTCCCTCTTGTCCTGTAAGCATCAAAATTCATGTCTGTCCAAGCATTGTTCTTTCTTCCTTGACAGAAATTGTTCTACTTGCTGCTCGCAGCCTCCATGTTAGCTTAGTTCCTGTCAAATTGCACTCCAGGCAACAGCCTTTGAACCAGACTCGTGTCATTTAAGCCTAAAGGCAACTGCCTGAAACTTAGGATTCTGTGCTCTGCCTCCTCTACGGAAGGTGAATTTTAAATACAGGTGATGTGGCATGAAAAACAAATGTAGGTGTCTGAACAAATTGCGGTGATGAAAAACAAGGAAACAGGCTGCTACACCTCAATGCAAATTCCACCCTTTAGTAATTGTAACCCTGACATTGGATACAAGTACATAAGATGTGTGGTTTAGATTGTGATGTCAACATTCATGCTTCATCATTCCCATTGCCCCTTAATGTCTTTCTGTGGATACCCATGAAAAGAACAAAACTCAGTTACATTTTCATTGCTTTGTTGGTAAATACATATTCAGCAGACAATGGTTGGAGAGTTGGAGACAAATTGGCCATCTTGATGTTGATATTTATTTTATTTATTTATTTCATCCAATACACAATGAGGGTTTTAGTGGGTATATATCTATATACACATAGTAAAATACATGATGAAGGTTATAGAGGAGATACTCATAGTAAAATATATCTAAGAAAGAATAGAAAAGAAGGTATAGTAATAGAACATATCAATGAAAGAATAGAAGAAGAGATATAGGAATAGAGGAAAGGTATAGGAGATATAGGAGAGCAATAGGACAGGGGACGGAAGGCACTCTAGTGCACTTGTACTCGCCCCTTACTGACCTCCTAGGAATCTGGATAGGTCAACCGTAGATAATCTAAGAGTAAAGTGTTGGGGGTTTGGGGATGACACTATGGAGTCTGGTAATGAGTTCCACGCTTCGACAACTCGGTTACTGAAGTCATATTTTTTACAGTCAAGTTTGGAGCGGTTAATATTAAGTTTAAATCTGTTGTGTGTTCTTGTGTTGTTGCAGTTGAAGCTGAAGTACTCGCCGACAGGCAGGACATTGCAACATATAATCTTGTGGGCAATACTTAGATCTTATTTAAGGTGTCTTATTTCTAAACTTTCTAGGTCCAGGATTGAAAGTCTAGTCTCATAGGGTATTTCGAGTGGAGGAGTGAAGGGCTCTTCTGGTGAAGTATCTTTGGAGATTTTCAAGGGTGTTAATGTCTGAGATGCGATATGGGTTCCAAACAGATGAGCTGTATTTGTGGATGGGTCTGGCAAAAGTTTTGTAAACTCTGGTAAGTAGTGTGAGATTGCCAGAGCAGAAGCTACGTAGGATTAGGTTTACAACTCTTGAAGCCTTCTTGGCTATATTGTTGCAGTGGGTTTTGGCACTTAAATTTTTTGTTATTAGTATACCAAGGTCTTTAACTGAGTGGGGATTATCTGTGATTATCATGGGACTTGTATTTCGGAAAATCTTAAAGTCAACTCTGCCTGCTCCCAACACCATAAACTGAGGCACTTTTCATTGCTCATCCAGGTTTCAATACAAGTTGGCTAATTTTGGTGATTTTCTTAAAAGAAAAACAGCCCTTGCCTTTCAGGGCAATCCATTCACTCATGATCTTATGCTTTATACAATGGGCATTCAAGAATTGAAGTAAGTAATGTGGTTCCTATATGTTAGTATCATCCCCTAACCCCCAACATTTTACTCTTAGACTATCCACGTTTGACCTCTCCAGATTCCTAAGAGGTCAGTAAGGGGCGTACATAAGCGCACTACAGTGCCTTCCGTCCCCTGTCCTATAGTCTCTCCTATATCTCGTATTTCTTCTCTACTATATCCTCTATAACCTTCATTGTGTATCATTGTGTATTGGACAAAATAAATAAATAAATACAATAAAATAAACCTGGCCACCTCTGGCAAGATTTCTATGCAAAAACTCTCAAGCAAGCTAGAGGTTAGAGAGTATCCCGAGGCAGCTTTATATTTACCTGTGGTTTTAGCCAATCTCTCGCTTTATCACATCTGTAAGGTATTCAGAAATAGCAACTTTTCTAAGTTTGTGAAAAGGCTGAAAGCTTAAACAATGATCAGTGGACATTCATGAACAAAGGAAAATATTTTTCTACTTAATTACAGTGGAAATATGACCCACGCAATTAAGTTGCTGCAGCGCATCCTACTCTTAATCAAAAATTCTTGTATGTCTGAATGCTTGTAATTTGTTGTCATTCATGGAAAAGGAACAGTACTTTCAGTTTCCTTTGCACAGAACAGTGTGCCTTACTATATTACAAATAAATAAGTAAAAATAAATTGGAGGTTTGATAGCGGCTTTCAATAGGATGCTTTCTCCTCAACCTATTACTCCAAGTGCTGTTTTTTAAACCCAATTTCACTGCAGCTGTTAAAAGATGAATTTGAAGAGTGCATTAATTTGCCTCTAAGTGTAAGCTATGGCTATCTATTTAAATGATACCGTAAAATTATACTCAGGTTGTAAAGAGACCACAGTGGATTGAACAATCATGTTAACAACTGTTATTAAGTGATTAACATCTAGTTGAAATGTACGGAAGATTGGTTTATTAACCAGTGAGATTGCTGTGCTCCGTCTCTTTATGGCATGCCTAATTAGTATATTATACTCTACTCCATAGAGTTACTACACTTAACTTCTCAGGATAGTCTGTTTATTGATCATTATGAAGTTAGGAAAAGTCCAGTACATCTTTCTCTTATGAAGGCCATTCTGGAATAAATAATTGCACAAATGCACAGTAAGCTAACCTAGTATTGGTTCTAAAGAATCATGTTGTGATGTTCTACATCATTTTAGTCCTTCATATATTGCCAGGCTGATTGAGAAGCACCAGAATCCAGCAATAGATGGTAAAAGAGAGGCTTAGGAATGAGCATTATCTTAAGTGCTGATTATTACCCTCACCCTCCCCATATATTGTCTACTATATAAACTGTATGCATATGTACACACACACATGCACGCACAGCTCTTCTAAAATTATGCACACTCAATTTCATTTACTGCAATAGGAATAACATACCCAGAACCCAGAAGAGGGAAAAAAGAAAAAAAATACTGGTTCTGCATACCTGACCGTACCCGTAGGAGCCCATCATTGTCCTCAGATTTTTTTAATTTTAATTTTTTAACATTAGATTTGTACTGTATTGTATTGCTGTTAAATGTTGTGAACCACCTCGAGTCTTCTGAAAGGGGCGGAATACAAATTTATTATTATTGTTGTTGTTGTTATTATTATTATTATGTCAGTACAACACAGCAAACGGATTTGCTGGATTTCATATTTCATGACCAGTCAGGCGCGTTCCCAAGCACCTAGGACTGTGTGATGTAGCGGCGAATTATGTTTGCCGATCCCAATAAAGCGGCCTTTTGCAATTGACAGATGGAGATTTTGTCAATTCCAATGGTTTTCAAATGTCCACTGAGATCCTTTGGTACTGCGCCCAGCGTGCCAAGTACCACTGGGACCACTTTCACTGGCTTATGCCAGAGTCGTTGCAGCTCGATTTTTAGATCTTCGTAGTTCACTAATTTCTCTAGCTGCTTCTCCTCAATTCTGCTGTCTCCTGGGATTGCGATGTCGATGATCCATACTTTCTTTTTCTCCGCGATCACAATGTCTGGTGTGTTATGCTTCAGAATTCAGTCAGTCTGAAGTCGGAAGTCCCACAGTAGTTTTGCTTGCTCATTTTCGACCACTTTTTCGGGCTTATGGTCCCACCAGTTCTTTGCCACTGGTAAATGGTAGTTCCGGCACAAGTTCCAGTGGATCATCTGTGCCACAGCATCATGTCTATGCTTGTAGTCATTATATATTATTATTATTATTATTATTATTATTATTATTATTATTATTATTATTATTATTATTATTATTATTATTATTATATGGCTCCGCATGCCACCTGTATGGTAAAATCTAATAAATTTCAGAGAAGACTTCAACAATAGAAAATGATGTGATAAGTCTTTTCTTCCACCTCTGATAGTTCTGTAAAAATAATAAAGACCCTCTGGTCATCCTAAATAAAGCCAGAAATAATATTCAATGTTTTGCATATGAGTTAACTCCACCTTCCCAAAGTTAAATATGGATGACAGATTGATTTCTCTGAAGGTATGAGAGGTGACAATGGAGAACGGGAAACTGAATATGGTGGTCCCTCGAGTTTCACGGGTTCAAACTTCACGAAATGGCTATACCACGGTTTTTCAAAAATATTAATTAAAAATACTTTGCTGTTTTTTTCCCTATACCACGGTTTTTCCCACCTGATGATGTCATACGTCATCGCCAAACTTTCATCCGCCTTTAATAAATATTTTTTTTAATAAACTTTAATGAATAAACAGGGTGAGTAATAATCTAAATGGTTGCTAAGGGAATGAGAAATTGCAGTTTAGGGATTTAAAGTGTTAAGGGAAGGCTTGTGATACTGTTCATAGCCAAAAATAGTGTATTTACTTCCGCATCTCTACTTCGCGGAAATTCGACTTTCGCAGGTGGTCTCGGAATGCATCCCCCGCGAAAATCAAGGGAATACTATATAGTATGCCTTTTGTTAACTGAAGTTTTGTGAGTTGTTACCCTCATCATGCTTCTCCCAAAGTATCCATATGTTCTCAAAATTTCAAATATCTCCGGTGGTCTAAAAACCCTGCCAAAATGCTAATGTACTGACATTGTTAGAGTGATCTAGACATTCCTACTACTGGTGCATTAGAAGCAAACAAAGGAACCAGGAGAGGAAATGAAAGGCAGAATCTCTTGCTCCGTGAATTGCTATATTTAAAGCTTGTTTACTCTTTGAGTGACAGTCTGACTATACTGTCGTTGCTGCATTATTTAATATATATTTAATGTATAATTTATCATGTTTGAGTCTATTCTTGTAAGCATTTATTTTGCTAAACTATTCTTCAGGCCAATGCCAATGAAAGTCAGAACAAAAGAAGGTGTCATGTTGTTCAGACATTATGCCTGGAGCAGCAGCTAGAGGGCAGGAATAATTGGAATTTTTCAAACTACAGAGATATAGCTACTAATTATAACACAACTAGGACAAACATAAAGCTTTGTGGATGCTTAGGGTAAATGGTTCGGCAATGACACAACACACAAGGTGTTTAAATACTTATTCAATAAGGGGAATATATTTATAGGAGCAGTACCAGCAAGCAATTAGTTGATTCTGTTTATTGCCTTTTGTTTCATTTCCCTTCATTCTAGTAGATGCGACAATTCGATCTACATTCTACTATATTTTGTTACTTACTATTCACAATAGCAGATACATAGACAAAGAATAAATAAATAAATTAAATAAAAATATGCCCATGTCACACCAACACTCCGCAGTCTGCATTGGTTGCCGATCAGTTTCTGGTAACCAATTCAAATTGGTTATGACCTATAAAGCCCTTCATGGCATCAGACCAGGTTATCTCCGGGACCGCCTTCTGCCGCACGAATCCCAGCGACCAATTAGGTCCCACAGAGTTGGCCTTCTCCGGGTCCCGTCAACTAAACAATGTCATTTGGCGGGACCCAGGGGAAGAGCCTTCTCTGTGGCGGCCCCGGCCCTCTGGAACCAACTCCCCCCAGAGATTAGAATAGCTCCCACCCTTCTTGCCTTTTGCAAGCTTCTTAAAACCCACCTTTGTCTTCAGGCATGGGGGAATTAAGATATTGTTTCCCCCTCGGCTTCCACAATTTATGTATGGTACGTTTGTATGTATGATTGGTTTTTAAAATAAGGGTTTTTAGCTTCTTTAGTATTGGATTGTCGCACGTTGTTTTTATTACTGTTGTTAGCCGCCCCGAGTCTACGGAGAGGGGTGGCATACAAATCCAATAAAATGAAATGAAATAAAATGAACATGTTTAGCACTGACTTGACAATCAAGAGCATAATAAGCCCTATTTATTATCTAGCAGATTAAAACTTTGAAAGCTTCCTTACAATAGAAGAAGGGGAAAGGGGTCGTTGCATCACAAACTTAGTCTGAAAGAATGCAGATCCTAATCTTTCGCTCTCTTTACATATATCTTGTTGTTATATAGGCAGTCATAAATCTAACTGTTGCAGTGAAGCAATCCTGAGGTTTGGGTAAATGAGTAGAAAACTTGGGAATAGATTAATGGTTTCTAGAGCTATACAGTGAATCAAATCCTATCACAAGCTGTCATTGCAATCTTACCCAACTTGATGGTATGGGAAGGATACAGGAGGAAGAAGGATGACCAAAGATAATTCAATCTCTTATGCTACATAACTTTGAAAGGAAACGAAGTTTCAGGGACATTTTAAAATATAGCAGGAGTGAAACTCAAAGAGGAAGAAAACCCTTGAAATATCACAGGTCTAGATATTGGGCAATATCATAAATGGCAGAACTCCCAGCATCAGTATTTCATTATTTTCAAGACCATCATTTGATCCTGATAATGTAACGATATACAAATAGTGTAGCTTCTTGATAGAAATTATGTTATTATTTTCTCAACCATATTTTTTTCTTATTGTATAATTTAATAGAATCATAGAATTGAAAAGGGCCATTTGGGCCAGTGAGTCTGACCATGTCCTTGCTACAGGAATCTAAATTCAGGTAGATGGCTGTGCAGTCCCTGTTTGAATATTTCCAATGAAAGAAGCCCACTATGTCTCAGGAATTGATTTCATTACTGAATTGTCCTTATTATCAGAAAGTTTTCCTTAAAAATTCAGTAGAAAATCTACCTTCCTGTAGCTTAAATTATTCGGTGTCCCGTGTTCTAGAACTAGTGAGGTAGGTTATGAGTGTTCATAGGAGTTCGTTGTTTTCATGAAAATGAAAAGAACAGCATTGCACCATCACACTGCAGGCTATATGTTTTTCATACCTGTATGACATGTCGCTGTGCGAGCGTAAAAGGGACAAGACTTCAATTAAAAGGACAAAGTACTGCTTTTATCATTCCTTTTTTCTTATTCTTCTATGGGTACCATTGCATGACCTTCTATATCACATCCTTTCAGGCCCCATTATTCTCTCTTTGTTGTCTTTTGTCAAGATTTTTGTTGCCATCAGGATTTTGTAGACCAGATATGGTAGTGTCAGATATGGTGGTCTCACATAAAATGCCATACCCAAGATCATACTTTAAAAAAAAAAAATCTCCAGTGTTATTAGTTTAGTTAATGTGATAGATTGTGTCAATGAAAGGGAAAGGTACTGTTAAAGATTATGGTGAAGCAGCATAAAGTAGAGAGTACATTCCAAGGAGGGATGAGGCAAGAGGAAACATAGTCCATAGTTGAGTAGGAGACAAAGGAAGAGATTTAAGATTTATTTATTTATTTATTTTATTTATTAGATTTCTATGTCGCCCTTCTCAAGGTGACTCAGGATGGTGCACCCTGAGCCATTCCCTAGAATCTTCCTGTTGTGGTTAGCTCTGGCCCTGCTCCTGCCCCAAGGACTGTGGATGTGGGGGAGACATCCACATGCTACAGGCCTGTTTTGCCCCCAGTGGAATCTGCTGATGAAGGCTCCTCTGACCACGAAGACATGAGTGACAGGGAGGAGGAGAGTGTGGCAGACAGCTCAGAAGGAGATAAATTATCTAGCTCCTCCTTGGATTCAGAACAAAAGTTAACGATACAGCCATGCATGAGGAGAGCAATGCATAGGCAACAACAACTGAGAGATTATTATCAAAGAAAATGAGGCCACCTGTGGTTGGGTGGGGCTGTGGTGATTAGTGAGGCTGCTATAAATAGCAGCCTGTGGGTTTGGCCATTGTGGAGGATTATCTGATTGTTGTGTTTCGTGACTGCTTTACTGACTTTGACATTTTGTGTGCTGATTTTTCCCCGCTTTGAAACTAAACCAGAGCAAAGTGTGTTTCACTTTGTGAAAGAAGAAGGACTGTGAATTACCTCACAGCTGCAAGCTAAGTATCACAGAACTGATAAGGGACTTGTACAAATTACCAGTTTGTTTGGAGACTGTGTTCTTTGCTATACCAAAAGAGGGCTTAGGTTAAGGGAATTTTCCTTATAAAGAACATTGTTTTGAATTTTCAAAAGTGTGTTTGTCTAAAATTTGTACCTGTGAATTTTTGGGAGGATTCTACCAGAGAGCCTGACAGAACACTTCCAGGCTATATCTGCTTTGAATAGAGTAACATAGTAATATAGGTTTAGTCTGGCAAGATTCTGTCTATAAGAAGTAAGCAAATAAAAAACTGACTTTTGGCTGGATTGTTTTGCGTCATTCTTGGATTGGACTGATTGTTAACGATTCTATAATAGACTTTTTTTTCATTTTGTTATTTTTACTCTGATTTGGTAATGGAAGTTTTTGTATTTAGGATATATGCCTTGTATTCGTCTGGCAAATAAAATGTCCCAAGTCTTTCAATAATTTTAAATATGCTAATATCCTTGTTGCAGTTATGATATAGAAAAAATGCTAAATAGAAGAAACAGCTTATTTTTTGCTATTGTTGTTCAGTCACTAAATCATGTTCGACTTTTTGTGACCTGTGGACCATAGCATGCCAGGCCCCCCTGTCCTCCGCTATGTCCTGGAATTTGTCTAAATTCATATTTATTGCATTTATGACAGTATCTAACCAGCTCAACCTCTGCCAACACCTTGTCCTTTTGCATCTTTACTAATGAACTACATTCTACTTTTGAATATATATGGCTCTTTAACTAAAATGACCACCAAGACTATCAAAATATAATTGGTCAGTTACCATTGTTGTAACTGGTTATGTAAACAGATTCAATTAAATTTGGTTTAATTTCTCCTAGATTAATTCATTTGACAAGTTTCAATGCTAGAAATACAAAGGGATTCTTTTCTTCCAAGAATCCTATAACTGAAAGTATAGTTCCATTTATATCATAATAAAGTTGTTGAAATTTGATCCTGTATATGATATATTATCAATGCAAAACATGATTTATAATTATGAACAGCCCTTCAAAAACCATCTTCAGAGCTTTATAGTAAACAATATAAGCTTATCATCCTTGAATATATCATTAAATAAGCCTAGGTATAATTATATGTATTTTTAGACAGTAATCCCTGTTTGATGTGCAATATTGTCACGGAAATCAATTACATTTATGAGCAGAACATTGTGTACAAGACTATAGCCTTAGAACTGATATGACATTGTATATAGCTATAATTCTATATTATATTATGTTATTAGGTAAAAAAGAATCCAGATAGTATTATTCTAATTTTAATCTTTATATGTAAGATAATTTCCATTGTATAATCTTATTCTGAAGTGCTGCCATGGAAAACTGTAACGTCTCCCCACACCGCCCATCATGAAAATAATGAGACCATTGTGCCTTTTGGATGACTTTAGCTTAGAGAAACCCTGTATTAATTATTGTTAGCTGAAGCTCTGTAGGACTGCATCAAGTGTTTCTATTTTTATTCTTTATCCTTTACTGTTTTATTTCCCCTGCATTTTCTTCTACAAATAAATTATCCTTCTCTACAGAGAACATGCTAAAATGCAATATCTAACAGCTGTTTAGTGCAGATGCAAACAGAAACCATTCTAGGAATGGTGCGCAAAATATAGGAGGATGGTCATAATGAATGGAAAAGCCTTGAAGTAGTATTCCTGTGTGACATCTTTGCTGAGAGATGCTATTCAGAAGCCATCTCACCAAAAACATCTGGCAAAACCAAAAATGCAAATAAATTATATATATATTTGTGCCTATGTTGCACAATAATTGAAAGAACTCACTAGTTCCTTTGAGAAAACCTCACAATATGCAGAATAAAATCCAACCAATAATGGATTGATCTTGACTTTTGAGCAGGTGAAATAAAATGAATGGAGCAAGATGTGAGAGTAACAAAGAAAGAAATCGGCCATTTAGAGAGTCAAAATGAATGAGAATTGTGATTGATGCGTAAGCAGGGGTGAGCAGCAGGCAGGATGGAGTGGAATGCAGTTCCACCGGCAGAAATGAAGATGCATGTGCAGCTCCAGCTGATTGGCGGCTGTCACTTCCTGCATTACTCGGTTCTCCATTTTTTCCCTGCTGCTGCATCTGCGCTCCTTGCTTTTTTCTTCTTTCCTCCTTCCTGGCCGTGGACAAGCTTCCCTCTCTCCTGCCCGGCTCCCTTCCAGCCTCCCGCGGCCACCTCCCACCTGAGGTGCAAGCAGAAGCGTGGGGGGGAAGCGGCGCTGGCAGCATTGATACTTCTGGTAGCAACCGTTCGCCTAGCTATCCATCCTGAAGTGGGGGGTCGACCCAGGAAGGAGCATGCGGGAAATGCGAAGCAAATTGTCACCCCAGAGAGTGACACTGGTAAGGTTGTAAGTCGAGGACTTAACAGTTCACTTGAATGATGATGATCATTGAAGCCACTCCTAGCCGGTCACATGGCCAGCAAGCCACCCCTACCCAGTCACATGACCATTAAGCCACACCCACAAAATAAGCCACACCTACAGTGTGGCAGTAAAAATTTTAGCTGCCCATTACTGTGTGTAAGTATCTGCCTAGGAAAAGGTATATTTGTTTTAAACATACAGATAAGTATAAATAACACTTAAGGCACAGAAAACATTGTCTTTTTAGAGCTGGAGTGCTGGTGTGGTTCAGCTAATTTATCTTTATTGAAATCCTAAAGGTGGGAGGAATAGGCAAAAAGGTAAAGATAGGTTCACATCAGCAGAGGGTTACTTCTGGTATGACCCTATCCTAAGTTGGCGGAGGTGGCAGGAAGCTCCGCCCATCCACACAGGATGGTTCTACACATACGCATAGGCGTGAACCAGTAGTAAAAGGTTTAGAACCCACTACTGGTTCACACTGATTGTGCAAGCTTCTCCTTGTATGGAACATGAGGGTATTTTCCTATTATTTGTTCGTATCAAGAATAGATGTCTGAAAACAAGAGATAAGAAAGTACTGAAAAAAGCATGAGTAAAAGTAACCTGAATAGCAATAGCACTTAGACTTATATACTGCTTTATAGCATGCGCCTTTTCACCTTCTGTACATGCTCAGAAGGTTAGAAAAAAGAAAATGGCACCTTTAGGCAGGTGGGCGGAGCCTCCTGCTGCCACCACTAGTGGTTCTCTGAACTACCAGCGGCTGCTGCTACTGGTACACCCGAACCAGGCCGAACCAGTAGCATTTCACCCCAGTACCCCAGTTACTTTGGAATTGCATCCAAAGCATCCATTACTATTGGTACAAATTTTGCTTTCTTTTGCCCAGTCATTCTACTTCTATTTGACGGTCTTTGTATTGTGTGATTTCCCCCCACACCCAATTCTTTTTCTTCTATTCGATTTTCTCCAGGTACTGCAATACCTATTATTCAGACTTCTTTGTCATTCTTATCAACAATTATTGAGTATGGAGTGTTATGTGGCAGGTGCTTGTCTGTTTGAATTTTCAAAGTCCCAGGGCACCTTATGCTAAAGAAGCATAACTCCATTTCCATTTTCTTTGTCTATTTTGTAGTCCAACTCAATCTTGCTTTTACATAAATGGTGTTTCTTGAATCATTGAGTCTGTCATCTGCACCTCTATAACTGTCTGGTCTGGTGCTGCAACCCAACAGGACCAACACAGACTTCAGAGGATAATCAGAACTGCAGAAAAAGCAATTGCTGCCAACCTGTCTTCCATTGAGGACCTGTATACTGCACAAGTCAAAAAGAAGGCGGGGAAAATATTTACTGACCCCTCACATCCTGGACACAAACTGTTTCAACTCCTATCCTTAAAACGTCGCTACAGAGCACTGCACACCAAGACAACTAGACACAAGAACAGTTTTTTTCTGAACGCCATCACTCTACTAAACAAATAATTCCCTCAACACTGTCAGACTCTCTACTAAATCTGCACTTCTATTCTTCTAGTTTTTCTCATCATTCCTATCACCCATTTCCTCCCATGTTGACTGTATGACTGTAACTTGTTGCTTATAGCCTAAGATTTTTATTAATATTGTTTCTTTATTGCTTATTTGACCCCTATGACAATCATTAAGTGTCGTACCACATGATTCTTGACAAATGTATCTTTTTCTTTTATGTACGCTGAGAGCATATGCACCAAGACAAGTTCCTTGTGTGTCCAATCACACTATTTATTCTATCTTCCAATGCACCACTGCAGCTACAATACTTTGTCATGTTCTTATTTCCAAGCCTATGCAATCTCTTGCAGCAGCTAATTAAGTGATCCATTGTTTCTTCAGTTTCTTTGAAGAGGCGGTATTTGCTATCTGTTGCTGTCTTCTCAATTCTGGATTTGTATGTATTTGTTCTTAAGGTTTGCTTTTCTGAAGCCAGAATTAATTCCTCTGTCTTGTTCGTCAGCTTTCCTTCTCTTGGCCATTGCCAAGTTTTCTTGTTATCTGTGTTGCCTGCCATTTTTTAAACTGTACTGACCACATCATATTTTGCCTTGCCATCTCTTCATTTAATCTTTCTTGTAGGCTGACTTGGTCCCTCTAGTACCCGTAAGCATTCTTATTGTCCTCAGATAACCTGCCCCAATGCCCTTTTTGTAAAACTGTCTGGTATATTTCTGGTATATTTTCCTTAGTAAGTAGAGTCTGTCAACATCATTGCATTGATGAATTTTTTTTCTGGTCTTCCTATCAAGGGCTGTCAGTTCTATTTGAGTCCAGTCCAGTATTTCAACTATGTATGTAATGATTGAACTTTTGAAGATGTTAATTGCCTTAATAGCATTTCCTGCACGTTTGGGTCTTACGATTTTCTATCTCATGATGTATTTACTTCTGACCTTCTTCTTGACATCACTATGCATACTGTTGTCATTCTCAGGGATGCCTAGATATTTTGTAGTTTTTAAATCCAGACTCTTAACATTATTTTCATAGGGCATTTTGATTCCTTCACATTTCCACATTTTTTCTCATGTTAATGATGAGGTGGTACATTTGCTCACTCAAAACTCCATAAAAATTTCAAAGTTCCAGCTAACATCCATACTAAATCAGACTCCGAGTCAAAGTATTCCTCAAAGTTCCAATTTATTTCCAGAGTCATTGTGGCACCTACATAGGGAAACCTGGATCTGAGTTTCTCACTCAGTTGAAAGTTCACATCCTTTGTCCCCCACCCACAAACTTGTCACGTTGCCCATTCAGATTGTGCCAACCTGGCCAATTCTTCTCCTCACTTCCGGCCCTGGTGGTTGCATCTGGTATTCACCCCTCCCATATTCCAACAACCATCAGGTTTTCTATAGATAGTGTGGCAAGCTGTCAATTTATCACCAACTTCTGCGGCAGCTTGACACACAACTTCTTGGCTGAAGTTGTCTTAGTTAAATTCTGAAGATATATAGAAAACACCATCATTTAAACTTGCATGCCAGCCAACTTTCACCAATTAAAAAATTGCAATAAAATCAAAAGTAAATGATAGCAAGAGCAATGAAGCAAGAGGAATCAATCTCTTTCTAAAGGTCTGGTCCTTTCCCAGAAATATAAGAATAAAGGAAACAAAATGATATGGGATGACATTTTAAGATCTGTATGGAAATGACTGTTGAATAATGAATCAAATCAAATGGTTTAAATATTAGTTTCTGAGGTGGGCTGTGACTTTCTGGGGAAGCCTGCAGAGAAGATTGCAAATGTCCATCTCATGATTATGGGATGTTTGACAATTAGTCATAAGTGTGAATAGCTTTCCAAACACCCAAAGGACAACCCTATGGTTGTAGGAATGGGGGTGAAACACTTTCTATTGGCCAGAAGTGCTATAAAGGCATATTTCCAAACTCATCATAATTCCAGAACATCATTAGATGAATGGTTGTAATTCGAGAACTCTCTTCCTTGCCTGTTCTGGTACAAGTTCAATTTTTCCCAGTCAGATAACTCAGCACAATGAAATATCACAGATCATTTTATTACAGGCATTCTCACAATAACTCACAGTTATGATGCAATTCTTCTGCAGTATAATCTTTCCCATTGTGCACAATGGGAAAAAGGTAAAAAGAGGTTGAGTTGACCCAGGCTCTAGGTGTAGCATCTACATGCTGGCTGGCTTAGTGGGTGAAGGCAAAGACCCTCTGGAATGTTCTCTCCAATTACCCCTCATCCCAAGTCAGAGCCAATAGGAATACACAAATTTGGTCACATGTAGAACTACATTACCCAGAGTGCAATTTCACCACATTTCCCCTAATGCAATATCTTAAAGAGACATGCCTAAATACAGTCCAACTATCTCTGTCTCTGGGGACAGCACATTGCCAGTGAAAATACTCTAATAAATGAAATAATTGCACTTTTGCTTCTTGTTTGTTGGTTCTTGCTTAGAAGAGTACAGTGGAACCTTGGCTAACGACCACAATCCATTCTGGAATGTTGGTCATTACCCGAAATGTTCAGTATCCGAAACAATTTTCCCCATAAGAATTAAAGGAAATAGACCTAATTGGTTCCCAGCCCCTGTTGACTCACTATATTTCCTTTATTTCTTATGGGGAAAATTGATCCCTCTCTCCCCCCCACACACACACATTGTCCCTCACTCCCCCCCCTGCCTGGGGAACTTGAGCAGGAAGAACGAGGCGTGAGGAGCCGCCGACCACTTGGCATCTGCTGTATTGGGGCTCTTCCCGCCTTGCGGCACAAGCTCTATCTTGCGGGGGGGGGGGCTTCTGGACACCAAGGCCTGCTCCAGTCCCAACAAAGAACCCCCCACGTGGGAGAGGAGGCTTGAGTGGGACACCCCTTCCCATATGGGTCAAAAGCCTCCAACAAAAGATTTCACACCAAGTTTTCCCTTCCCAGCCAGGCACAAAGCATCGCCAATCTCTTCCTGCCTGGCTGGCAGGTCTGTTGTGAGGATGAAAGGGAAGGAGGGAGGGAGTCAGGCAGCGGCCAAGAAGCTCTTGCTACCACTGTCAAACACAATAAAAAGGAAGCAAGTGAAGAGAAGGCAGCCGGCAACATTTCCCTTTCGTGCTTCATAGACCCGGCCCGGCTGAGAGGCCCTTGAGCAGCCATACCCCAGAACACCCGGCGGCTCCAGCCAGTTGCTGGGAAGTAGCCGGAGGAGGCAAAAGGTAAAGAGGGTGGAAGTGAGGGAGAATGGACATGGCTGTTTGGTATCCAAATTTTTGTTTGGTATCCGGTGCAAATTTTTAATAAAATTTTTGGTTGTTATCCGAAATGTTCGCTATCGAAGGTGTTCGCTAGTCGAGGTTCCACCGTATTTTATTCTCCACTGCTATAATAAGGAGTTACTTTCTTTGCACTGTCTCTTTCTTCTTTGTGACTTTCTTTTGAGACAACATGTGTGACAAATTCCTTATATAGAAATGCCCCGTGCCCCATTATGAATTAATACTAACTTTGCCACAAAATTCTCGTTAATGGCCTAACTAACTATGGAAATTTATTTATTTATTTATTTATTTTGTTTGTTTATTTCGATTTTTATGCTGCCCTTCTCCTTAGACTTACAACCTGTTAGCAATAGCGCTTTTTAAAAACCAAGCCAGCATATTGCCCCCACAATCCAGATCCTCATTTTACCCACCTCGGAAAGATGGGAGGCTGAGTAAACCTTGAGCCGGTGATGAGATTTGAACCACTGACCTACAGATCTTCCATCAGCTTCAGTGGCCTGCAGTACAGCACTCTACCTGCTGCGCCACCCCAGCTCTTGGAGTCTAAAGACTATATACATCAAGAAAGGACCAATTTGAATCTAACTTCCCTAATGCCAATTATATTTCCTTTCATTCAACAGGTGAAGATAGTTTACATTTTCCAAATATATTTTACATTTCTTTAATATTTTCTTTACTGATTACTCTCTATAGATTTCTATATTCTGAATTCAGTGTTACATGTCGTCTTTTACGTTCTGTGGCCTACTTCCTGGTTTTCAAGGGGGGGAACAGGCTTTAATTAACGAAGAATGACTATATAAATATCAGCATGAAGATAAAGTCACGGGAATGTAACTCTAATGCTTTTCAAAGAATGAATAGATGAGTTGAATTGTGTGAAAGAACAGTTAAAACCATGTCTAAGTAGCTTTGATAAAATGATAATAGCTTTTTGTGCCATTCATGTACCACATCCTAATATTACTCCTTACCTGAGTACTGTAGACCTACTAATATTTCCATAAATATTGTATACACATCCACAAGAGAGAATACAATTCTTGCACTCCAAAAAGCAAGCTTTGCATTTTCAAACTTCAATTTCTTCTGACTATTAATATCCATTCCCAACAGTCAGGATGGAAAGAAAGAGCACTGCATTGAATCTTACAGTAAATTTACATGATAACACATTTAGGTAGGTATCATAATTCATCATGAATTTCAACAGTTTGGATCCCTTCCAGCTTAATTTCCTGAAGTTAAAGTTTGCAGCTGGTAACTTCCAGCATAATGTGTTAGATGCATCTCCCAAAGCTGTGAATTGGAGTAACAACATTTTGGCTATAGTTTGTCATCAGCAAGGATCATTTGTGTGCTTTAAGGTATAAGGGCAAAACATCAGAATCACTTTATGTGGACACAGCAACATAGCTAGCTTCATAAATTTTGTTGCAGAGACCAATAATCGATATTTCATGTTTAATGATGCAAAACTGAAATTAGTATAGATTTTATGCCTTCTGCTCTTCCAAATTATACAAACTTTAGTAGCACTTTTTTTAGTTGCCCTATTACCATTTTTCCATAAATAACAAGCCAATAATATTTAAATGAATGATTGAATGGCACCTAAAATGTTACAGACTACTTTTTTTAAAAAAAAGAAAAAAACTTTTAAGTATTTAGCCTTGGGTTAATATAAAATAATGTCAAACACATACACAAAATGATTTATGGGAGTCTTGCAAGTTTTGTTACCCTTAGCCACATAAAAAGGCAATTGTAAATTGTTTCCACATTCTAAATTACCTTATGTTGCTTTGGGACATACTGAAAACAAAATTGACCCCTAGAGTGCTTTGGAAAATAGAAAGGGTTGCTTTTAGATTCAAGCATCCAATTGGAAGTAATTTTTCAGAAAAATGTGGGAAATTATCTCAGTTTACACATGTGAGGGAAAAAAAGGAAAAATAGACTTTTGAAGAAGGTTCGAATGATAGATGAATGCAATGACAGGATTTTTTGTTCCAAGTAGCTGTTAAATGGTTTGAGAGTGCAAAATGTTTGAAATATAATATTTCAATTCAATGAGAGTGGGCATGGGTTCAAAAAAAGAGAAAAGATTGCAAAAACTCTACCCATTCTGACTGAACTACACAAAAGTTGTTACTATGATACTAATCAACTCTCTGGAGCAATTGTGGAACAAAAATGCCATTATTAATATATGTGTAATAGATGGTAATGTTATTGCCATTTTTAAAAATACTGAGGTTCGCCTGGTGCACCAGTTGCGGCCCTATTTGGACCGGGAGTCACTGCTCACAGTCACTCATGCCCTCATCACCTCAAGGCTCGACTACTGTAATGCTCTCTACATGGGGCTACCTTTGAAAAGTGTTCGGAAACCTCAGATCATGCAGAATGCAGCTGCGAGAGCTATCATGGGCTTTCCTAAACATGCCCATGTCACACCAACACTCTGCAGTCTGCATTGGTTGCCGATCAGTTTCCGGTCACAATTCAAAGTGTTGGTTATGACCTATAAAGCCCTTCATGGCACTGGACCAGAATATCTCCGGGACCGCCTTCTGCGGCACGAATCCCAGCGACCAGTTAGGTCCCACAGAGTTGGCCTTCTCCGGGTCCCGTCAACTAAACAATGTCGTTTGGCGGGACCCAGGGGAAGAGTCTTCTCTGTGGCGGCCCCGACCCTTTGGAACCAACTCCCCCCAGATATCAGAGTTGCCCCCACCCTCCTAGCCTTTCGTAAGCTCCTTAAAACCCACCTCTCTCATCAGGCATGGGGGAATTGACATGTTCCCTCCCCCCTAGGCTTATAAAATTTATGCATGGTATGCTAGTATGTATGATTGGTTTTAATTTGTGGTGTTTTTTAAATTAATTTAAATATTAGATTTGTTTTACATTGTACTGTTATTGCTGTGAGCCGTCCCGAGTCTGCGGAGAGGGGCGGCATACAAATCTGATTAAACTAAACTAAACTAAAGCATACTAAAGTACCAAGGATTTGTTTTCATAATTACTTTTGGGAAAGAAGTTTCAGAGTTGTATACAATGTTTGAAGGAATAGTTTTCTTTAACCCTCTCTATTGGTTTTATATTCAAATATTACACAAAATACTAATACAAATAGTTTGAGTCCTCCATCTACCTGAAAGTAATGATTATGAGTTTAAGATAAAGTAATCAATTAAAGAGTAGTACTTATTAAATTAAGCTAATATTTTATTATCTGCTATGTTTGTTTCTCTGCAGGAAGAACTCAAAAGGCTTCAGCACACCTTGGAGCAAGTTAGTGATGGAAAATATTTACTTGTAAAGTAAATACATTTTTTTCATTTCCATATTAAATCTTTGCTTAGGTTAAGGAAGAGCTTAATCAATTGCAGCCTGAATAAGCATTAACATCTAATTGTAGAATAAGATAGATTTAAGTTTTAATATTTATAATAAATATTTAAGTTTTATAATGTTTAAGTATTAATAATATTTACGTTTTATAATATTTAAGATTTAAGGGAGCACAATCTGAGGTTAGTTGTGGGGAAAGATCAGAAGCAACATGAGAAAATATCATTTTACTGAAAAAGTAGGAGATGCTTGGAACAAACTTCCAACGGACATGGTTGGTAAATCCACAGTAACTGAATTTAAACATGCCTGGTATAAACATATATCTATCCCGAGATAAAATAGAGGAAAGGGCAGACTAGATGGACCATGAGGTCTTTTTCTGCCATCAATCTTCTATGTTTCTATATGATGAAAGCTTTCCTTTTGGTTATCATATGTTTGTTTTACTCCCATGCAAAGCAAGATGTAAATCCCTCCATCAATGAATGAATGAGTGAAGAATGAATAAATGAACAAATATATTTGTCTATGAGAGAATTCTATAGTGTAGATTGATTCCTGTCCCAATGCATAAGGGATGGGGGAAAGAGGAGAAGCATTTGTGTAAGAAAAAGGTCTTATTGAAGGATTTGTTGAATTTTAAGGTGAAAGGTATCCTGCATATGCTGTGGATGGCATATGGCATAAGGAAATAATAATTCCTTTTTTGGAAAAATTAGAGATCTTTAGATGATGGTAAACCTTAAAGCTCATAAAGTGAACATTGTAATAGATTAATATAAACCTGAAAACTGTGAGAAAGTGTGAAATGTTTATGATAGAGACAAGTAATTTAAGGCACAGGGAATCAGAGGAAGGATTTAGTGGTGATGTGGAAGATATTGTGGTTAGCTCTGCCCCAGCTCCTGCCCCAAGGACTGTGGATGTGGGGGAGACATCCACATGCTGAAGGCCTGTTTTGCCCCCGGTGGAATCTGATGATGAAGGCTCCTCTGACCAAGAAGACATGAGTGACAGGGAGGAGGAGAGTGTGGCAGACAGCTCAGAAGGAGATCAATTATCTAGCTCCTCCTTGGATTCAGAACAAGAATTAATGATACAGCCACGCATGCGGAGAACGATGCATAGGCAACACCAACTGAGAGATTATTATCAAAGAAAATGAGGCCACCTGTGGTTGGGTGGGGCTGTGGTAATTAGTGAGGCTGCTATAAATAGCAGCCTGTGGATTTGGCCATTGTGGAGGATTATCTGGTCATTGTGTTTTGTGACTGCTTTACTGACTTTGACTTTTTGTGTGCTGATTTTTCCCCGCTTTGAAATTAAACCAGAGCAAAGTGTGTTTCACTTTGTGAAAGAAGGACTTTGAATTGCCTCACAGCTGCAAGCTAAGTATCACAGAACTGATAAGGGACTTGTATAAATTACCAGTTTGTTTGGAGACGAGTGCTCTTTGCTATACCAAAAGAGGGCTTAGTTTAAGTGAATTTTCATTATAAAGAACATTGTTTTGAATTTTCAAACGTGTGTGTGTCTGAAATTTGTACCTGTGAATTTTTGGGAGGATTCTACCAGAGAGCCCGACAGAACAGAAGAGTTTCATAATTTTTTTTAAAAAGGGGTGCCCTATTGCTAGAGGCCTATATCTAGTCCCCAGAATCCCTACAGCACTGTTTGCTAAGGGTGTCATTTTAATGGCAGTCCTTGAGGCAAACAAGTTATTTCATATACAGTAATCAGCAGTTTAGCAATGATAAGTTATACATAGCCCAAGCCATCCTCAATAAGCAGCAGTGTTACATAAGTCAAAAACAGAAGGTCCGTATCATTGGAATACTGGCAAATTAATTTCCTCTTATCTGTATTTAGAGCAGCCTAATTGCTTCTGCTCATATTTTGTGCCAAAGAGAGCTATTTTAAAGCAAGCAGATTCAAAATGTTTTGTTTCAAGGTGGATAAATGTTTGTGGTAATTATAAAAATGAAATAGATTGTAATGAAGAACGTCTCTCTTTTTTTACAGCCATCAGCTTGCTATGGACATGGACATGGAGAATAATATTGAGAAATACCATATCAATATACAGCCCTTGGAATCAAAAGTGAAAGTGTAAGTGACCTAAAATAATTTGGCAATTACAATAATATTAGTTGACTTCAGGGGACCTTGTTAGCATGGCCAATTGACTTCAGCCTTTCGTTGTTATTTAAATATAAGGTAAACAAAAAATGGCAAGGAGAGCAGATGGAACCCATTCAAATTCCATAAACTAACAGTTCTGGGTGATAATGCAATGTGCAATTTAGGAAGAGATTTTAGTGTGGCTCATTGACTTCTGAACAAAGAAAAAATACTGAAAGAGTCAGGATGGGCCTGCCTAGGACATGGGAATATGACAGACCTTTGTCTTGCATTTTAATCACAGGGACATTGATTATATATTATCAAAATATTTTTGTAATCTAGCTGTCACGCAAAAGAAAAGCTGTGAGCCCAAAGGAATCTTCATTTTTTTTAACATTGTGGACCTAGTTCACAAATTACATTTAACATAAGATTTTGGAACAGAATGAGAATGAAAACCAACATCAAAGGAGCCCTTCTATAATAGAATAGAATAGAAATAGAGTGGAGTGGACATAAAAAGATACATTTGTCAAGAATCATGAGCTACAACACTTAATGATTGTCATAGGAAACAAATCAGCAAAGAGGAAACAATCAATATTATTAGAAATCTTAAGGATACAAGCAACAGGTTACAGTCATATAGTCATAAGTGGGAGAAAATGGGTGATAGAAATGTTGAGAAAAAAACTAGTAGTAATGGTAGTGCAGACTTAGTAAATAGTTGAGGGGATTACATTTGTTTAGCAGAGTGTTGGCATTCAGGAAAAACCTCCTCTTGTGTCCAGTTGTCTAAGTGTGATAAATAAACACAACCTGAGTTGGTTGTTCCTCATCTACACTTACATAGCTTCAAGGCAGTGAGTCTTTGAACACATTGCTTGGCCAGCCAAAATATATAACCGTGTATTATCACTGTATACTTTTTAACCAATATCTTGCACCCTACATCATTTGGACAGTTATTCTTTTGTTTGTCTTTGGGACTTTTAACAAAACAATTGAGAGAGAGAGAAAGTTTGTTCACGCATGAAACCAGAGCAATGCAAACACTGTTTCTGAGATATATGGAATATTTATTTTCCTCTTTCATCACTGATGTGAACTGTTGGCTCTGGAAATTCAGCCTGTCTAGTAAAAGATGCTTTTTGCAATTCTTTTAGGATTGCTCTGCCCATTGTTTTTATCCTTTATTTGCCATGAAGAAGTAGTAGAGAAAGAAAAATGAAATGGCATAAGAATTTAAAGAACTGCACTAGAATATCATGAAGCTATTCTCTGGAAGTTTTATTTGACAACTAGTGTTTTAAATTAACTACTATACTTCTTACAAAACTGTTCAAAACACAAAGCTTCTTTGATATTATACTGCCATCTGGTGTTTGTAGATATCACACTCAGCATCGTAACAGTTCAAAATATAATACCGGTACTTTATTTTTTTTAAAAGTGGAAGCTTCTTTCAAATTGTAAACTAGAACAACAGAAAGAGAAACAAGAATACAAGGGAAAATAGAAAACAAATTTATTTTTGTTTATATTTTGTATATCTATACTGTATATAAAGGAATTCTGTCCAAAATCAAAACCGAAGGACAATGTTGGCCAGAAAGAAAACATGAATTGTGATCTCACCATTTTATCAATGCATTTGACTATGAAGAGGTGATAACGGCTGTCAAAACCTGACAAAAGATACAAAGCATAGATTTCTTTCACAACAACTTTAGGAAACTTGTCCATCTTGGACAGAAGTGTATAGCAAGTAGTAATGCTTATGTGGAAAGGTAAATACAGGCAACAAAGAGCTCATCACTTCGAGGTTCGATTACTGCAACGCTCTCTACATGGGGCTACCTTTGAAAAGTGTTCGGAAACTTCAGATCATGCAGAATGTGGCTGCGAGAGCAATCATGGGCTTTCCCAGATATGCCCATGTTTTGTCAACACTCCGTAGCCTGCACTGGCTGCCGATCAGTTTCCGGTCACAACTCAAAGTGTTGGTTATGACCTATAAAGCCCTACATGGCATCGGACCAAAATACCTCCAGGACCGCCTGCTGCCGCCTGAATCCCAGTGACCAATTAGGTCCCACAGAGTTGGCCTTCTCCAGATCCCATCGACAAAACAATGCCGTCTGGCGGGACCCAGGGGAAGAGCCTTCTCTGTGGCGGCCCTGGCCCTCTGGAATCAACTCCCCCTGGAGATTAGGATTGCCCCCACCTTCCTTGCCTTTTGTAAACTCTTGAAAACCCACCTATGTCCCCAGGCATGGGGATATTAATATACCCTTAGCTGTTTTGTTTTATGTATGGTTTGCTTGGGTTGTATGATTGTTTTTTAATAAGGGTTTTTAAAACTGTTTTAATATTGGATTTGTATATGATGTTTTTGTTTGTTGTGAGCTGCTCCGAGTCCTCGGAGAGGAGCGGCATACAAATCTAATTAATAATAATAATTATTATTATTATTATTATTATTATTATCATCATCATCATCATCATCATTATCATCATCATCAATCATTATTGGAGAGGAGCGGCATACAAATCTAATAAATAATAATAATTATTATTATTATTATTATTATCATCATCATCATCAATCATTATTATTATTATTATTATTATTATTATTATTATTATTATTATTATTATTATTATTTCCAAGGGTTATTTTTCTGGTTTCTTTCATTTTTTAAAAAAAACCTCTATAAAGTAAAGTTATAGAGATGGAAGGATTTTTTTTCATTCAAACCACACATCTTTTTTGTTCTATCATTGGATTAATGCCTCTGAATAGCAGCTGTTGGAGAATGTCAGGGGGAAATGCTACACTCACATTCTGTTTCTTTTTGCAAGCATCTGCTAACCACTGTGGGAACTGAATGCTGAAGTAGTAGGATTTTACTTTAATCCAGAATATCACCTTTTTTCCTGCCTGTTCAGGTTAAGATTTTTCTTGAATGCTTTATCAAAAAAAAGGGAATGGATATGTTCATTAAATATCTGAAGCTAGCTGTAAGTCAATTTAGTAAGAGACCTTCGAGACTTTCTATGTAGGACTGCATATTTAATTTATATGATTAATTCTCCCACTGTGATATACTCTTAAGTATATAATTTTAAACCCTGGACTTTGATTTTAAAATATATTCATTTATTTAAAATTGTGGGGAGAATACTTGGCTCCCACCACAGGTTCTCCTGAGAGTTTTACAAGCTAGACTCATGAACCTTTGCCCCAGGGACTTGCTCTGATATATTTCTCTCTCATTGGGGGAAACACCAATGAGGAGTCATCATTGGATGAAGCTTGTTAGGGAAAAAGCGTTTTAAATAGAGCATTCAAAAGAGAAATGTTTAAGAAAAGCCTTTCCCATTGTGTGCAAAATCTTGTTTTAATTTTACAAAGGTTGCCTTCCACAATGAGTCTCCAGGGAGATGCACGGATATAAAATGTATGCTCATATTCATCCATCTTTCAAATTTTGTATAGCATTCAAAGAGCATGGCGTGAATACCTCCAACGTCAAGATATACAGAGTCAGAACCATTTGGAGAAACGAAGTCCTTCCCCTCCTTCCTTGTCGTCTGGCAAAATGAGCAGCTCTATCAGTATGAACATCTTTTCAGATGACAGTACACCCGTGAGTACATTTTTCCTCTTCCAGGGTTAAACGTTTTGGTTTTTTTTTAAATTTATTTTTATTTTTATTTTGTTTGACATACAAACATTTAGACATCATACAATACAACATTGAACATTTACGATTTATATATTTACAAGATTTATTTTTTACAATTCTATTTGCTGTACCTTTTTCTTAACTTCCACCCAGTTGTATATTTTTCCCCACACTTTGTAATAGTCCTTATATTGTTGGTTTTGTATCTCATATGTTAATTTGCTAAATTTGGCGCAGTCTAATATTTCTTTAATCACCATTTCTTTGTTTGGAGCCTTTTCTTGTTTCCAAACTGCTAATCTTGCAGCAGTAAGTAAGTGATTTATTAGGTAATAATTTTCTTTGCTATGATTACCTCTGATTATGCCTAATAAATACATTTCCGGTTTTATCTCAAGTATATAGCTCAGAATTTCTTCCATCCATTTCTGAATTCGGATCCAGAATTTTTTTGCTTAAACATTTTTAAATGTCCACTTCAGGGTCACTTCTCATAGTAGCTTTTATATTATGCTTCGGCTATTTGCGATACCTGCAGATTTTACACAACTGGCTTTTACATTCACGCTTTACGTAGTGACCGCAGTTGTGCAAAGGCAGAAGTCTTGTATACGTAACTGCAATATTTCTGCTGTTGAGTCTTCCAATGTTTCATATGCTGGGGGAGCATTTATATTGTGGCTATTCGACAAACTAGATCAAATGTTTCAGAAAGTTGATTTGCAGCACATGCAACTTGTTTTCTTTGGTGATCAACTGCACTATCCATATTTTGCTTTTACCATATATCAAAGAAGTAAAACATCTGTCATGGAAATTAAAGAGCAAATATGAAACCTTAGTTAGAAATTGTAACAGTAGAGTTTTACTGTACTTTTCATGTTCAAAACTATCTGCCCAGATTATAAGATAGCAATCAGCCCGACATAACTATTGTTTTCTTAAAATAGATTGCATTCCCCCCACCCCACCCCACAAATGTAATTATAGTATCCCTAAGCAACTGCAATGTCAAAGAATGGCTTGCATGGATAGAACTAGACAGAATGGCCTTGTAAATACAATTATCATTTCACTGATGCTGTTGGATCAGCCTAGTAGTGAAGCAGTGAAGTCTACAATGTATGCATGCTGTAGGTCACAGACATACATAATGGAGACATGCATAATGGAGAAAATTGCTTTCTTTACATTCATGGCCAGATCTGATCTTGGATTTACGCTCCAAACTGTCCTAACGATTTTATGCTTGACAAACTTGCTGATATTTCACTTTTCGGTGAAACGGAGGTATTTCAGAAGCAAATCATTCTTAGATGAGAAACTACACGAAGTTCATCTATAAATCAGTGTTAATATTACATCAGTTGAAAGTATGGTTTTAAAGGATCATTATATCTATATGCCCCTACCTACCACAAAATGAATGTAAGATTGTAAAATGCAAATGTAAAAATTAAGCTGATGGGATAATTGAGTCAGTGATTGAGTTAGGAAAGAGCAAGTAGGGGAAAATACTGGATTTTCAAGCAAATTCTATAATTCAGCGGTCACCAACTGGCAGTCCATGGACCACAGGTAATCTGCTAGACAATGTCGGTGGTCCATAGAAAAATTATTTGCATTTTTTTTTATATTGCACTAAATCAGGGCCCTCAAACTACAGCTCCTGGGACAGATACTGTACATGCAATGAAAGCTTGCGTGGCTGCAATGAGTCTCCCCCTTCGGGGTCTTTTTATGTAGGTCAGAGGGGGACAGAAATTCTGACTTGGGGTCTTTTTCAGCCTCCTGGTGTGGAGCATTGGGTGAAGGTTGGAGGGAAGCGCCCTTGGTTGCAAAGAACCAAAGAGCCTTGTTCCAGTGGGATTGCATCATGGCCTGGAAATGGCTGACCATCTCAGCCCAATGAGCCTCCAGGTGCTGGCTTTGCACTCCCACAGGTCTTCTCTCTGCTTGGAAAGTGTTGTGGTTCAGCCTGAGGCTGCTCAGGGACCGGCTGCGTCTCTTCTGGCTCCATGCCCGGAGGAGGATGACAGTGCAGAGGAGGGGGCTGAACAGTCGGACGGGGGAGAGAAGAGTCAGGAATGGGATGAAGGAGAACAGCATGAGAGCCCTGGGGGGGGGGCCTCTCCCCAGCCAGTAGCTTGGAGTCATCAGGTGATGATGCACAAGCTGTCATTGACATGAGACAGAGACGTTCAGAGCAATGAAAGGAGCAGTTAAAGAAATATTATCACCATTGAATTAGAAACAGCTGGGTTTGGGTGTGGTCCTCATCAGCAGGGTTTAAAAGGCAGGCAAGCCCTTGAAGCCATGTGGAGTGTTATCAATTGGAGTTGCGGTGACCTGCTTTGATTCTCAGCGTCTCTGATCTTGGCTTGTGGCCTAGCAGTCTGGAAGACTCGTGGGAGGCGTATGTTTGCTATCTCCAGCTTCGTCTTGGCAGCAAGAATCTGGTATTGCTTCATGGACTATTGCTTTCGTGTATATATTTGAAGTTCCAGCGTTTTTCCTGTTTGTAAGGACATTTTCTGTTATCTGTCTTTTCCTTGAATTATATAAACTGCCTTTGCCTTTTACCGGTGTGTCTGGCTTCTCTTTTTGGGTTGGTATTGGCTTCTGGAGTGACCCAGACAGAACAGAAAGGATATGCTCGTAGTCCATAGTGGATGCTCAGCTCCAACATCTGCTTCCTGTATGGGGCCTAAGAAGCCCAGGCAGAGAGGTGAGGAGTGGCGGGGAGGGCAGAGGTGAGTTAAGGCTGGTGAGGCTCCCCTTGATTTGAGTGACATCGAGTTTGCCATGCCCACCCAGCCAGTCATTAGGCCGATTATATTAGAGAGTTGTTGAAGGGTTGATCTGTGTCCTCAGGGTCACCTGAGTAATGCAAATGGGTGTGCAGTCTTCCTGGAACTGCTGAAAGGACTGTGTTGTAGACTGGAAATAGATGGTGTCTGTTGAGAGAGGGCTGTTCAATTTTGACATAGATGGCCTCTTTGATTGTAAACCAGCTGTGATCTGGATGAGTGAGAATCTCCCTAGACATTTAGCTACAGCAGATTGCATTTGTTTTCAACCAATATCTAAAAATTTGAGAGTGAAAGTAATATATTCATATTTGGCATGAGTATGCTATGCAGTCAAATCTGATGACTACATAACATATCTGCATAGTAGAAACATAGAAACATAGAAGACTGACGGCAGAAAAAGACCTCATGGTCCATCTAGTCTGCCCTTATACTATTTCCTGTATTTTATCTTACAATGGATACAATGGGTTTTTAAAATATTTTTAAACTGTAATTTAGATTTGTTGTAAATTGTTTCACTTTGTTGTGAGCCGCCCCGAGTCTGCGGAAAAGGGCGGCATACAAATCTAAATAATAAATAAATAAATAAAATAAATATGTTTATCCCAGGCATGTTTAAATTCAGTTACTGTGGATTTACCAACCACGTCTGCTGGAAGTTTGTTCCAAGGATCTACTACTCTTTCAGTAAAATAATATTTTCTGACCTTGCTTTTGATCTTTCCCCCAACTAACTTCAGATTGTGTCCCCTTGTTCTTGTGTTCACTTTCCTATTAAAAACACTTCCCTCCTGAACCTTATTTAACCCTTTAACATATTTAAATGTTTCAATCATGTCCCCCCCTTGTAAACTCCCCCTCCCCCCACTCACACACTCACTCACTGGTCCTGGCTATTTTAATGAACATATCTCATTTCTATCTCTGCTACAAGTAAATGACTATCTGATATTCATCCAGTTCCAAATCAAAGGATGTTTATAGAATTTAGTGTATTTTACTATTTCTGAAATTATTTTCCCCAAATCCATGCTCCCCTCCCCTCCCCTCCTCTCCCCTGGGTTTCTTATATTCAAAGCTCTAAATCTATCTTACCTTCACGTGTGCTGAAATTGGGAGAGAGAATGCAATTAGTATGCTACACAAAAGCTATAAAACATATTCAACAAATATCTGGGAAGTCTATCTAATCTGAAATGGGAATGGCAATTTATTCACAAAACTGGATGAAATGTAAGCATTGAATTTGAAATAGTGAGCATGTAATATATTTAATAAGGTTCTAATATTTACCTTCTCAAAGGAGAGAATATGTTAGCAGTGGTCCTACTGTTACGAAGAATAATCTCAACAGTTTATCCATCGAGTCTCCCTAGACATGTTATTGTATATGTTGATTCCATCCATAGTTATACAACAGTCTGCTTGGATTTACTCTTGTTTACTCTTCTAATAGAGTTTATGTTAATTTCAGTTAGTGCTCTTTATCTTGTTATTTCTTTAGGCTCAGTATATTACAAAAAGTGTAACATTTTTAAAAAATGAAGTTACTCTTGCTTTTAAAAATGTAATTAATTAGAATAGTTTGTGTATGTGTGTATATATATGAGTGTGTGTGTGTGTGTGTATAAAGTGAAAAGGAAAGAATGATTTTATATATATATATATATATATATATATATATATGTTTTCGTAAATTTTCACGGGTATACAGTATGTATGTAGATTGTTCTGAGTTCGGGTTTTGCCCTGTGTAATATTTTGCATGTTTTGCATAAACATGCAAAATATTACACAGGGCAAAACCCGAACTCAGAACAATCTACATATATATATATATATGAATGATGAGGCAGCAGCCATCTCGATCACCGGAACATAGAAACTTTAATAAAACCACTTAGCTTTCGTTAGCGTGCTGCTAACTTTGTCAGAGTATTAAAAATGCCATGGGAGACAATCACCTTTATAAAGCATTATTCAGTCTGCTCATTGCCCGTGTCATAGGGCCACACCCTTCCCTCCCCTCTGCGGCAAGCCTAATTGTGGGCTTGCTCATGCTGGCTAAAGGGGGATCTACCGCTTTTACTCGTGTCTGTTGCCTCTTTCCCTCCCCAAGGGAGGAGGTGGAGTTACGAGGCAATACTTCGGAGGTGTTTGGTATTACTTTTCCCCCCCCATTGTCGTTGTTACTTTCCATAGTGGTACATGTCTGTTCTTGCAATTTTTTTGCCCATGCCCTCGTCTTAGGTCTGCACTGTTCTAATCCCCCCTTGTCCCCTGTGTTGGAACTGCATTGTGCCCCTCCCCCTCTACCTCCATGTTGCTCCAGTATGTTCCCTTGCTTCCCGTTGGGGGTTGCTCTATCCTCATTTAGCTGGTTTCTATGCCCGGCCTGGGGAGTTCTGTTAGGGACTTTATCCAATCCTAATGACCTATCCCCTTTAAGTCGTTGCTGGTGCCTTAAAGCCTGGTATGCCGATGGCATATCAATATGTCTATTTAAAGAATTTTCATTGGAGAACCAGGCTCCGCAGAGGGGAGGGCATTTTTAATACTCTGACGAAGTTAGCAGCACGCTAACGAAAGCTAAGTGGTTTTATTAAAGTTTCTATGTTCCGGTGATCGAGATGGCTGCTGCCTCATCATTCACATATATATATATGTGTGTGTGTGTGTGTGTGTGTTTTTGTTTTTTTTCTCTCTGTCAAATTTCTTTCTTCTTCCTTCCTTTTCACCATCCGCAAATATATCTTTATCTATATCATCTATATCATCTATATCTATACCTATACACAATAATGGGCAGCCAAAGTTTTTACTGTCACACTGTGGGTGTGGCTTAATGGTCATGTGACTTGGTAGGAGTGGCTTGCCAGCCATGTCACCAGGTAGGAATGGCTTGAATGATCATCATTGTTCAAATGAACTGTTAAATCCTTGACTTACAACCTCACCAGTGTCGCTCGCTGGGGTGACAATTTGCTTCACGTTTCCCATGCTCTTCTTCCTAGGTTAGGCTGAGTAGCTAGGCGAAAGGGTGCTGCCAAAAGCATAAATGCTGCCAGCGCCGCTTCCACCCACACTTTCTGCTTGCACCTCAGGCAGGAGGTAGCTGCATGAGGCTGGAGGGGAGTTGGACAGGAGAGAGGGAAGCTCGTCAGAGGCCAGGAAGGAGGAAAGAGGGAAAAAGCAAGGAGTGCAGATGCAGCAGCAGCAGGGGGAAAAAGGAGAGCCGAGCCCAGATCAGTAATGCAGGAAGTGACAGACACCAATCAGCTGGAGCTGTGCACACATATTCATTTCCGCTGGTGGAACTGTGTTCCATCCCGTCCTGCCTGCTGCCCACCCCTGCCTATGCCTATCTCTATCTCTGTCTCTGTCTCTGTCTCTATCTCTATCTCTATCTCTATCCCTATCTCTATCCATATCCATATCTATATCTATATCTATATCTACAGTGATCCCTCGAGTATCGTGAGGGTTACGTTCCAAGACCTCTCGCGATAATCGATTTTTCGCGATATAGTGGTGTGGAAGTAAAAACACCATCTGTGCATGCGCACCCTTTTTTCAATGGCCGTGCATGCGCAGATGGTGGAGCCAGTGGCTGGGGAGGTGGATTCGCCGCCCCCACCAGCCCTTCCTGCTCTGGGTCAGAGCCGCGGAAACCTTCGGCTCGCCGAGGCTGTGTCTGACCCCTTCATTTGTATTGCAGCGAAGGAGGCGAAGCAAGACTCCAAGCTCGCCTGCCGCTGCCGCCGCTACGCCTCTGCCGCCTCAGCCACCCCCTCTGCTCTGCAGGGACCTCGCATGCCACGATCTCCCTCTCTCACCCTCCCCGCGCTTCTCCTCGGCGGCGGCCAAGCAGCAGGCTTAATGGGAGACCAAAGGTGAAAAAAGAAAAGAAAAGAAATCCCCAAAAGAGGCAGGCACAAAGCGGGGGCACAAGGGGAGCTGCCCGGCAGAGGTTGCTTTTTTTCTTCTTGTGGGCAAGTGGAGGGGGGGAGAGAGAAGGAAAGAGAGAGAAGGAAAGAAAGAGATGAGAGAGGGAGGAAGAGAGTGTGAGAGAGGAAGAAAGAGAGAGAGAAATGATAGAAAAAAGGGGAGAAAAAAAGAGAAATGAGAAAATGATTGAAGCAGAGAATGACAGGAAAGAAAGAGAAAGAGACAGAGAAGTGACTCTTGGTGATGACGTATGACGTCATCGGGTGGGAAAAACCGTAGTATAGCAAAAAAACCGTGGAGTATTTTTTAATTAATATTTTCTGAAAAATCGTGGTGTAGCGTTTCGCGAAGATCGAGATCGCGAAAATCGAGGGATCACTGTATATCTATCTATATAGTGGAAGAAGAGAGACCACAAGAGGTCTCTCTTCTTCCACCATAGAAACAGATAATTTGGCTGACTATAAAATAAAACAATAAGTTTCCATTGGGTAAATTGTATATAGGTTGGAAGCATAGAAACATTAGAGCTGGGTGCCCAGGAATCCTAGGGCAATAAGCTATCCTGGAGTCCAAGTCGCCATCCCCTACTCATTTTTCCCCCAGAAAAGAGACCTGCCAGGCTTAAACAAAACCTTTTAATTTGTTATACTGCTGTAGGAGAAAGTTTAATCTCAGAGCTGTATCAACTACAGTAATACCAGTGACTTTAGTACTACAAAGTATAGTTTGCACATCATTATCTTACTTTTTGTGTTGGATTCCTGCATATTATTTTTGTGAAACACAAATATCTGATATTAATGAGGTAGAGATCAGTGGCCATACAAATTACTATTGAGACATCCAAGATTTTTTCTTGTTCATTCCATATTTTCATACTATTAATATCTATGTCAGATATTAATACAGAATTTGAAGCATATCTGAATGCCTGGTTGATAAATGTATTGCATGATATTGATTGCTTGGTGATTCAGGTTTCTTCTAAATAGGGATGGAGTGTCTGTTTGCAGTTTTACAAAAACGTTTGCAAAATTTACATTATTTATGACTAATCATTTTTTAGACCAGCATTACTCAAAAGATGCAAATACTTAGACAATTTCATAACATCAAAGAATATTCTGCACCTTTTCCCCTTCTCAAACATTGTGAAAAATTTAGAAGTTCTTGTAGTTTCAGATTTCATACTGTCTAATAATTTTATTGAACATCTTTCCAAATTGCAATGTATTACCTTGAAATTCTACTTCCCCTTTCTCATTTTAAGTCTCTATTTTTTCTTGTTGAATGTAGTAGAGCAAAATACAAGCAGAAGATTCACACTAATAAAAACTGTCCAGTAATGGAATTCAAATTCAAGATCCTGCCTGGCCAAATTCAAGCAACCTGTGCAATTGTTTGCATCCTGATCATAGTGAAGTGGTTTGAATTTACCAAAAAGAAGACTTCTTTAATTGTGATGGACTGTACTGAAGCTATAGTTACCCAGGAAGAAGAAGCATATTCCAATGAAGTGAGTGAGACAAAAGATAACACAGTCCAAGCTGGACAGGAAACAGAGGAAGAGGGTTAGGAAAGGCTATATCTGTTAGGCTGAGAAGACGAAGGGTTTAATGTGGCAAGATTCTGTCTATTGCATATAAGTAAATAAGGAACTGAACTCTGGCTGGATTATTTTATGTCACCATTGGGCTTGTCCTGACAGTAATACTGTATAAGCAAATAAATCTCTCTACTTTTTTGTGTATTAGTGCATTGCAAAAGCAATCTATGTTTGTTATCATTATTAATTTTTAAAAATGGATTTTATTCTTAGTATAAACCAATACAGCTCAGTGAGATTTGATCCCAGCTATCTGTGATCTGCTTCTTATCATCCTATTGTAATGCACTGCCTGTGCCTCTGTGCTTTATAATTAATGTAAGTATGCATATTTACAGTTGAACACCACTGTGGAAAAGCTCAGAAAAAAGAAGGCTTAGTGATTTGTTTAAAACCTTGAAGCTCACCAGAGAGTTTGTTTCCATCCAGCCCTGGTCACATAATGCCAAATTTAGAGGGGGGGGAGGGAGAGAGAGGAGGGAGGGAGGGAGGAAGGGGGAAAGAGAGAGAGAGAGAGAGAGAGAGAGAGAGAGAAGATCATATCTCCAAGATAATCAGGGGACCTGTGGATCACCTTTTTCCTTTTACTCCCTTGAAACTGGTGATTTGAGCCATTATTCAGAGTGTTGACTTTTGTGTTAGTCAGCCACATCACCGTTTTCATTTGGGTGATTTTATACGGGATTTTTAAAGGCTATTAGGAATTCATGAGCTGGGGAGAGCTACTAAAATTGAATTTCCCCCTAGCCAATATGATGTGGCCGACATGTAATCATTCATTTGCTCACTGATGCATTATCGAGAGTGATAGGGATGTTCCTTCTGGTGTGTTCTTTGCACAAAAAGACAAAAAAAAAATCAGGCAGGCAGGCAAGCAAGTGTTGATTTACTGTTTGTTTGAAGGTAAGCAGCTTTATAGAGAAAAGTTGATCTAACCCTGTTGAGAGACTACAAAACAATACTGTGCTGCTACTGGTGGTGGGTTTTCCCCACAAACCTCTTCTGCCTGATAAATCATTGATATCCTGGCACAGCAGGGAGTTAAAAACATGTTTTTGAGCTACTACCTACATTCAGAGAAAATTAACATCATCTTTGCTGCATAAGGCAACTACTACTAGCCTTAAACCTGGGGATTCATGTCATTGTTGAGAATCTAGGAAAATTCCCTTCATTTTATGTTTTTTCTTCTTCTCACCAAGCCCCATTAAGGCAAAAGGAAAAGAGAAAAAGTTTCCCTTGTTAACTAGGATCACAAATCCTGTGCTAAATAGGAACTCGTGTCAACATTTTATTATATGTTGATAGGGTTATTCCATAAATTCCTGCTGTGCTGCCTCTCTGAGGTGGAGGGACTGTTCCTTGGAGGGGTGAGTGAAGAATGTCAGGTATGTATATATTCCCAGCAGGTTTACTCATTCCAGCTGCCCAGCTAAAGTAAGCAGAAACCTATCTTGGGCAGTAGTAATAAGAAAGGTGCCAGAGATGGATGATCACTTTGCTGACAGTAACAAAAGCACAAACTCAAACTGTGCAGCAGAAGGCAATAGTAAACCACTCCTGTATTTTTACTGAGAAAACCATATGGATAGAAAATATAAAATGATTGACATACAGTGGCAGATGACGGACCCTTCGGATCAGATGGCACTCAACATATTAACGAAGGAGAGCTGAAGATTATTCAGAGTAGTAATTGTTTTTGTGACATGGCTACATTAAAGTCCTTGGAATTGGTAAAATCCTTTTTTTTTTTACTACCAGTTTGGTGGGCGTGGCTTGGTGGGCATGGCAGGGGAAGGATACTGCAATATACCCATTTCCTCCCTGTTGTGTTTGGGCCTGGGCCAGCCGTTGCTCCCACAGATGGGAGAGACGCGGCACACACTGAATGTGAAAGCCTGGCTGACAGCTAGGAAGATGTGGCAGACAGCCAGGAAGACGAGGCCACTGGTACGTAGGATTCAGCAGACAGCCCAGGGGATTTGGCATACAGTCCCTCAGACAGTCTTTCGTCTCTGGATTCTTCTGCAGATCAATATATTGATCTGCGTAGCAGAAGAGCTATGCAGAGAAGGGATCGACTGAAGGAGTATTACAAGTCATCATTGTAGCACCTGGGCTGGGTGTGGTTCTTATACTGAGGGTTGGGTGTGGTTTCCTTAATGAGGGCTAAAAGGATAAAAGGGAACAGAGGCCCAAGGCAAACTGTGGCTGTTTATCTGTGTTATTTTGTGGTTCCTGCTCTGAAGTTTCTGTTCCGTACCGTTGGAGTTTTCAACCCAGCTTTTTCAGACAAGTGGGAGGTGAAAACTCTGGGACTTGCTGTTTGCTTCAAAGATTCAAAAGGACTCCTGAAACATCTTTGCTCATTCCAGGTTGTCTTTGTTTGTTTTTTCCTGTATTTTTGTATGCGGCTGAAGTACTATCATTGCACTATCATTGTTTTTGGACACTAAGAACTGTTTTGAGTAATCCTTTTTTGTTAATTTAATCATAGTTCCCTCTAAGCTGAGCAGTGAGCAATCGCTCACTTAAAAATCATCATCAACTCAGAGTTTTCCAAACCTGCCCAGAAGCCGAGAGGGAAAGAGTGAGAGGGAAGCAGAGAGAGAGGAAGAGAGGAAGAGAGAGAAACAGATACAAAAAAGAGAGGAAGGAAAAGAGAAAGAAAAAGAATGGGAGTAAGGAAGAGAGAAAGAAAATCAAAGTCTAGTTTGAAACTAGCTCAACTATTTAAGTGGCATTTTGATATTGATAGGGTTGCCCTATTATGAGCTCACTGTTATAGACACACAGTACAGTATTTTATTTTGAAATTCTCTGAGGCAAAACAGGGTGGGTTTTTTATTTGTTTGTTTGTTTCTTTATTTATTATTTCTGTGCCGCCCAGTCCCGAAGGGACTGCCGCTCAGACACTATACTTTTCCGCCCACCCCCCAAAAAAATTAGAGGGAACACTGAATTTAATACAAGTTTGCTGATTAGCAGAGCACGTGTGTATTTGATTTCTTTTCCTTGGACTATTACACATTGCCTGAGCCAGTCAGGCAGAACACTCCCCACTCCTGGGATAAGGATATTGCAAAATCTGCATTCCCACCGCACAAAAACACAAAATTTCCACTATCAGTTCTCAGAACTATGCAAAGTTTCTGCTACCGGTTCTCCAGAAGCTGTCAGAGCCTGTTGGATTTCACCCCTGGTCTTTTGAATGTAGAGTTGCGATGTTGTCACACAGGAAAAGAAAATCCAGAGCTCCCAAGACAGAATTACAGTAGATACATGGAATATAAAAAGGAGGAAAGCTCAATACATATAAGTGAAACAAAACAATTATATTGATATCTTCAGCATCAGTGACTGGAGAACTGGACATTTTCTACCAGATTATCAAACAGTTTATTACTAAGGATATGAAAAACAAAAAAAATGATGGTTTTAGAGTAAGACCATGTTGATTTTCTAGTTAGGAAGATTATAGCAAGAACAGATTTGGCAACCCTGAAACCTATAATCAAATACTATCATTAAACAGAATAGAATACAGAATAAGAGAGTTGGAAGGGAGCTTGGAGATCTTCTAGTCCAACCCTCTGCTTAAGCAAGAGATTCTCTACCATTCTGGATAAATGGTTGTCCAATCTCTTCTGAAAAATATCCAGTAATGGAACACCCACAACTTTTGAAGTCAATCCATTCCACTGGCTAATTGTTCTTTGATTGTCAGGAAATTTCTCCTTAGCTCTAGGTTGGATATCTTCTTAAAAGTTTTCCATCTGTTACTTCTTGTCCTGCCCTTAGGTGCTTTGCAGAATAGGTTGTCCCCTTCTCTGTGACAGCCTCTCAAGTATTGGAAGACTGCTATCATGTCACCTTAGTCCTTCTCTTCATTAGACTATACACATACCCTGTTTCTGCAATTTAGCAATTAGACTTCATGGGCATCTAATTAATATGACAGTCGTTTAAGTTTATACTCCAACCACTGATGCAGTAGGAGAAGAAGTATTTATAATGAAGTTTAATTTGAAATCAGAAGAACTTGCTTGTGTTTGGAGATTGGATTCTCAATGTTGAAATTATGGAAGAGAAAATGTAGTTGTATTTATAGCTAAGGAAACCATAATGAAGCTGCAATACTGTACTATAGAAATGTTAAGATCCAAAATAGCAAAGACATTCCCTATTTACAGCAGCCTTTGGTACTAAAGATGAAATTAGATCAGCACTCTAGTAATTACCTAATTGGAAGACTACAGGATCTGATGGATTATCAACACATATTGTATATGACATGAATCAGAAAAAGAAACAGTAAAGATTGTAATTAAGCTATACCAGAAAAAGTGCAGAATGATATAGTGATCAACAGATTGGAAGAGGTTAATCTACATTTCAATACCAAAAAGGGAGATTTAATAGAGTGTGCACACTATGTACAATATCCTTAATTTCACAGCTAGCAATTTTTTTCAGGATTATCCAATGCAGATTTAGAGCTTTACATGGAAAAATAATACCAGGTATTCAAGCTAGAATATAAGCCATTATTGCCACTGCATGCTGAAAAGACAAAGAATGCCAAATAAAAGTCACCATGTGCTTAACTGATTATAGAAGGGCCTTTGGAAAGTGAGATTATAAAAGCACAATACCAATGAAGAAGAAAAATAATTGCTCTCAAAAGAAACCAACATGGCTGCATAAAGATCTCTCTGACAAATTGAAAGGCAAAAATGCCAGGTATAAAAAGTGGAGAGCAATGCATATAATTAAGGCAGAATATCAGCTGATGCGGTTCCCATTTTTTAAAAAAGGGAAAAAAATAGATCCAGGAAACTACAGACCTATCAGCCTGACCTGAATACCAGGGAAGATTCTGGAAAAGATAATCAAGCAACAATAGTGAACACTTAGAAGCAAGCAGAGTAATAACAAAAAGCCAATGGGTTTGTCAAAAACAAATCATGTCAGACTAAACTTATTGCATTCTTTGGCAAAGTGACAAAATTAGCGGACCAGAGGAATGCCATTGATACAATTTAATTGGACATCAGTAAAGCATTTGATAAAGTAGACTATTACCTACTACTTGATAAAATAGAAAAATGTGGATTAGACAGCATCACTACCAGATGGATTTGTAACTGGCTGGCCAACTGCACTGAACGAGTAGCCCTCACTGAACTGCATCGACATGGAGGGAAGTATGCAGTGGAGTTCCCCAAGGCTCTGTTTAGGACCATCAATGATTTGGATGAGAAGATAGATAAATTTTCAGACGACACCAAGCTAGCAGGAATAGCCAACACTCCAGAAGATAGGCTTAAGATATAAATGGATCTTGACAGACTTGAACATTGGATGCATATCTAATAAAATGAAATTCAATGGTGAAAGAAGTAAGGTTCCACATTTAGGCAAGAAAAACAAAATGCATAGGTACAGTATATGTGATAACTTGCTCAATAGTAGTAACTGTGAGAGGGATCTTGAATCTTGAAGTCCTAATGCACAATCACTTAAATATGAGCCAGCAATATGCAGCAGCTGCCAAAAAATTAAATATACCATATTTTTGGCGTATAAGCCACACCTTTTCCCTCCCTAAAAGAGGCTGAAAATGTGTATTATACTCTGAATGCAGCTTTTTCCAAAGCTTTTTTCCCCGGCCCTAACTAGGTGCTAATGATCTTCCCAGCTCTTATCTTGCAGGTTCTTTCATTGTTACTGTCTGTGAAGAATGTTTTCCAAGTTCTAAGTCTTTGCAGAGTTTTTTTTCATTACTCTAACTTGCTCCAAGTAAGATTCTTTCCAGCCCTAACCAGGTGTTAATGATGTTCCGAGCTCTTACTCGTTGCAAGCTCTTTCATTGTTACTCTCTGCTAAGAAGCCCTTATCTTTGCAGTTTTTTTCATTGTTCTAACTTTCTCCAAATGTTTCTTTCCAGCCCTAAGCAGGTGTTAATGATGTTCCCAGCTCTCACCTACTTACAAGCTCTTTCACTATTACTCTCTGTGAATAATGTTTTACAAACCCTGTCTTTGTAGATTTTTTTATTGTTCTATTTGCTCCTAATGTTTCTTTGCAGCCCTAACCAGGTGCTAACAATGTATCCAGCTCTTACCTTCTTGCACCAGCTTTCATTGTTATTCTCTGTGAATAAATTATTTTAAAAGCCCTAACCAGGGGATAAAATAATGTGCTGAAACTGACCAGACTAAGGATGCTAGCCAGATGAATATCTGGTAAGCAGATTCTTTTCCCTATTTTCCTCCCCCCAAATTATGGTGCGTCTTATACTCCGGTGCGTTTTATACTCCAGGAAATACAGTAGTTCTACGCTGCATTAACAGACGGATAGAATCAAGATCGGTTGAAGTGTTAATACTACTTTATAAACTTTTATAAGGCCACACTTGGAATACTGCATCCAGTTGTGGTTGCCATGATGTAAAAAATATTTTGAGACTCTAGAAAGATTGCAGAGAAGAGCATCAAATATGATTAGGGGACTGGAGGCTGAAACATATAAAGGACAGTTGCTGGAACTAAGTATGTCTAGTTTAATGAAATGAAGGACTAGGGAAGACAGGATAACAGTGTTCTAATATCTCAGGGACTGCCACAAAGAATAGACAGTCAAACTATTCTCCAAAGCACCTGAGGGCAGGACAAGAAGCAATGGGTGGAAACTAATCAAGGAGAGAAGCAATTTCCTAACAACAATTAATCAATGGAACAACTTGTCTCCAGAAGTTGTAAATGTTCCAACATGGATGTTCTTAAGAAAAGATTGGAGTGGTGTAAGGTACCCTGCCTAAGCAACGGATTGGACTAGAATACCTCCAACTCTGTTATTCTATTCTAAAATAACATGAAAAAAGAGGAATATTCCCTGTATTTACCTTGATTATGGCATGCTATAAAATGTTTTGAATTAATAATTTGTAAAATTAAGTGAAAGGGAATATTCTTACTGGGTTTGTAGGATAATCACAAAGCAAACAGATTTAATTTAAACTTCATGATGTTAAATAGGCATGCCTGTTCGTATGGAATAATCATTCTCTGTGTTTGCCATGGCTTCAGATGGCACATACTTATATTTCAAAGCAACAAAGCATAGCTTTTCTCTGTTAGAACTGAACAGTAGATTAGATTACCAGTAGATTATGGCACTGGTGCACTTCAGACCAAACTGAAATGTGACAGATAGATAAAACCTGTAGACAATCTAGTGCATTGCTGTTGGTCACAGATAAAACATTATCTATAGAAGAAAATATGTTGATGTGTCTTGCAAAGTGGTAAATTTGGAATACAGCAAAACTTTCAAATGTTTTTTTAAATCCTTTCAGTACCACGGAGAGCTCCAACAATGCAGCTTTATATGGGAAGTTGACTTTTATAAACATTTTGGGGCTGCAATATTTCATTTTTAAAAACTTTGGTCATGATTGTATAATGAAGAATGAGAAGCTTATTCACATGACTTATAATAATACTGAACAGACTTTTAGTTAATCTTCCTTAAATCTGCTTTGCTATTTTCAGGACAATTTTTTTTTGTATACAACATAATTGTAAATAATTTGTAAAATACAAATTTCAATAGTAAAATGATTACTGTAATCAGATTGAAAAACTAGTGGCCATTTAATTAAATATATCACATGAGTGATCATTCTTTGAGGTTTTGCATTGTACACTTTTTAAATATATATATGGGGTTTTTTTTGCTGAATTTGAAAATTAAGGGAGACTAGGATAGATCTATTTCGGCCTTATTTTGGCCTCATCAGCTAGCCATACCCTCACTGGGACTTGAACCTGCAACCTTTGCCTTGTAAGGCAGAGAATTAACCTCTAGGCTACAGTATCCAATCCCTTCAGCTATATATTTCTTGTCTTTCCAAGTTTAGTTTTTTGGCTGTTTTCATTCTGATTGCTTCTTGAATTTTTCTTTTGTATACATTGAATTAAAAATATGAGATTTTTGTTTGATCTGCTACAGCACTGTTGTTGTTGTTGTTATTTATTGGATTTATACGCCACGTCTCTCTGAAGACACTTCATAGATTCTTTAGAGGATCCACTTTTGTCAAAATTTTAGGGTGTTCCAATATTCTGCTAACTTGGTGCTGAGTGCTTGCCCTGTTTCTCCTTTGCATATTTTATTGATCTGGTAATTGGGTAAGCGTTGAAGACTAGCTCCCAGGATCCTATCCAATAAAATAAATAAAATAACCTTATAAAATAAGTTACATTTTTTTTCAATATTTTGAGATGGGAAGCATGAAAAAGTATAGCTACATATGAAATTAAATTAAATGAAATATACTGTATGATTTATGTATATGATTCAGCCAGTTTGTTTCACTGGTCTGCCCGCTTACCCTCCCCCAACCAAAAACAAAAATTAAGTGCAGTTCTATCCATAAAAAATGATCATCCCTATCTTAAGTGAGCTTTCACATTATTTTGATTTGGTGGCAAACTCCCCAGGGCAGCATAGAATATGCAGCACAGTGGGCAAAAATCTCTTACCCAGAGATTATTGGAAATGGGGTTTGCTATTTGAAGCTGCATTTTTGACATTAAGTTTATGCATTGAATTTTTCTTCCTTTAAAGAGACAGGAGGAGATAAAATGTGATACAATAGTGAAGAATCAGCTGTCTTGTTAGCAGGTTTTTCATGTTATCAAGAGATAACAGGACCATTTGGAATTTATTTCACTTCTGGATCCTTTGAGATGCAGAAAAAGATTGAAGTTGGGGTGGGGAGGTGAAGCTTGCAAGAAAATAGCATGTGATGATGTCTCATGTGGACCCTTCCTAATTGTATTCACACATCCCAGACTCTTCGGACTTCATGGTCTGTGTCCAAATGGAGGTGAAGAAACCGAAATCAATTTCACACATAGTAAAATTGACAGATACTGGTGGAGCAATCTAGCTGTTGAGGCAGAGTTTTAAGGTCTTGTTAAAGGTAAAAGAAATCTTGGGCAAGGTAGTTACTAGTGAGCACTAGAATTTATATTAATCCCTGGGATTTTCCAATTTGTTTCATTGGTTGTTTAATTTTCCATTTTTATATAATGCATGCGGCACAAACTAACCACTGCATATTTTAAATGATTTATCGCACCTGGAATAGGAGATCTTATTTATAGAATTGCCTTCTTTCTGCACTTTATGGGTGGCTTGCAGATAAATAAATTATGGCTAATATTTCTATTAATTACTCTAACATCTACTTCTTACAATACCTGACCACAGGATTTATATACATGATATTTTCATAAGTAGATACATCATTACTAAGCATAATAGCAAAAGGATTTGTAACAAAAATGAGAAGAAGATACACCATTATTATTATTATTATTATTATTATTATTATTATTATTAATTGGATTTGTATGCCGCCCCTCTCCGCATATTTGCTGACATGTGAGCTGTTGCCCTAGCTCAGCTTCAGTGTGCATGTATGTGCCTGTTAGCTGACTTTTTGCTTGAGGAGGCTCTGAGAGGGCAATTTTGGCTCTCCGAGGGCCTCCAGAGAGGCGAGGGAACATTTTTGCCCTCCCAAAACCCCAAGAAAGCCTCTGGAGCCTGGGGAGGATGAAAATGGGCCTTCTGGGACCACTGGAAGTTGGAAAATGGGGGAGTGGGGGGTGATGCACACATCCACAGGGGACGGGGTAAGTGGAGGCTTTGAATTATGGGTGTGGGCATACATGTGTATGCTATAGCACATGCACGCACTATTTCGAGAAAAAAAGGTTCACCATCATTGCCATATGACATAGAACATAGAATAATAGAGTTGGAAGGACCTTTACAGTGCAACCTCCTGCTTGAGCAAGAAATCCTATAGCATTCATTCATTCATTCATTCATTCATTCATTCATTCATTCATTCATTCATTCATTCATTCATTTGAGTCCTATGCCGCCCAATCCCAAAGGACTCAGGGCAGCTTACAATAATAATATAAATACAAATACAAATAGGTACAGAGCAATAAAAATCAATCGAATATAATCTAAACTATATAAACCCCATATTAAGAGAAACCCAGTTAATATAAAACAGTCATGATCCCATACATATATACTATTCATACAGTGTGGCCCTGTCAGTTGTTAGTTCATAGCCCCCCAAGACTGCCGGCAAAGCCAGGTCTTCGTGGCATTACAGAAGGCCAGTAGGGTAGGAGCAGTACGGACATCGGGGGGTAGTTGGTTCCATAGAGCTGGGGTGGCCACAGAGAAGAACCTCCCCCATGGGCCCATTAACCTGCATTGCTTTGTCGATGGGACCTGGAGGAGGCCAACTCTATGTGTTCTTATTGGTCTTTGGGAGGTATGTGGCAAGAGGCGGTCCTGTAAATAGTCTGGCCTTGAGCCATGTCCTGTCACCCACAACTTCTGAAAGCAAACTATTCCATTGGTTGATTGCACTCATCAGTACAAAGTTTTTCCTTAGTACTAGGTTGCTCTTCTCCTTGATTAGTTCCTGTCCATTGTTTCTTGTCTTGCTTTCAGGTGCTTTGGGAAATAGTTTGATTCCACTTTTCTTTGTAGGAGCCCATCAAATATTGGAATACCATGTCTCTGTAGACCTCCTTTTCATTAAACTAGACAAACCAAATTCTTGTAACTGTTGTAGGCTCCGTCCCCCCTAATCATTTTTGTTGTTCTTCTCTGCACTCTGCAGAGTCTCAACATCTTTTTTATATTGTGGTGACCCAAAGTGGATGCAGGATTCCAAGTGTGGCTTTACTAAGGCTATGTAAAGTGAAACAAGAACTTCATGTTCTTGTGATTCTATCTCTCTAATAATGCAGTCAAGGACTGCATTGGCTTTTTTGGCTGCAACCGCACACTGTTGGCTCACATTTAAATGACTCACATTTACATCTTTGACTGCTGCCTTATTTATTTTTGAAGCCACTGTACTTGAAGAAATTAAAATATGCAAAGTACTATATGCAAGTAAAGCAAAAGTTTTTAAATTGCTTTTTAATTAAGTAATTAATGATTGTCCATCACTGGAAATAAATCAGAAGAATGAACTAGCCAATTAAAATTTAAAATGTTCTGATGCATTTTTCCTCATAAGAAAATACTGTTTGCATCATTGAGTTTCCAATAATTGGGACCAAATGTTTATTTATTAGACCAGTTCTATTTTAATTTTTTTTTAAAAAAAAAATAGCTTCCTTCTAATTATATTAGTTGCCATACCAACATTGCCAGGAGGTTGCATCATTTTTGTGTTGCCTCTTATGCAAAGCTTATTGAACATCGCCAAATCCAGTCTGTTGACATTTGCTACCAAAAGAGTCATATGTCTATTTTGGTATTTATAAACATCTTAGGGGGGAAATTATAACCTTGAGAAATGAAAAATGTGAAAAGTGAATATTCCATTGTGTCTGTCTGTCTGTCTGTCTGTCTGTCTGTCTCCACTCTCTGTGTGTCTGTGTGTCTGTTTGTCTCCAGTGTGTGTGTGTATGTGTGTATGTTTGTCTGACTGCCTGTCTGTTCTTTAATTGCTGGATAATACCCAATGACTCGAAAGAAATGTTTTTTAAAAAAAATATATTAGTGGAATATTTTACAGAATGTAAAATGGTATGCACAAGTAAAATTTCTTATTGCTTTTTCTGCTAGAGGATTGTCCCAGAGATTTATATATAATTAATTCATATTTTATAAAAATGTAATTATTTTTTAAAGAGCTTTATACCTAATCAAAGATATCAAGCATTAGGATACGTGACTAAGGTATTATTTACCTGGTTTGTGCAGGGATACATTTCCAAAGGCAATAATTTTGAGTCATTTGTAGGTGTGCATTAAGCATTTTTGGAGAACACTTTCAAGCAGCAGCATTTCATCTAGGAATCTTTTACTGGAAAAATGATGCATTTGGATTCAATAGTAGGTACCCATAATATTATAATATTATTATCCTCTTTAATGCGGATATTTATATAGCCTTTTCTTTACTATATGTTCTTAGTTGGATCAATACCACATAAGTATCTATTTATTTATTTATTTATTTATTTATTATTTATTTATTTATTTATTTATTTATTTATTGGATTTGTATGCCGCCCCTCTCCAGAGACTCGGGGTGGCTAAGAACAATAATAAAACAGCATATAATAAAAATCCAATACTAAAAACAGTTAAAAACCCATTATTATAAAAACCAAACATACATACAGACATACCATGCATAAAATTGTAAAGGCCTAGGGGGAAAGAGTATCTCAATTCCCCCATGCCTGATGGCAGAGGTGAGTTTTAAGCAGCTTACGAAAGGCAAGGAGGGTGGGGGCAATTCTAATCTCTGGGGGAAGTTGGTTCCAGAGGGCTGGGGCTGCCACAGAGAAGGCTCTTCCCCTGGGTCCCACCAAGCGACATTGTTTAGTTGATGGGACCCGGAGAAGACCCACTCTGTGGGACCTAACTGGTCGCTGGGATTCGTGCGGCAGAAGGTGGTCCCTGAGGTAATCTGGTCCGGTGCCATGAAGGGCTTTATAGGGCATAACCAACACTTTGAATTGTGACCGGAAACTGATCGGCAACCAATGCAGACTGTGGAGTGTTGGTGTAACATGGGCATATTTGGGAAAGCCCATGATTGCTCTCGCAGCTGTATTCTGCACGATCTGAAGTTTCCAAACACTTTTCAAAGGTAGCCCCATGTAGAGAGCGTTACAGTAGTCGAGCCTCGAGGTGAAGAGGCCATGAGTGACTGTGAGCAGTGACTCTCGGTCCAAATAGGGTCTCAACTGGTGCACCAGGCGAACCTGTGCGAACGCCCCCCTCGCCACAGCTGAAAGATGTTTCTCTAATGTGAGCTGTGGATCAAGGAGGATGCCCAAGTTGCGAACCCTCTCTGAGGGGATCAATAATCCCCCCCCCAGGGTAATGGACGGACACATGGAATTGTCCTTGGGAGGCAAGACCCACAGCCACTCCTATTATCTATAATAGAATAGGCTTAAACTAGCCTATATCAAGATGCATTAGAATAAATATAATCAATTACTGGTAATTGGATTAAATGCTGCTGATTTTAATAGGTTTACTTTTAAAATATTTAAACTCCAGTTCAAGCTCTCTATTCTTTAATATGCTAAAACAGATGCTATGTTATAACATTCTGTGACCCGCATTTGTTTATCAATTAGATCCCCAAACGATTCACAATTCATACAAAATCATGACCTTTATAATAGGCTATTTGAAATTATGAAGGATCCATCTGTTTGTAATGAGGTCATTATTTGGCCCATCATTCTGTTCACTAGATGGGATACAAGAATCTACAAAGCAATAATGAGGTCTCACTATTATTCATCTTCCTCAGTGACCCAAGTAAGAATCTTATTTATCAGTTGAGTTCTCATTGACCTTTACTCGCACAGATGTATACTTTTAATTTGGATCACAGAACAAAATAACATGGCAGACATAAATCAGAGGAAATACAGAATACATTCATTATCCCTATAGAGCCTCTGTATAGATTCTCTTTCGTTCTTCAGTTTATTCTCTCAGTGGGTTGAATTATAGCAATACATTTTGAGCATCTTTGTGTACTAGTATCCCCATGGACTTAATATGCACGTAGTATCTGTACAGCTCCTCGGTATGCTCCTACAATCAATTACGTTCTATCAACATTTTTGCCATATTGGGGCATATAGAAACATTCAGTTCTGAAATAGAAACATATACATAGAAAAATATGTGATGGTTCTTAGTAATACTTGTTCAGTATTATGATTCCAGAATTTTGTATTCATTTTCAATTCTGTACAGTGTTCTGTTCAAATGTTAAGTTTAAACCTCTAGGAGAGAATTCATATTTATTCATCACAACCAGATAGAAAATGAGTATAGCTTTGTTTTTTTCATAATCCCCAGGAATCTTAACCTGTATTTTTAGCCACAACAGAATCAAGGAAAACTATAACCATTGATATAAGACTCAGAGTCAGCTTACCTGCCATAATTATATGTGATCAGAATGAACAATTACAAGGATTCCAGAGTTACAATAATCTAGTATATTAATCTGGATTTGAAAAGAAAAAAGTGATTCAGAGTACATATGACGTCTGGGCTGCATCTGTCAACAACTCCTAAAAATATCTGTGTGTTTTTGTGAATATCCTCTTGGAATCAGAATTACTATATATTCTTTCAATGCATTAACTATGCATTGAATGACTATGCAATGATTTAACTATTAATAGCCACAGACCTGTTTAATATGAAGAAAAAGCAGGCACTAGAGCCTGAATGATTTCCACGGAGGTTACAAATTATATCCATCTCTTCTTAGGAATAACAGAGGTACATCAATGGTTCAGAAACATCAGATTTTCTTGATGTAGTTTGTAGACACAAAGAATATTAACTGTTCAATACTGACTAAAATGGTTAGCAATTTTGGAAGTAGGGAATCAATATTCTGGTGATTTTCTAAAACCCTGAAAAACTAATTAGCTGAACATGTATGCAGTACTCAATTATTACCCTTATTAGCTTGCAGAGAACAGTGGCAGCTTGCTATCTGCTACCTTCCCTGTGGCAAGTAAATCTGAAACCTGTCTTATGTTCACTTCTGCATTGGTTTATTATTGTCCTACTGAGTGGTTCTTTTTCCCTTTCTTCTGTCTCCTATCTTTCTTTCTTTCTTCCCTCCTTCCTTCCTTCCTTCCTTCTTCCTCTTCCTCTTCTTCTCCTTCTCCTTTTCCTCCTCCTCCTCCTCCTCCACCACACATAGACATTGTCAAATCCATTTCAACTATACTAGTAATTAATTTATTCTACATAACAACAAAATTCTATCTTCAACAGCTGGTGCTGCCATGCATTTAGTTGCCAACTCACATGCTAACTGAGCAACAGGGTCAAAGGAAAGGGAGAGTGGAGTGGAATGGATTGGTGAAGAGATGAGAAAATAAAGGAAAGGAAAGGAAAGGGAAAAGTAGAAGAAAGGAGAAAGGAGTGGAGTGGAGAGGAGAGGAGGGAGGAAATAGAACAGGTTCTACAACTCTTGGTCCAGTTACATTGCCAGCTTCTAGGATCTAAGTCAAGCCCAACCAGCTTATTCTCCAACTTCAGATCTGGCAATTTGAATCTCCCAGCTAGAGTAGACATTCCCTGTCTTCCAGTAGCTAGAATCCAGCTTGGTCCCAAGCCACAACAAATACAGAAGAAATGGAATTCCATCTGTTCTGTGAATATTCATATTTATTTCTTTATGGATACATAAATTTAATTTCATTGGTTTAGGGGTTACCCAAGTTCAGTATGATTCTGGGCAGCAATATTAGTAAGAAAAAAAAGATGAATAAAGAACAATCCAAAAATTGTTCATATAAGAAAAAAATTATTATAAGCAGCATTCTCTGCATGGCTTGTAAGATTGTCCAACTGTAATTCAACAAGTAAATGCTGCAAATAAAACCACAGGTAATAAATCAGAAAGGATACTTTAAAACAGACAAGAAAAAAAATACTTTTCTATACAATTATCTCCAATGACCAACATAGAAATTTAATATTCCTTCCTTTAGAACATGTTTGCCAATATATTTTCCTCCTCATAAGGAATCAAAGACATTTTGCATTTTTCAGCCTGACATCCTGGAAATAAATCTTTTAGCCCCATGTCTCAGATAGTACTCCAATTATTGCATTAATTCCATATAAATTCTTATCTGGTGTGTGAATGCGTCCTATTATAGAATTGTTTTGAGAATTAGGTAGGACATTATTCTTTTACAAAGACAAATTAAAGCTGTTGTGAAAACAGGAAATATTGATAGATGAACACTGTAATAGAGCACGTCGATATTTTTGATTGGTGTGTCTCAATAGAGTCAGCATTGCTGCTTTTGTCAAAAAGAAAGCTTTGTGCATACAGTGTATTATAGAGAAAAAGCCATCAGGTGATGTTACTGAGATGAAAGAGTCCACAGACTCTTCCAGGCCAAATATATATAACTAGTGATATAAATATATATAACTGGTGTTCAGGTTCGGCAAGTTTGGACAAACTTTGCGTAAAATTCGGCCAAACCCGAACGGTTCGTGGCGCCAAAGTTTCGCCCCGGAATCTCTTCGTGGGAGGGATTCCCCAGCTCCTTCAAAGGGAGGTATTTTCATGTTAAAAAATATATATTTTTACAAAAAAGGACGCCACAGCAGCGCCGCAAGCAAAGGGAGGTCCTTTCACGTGAAAATAAAACCTTTTATTTTTACATGAAAAGACCTTCCTTTGCTTGGAGCGCCACTGCGGCATTCTTTTTTGTAAAAATAATTTTTTTTTTTACATGAAAAAACCTAAACTAAAATAGAAAAGTTCTAAACTAAAAAGAAGGTTTATTGGATGAAAAGCAAAATATCTTCAAGGAAAAAAAAACATAATATTGAAAAGATCTATCTATCTATCTATCTATCTATCTATCTATCTAGTCAAAATGTGTACATGATAGGAGGTATTGGTATGAACATAAACAAAAGCAAAAGTAGTTAAAGGTAAATTTGGACAATAGGACAGTAAGACAGGGATGGTAGGCCCTTAGGCATGCCCTATCAAGTTACTCTGTTGCTGAAGTCGTATTTTCTGCAGTTGAGTTTCGAGCGGTTTACATTGAGTTTGAATGTATTGTGTGCTCGTGTATTGTTGTGGTTGAAGCTGAAGTATTCATTGACAGGTAGGACATTGTGGCAGATGATTTTAGAACAGAACAATATTGATTGTTTCTTCATTGCTTATTTGAGCCCTATGACAATCATTAAGTGTTGTACCACATGATTCGTAACAAATGTATCTTTTTTTATGTGCACTAAGAGCATATGCATCAAGACAAATTCCTTGTGTGTCCAATCACACTTGGCAAATAAAATTCTATTCTATTCTATTCTATTAATGGAAGGAGATGGGTGATTGGAACAATGAGAAGATTAATAATAGTGAAGACTTAGTAAATTGTTTGACAATGTTGAGATAATTATTTGTTTAGCAGAGTGTCTAGTTATCTTGGTGTGCAGTGCTCTATAGCATAGTTTTGAGGGTAGGAGTTAAAACAATTTGTTTCCAGAATGCGAAGGGTCAGTAAATATTTTCACAGCCCTCTTTTTGACTCGTGCAGTATACAAATCCTCAATGGAAGGCAGGTTGGTAGCAATTTTTTTTTCTGCAGTTCTGAAGTTTGTGTCTGTCTTGTTGGGTTGCAAAACCAAACCAGATAGTTATAGAGGTACAGATGCCAAACTTTTGATAAAGTTGCATGGGTATCCATTTTGTTGGAAAATGTAAATATGATCTGTTTCCTTTTTCTGAGGTTTAGGATGGCTACAGGGCATTTTTAGAAATCTAAATCATGTTCTTATGCATCTTCTCTTTTGGAAGATTGAGTTATTACTTTGGTAGTGGAGCACTTGGTTGGTGTAGGTAGTTTTACAATAGTTTTACAATTAGATCTTTTAAACATTTTTTTATTTGGTCTCACTGCTTTTGCGGATGTTCAGAAAGGATATTGTGTGGTTGTTTTCCATGTCTCTTATGAATTTTATTCCTTTGATGTTGCTGTTGATGATTTTGTGGATTTTCTCTAATTGGTGAACTTTGTTAAGTCCATATATTCATGTCTTAATATCAGGAATATTGGGAAAGAAGTAGCACAGATTATTTATACCTTATTAATTATATTTTGAATTTCAAATAATGTGAGTTATCTGTTTTGGTATAAACAAACTTTATCATACATTTGCTTATACTGCCTGATTCTAGTAACATATAAAGGAAAATATTTTTATTATGTATAAAATAAGCTTTGAAACAGGAATAATGTATTTCTGGAAGAAGAGTTGTTTTATGAGTATCTGATCAAGCAATGATAAAGACTAATATTAAGTTTTATTGTAAACTTTTTCAAGAAAGAATTGTGATTATATTTTTTAATTAATGCCATTCTTTATGATTATTACTACTAAATGTCTGAGCTAATATAAAATCCAGCTAATTCTTCGGGGCATTTCATTATTTTTTATTAATGATGATTAATACTGCAGACAATTCATCAGAATTGATTTCTGGTCATGCTATTCTATAAAATGTATACAGTTCAAATTGTAACTGCTATATCTCTATCAGGATATTGGAAATAAAGAAGCCACACGATTTTTCAAATGATTTTATCACAGTATGTACTGTTTTTATCTTAAGATTAAATAGCTTTATGAATGCCAATAATTTATATTAATATGTTTATAATGGGAATAAATAAAATTGAGGAAAACAGTGCCCTTGTATTTGAAAATGCTCTGCATTTCCTCAGTCAGTGCTGATAAATATTTCTGCCAAATGTCTTGGAAAAAATAGTGATCTACTAAAACATGAACTGTAGCAATCAAAATCTTTTTTAAAAAAATCTTTGTTAAAATGTCCTATGATGCTGATCCTTGACTTCCAGCTAAACTGGCTGAAAGCCCTGACAATAATTCATTATAGGATTATATAGGAGATAGAAAATGTGTCATGAATAATTAGTTAAATTACATAGACAGGAAAAGCCCCCAAGTGATCTTTTAATGTGTTTAGCATATTCTTTATATCGAGTCACCTACATTCAGCATAATTATAGATTGTTCAGGGATCGTGTAATTAATCATAAACTTGATTAGCCTATATGCCAGTAAAGCACTAGTAATAGCATATTTATATATTCAGAGAGGTTTTTTATACAAATTTACTGGTAACTTAAATTCACAATGTACTTTATCTAATTTAATGGATACTGAAATAGAAGAGAAAACAAATGTTGGAGCCAGAAGTCAGCTGGCTCAAATGAAGAGGCAGGAGGTGGCTTTGCATAAAAATAGCTGTTTATTCAAAACATTTCAGATCAAACATGCAACAATGGAAATGGGGGTGACAGCTTCCCCTATTTATAGGGAGGCTGCCAGGGGAAGAACCAATGAGAACTGTCCAAGTCTCCCGTGCGATGACTGTTTAAGTTCAACCAATCAGATGGCAGCCAGCGTGGTCACAAGCCAAGGACTTAATAACAAACATTAACACCAAGTGCATTTAAATCAAATTTAATCCTGGATATGGGACTTAATATTATATTTAAGTGTGGACATTCCTAAGAAGCCAGGAAGATTTAAAATGAAATAAAATGAGATGAAGCGCTTATCCCAATCAAAGTTTTATAATAAAGAAGTATTTCTGCAGTTGTGCGAGGCTGAAAATATCAGTACTCTTAATGAATCTTGGTCTTTGGAGAGGGGCGGCATACAAATCTAATAAATAAATAAATAAATAACAAATATTTTCTGCCACCTAAATCTGCAAATTTCTGATAAGTCTGTTATCAGAGCCAGTCCTGAAGGGAGCACGAGGCTCCGCCCACCTGCCAGGACACTGCCATTTAGATTAGATTAGATTAGATTTATTGGATTTATATGCCGCCCCTCTCCGCAAACTCGGGGTGGCTCACAACAAGGTAAAAACAATACATAATAACAAATCCAATACCCACCAATCCAATTACAATTTTAAGCTAAAAAATTCATAAAAAACAACCCCAGAATATTAAAAAACAAGCACACAATCAATCTAACACCAAAACAACATGGGCAAGGGGGAGATGTTTCAGTTCCCCCATGCCTGATGGCAGAGGTGGGTTTTAAGGAGTTTGCGAAAGGCAAAGAGGGTGGGGGCAATCCTAATCTCAGGGGGGAGCTGGTTCCAGAGGGTCGGAGCCGCCACAGAGAAGTCTCTTCCCCTGGGTCCCGCCAGATGACATTGTTTAGTCGACGGGACCCGGAGAAGGCCAACTCTGTGGGACCGAACCGGTCGCTGGGATTTGTGCAGCAGAAGGCGGTCCCGGAGATATTCTGGTCCGGGTTTGGGTTCTTTTACCCTCTGCGCATGCACAGAATGTTTTGCGCATATGCAGAGTAAGAGAACCCAAATGATGGCATCTGGACAGGTGGGTGGAGCCTCGCTCTCCCTTCGTGACCAGCTCTCTGATGACTGACAGGCATGAGAATACCAGGAACATTTCACGCCTGCTGCTTCCCAACTGAACACTTATAGTTTTTACATATTAACAAAAGCAATTCAAACAATGTACACCAGAAGTTGGTTTCAGAAGGTTCTGGCCAGTTCTGGAAAACAGGTAGCAGAAATTTTTTTTTTAGTAGTTTGGAGAACTGGTAAATATAGTGGTACCTCTACTTAAGAACTTAATTCGTTCCATGACCAGGTTCTTAAGTAGAAAAGTTTGTAAGTAGAAGCAATTTTTCCCATAGGAATCAATGTAAAAGCAAATAATGCATGCAAACCCATTAGGAAAGAAATAAAAGCTCAGAATTTGGACTTAGTCATGTTTGGAGTAGTTCTATTTAAATAATTGGGAGGAGTGTGTTTGGATACATTTAAGAAAACTTTCTGGGATTAATATACTGCCATAATGTACATTTCTTCAATTCTTTGCTATTTCTATGGGTCAGGCACAGAAATACACAGCAAACAGTGTGTATCATCTGTATTGTCTGCTCTTTGGCAAATCTCTAGGAGGTAGAGGCCTTTTTTCCTTGTTTTTCTTCCCCCCCAAATTAAGGTGCGTTTTATACTCCGTTTCATCTTATATTCCAAAAAATACGGTAATTCAATCTAATCACAAAATTGAAGTAATTTATGTAGTATTGAACTTAATACTCAATTACAGCAGAATAAAACAACTATTTTCTCAATTGTTTTTACCTGAAGATTTAGCAAATCCTAAATAATCTCCTAAAAAGGATTGCTACAATTGGGTTGGGTCAGTTATACGTATATCATTATATAAGACTTTGCATCTTAATATTACCACTTCCTTTTTAAATTGCATTTAGGAATAATTAGGTTATTGAAAGGGTTGGGCTGAAAACTTGGAAAAATATGTCAAATATACTACATCACTCACAGGCAGTGAAGGGCTACCAAACTTTTTACTACCACACTGTGGGCGTGGCTTATGCATTTTCTTCCAACATATATATATATGTTGAAAGATAAATAAATAAAGAAAATATTTCAGTGCAAATTGGGTGCTGGGGGTGGAGCTCCATTTTCACTACTCCACTGTGTGTCCCCCCCAATTCGGGCAGTAGCCCACCCCTGCTCATAGGTACATATTCATATAAATATACAAATTCTTGTAGTGGTGGGTTTTGTTTTCAAAGCCTGTTTGCAAAATTCTAATACAAAACATAGTGGTACCTCATCATACGAACTTAATTGGTTCCAGGAGGAGGTTCGTAAGGTGAAAAGTTCGTAAGATGAAACAATTTTTCCCATAGGAATCAATGTAAAAGCAAATAATGCGTGCAAATCCTTCAGGAAAATCCCAAACTTTAGAAGGGAGGCGAACAGAGGGAAGGGCGGAGCAGCTAAAGGGGGCGGGTGGAAGAAGCAAGGCTAGGCTAAAGGGTGAGTGGGAAGGAAGAAAGGCAAGGGGGGCGCCCCTCCCTTTTCTTTTTTTTCAAAAGACACAGTTTCAGTGCCTTTGCAAGCATGCAAAATCTTTACTCCTCCAAGCTGCCCCTCCCTTTTCTTTCTTCAAAAAAGGGCAAAAAAAGAAACCCCTTCATCCCAGCAGCAGCTGCTTGGGTTCATAAGGTGAAAATAGTTCGGAAGAAGAGGCAAAAAAATCTTAAACACCGGGTTCGTATCTTGAAAAGTTCGTTAGAAGAGGCGTTCGTAAGATGAGGTACCACTGTATCTCAATTTTCATGAAATTATAAGACAAAGCATCTAGAACTATTTTTTGATAGTCGCTACCAGCACAGGATCCTGTGGATATATAGTAGATATATAGAGATCAACACAATCAAATACTCTGAGCTCATTTGTCATTCTACTGTCCAAGTATCTAATTCATAAAAAGATAAAAGAAAGAAACTTTGTCAATTCTGTTTAGACATTATGTTCAGGTTTAGTACTGATCTAGACCCAACGTACATTAATACAGCATGATGCTTCAATTTAGAAAGTGATCAGATTCATTGTGACATGGGAAAATTATTCATTAATGAACAAGCATGAACTTGTGATATCTATGGAAGCTGGGTCAAGGTTGAAATAACTACGTTAGCTTTAGAATGAGCATATATGTGTCACCTTTTTATTCATGATTAATTGGTAGTATTGCCCAAGAGAAACCCATTATAATTTCCCCTCCAGTAAAATAGAGGGAAAATAGACCAAAAGAAAAAACAACAACAACCTCAATCCAGAGCTTCTTAATATGCTTGTTTTTAATTAAAACATATTTCAATTAAAATAGGAAAACTCTTTCTGCCAGATGGTGATTCTAATTTATTCTAGTGTGATAGATGCAACATGATTCTTTTCTGATTAGATTAGGTTTATTGGATATACATTGTTTTGCATTTGTCACAGACAAATGATTTGACAAATTATTCCTTTTAAATGAAAGAAGTATCTGGGTAGCAAAGAAAGAAGAAGAGGTTTTCTATAGTGACCCCTCATGTCACATTTGTTTGTTTGTTTGCTTGCTTATTATTTTGATTGCTAAGCTGCCCTTTTTCCGTAGACTCTGGGCGTCTTACAAAACAAGAATAAATACAGATTAGAATAGTGATGGTGAACCTTTTCTCCCTCAGCTGTCGAAAGAGCATTGGCGTGCGCTATTGTGCATGCACGAATGCCCACACCCATAATTCAATGCCCGGGGAGGGCAAAAACAGCTTCCCTCATCCCTTGGAGGCCCTCTGGAGGCTGGAAATGGGCTGTCTCCCAACTTCTGGTGGGACCAGCAGGCTCTGTTTCACCCTCCCCAGGCTCCAAAGGCTTCCCTGGAGCCAGGGAGGGTAAAAACACCTCTTCCATCTCCTCCAGAGGCTCTCTGGAAGCCAAAAACGCCCTCCCAGAACCAAAAATCAGCTGGCTGGCATGCACATTGGAGCTAGCTAGGGCAACAGCTGACATGACAGCAGATATGGCTTCATGTGCCACCTGTGGCACTATGGCACCCGTGCCATAGGTTTGTCATCACTGGATTAGAACATGTAAGAAATCCAACTCACTAAATCTAATCTAAAAACCCTGATTGTTAAAAAACAATCACCCACCTTCATTCCATCACAATCATACATGTGGCCAGAGCTTAGTTGATGGGACCTGGAAACAGCCAACTGTGTGGGATCTGACTGGCTGCTGAGACGGTCCCATGGGTAATCTGGTCCTAAGAGAGGGGCGGCATATAAATCCAATTAATAAAATAAATGAATAAATGAATGAATAAATAACCTGGCCCTAAGCCACGTAGAGCTTTATAGGTTATGATTCATAACTTATGACCAACACTTTAAATTGCATTTGGAGACCAATTTGTAGCCAATTCAGCTTGCGGAGTGGTGTTGAGATATGGATATACCTTGGAAGTCCCATAACAGCTTGCATGGCTGCATTTTGCACTAACTGCAGTCTCCAAATGTTCTTTAAAGGTAGTCCCATGTAGATGGTACTGCAGTAATCGAAACTCGAGGTGATGAGGGCATGAGTGACTGTGAGAAGAGACTCCCTGTTCAAATAGGGCTGCAACTGGTGCACCAGGCGAACTTGTACAAATTCCCCCCTTGCCACAGCCAAGAGGTGGTGTTCTAATGTCAGCTGTGGATCAAGGAGGATGTGGACCCTCTCTGAAGGGGTCAATCCCCCCAGGGTGATGGACTGACAGATGGAGTTGGCATTGGGAGGCAAAACCACAGTCACTCCATCTTGTCAGGGTTGAGCTTGAGCCTGTTAACACCTGTTCAAAACAGCCTAACAGCCTCCAGACACCTACAAATCATCTCCATCAGCGTACTGTTGGTAACTAACCCCGTGTCATTGGATGATCTCCCCCAGTGGTTTTATGTAGATATTAAACAGCAGGGGGGAGAGGACCTCACAGAGGTGGGACCTAGGAGTCGACTTCTGACCCACTGCCAGCACTGACTGCATCCGATAAGAGAAGTAGGAGGAGAATCACCACAGCACAGTGCCTCCCACTCCCAACCCCTCCGGGCAGCACAGAAGGATACTTTGGTCAATGGTATCGATAACTGCTGAGAGGTCAAGAAGCACCAGGATAAAGGAATGACCCCTATCCCAGGCCTGCCAGAGATATCCATCAATGCAACCAAAACAATGTGCTGTAGCTGGTCCTGAAACTAGACTGTTGAGGGCTCAGATAATTGGCTTCATCCAAGGACCATTGGAGTTGGAGCTCCACCTAAAAAGGGAAAGTTGGCGAAAGGATAATAGTTGTTTAAAATAGCCGGATCCCGGAAAGGCTCCTTGAGCAGGGGACACAACACCGCTTCTTTTAATGGAGATGGGAAGTACTCCTCCATCAATGAAGTGGTGATGACCGCCTGGGTCCAGCCTCGTGTCACCTCCCTACTGGTCAAGATCAGCCAGAAGGGACACAGGTCCAATAAACAGGTGGAGGAGCTCACAGCTCCAAAGGCCTTGTCCACTTCATCAGGCATCACCAGGTAAAACTCTTCCCACATAACTAAGACAGGCCCCTGTCATCTCGACTGACTTGTTGTCAGTCAAAACTGACAGTTGGAGTCAAGGTATGTCTGGATGTGAGTGACTTTATCAGCAAAAAACCTATTAAAGTCCTCAGCACTGCCCTGCATGGGTTTGTCCACCTCTGATATTGAAGAGGAAGCAAATCACCCTAAATAGGATGGCTGGGCAAAATTCCATTGATGCAATCAAGGTGGAAAGATATGAAGATCTTGCTGGCTTGATGCAGCTGGGAGGCAGGTATGCGAGCAACAACCTCATTTGAACCCATAGCTCCAACTTCACAAGCAGGGCCTCACAACCAACTAGCTCAGCTGCAGAGATCCTGCATAGGCTGAAGGTCTTCTGGGCTATAACAGCCACCCCTCCCCCCACACCTGAAACCCGGCTGGGCACAGCTCAGAGAGAGGAATACCTCCCTTGGGACCCAGCCAGGGCTCAATCATACATGCCAGGTCAGCCTCCTCACCCAATAGTAAATCCTGGATGAGGGGAGCTTTATTTATAAATGACCTGGCATTAAGCAGCAGCAGCCTGAGCCCAGAGACTAGATTTCACCTATCACCAATACCATTGGCTGAGCTCGAGGGGCAGGAACAAGGGATTTCTTTCAAGCAGCAAGCCCTCATTCCGCGTGAGTGGCCTATCCCCCAGCTCCCACCATATCTGCCCCTCTCCCCCTAAGGACCGGTATATGCAAGCCCTCTGCCACCTCAGAGATAGCCCCACCCCACCCCTCTTGCCTCTCCATAACCCAGCAGGATAGTCTTTCCATTCAGACTACTCATCCCAATCACACTCCTCTTCCAATCCATACATAGTCCAACCAAACCTCACTACAGTATATACATTCAGCAGTTATCCTTCCTTAAAATCACTCCCCATAAATTAATTAAAACAGTTAAAAATGTTTTAAAGACCCATCTCTGCCAGGGAAATTTTAATATCTTGCCCCGCCCAATGAATGAATGTGTGTTGTATGAATCAGTTTGTTTAACTTTTAACTATGGGGATTTTTAGATTGTAATTTTACTTATATGTTTGCCTTTGTTGTAAGCCACCCTGAGTGTCAGGAGAAGGTCGGCATAGATATTGAATGAATGAATGAAGGAATGAAGGAATGAAGGAATGAAGGAATGAAGGAATGAAGGAATGAAGGAAGGAAGGAAGGAAGGAAGGAATAAATAAATAAATAAATAAATAAATAAATAAATAAATAAGCTGTTTAAAATATAAGGCCACAAGTATAAATTAAAAAAATAGTGGCCTCCATGGATCAGCACCAACCAAACTGGTTCTGTAACGTCATTGTGATGTCACCAGTGGTTTGCTACCAGTTCAAGCAAACTGGTCTGAACCAGGAGGAACCCACTGCTGCTATGAGGGTTACTCCTTCCATGTGATATATCTACTAAGCCTTATTGGTGCAGCGCATAGAATGCTGTATTGCCGGCTACCTCACTCTTCACTGCCAAGACTTTGAGTTTAGTGGATTCAGGCTTCCATCCCTCCAAGGCTGCTAAAATGACAATTGAGATTGTTGGAGACAATATACTGACTTTGTAAACCACTTAGAGAGTGCTGTGAAGTACTGTGAAGCACTATGTAAGTTTAACTGCTATTGCTATTTAAGGGTATTTTGTGAACTTTTCCCCACATTTTCAGAGATTTAGAATTGCTTTCGCCAGTTGTTCTTTAGCCTACAACTCTGCAATGTCCTGATTGTTATCAGCTGAGTCAGATCCACTTCAAGTAAAATACTGCCTCCAAGGAGGAAAACTTTTCCATTGAAAAAGCATGGCCAAGAACCCTACATGTGTATAGAATTATTATTACCAAACCTGGAGAATTGTAAAATTCTCCTGTTATATAGGAAAATCCAAATTTGTTGATTACAGCTCTGCCAACAATTTTATGATGGAACAATTAGACTCCAACATAGTTTGCAGTGCTCTGCATTCAAGGTAGCATTGGAAGACATGAGATATAATAGATCTAATTACCCTAAATTGCCAACACTTTTGTAAGTAAGATTGTTAACTATCCCTTTACATACTAGTTTATTTCGTAGTAATAAAGTTTTCTAACTATCACAATTTACACTTCAAAGTAGCAATAAACCATGAATTCTAGTGCAAAACATTAGCATAAAACTATTCAGCATTGTACATGCTATTAAAAGTGCCAGGAAGAAATCCACAACTCTCGCTTTTCCATCTGGCAGCCTCTTCCAAGCCTAAAAATTTGCATAAGTATGTTATGTTTATGAAATATAAACCCTTTACAATGTATTCCAAATTGATTACTTATTCAAAATTTAATAAGCCAGGGAACTGTGAAATTGCAAAACCGACTGCTTCCATGCTTTCCAACCATCTCGGGAAATATTTGCCAAGCTATCATTCATGTTAATGTTTGATTTTTTTGAAAAATGCCAGATAAAAGCAATGAATTAAAAACATGGAATAATGGCTAAAGTGGTACAGATCTTGCTGAAACTCACGGCAAATTTGATATTTAACCAGATTTTATCAGACTTGTGAGTTTACAGCAGGGTGAGTTTATTTATTTATTTATTTATTGGATTTGTATGCCGCCCCTCTCCAGAGACTCAGGGCGGCTAACAGCGACAATAAAACAGTGTACAATAGTCATTTGGTATTGATGATTAAAAATCCATTAATATAAAAACCAAACATACATACATACATACCATGCATAGAATTGTAAAGGCCTAGGGGGAAAGAGGATCTCAATTCCCCCATGCCTGGCGGCAGAGGTGGGTTTTAAGTTGTTTACGAAAGGCAAGGAGGGTGGGGGCAGTTCTAATCTCTGGGGGGAGTTGGTTCCAGAGGGCTGGTGCCGCCACAGAGAAGGCTCTTCCCCTGGGTCCCACTTACCTTTGCCATCAGTTCGTATCGCAATATTTCACGTGCATCAGCTCATGAAATTGTACTTTTGCACATGTTCAGTATCAGGATTCAGGCTGATCAGCTCTGCTTCAGCCAAAGAAATAAGGGTCAGTGTTAACCCAGGGGCTGGCGGGCAGGTGGGCGGGCTTTTTTTCAAGCAGCTGAAGAGGAGAAGCCATCAAAAACTGGGAATTTTTTGTCATAAATTACTGAAAAAAGATGGCGGCGCCCACAGACCATCAGTGACAGAAATGGATCCATGAGATGCCATCATCATGTCACCAGTGGGACACTAATGGTTTGGGCAATCTGGTCCGAACCCGGAGGAACCCACCTCTGGTGAAAAGATTCTGGAATGGATGTGAAAAGGTATACCAATTTTAACATATTTTGTATTTAAATCTAATTTTGCCAGTGAGCAGGTCTGGCCTCTATCCAGAAGACCATTCCTTAATTTGGCATTTTCTAGGCTGTCAAATGTGTTGTGCTTCTTTAAGTTTCCTAACAACTACACATTGGCACAATTGTGTTGTTCCAATCTTTGACATACAGTAACTTAAATTCATTTTGAATGAGGAGCAGTGAATTATTATTATTATTATTATTATTATTATTTATTAGATTTGTATGCCGCCCCTTTCCGAAGACTCGGGGTGGCTAACAACAATATAAAAAGACAATGTAAACAAATCTAATATTAAAAACAATCTTAAAAACCCCAATTTAAAGAACCAGTCATACATACAAACATACCATGTATAAATTCTATAAGCCTAGGGGGCAGGGAAATTTCAATTCCCCCATGCCTGAAGACAGAGGTGGGTTTTAAGGAGCTTGCAAAAGGTAAGGACGGTGGGGGCAACTCTGATATCTGGGGGGAGCTGGTTCCAAAGGGTCGGGGCCGCCACAGAGAAGGCTCTTCTCCTGGGTCATGCCAAACGACATTGCTTAGTCGACGGGACCCGGAGAAGGCCAACTCTGTGAGACCTAACCGGTCACTGGGATTCATGCGGCAGAAGGCGGTCCCGGAATAAAATCTTGATCCACCCAATTTTAATCAATTATAGGTAATCGTCAACTTGTGAGCACAACTAGTACCAGAATTTCCATTGATAGCTAAGACAATTATTAAGTAGTTGTGCCTTATTCCCCCCCCCCCCCCGCCATGGCCGTTATGCAAACTACTACAGTTCAGTTGTTAAGTGAATCACATGGTTGTTAAATGAATCCAGCTTTCTGGAAACCGGCTGGAAAGGGCTCCTCTTACCTTGATACCGGTGCGCTGCATGGGCATCGTCATGTTTTCCCCCGTGTGCATCCTGTCGCATGATTTTTGCTTCCGCACATGCACAGGAAGCAAAAAAAGGCAAAAAAATCAGGAAAAAAGATGATGCACACAACAGCTCAGCAAAGACAGTACCGGAGCCGTTGCATGCAAATTGCACAATCAGTGGGCCGTTACCGGAACGGCAGAGTGGACCATAATGGTAGGAACCCAACACTGGTTGCAACAATCGCAAATAAGTTGCCAAGAGTCCAAATTTTGATTACGTGATCGGAAGGATGTTCTGATGGTCATAAATGTGAGGACTGATCATAAGTCTTTTTTTTTCAGTAACTGTAATTTTAAACAGTTCTTAAATGAATAATTGTAACTCCAGGATTACCTGTATTGTAGGCATTACTGCATTGGACTGTATGATTTACTTTAGAGATTATCTATAGGATCTGTTATTAGGTTTTTGGTTAGAACACCTTATTTAGTAGATGTCTAGATATTACAGTTCCCAACATGTTTTTATCACTTAATAGTGATGCGAGTCACAGATTTCCCAAGCCTGAATTATTTAAAGTCAGTGGCAATGTAATAAATAATCAGAAAAAAATATCATGAAAACCTGGACGTAAATAGATTTAACCCAAGTCACACAAGGCAGTTAGGAATTGAGGATAGGGATAGTATGCTTTTTTTATTGGTAAATACTAGCCGAACGGTAAATTAGAAGAGTCAAGATAAAAATTGACAAAGAATTAATTCCAGGTTTCTCCACAGGTGAATTTGTAGAGAAAAAAAATCATTTTTTAAACTTGATGTTAAGGTTTTATAAACATTGTGGAATATAATAGTGTACAATATTATAATACAAAAAAAAAAATATCCAGGAACAGATTTCCTTAGCTTCATTTGGCCTGACTTTAGACTCTGTTAGTAAATACCTTTCTGTGTCCAAATTCTTCTCTGTTCTCAGCTTGAGAAGATATGGAGAAAATAACCATTCTGTGCTCTGAAATATTATTTTTATACTTAATATGTGTTTGCTGTTTTGATCAAAACTAAAACATTCAAATGGGGGCCAATATACTGCTGAGAAAATAATAAAATAGATGATAGATAGATAGATAGATAGATAGATAGATAGATAGATAGACAGACAGACAGACAGACAGACAGACAGACAGACAGACTGACTGACTGACTGACTGACTGACTGACTGACTGACTGACTGACTGACTGACTGACAGACTGACTGACTGACTGACTGACTGACTGACAGACAGACAGACAGGAGAGAGGGAGCGAGACAGGAGGGAGGGGGAGAAAGAGACAGAGAGAGAGAGTCAGACATCAAATAGCATAAAAATCATAGGATAAAAAATGATGGCGAACTAAAAGTGCTTCATATTTCCATACTAGGAATATAATATTTTAATGCAAGCAATAAAACCATTTAAAAATAAAAGTTTAAGATATAAAATATAATGCAAATGATCATAACTGAAAATAACACTATATAATGCATATGCTGACTAGCCTTGACTTATTATTCTTAGGTTGAATGCATCAGAAATTGGCTGATCAGAATAGTTGACACTACTCTCAATATCTTGTCATTACACTCAGACAAGGTGTATTTTATAAGTTATATGTTCACATGAACAGTGTTAATCTCTCAAAAAGGTGGAACTCAGTTTTACAAACATTGATTGGGGAATTTTCACGAATTTTTGGACATGAGTACATAATGGCATCCAATCAACATGCAACGGTTGCACTTCTGCAATCTTTCACTAGCACAATAAATTAAATATAAATGAGAGACTATTTGCTTTCTATTAACATTGATAAGTGTTTTCTGACCATTTATATTTATTTAATACAATGTAGAGCCCACCAAAATTCAGAGGACTCTGAGCAGCTTGAATTTGACAAAAAATAAGAATAATTCTAAAAGGAAACAGATAATAAGCATGCAGAAGGCAAATACTGTATAACTATAAAATAAGCTACAGGGACTCAATGGCTACTCTGCCCTAAATCCTGGGAGAACAGCCAAGTTTTCAAAGCCGTTTTGATCATCGCCATTGGCAGGAGCCAATGGACCTGGAAGGGTTGCTGTTCCAGAAAGTAGCCACCAAAGTAGAGAAGTCCTGACATTTTACACTATTTTATAAAAAAGATCTGAATGCTTATACTCTGCCTGATCACTGGATGGGCAGAAACGGTCAGAAATAAGTAGCCAGAATTTATACATAATTATAACTGAAGTCAATTATAACTGAAGTCAATGGGCTTTAAAATATAGCTATTACATGAATTCCCCATTGTTTCTACCCACCCATCATGCCTGAAAGCCCAAAAGCAGCTCTGGCTTTGCAAAAGTTGTGTATATCTGTTTCAGAGGTTAAAATATGTTTTTCAATATGTGTGTGTGAGAGAGACAGAAGGAGGGGGGGAGATAAAAAAAATAACCTTTTATTTCTTTGTTACATTCATATAGTCCAGTGATGGAAAAGCTTTATTGGCACCAAGTGCCGAAAAGGGAGAGTGTGTGCGCACGGGTGGTACCGGGTGCTGAAAATAAAGCACTTCGCTCGTGTACTCATCTGGGCTGTGACCAGGAAGAGGAATTGCCCAGGGTGAATGCGATCACTGGAAAATGTACTTCTGTTTTCTGACATGCACATCTGTGCCAGATGGTGAGTCTTCGGACCAGAATACAGTGATCCCCCGAGTTTCGCGCTCTCGATCATTGCTAATCGCTATATCGCGATTTTTCCACCCGGAAGTAAAAACACCATCTGCGCATGCGTGCCCCTTTTTTCTATGGCCACGCATGCGTAGATGGTGGAGTTTGCGTTCCCCGGGCAGATCAGCTGCTGGGCGGCTTCCCTGGGTCTTCCCCCTCTTGCTGGTGGGAGGGCGAGCGGCGGGCATCAGCGAGGAGCCGGGGTTTCCCCTTTGCGTGGGCGGCCAGTAAGACCCCAGCGCCGCTTCCCAGCTGAGTCCCGAAGCCAAACGCGGAAGTTCGCCTTTGCCGTCTGGCTTCAGGACTCAGCTGGGAAGCGGCGCGAGCGAACGGCGTGGGCGGGCGAAGGGCGGGCAAGCGGCAGCGAGGAGTTTGCGTGGGCGGTGGGGAAACCCCAGCACCGCTTCCCAGCTGAGTCCCGAAGCCAAACGCGGAAGTTCGCCTTTGCCTTCTGGCTTCAGGACTCAGCTGGGAAGCGGCGCGAGCGAACGGTGTGGGCGGGCGAAGGGCGGGCGAGCGGCGGGTGCGCGGGCAGGCAGGCGGCAGACAAGCAGTGGGCGGACAAGACAAGCGGCGGGCGCAGCAGCAGTGAGGAGTTTGCGTGGACGGCGGGGAAACCCCAATCTTCAGCTCCTCGCTGCTGCGGCAGAAGTAAAAACACCATCTGCGCATGCGCAGATGGTGTTTTTACTTCCGCACCACTACTTCGCGAAGAATCGATTGTCGCGAGGGGTCCTGGAACGGAACCCTCGCGATAATCGGGGGACCACTGTACCTCCAAGACTGTCTTTGCCGCACGAATCCAAGTGGCCAATAAGGTCCCACAGAGTTGGTCTTCTCCGGGTCCCGTCGACTAAACAATGTCATCTGGTGGGCCCCAGGGGAAGAGCCTTCTCTGTGGCAGCCCCAGCCCTCTGGAATCAACTCCCCCCAGAGATTAGAACTGCCCCCACCCTCCTTGTCTTTCGTAAATTGCTTAAGACCCACCTATACCGCCAGGCATGGGGGAATTGAAACATTTCCCCCAGGCTTATATAGTTTTATGTATGGTATGCTTGTGTTGTATGGTTTTATATAATGGATTTTTAGATATCTCTTTTTAAATATTAGATTTGTTTACTGTATATTGTTTATTATTGTTGTGAGCCGCCCCGAGTCTTCAGAGAGGGGCAGCATGCAAATCTAATGAATTATTATTATTATTATTATTATTATTATTATTATTATTTTATTTTATTTTATTTTACTGCCATGCATGCGCTGATCAGATGTCTGGCACTCATGTTCACAACAGAAAACAGAAGATCAGCTCTCTCTTAGAATATTATAAAATAAGCTTATCTTCTCTCTCAGAATATTATAAAATAAGCTTATCTTCTTATCTTCTAAGATTATCTTCGGGACCGTCTTCTGCCTCATGTATCCCAGCAGCCAGTTAGGTCCCACAGAGTTGGCCTTCTCCAGGTCCTGTCGGCCAGACAATGTCGACAGGCTGGGGCTAGGGGAAGAGCCTTCTCTGTGGCAGCCCTGGCCCTCTGGAACGAACTCCCTCCAGAGATACATACCACCCCCTCCCACTTAGTCTTTTGTAAAGCTTTAAAAAACTACCTTTGCTGGCGGGCATGGGGGCCGTGAGTGATGAGATTGTCTCTGGCCGATACGAGATATGATTGGATTGGATGAATGTATGTGAGTGTACATGGGGTCTTTTAAAATGTTTTAGTGAATTTTCATATTTTATAGTTATTAGATTTCTTATATATTGTTACATTTAATGTTGTATGCCGCCCTGAGTCTCCTCGAGAAGAGCAGCATAGAAATCAAATAAACAAATAAACAAATAAACAAAATTATGAAACATGGGAACAGTGGTACAAATGGATTGAATTAAGGAAAACAAATAGGAAGATCATAGGTAATATTTAAAGCTAGTAAAAATGGAAAATGTAAATATGTAAATAGAAAGATATACAAATATGTAATTGTAAATAGAAATATATAATTATATTAACTATTACATTAAAGAAATAATGTTTGAATGAAAGTACCATGATAAAATGTAGATATGTGATTATTTTTCTTTTTTTTAATGGGACATTAGATCTTCCCCTGTCCAACGAATGTCGTTAGCATGATTATTGTGTGAATGTGAATGAATGTTTTAAAATTAGAATTTTAAGATTATTATTTTTTTAGCATATTAATTGGACAAACTATTAACTGGACCGCCCCGAGTCTTCGGACAGGGGCGGCATGCAAATCTAATAAATTATTATTATTATTATTATTATTATTATTATTATTATTATTAATTTTGGTATATGTTGTGAGCCACCCCAAGTCCATGGAGAGGGATGGCATACAAGTCCAATTAAAATTCAAAAAAATAAAATAAATATCAATGCAGAATTACTAAAAGTATAATTATGTTATTGTTTTTAAAGAAAATATTTTTTAAAAAAACCAATAAAATTTTGTTAAAAAAAAGAAGACCAGGTGTCCCGGTTTTCAAAACCGTTGCACGCACAAAGGTCAGGTGATTGTCGCATGCAGATTAGAAACCAGGCGTCATGGCTCTACGTGTCACTTCGGGCACGTGTGCCATATGTTCGCTGTCATAGATATAACCACTCATTTCCAGCATGTGATTCTGGGCAACTAGTAATTAAATATAGAATAAAACCTTAAGCAAAGATAAGTAATATAAATAGCATCTTAACAACCAATTTACAACTGTAACACTCATCCCAATTTACAGAACATCAGGGCTCAATCTCAACAGGACAACCAGATCTTTAACTAGGTCGTAAAAAGTCATCTCATAGTAGGTCTCCGCATTCTGGAACTTTTCCTTACATTTAAGAATTTCAAACATAATACGGGGTTCTGTTTTGTAAGGAAGACACTTACATAAGTATTTTAAAATTAAATAAATAATTTGAAATAGTGGCCCATTGGAGAATTTATTCTAAATCAAATGAATCAGGATAGCTCTGAACAAAAAAGGATTGCTTGAAGTCACCGTTTGAATCAAGTTGACCCAAAAGTTCCTTTAGATCAGGGAAAGACTTGTGGTCTTCAATTCAATTTAAGACTGTGCCTGGTGAATGCTGAGAGTTTATTTTTAAATGTCATAAAGTTGCCAAGGATGGACACTCATTTTTTACTCAAACATGAAAGCCATGTTTTTTAATGTGAAATCAATGTTGGTTTTTTAAAATGTATATTTGGCCTTTCTCTGTCTCTGTTGAGTGGAAAGGTACAGAATAAACAATTGTCTGAAACTTAAATCCAAGGAAAGGTCTGATGAACAATAAATCACAGAGATAATTTGTATTTGAGTGGTATGTATGTGTGTTGATTGGACCGCTTGTGTTGTGGGTTTTTATAATGGGTTTTTTATTGCTTTAATATTTAATATTTGACTTCTTTTTATTACTGTAGTGTATTTTTATATAGTTGTAAGCCGCCCTGCATAGATGTCGAATTAAATGAAATAAATAAATAATACACATTATCCTGTGAAGTTTGAAGAACTATATCTGTAGTTCCCCATAATTAAAATGAGCAATTAAAGCAATTACATTCATCTTTGTTTATAGTACTACCATCTGACTATGAAAAAATATGGAATGCGCTAGAAATTATAATTTACATATAGAAATAAAAATTTAAACAAATCTCTATTGCTGTTCCTTAAATAATTTGTTATTTGTATTTATATTTGTATTACAACACTATACAGTCCATGGTGGGTTGCTACTAGTTCACCCAGGTTTGGGCAAATTGGTAGCCGCAATGGTGGGAGGCTCCGCCCACCCACCTGGATGTCATCACAGATGATCTGCACATGCACAGAAGGTTCTGCGCATGCGCAGAAGCACTGTGTGCGAGTGAAGCAAGCGCACACATTTACAGTTCTGAACCAGTAGCAAAGATAAGTGAAACCTACTGCTAGTATACAGTTATGTTTTGAGGACAAAAGCATACAAATTCAACGCAACTTCAATGCAACAGTTTTGGGAATTCAGTCCAAACGCATGATTTCTCCGGATAGGTTTATGTTTTTAAGACCTTATAGCATAAACTAAGCACTTAAGGAGCCGGGGTGGCGCAGTAGGTAGAGTGCTGTACTGCAGGCCACTGAAGCTGACTGTAGATCTGTGGGTCAGCGGTTCAAATCTCATTACCGGCTCAAGGTTGACTCAGCCTTCCATCCTTCAGAGGTGGGTAAAATGAGGACCTGGATTGTGGGGAAAATATGCGGGCTCTGTTAAAAAGTGCTATTGTTAACATGTTGTAAGCCACCCTCAGTCTAAGGAGAAGGGCAGCATAAAAATCAAATGAATGAAGGAATGAAGGAACAAACAAACAAACAAACAAGCAAACAAACAAATGGTATGCTTATCCCTTATTACTTGTCATATCTTCTAGATAGGATCTAGTAACTAATGCCAAGTGCTTATAAATTCCTCCCAAGAAAAATGATATGCCCAGACTCATTAAAAGATCCATATTCAAAAAAAAAACAACCCCTAGTATAACTAAATAATTATAGAGCAATGATTTAAAGATGATTTGGAAACTTTAATTCATACAAAATACTGCTACAAAAGTACATCCATGGTGCTGATATATTGCACTTCTTTAAATGAAAGTTATTGTTTATTTTTTCTTTATTATATATTTATTTGCTGCATTTTATCATCACTTGTCCCAAGAACTCATGATAGTTTATTTTATTACATATTTTATCTGTATATCTTATACAGGTTTCTCATTATGTCATGTTGTTCTTATTTAATGTTAATGTATACTATTGGGAAGTAATATGTATTGCGCCAGTTCTAAAGAAATATAGTAAAAAATTGAATGTTCCAACAGAAAAACAGTTTACCGCCCTGAGTCTTCGGAGAGGGGCGGCATACAAATCTAATAAATAAAACTTAAACTTATTTTAATAGAACATAGGGACTGAATTGTGATTTGAGCTAACTTTAATAACTTTGAAAGTTAACATGATTTTTTTTATTAGTGTTACAATGTTTTACTCAAGTTCAGAACAGATTAAAGGTCAATAGTCTTATTATTTTGCTTTACTTGATGATGGCATTTTGTTTCTTGATTAAAGCAATCCAATGGTAAAGGAATTATTGCCAAGGATAAGCCATTTGGAAAGGGCAAAGTTTTGATTGGGTTACTAATAGTAGCTTGCCTTACAAACAGATTACCTACAAGACCGTCTCCTGCCTCATGTATCCCACAGAGTTGGCCTTCTCCAGGTCCCATCAGCCTAGCAATGTTGGCCGGAGGAGCTGAGAGGAAGGGCCTTCTCTGTGGTGGTTCTGGTCCTTTGGAATCAACTCCCCCCCGAGATTCACACTGCCCCCACCCTCCTGGCCTTCGAAAGGCTTTAAAAACACACCTTTGCCAGCAGGCCTGGGGCCATTGAGTATTAACACTCCACTCCGGCTGATAGTATGTTAGTGGCATTGGATGAATTTTAGATGAATGGTTTCTTAATGTTTGGGGTTTTAAGATTTTGTACTTGTTTTATCTTGCTGCCCTGAGTCCATTGGAGAAGGTGGAGTAAGTAAGTAGGTAGGTAAGTAAGTAAGTAAGTAAATATCAATAATAGTAAAAACCTGGTGAAAAATACTGATTAAGAAACAGAAGATCAAAAACATTGCAAAATTGGTTTGACAAACCATCAGCATACTGTAGGTTTTTAACTAGGGGAGGTTTTGAGTCTGTGTGTGCATGTCAGGATTAATTTCTGGAGACTGAATAATTTAGTCCTTGCAGTTTTCTTGGCAAGATTTGCCATTTCCTCCTTCCTAGACTGAGAGAGAGTAGGTGTGACTTTATCAGAGTCACACCCTTGGATTTTTACCTAAAATGGGGTTAGAATTGATGGTCTTCTGGTTTCCAGGTTGGTATCTTTAGCCATTGCACCAAACTGACTACCGGTATATCATATAATCAACTATCAATTGGAAACAGTAATGAACTGGCTCTAATGTCTGATTAGACATTAGACTAGTAAGGGGCGTACATAAGTGCACTAGAGTGCCTTCCGACCCCTGCCCTATTGTCTTTCCTATATCCCATATAGAGTTGGGAACGACTAGTACATATGTGCGGGAGGAACCTTTTATACTTTGCTTTGGCTTTGTTTTTGCTGCCTTCTAATCTGTACTGCCATCTTTAATTTTCGTGAACAATGGGGTATTTCCTGAAAGAACATTTCCACTGAAACCATCTTCAGAGCAAGCTTCATATTACTGCATGGATTGTACAAAATGTGATGATGAATCAGCTTTAAACTGGCAAATACAACTGTGTAGAATTGTGGGAGCATGCATTGCATATATCTCAGTGTTTCTTATTTTTTTATGAGTCTACCAGTCATTTTGCCTCTTGCCATTGTGCTGAATTGAAAGAAACCTGCTAATTTTAAAGACTTAACATCATTATGTGTCCTTATGTGTCCTCTGAGCATTTTATCCAAAGTGTGCGTTTCAGACTCAGTTTCTGATGTTAATAATTCCATGGTCATAAAACCTACAAACCTAAAAAATTAATGGATAATTACCTCGAAGTTCAAATAACAACAAATGCATTGTTCTTATGGCTTATTTTATTTAAAAAATCTCTTCTACTTGAATTTAAGAAGAATGAATTCTAGAAAAATGTAGGAGGTCACACTTGAGAGTTTATACTTTTTGTCAAATAAAGACCAAGATATATGACTTTAATGGAGAGAGGAAGGCAGGAAAAAAACTAATTAACTTATCCATATTCTGAAGATAAACATAACAAAAGCTTGAAGAAATGTTTCCAAAGTGATACTAAAATCTTAATAAGCTGTCAAATCTCCTATTCAAGTAGAACTTAAAATGAAAAATAGTACAAGGAATTCTAACTGAACAATATCACAAACGGTGTGATTCATCAAAATCTGCCTCAAGTCACAATCAAGATAGTAACCAATCAAAGCCATCTTGTCCTACTTTAATAGAAGAAATGGGTAACAGAGCCTGCCAAATATGTGAGTAATGGAATAACACATTGATTACACTAAGTTAACTGACAGGTATATTCTAGGGAGATTGGTTCAGTTCTGAATGCTACTATTATGGAACGGAATAAATAATATTCAAATAACAAATCAAGAACAGAGCTTTCTGGGATATTAGGGGTAATTGATTTTTTGCACATGATGGATTGTACTTTAAAATTGTACCATGCAATTCAGTATTTAGGCAGATGAAATTTGAACTGATGCAGGAAACATGCAACATTTTATCTCACGTATGAATATTTCCCAAATGTCCTTTAATTGGGACTACTCATGGAGTAACCAGAATAGCTTACTGAGGAGATCTGAAAAGAAAAATTGTGAATGTTTCCAATGTGAATCCAAATTTATCAATCAATTTCCCAAAAATGCAAATGAGACATGAAACGTTAAGCCTTGTTTAAAAATTCCTTTAAAAGACCTTTCATCGTATTACCATAGTATTTTGGAAAGTGATAGTGACCTTTTGTTAAATTGAATAAAAAATAAACAGCAGTAATTTTCAGAACAATGTGCTAGAAATAACTTAGTATCAACAGAAGGATCATAATTACCATCGAAATTACAATAATGAGCCCCCAAACAATCTTTGTAATGAAGTCTGATCAGTTGTCATTTAATAAGAACATTTTTAATCATGAAAACATTGCCATTTGATTAGTTATATTTCACCTTGAAAAGGTGAATGTTGATGGAAATTAGCAATCTCTATTTAACTAAAGGCTGTCTAGACTCCATGCTTCTTCCAAAGAGGTATTCCCATATTTCTGATTAGGTGAGTTATTATAATTTCTAATTTAGGTAGAATGCCAAGAATGGATGCCAAGCAGACATTTATTTTCTCTCCTGTGTGTAGTCATATGGCCCTATAATCCTAAAATAATATTTCTTTATTAAAAGCTTTTAAAACAAAATATAAAGTTTGTCTGAATGTGGACATGCACGCAAATATAAGCACACACTATTTGTTATTGTCACTGTATGCCACTGTGTTGTTCAACTTAAAACTACTGAAAATACTGAAGCACCAAATATTAAGATCTGTCAATAATTTTGCACAAGCTTAAAATGGAACTGACAGAAAATGTATTAGAGAAGAATATGTAGGACTGATGCTTTGATCCAAAAAGCATTTATTTTAAAAATCCCATTCTACATGGGCCACAGAATAACATCATTTTTCTTATCTAGTGTATAACCTAAAATTTGGCCTTTTCTTTTGCATTCCTCTTTGCATTCTTCTCCTTTGCTCACTGCCCAAGAAAGGGTATATACATTGTCCAAAAAGATGTTGGGACTAGGAAGAAAAGATAAGAATTCAAACAAACCACAAGTTTGTATTTATTTAAATTTAATCAGAATTATTTGATAAAATAAAGTCAATACGAGGACTCCCTCTGGGCTTATAGGGTTGTGTTATTGGGACTTTTTTCCACTTTTAAAAATAGCAATTTATCTATCTATCTATCTATCTATCTATCTATCTATCTATCTACTATCTATCTATCATCTATCATCTATCATCTATCTATCTATCTATCTATCTATCTATCATCTATCTATCTATCTATCTATCTATCTATCTATCATCTATCTATCATCTATCATCTATCTATCTATCTATCATCTATCTATCTATCTATCTATCTATCAATCATCTACCTACCTACCTACCTGTCCATCTGTCCGTCCGTCCGTCCATCCATCCATCCATCCATCCATCCATCCATCCATCTATCTATCTATCTATCTATCTATCTATCTATCCATCCATCTACTCAAATTTATAAGCCGCCTTCACTCAGGGTAGCATAAAGGATAAAACAATTACAAAATATTTAAACCCCAAAAGCCATTCATCCAAGATTCATCCAATACCACAAACATACTACAGGCCGGAGCGAAGTGTTAATACTCAGCGGCCTCAGACCTGCCGGCAAATACATGTTTTTAAAGCCTTTTAAAAAGTGGGGGCAGTGCAAATCTCTGGGGGGATGGTGGGGGGGCAGTGCAAATCTCTGGGGGGAATTGATTCCAGAGCACTGGAGCCACCACAGAGAAGGCCCTTTCTCTCAGCCTCGCAAGCCAGTACTGCTTGGCTGACAGGACTTGGAGAAGGCCAATTCTGTGGGATCTGACCGACCCCTGAGATATCTGAAGCAAGTAATCTGGTCCTAAACCATGTAGGGTTTAGGTACTATTTTAATGCAACAAGCCACCCAGTAGTATTTCTTATGAAAGTATATAAGATGGCCTCATATATTTCTAGATAAAAGGTTAGGAGGATTTTTCATGAATGTTCATGGAAATTATGAATATTAATTTATTCAAGTTCATTTCCCCTTTTAACCCAAATTAACTGTCAACTTCTGAATAAAGCTATGTGGGATTATTTGTTTGGGATTATACTGTACAATATGTTTTCAACCTTAAACACTGTCCTGATTTTTTGTAAAAGCCAATAGATTGGAGCAACACAAAAGCTGATCTAATAAATAAATAATAAATTGCCAAACTAAGCCTAAAGCAAATCTTGTGATTAGTGACTATCTAAAAATTCCTTTCCATGCTGCATTGTCATGGTATTTTGGGAAAAGAAAATTACATTTAAACTATGTTTTCAGCAACATGCTGAATATACTGATATAACTTGTAAAAGCTTCATGCAAACAGCAATAGATCTGTAACTATATCATTAGGGTAGGCCATGAAGATTTTTTCCTGCTCAAAGAAAATTCAAATAATTGCTGCTCATGAAGGATAAGAACTTATCATTTCCTGTAATTAAAAGCTACCATCTCCATACTCTCTGACACTGAACAAATTAAGTAGGCACCTGGAATAAGAGTCATTACTCTTAAAACAAGAGGTTATATTTCTCAAGTGTACAAACTGTTAATTAGAACAAGACAGCTAATTGAACCAAAGCTGTGAGAAGCTTAAATTAAGAAAATTGAGTCGAAAATGAAATGGGAAGATTTTAAATGATAGTATAACACCAGTCCACAGGAAATGGTAATGCTTAGTCTGTGTTTCATGTTTGATTATTAAGAACTTTAAATATGGACAAAAACAAAAATGAATGATTTTAACAAACTCAGAGAAAACTTGGCAAAGATTCCTTGGATGAAAGTCCTAAAGGGAAATGCAATTCACGAAGCATGGGAAACTCGGAAAAACACAATTTAAAAAGTCCAGAACAGCACAATACCAATGAGGGGAAAAAACCCAAAAAATCTGTAAAGAAACTAGCATGGTTGCACAAAAATCTCACTGACAATGATGTTGAGGGATTCTAAACAAGATTCAATAGAATCTCATTTCTTGCAGGACATTTGCATTGTCTGGTTTTGGTCTGCAACATGGGAAGAGAAGTAGGAGTGCGAAATGGAAGGATAGGAGTGAAGCCTCTTGTATGAATTGGGCCATGGCTTTGGTTGATCGATCTCTTGATCTTTGCTGAAAGACCTGGGCTGCAGAGGGTGGTTGTTGCTCACTATTCAAGATGGTTGTAGTAGATCTCCTCTGGTTTCACTCCTCACCTTTTTCAGTCTCCTAGGCTGTTCTGCCTGACTGGGCTCAGGCAATTCGTAACAGTCCAAGGAAAAGAAATCAAACACACACGTGCTCTTCTAATCAGCAAACGTGTATTAAACAAACAAAAAAGGGTTAACCAAAACAGTCCTTAGTGTCAGAAAATAATGATAGTGCAAGGCGTAATTCAGCCAAATACAAAACACAGGAAAAAGCAAACAAAGACAACCTGCATGGAGCAGAAACGGTTCAGGAGTCCTTTGAATCTTTAGAGCAAACAGCAAGTCCCAGAGGTTTCACCTCCCACGTACCTGAAAAGGCTGGGTTGAAATCCAAAGGCACGGAACAGAAACTTCAGAGCAGGAACCACAAAGTAACACAGATAAACAGCCACAGTTTGCCTTGTGCCTCTGTTCCCTTTTATACCTTTAGCCCTCATTAAGGGAACCACACCCAGCCGAGGTGCTATTCTGATCACCTGTAATAATCCTTCAATTGAGCCCTCCTTTGCATGGCTCTTCGGCTACACATGTCTATGAGCGGGTCTGCAGAGGAATCCAAGGAAGAGAGACTGTCAGAGGGCCTGCCTGCCAAATCCCCTGGGCTGTCTGCTGGGTCATGCGTGCTGTCTGCCAACTCCTCTGAACCAGTGGCCTCATCCTCATGGCTGTCTGCCACGTCTTCCTGGCTATCAGCCAGGCTTTTGCACTCACTTTGTGCCGCATCTCTCCCATCTGTGGGAGCAATGACTGGCCCAAGCCCAAACACAACATGGGCTATGCTGATGGATAAGGGCTGCAGAGGGCAGCTGCTTAACTCAGTTCTGGACAATGCCATTGAAGTTTCTGTCCGGAATTTGACCACTCTGATTTTCACAGATCTCCCAAAGGATCTGGTTTACATAGGGCAGCTGTTTCAAGATGGTGATAGTGACAACAGGGGTGGCTGTGGAGGAATGATGCTCTGAAATTTTTACTTGTAGATTATATCCCCTGGGCTTCATCAAAGTAGGGATATCTACGGGTCCTGGTAGTGGTGGATGTTTGGGCTATGATGGACTTTAGATCGTAGGTTAGTGAGTGCATTTTCTTTCTCCTGGAGCTCTCGGGTGAGAGACCGAATTAAATTACAGGTTTGTAATGGCAGCACACAAGATGACTAATAGTATTGCAGTGTGAGCTATGATTTTCCGATCAAGATATGAGAATGTGTAAGTACATTTAAATGCAGAGTACTGTATACAAGATGCATTTTAATGGAGACAAATACAAATACTGATGATCATTCATTACTGACAGACTAGTAACTGATTAAATAAGAGAAGATTTGTGGATGCTTTTTCACACGCATTTAGTTTCTTGACATGCTTTAATTTGTCTGTGAAATGCCAGTTCTTTGAAAAACTGTTTTACACCTGGAAGAAAAGATGTAGAAACTCCTATTTAAGGTGCAAAGTCATTTTCCAAGCTAAACCATTCCATTTTTTCATTGACAACAGTCAATCAACTTTTTAAAAACAGATTAACAGAGTTGGATCTTGTAGGTCACTTAGTCCAAACACCTCCCTAAACAGGAGACCCTCCACCATTTCTGACAGATGGCAGTCCAGTCTCTACTTGAAAGCTTCTACTACTACTACTACTACTACTACTACTACTATTATTATTATTATTATTATTATTATTATTATTTATTAGATTTGTATGCCGCCCCTCTCCGAAGACTCGGGGCGGCTAACAACAATATAAAAAGACAATGTAAACAAATCTAATATTAAAAACAATCTAAAAAACCCCAATTTAAAGAACCACTCATACATACAAACATACCATGTATAAATTCTATAAGCCTAGGGGGAAGGGAAATTTCAATTCCCCCATGCCTGACGACAGAGGTGGGTTTTAAGGAGCTTGCGAAAGGCAGGGGGCAACTTTGATATCTGGGGGGAGCTGGTTCCAGAGGGTCGGGGCCGCCACAGAGAAGGATCTTCTCCTGGGTCCCGCCAAATGACATTGCTTGGTTGACAGGATCCGGAGAAGGCCAACTCTGTGGGACCTAACCGGTCGCTGGGATTCATGCGGCAGAAGGCAGTCCTGGAGATAATCTGGTCTGATGCCATGAAGGGCTTTATAGGTCATAACCAACACTTTGAATTGTGACCGGAAATTGATCGGCAGCCAATGCAGACTGCGGAGTGTTGGTGTAACATGGGCATACCTTGGGAAGCCCATGATTGCTCTCGCAGCTGCATTCTGCACGATCTGAAGTTTTCGAACACTTTTCAAAGGTAACCCCATGTAGAGAGCATAGTATTTATTTGTATAATTTGAATGAAAATCTGTAAATCTTAGGATATCTTACTTAACCTCCTAATACCTTCCAGCTGAATTTATCAACATTTTGGCCATATGTGTTTATGGTCTATATCAAAGATATATTCCTTATGCTTCAATAATTCAGAAATGTTTTTCTTTTTTATATTAAATTTTTAAATAAATTTTGAATCCAACTTTTTCCATTTCAAAATTTTGCAGTTTTGTGTTCTGCTTTCGTCAGTGATTAAAATCCAACTGCAATATGAATATTATATTTCATTGTGGAGTTTTAATTTTAAAATATTGACGTTTGAGAAATACTGATTATAGACCTTGCTCTGTCTTGTCTTAAACACATAAATCTAATGACATTGATTATTGCAAATGTTAGAGAAAAGTAAAGATCTTCCAGAAATATTTCTTACATATTGGTTTGCTCAACATAGTCTTGGGGTAATTTACAATTTATTCTTATTCTTTCCTCCACTACCTGAAAAAATGTGTAGTACAGAATTGATCCTAGTGCTGAAAGGCTTATTGGTATGTCTATAGAGTCCTTATCATACCCTTTCCATATCCATCTTATTTGGAATTATTCTGCTGAATAACTGTGGCTCTAATAATATCACATGCAGTACCAGAAAAATCTGGGTACCTTTTTAAAGTTTTCTGCCATCAACAAACTGGATAGCAATTATTAACAAAGAATGGATGATATTAATGCTTGTTTGCCTAGAACAAATGGCTTAACTTTGTTCTATTGTTTTACATTTCCAAAGGGCCTTGCCTAGATTTCTTGAGGGAAGAAAAGGAACTACATGAGAGGTTATAAAATGTCCTAAATCACCTCCTTCTTTTCTTCTTTTTTTCTTTTTTGTAATCCTCTAAAGAAAAATCCAAAAGTCTAAGTTGGCCCCAGAAGAAAATTAGAGGCAATCTTCTTTGGAGAAAAATAGAATTTTAACACTGAAACTCTGTTGCTGTTCAAGCCTATTGATGTTTATTTATTTATTTATTTTTTTATTTTGTCCAATACACAATGAGGGTTTTAGTGGGTATATATCAATATACACATAGTAAAATACATGATGAAGGTTATAGAGGAGATACTCATAGTAAAATATATCTAATAAATAATAGAAAAGAAGATATAGGAATAGAATATATCAATGAAAGAATAGAAGAAGAGATATAGGAATAGAGGAAAGGTATAGGAGATATAGGAGAGCAATAGGACAGGGGACGGAAGGCACTCTAGTGCACTTGTACTTGCCCCTTACTGACCTCTTAGGAATCTGGATAGGTCAACCGTAGATAATCTAAGGGTAAAGTGTTGGGGTTTGGGGATGACACTATGGAGTCCGGTAATGAGTTCCATGCTTCGACAACTCGGTTACTGAAGTCATATTTTTTACCGTCAAGTTTGGAGCGGTTAATATTAAGTTTAAATCTGTTGTGTGCTCTTGTGTTGTTGTGGGTGAAGCTGAAGTAGTCGCCGACAGGCAGGACGTTGCAGCATATGATCTTGTGGGCAATACTTAGATCCTGTTTAAAGCGTCTTAGTTCTAAACTTTCTAGGCCCAGGATTGAAAGTCCAGTCTCACAGGGTATTCTATTTCGAGTGGAGGAGTGAAGGGCTCTTCTGGTGAAGTATCTTTGGACATTTTCAAGGGTGTTAATGTCTGAGATGCGATATGGGTTCCAAACAGATGAGTTGTATTCGAGGATGGGTCTGGATATCATGTTATGAGAATAGCAGCCAAAAGTATGTGATTTGTTAGCATGCAGTGTACAACACTTAAGTGCTTCAAGCCATCTTTCGTTTCTTAAATAGCTGACAATTTAGCATGTCTGTCCTAACTCTCTACCTTTCACCCTTGTGAAATAACTGAACAGTGGCAAATATTATCTGATTACTGTACTACCATTCTATCATGTTTCTTGTTGTTACCAAGACACCACCTGGAATGATCATCATTTTCTATCTTAGTTGCTTGCCTAGTTGCTCATGAAGGCAATTAATATGAGTGTCTAATATTTACAGGATTCTTCCTGCCACATTGTGTGTTACTGCACTCATTGCAGCTCCTTTCCTACATAAATTATTTGGTAAGTCTTAACTTTACTAACCAGTAAAGAGTATCTTAATTACACAATACATTGAGCACAAAGCTTTGTCTCGGCAGGGGCCAGACAATGGAAATTGGTGATATAATGCATTAAGCCTTCATTGGTATTGTTTATACATTTATAATAGTGGTTGTAGTCTTTGGTGATAGCAGAGGCAATAAATAAAAGCTATTAGGACTCTTATTTTCATTATCCTATGATTTTATAGCCTTTGGTTTCTTAACTAGCCATGCATAAAATTAACTATATATTTCACAATTATGGGAAATAACTACTTCTAGTTTTTGCAGCTGATATTTAGAGCTGTAACCTGATGTGCAAGATGCCGGTAGGGCTTTAAAAGAGTATTTTAGAATTTATTTGCTTACTCAAAGTAATAGACAAAGTAAAGTATTTATGCTGTAATTGAAGATAGAGAGAGAAAAACTAGGACATTGTATAATATCCAGATTGCTATGCAGTGCCCAGAGTGCTTTCAATGAAATGGGTAGCTACATACATTTTATTAATAAATAAATAAAATAATGGTTACATAGTTCGACTTCGACTAGGGTACTGGAATTTCCTTGATGATGGGTTGTACTGGATTTCATTGGGCTTGTCACTTTTGCTGTTAACCTTTTTCCCCCCAGGAAATTTGCTGCCAAGATAAAATTTTGTGAGATGTCCATGTATGCTGTCTTTAACTCTTTGAAAAAAGGTGACAGATGAATGAATTAAATACATAAATAATGAGCAATGAAAATAATAACCTTGGCATGTCTACAAATTTCAGTTTGTGTAGCATTTGAAAAATACCAGCACCCTATAAAAATAATGTAAGTAAACTGGATAAAAATACAGTCATGCTTACAAAAGTACAGTCATTCATAGCTGGAAATATGGTAGGATTGCAGTTAATTTTCCAGCTAACGCTATGAAAATTTTTATCAAGAATTCTCATCCAATTTGCTGAAATGAAATTACTTTTTTTCCTCCCAAAGGAGAAGAAAATGTCAGTTAAATTCTCAATGATAAGATGTAAGGTTATTGTATTTGCTTTGTAAGGTGTCCAAGAAGTACCAATGAAAAAGAGGAAAGAGAACAAGAAGAACTCTATTTGATGATACATCTTATCTCCAATTCTTCCTACAGGAAATCTGGGAAGCTATATCAGCCAAGCCGCAATTTTAACAGTGCTTCTATTCAATTCCAAATAAATCTCCAATAATAATGATAACACTTCTATTTTATAATGAATCAAGGAATTGAATTGTCAAAGGTGTTTTGCAGATGAGGTAGCCCCTAAGGCTTATTTTCTGCTGGCAAGATACTCTATAAAGAAGTGGTACAATTCAGATGGTCAGAGACATGAGACTCTAGTGCTCACATTGATTTCATCTCTGTCCAGGATCCCTTTCTGACATTTTTGAGAGTATGTCTTTTGTTCCAGTGAGACAGATGAAGGTAGAAATTCATCTGACATGTTCAGACAACCTGCTTGTTGAGCAGAATTACTGGTTGAATTGACTTCAACCAGTTGGAGTTTGGTCCAAGAATGTAGGTCTTGGGACTTATTCATAGCAAAGATGATTTCATAGAAGCAACTGAGCAGTTTGTATGCTCTGTGGTTCTTACATAACCATTATTGAGATTAGACTTAACTTAGAACACTTAGAGTTGCTGTTTGAAGGCAGCTTTTCAAAACTATTGGGACAATTTTGTTGGAGGACTTTCTGGGTTTTTTTTTCTTCAGCTAAATCATAATAAACAATCAATGAATTAATAAACACACACATTTATCTTGGTGTATGAGGATAACCTAGCCTCTGAAGACATCCGTTGAAATCCACAGAATGAGACATATAATCACCTTTAGTCATAGCTTACTGGGCTGAAAAAAAGCCAGAAATGACTTATGAAAAACTAATAACTTACTGGCATTGTGAACCCATATTTCTCCCTTCTCTGAAGTTCACTGGAATTAGTTAGCTTCCATAAAACACAACATAATGGGGGTTAAAACTATAAAGTGCCTTAGTGTTGCCCCTACTCTGTACAATTCTAAAACAAAGCTAGAAATAGTGGGAGAGAACAAACAACCCTGCAAAGTTACATACAAACCATAATGATGATAAATGATGTTTAAATCTGGCCATAATGAAGCGAGATAACCTGGTGATAGATCTCTAAAAATGAAATAGTGTGATGAAGCCTGCAATATTAATAACATCCTAATAGTTCAATAATTCTCTTGGTGAGAGGTATTTTCAAGAACCATTTGAGGGCTATTAAGAAGAAATTCAGGGTTTAAATGCAATGGTTTCATAATGGCTATGTGCTTGACAACTAAGTAAATAGGTATAGATTACAGTAGATATACATTAGATAGATAGATAGATAGATAGATAGATAGATAGATAGATAGATAGATGTTGTTGTTGTTGTTGTTTATTAGATTTGTATGTCACCCCTCTCTGAAGACTTGGGGTAGCTCACAGCATATAATATAAAACAGTAAATACAAGACAAATCTAATTAATTAAAAACTACATAAACTAAAATCCCGATATATTAAAAATCAATCGAACAAATTCAAATCACAGTCATACATCACATTTATTAGTCAGGAGGCCAAGATCTAATTACCCCAAGCCTGGTGACATAAGTGAGTCTTAAGACTCTTACGAAATGTGGGGACATTGGGGGCAGTGCGAATCTCCAGGGGGAGCTGATTCCAGAGGGCCGGGGCCCGCACAGAGAAGGCTCTTCCCCTTGGTACCACCAAATGACATTGTCTGGTTGATGGGACCTGGAGAAGGCCAACTCTGTGTGACCTAAACTGTCACTTGGATTCATGTGCACAAAGCAAAAAAACATGAAAAAATTGAAGAAAAAAGATGGTGGTGCCCATAGGATTGCCATCAAAGTGGTTGCATGCAAATTGCACAATCTGGTGGCCCGTACCAGTTTGCAGTCCCCTACCGCATCGGTAGCAACCCACTACTGCTTAATAATGATTCTTTTCTAATAATGTTGTTGTCCATCTGAAGTTTTTGTCTAGGAGTTGCTCTGTTTTCTCAAATATTAGCTACTGTTAGAACATAAGAACATAAGAATAGCCATGCTGAATCAGGCCAAAGCCCATCGAGTCCAGCATTCTGTGTCACACAGTGGCAGGATTTTGAGCAGAAGGAGAAGGCAAAACCCTCCCTTTCCCTTGATCCCCAGCAAATGGTACCCAAGGGAATCCTGCCTGCCTCAACCAACATAGAGGCGGCATATGGGACATCCATTTCAATAACCACCGATACACTTGGCATCCATGAATCTGTCTAATCCTGCCTTGAAGCTATCAAGGCAGACAGCTGTCACAACCTCTTCTGGAAGTGAATTCCATAAACCCACAACCCTCTGGGTGAAGAAATATTTCCCTTTATTTGTCCTCACTTTCTTACCTTTGAGCTGTAGGGAGTGCCACCTCGTCCTAGTATTGTGTGATAGAGAAAATAATTTTTCTCTATCCACCTTTTCTATCCCATGCATGATTTTATACACTTCGATTAAGTCACCCTTTAAACGCCGTCTTTCAAGGCTGAAGAGACCAAGGCGTTCCAACCTGGTTTCATAAGGGAGATGCTCCATTTCCTTGATCATACTTGTTGCCCTTTTTTGCACCTTTTCCAGTTCCATTATATCCTTCTTGAAGTGCAGTGACCAAGTGTGTTATATTGTTTATTGATAAAACACTGAAAGGAGGAAATTGTAATGTCTCCCAAATGAATGAGCAAAATTGTGCTTAAATAATTTACTTCCTACCCTACTTCAAGGGTGGTAGTGATATTCCTTTCTAATAAATGATAGGAATTGTCGAGTATGCATTTGGTAAGTTTGCTTGCCCAGTTTTGGTCTGTTATTTTTTGCTCACACAAACGTAATTTCTTCCCTCATCCTCTTGTTATTTTTTTTATTTCTAGATAATCAATGCTTAATGCTAGCAGATACATTTTTGACATGCTCAACTTATCAAGTGTTATTCTAACACATCAGGGGATTAAACAAGGCTGATGTCTCGTTCCACTTTTGTTCATTTCAGTACCCTGGTGGACTGTTTAGGCAATTTGAATTTTCATCCTCCTAAAGTGGCAGATAAGCAGATCTACATCCTTCTGATGCAATAATTTCTGTCAGAGCAGCATTTAGGCCTTAGAAGAGCTTTGCATTTATGCTATATTTCTGCAAGGAATACTAATCAACGATCAATACTAATAAAAAGGGTGTTACTTTTTTTACAAAGAGGCTAAAAATTCACACATGTTGCACAAATGACAAACTCAAATCTCATAGTATAAATACCCAGGGGTTGTGGTCTTTACTTATGGAAGGTATGATATTTATGTAACTCTAGAGAACCAGTGGAATGCCACAGCTATTCATACGTTTTTCTGTACAAGATGGGTCAGTCATTATGTGTCAAATTATTAATGTGTCAAATTATTAATTAATTATTAAACTGGTTCACAGTTGATCTTTTCTCAACTTCTGCATCTTTCAAGTTTATTCATCAGTTTCTTAGAGCAATATTTCAGTTGCCCTGCTGTTTTTAATTTCTCCGTAGATTACAAATTTTATTTATTTTATTTATTTAATTTATTTATTTTGTCCAACACACAATACATATCGAAGAGGATAGACATGAAGTATTATATATAAAGAAAGGATATAAAAGTAGAGGAGAAGATATATGAAAGGAAGAAAAGATATATGATATATGGGATAAGGAGAGACAATTGGACAGGGGACGAAAGGCAGGCTAGTGCACTTATGTACGCCCCTTACTGACCTCTTAGGAACCTGGAGAGGTCAATCGTGGATAGTCTAAAGGACAAATGTTGGGGGCTAGGGGTTGACACTACTGAGTCCGGTAATGAGTTCCACGCTTTGACAACTCGATTGCTAAAGTCATATTTTTTACAGTCAAGCTTGGAGCAATTAATATTAAGTTTGAATTTGTTGCGTGCTCTTGTGTTGTGGTTGAAGCTGAAGTAGTCATTGACAGGCAGGACATTGCAGCCTATGATTTTATTTATTTATTTATTTATTTATTTATTTATTCATTCATTCCTTCATTCATTCCTTCATTTATTAGATTTGTATGCCGCCCCTCTCCGTAGACTCGGGGCGGCTCACAACACAATAAAAACAGTTCCTGATTTTGTGGGCAATACTTAGATCGTGTTTTAGGCGTCATAGTTCTAAGCTTTCTAGACCTAGGATTGATAGTCTGCTTTCATAGGGCATTCTGTTTCGAGTGGAGGAGTGAAGGGCTCTTCTGGTGAATGAGATTAGAGATGAGATTGATGAGAGTAAACAGAAGATTCTGGTGAAGTACATTACATTTTTACCAGCTGGTTTATACCTTGTTTTATAAAGTAAGCCTTTCCTTCTTAACTTTAGTAGTTTTCAATCCAAGCAGAACAGACTTTTTTTAAAAAATATCAAAACTGTCCTTGTTTATAACTTCTGATCAACTTTCTCAGGGTTACGACTAAGAACAATAATTTCTTAAACAGTGTATTAGAATAGAATCTGATTTAAGAAGATCCTCAAAACTTTCTTTTATTGTAAAAAAAAGTCAGGAAATAATATGTGCTTACCTACACAACGAATAGTCTCTTCCCACAGTTATGATCTCCTTCATCTCTGTTAGAAGGAAGGCATACTATGCTCTTGTGGTGATGGACAAGTAGAGATAGTTGATAATATTCTTTATACTGTCAATTTTATAAAGATGTTTGTAGTGCCCTTTTCCCCCCATTTTGGATTGGCATGCCAGATTGTTCGAGTCAACCATGTGTGAATATCTACCTGACAGTAATTGTTTTATAACATATATTATAGAAGAATACAGCAGCATATTTGATAGATAGAACACTGGCATATATTAACTTTTCTGTTGGTATACAGATGCTACACTTTACTTTCAATGTTATTAAACAAACATCAATGCTTGTTCTCTTTCTAGTTAGCAACCATAATATTGTTGTTAATCTTATTTTAATAGTTTCTTAATTACCAGAGGTTTTTTCTTTTATATAGCATTATTAAACTATATTCTAATTTATTTATTTATTTGTATGTGACTATATAATATTCTTACCTTGTGATTTTCAAAGACCATAATAAAATTATGATAACTATGAAAGAACCCTAATGAAATTTGTTTAAAATAATAGTGTACATTGTGTATGAATCAATACACAAAGTACAATTATTTTGATAGTCTGAGTTTTTTCTTTCTGCTCCACCAAAGAAGATAACAAGAAGAAAGTTCCCTTATTGCATATCTTCTTCACAATCTTTCCAGAGTAAATCAATTATAGGCAGAAGACACAATATGGCAGTGATTTTCAAACTTTTTTGAGCTGCGGCACATTTTTTACATTTTCAAAATCCTGTGGCACACCACTAACTAAAATGACACAAAATGACATTCTAACACTGTACATATTATACATATAGTTCATAATATAGTTTCTAAATGTATTTATACTCACTTAGTGTGAAACCTGGGCCTGTTTTGATGAACACAACAACAACAACAGCAGCAATAATAATAATAATGATGATAATAATAATAATAATAATAATAATAATAATAATAATAATAATAATAATTTATTAGATTTGTATGCCGCACCTCTCCAAAGACTCGGGGCAGCTCACAACAATAATAAAAAACAATATTATAGCGAAACAAATCTAATATTAAAAAAGAACCATATAAAACCCTATCATATTTAAAAAACAAATAACACATACATACCAAAAATAAAATATTAAAAAAAAGCCTGGGGGAAAGGTGTCTCAACTCCCCCATGCCTGGCGGTATAGGTGGGTCTTGAGTAGTTTACGAAAGACAAGGAGGGTGGGGGCAGTTCTAATCTCCGGGGGGAGTTGATTCCAGAGGACCGGGGCCACCACAGAGAAGGCTCTTCCCCTGGGGCCCGCCAAACGACATTGTTTAGTCAAAAGGGCAGGAATGGTAAAAAGACACGCACGAAGCTCTTCCTCAACAGTTCTCAGTTTCTCTCTGTTTTTAGTTTTTATCGCAGTCAAGCTTGAGAAGCTCAGCTCACATAGATATGTGGTTGAAAATGGGAGCAATCTTTGTTGGCCAGAATGGGGAACTCCTTGGCGACAGATAATCAAAAACTGTCCAAAGGAAGATCAGCAAACTTTAGCTTTAAATCACGATTAGAAATCGGGACCACGGGGAGGAGTAGAGTAGCAGCTTCAACTACTCACCACGGCCACACAATGACAAGTGCGTGGCAGCCCGAGCGAGGACCTTCTTGGGTGTGGATGAGAGACGGACTAGTATCGGTTCACCGCCAGTGGTTGGGATGAATCCTAAAAGGTGATTAGTAAGTGAGTGTTCCCTGTGCCTCCACTCTTCCTGTCGCTGATAGCTGGAGGGATTGTGAGGGGAATGTTTATGTTCAGATGGAGGCGGCTGGCGGCGGGCCGGATAAATGGCCTCCGCGGGCCGTATCCAGCACGCGGGCCGTAGTTTGGGGACCCATGTTTAATTTCCCCATGGTACACCTGACCGTGTCTCACTGCACACTAATGTGCTGCAGCACACTGGTTTATTTATTTATTTTATTTATTTATTCACTTGTCCAATACACAAATACATAGGAAGAAAAATAGACATGTAGTAATATATATAAGGGTAAAGTGAACTTAGAGGAGAGGATATATGAAAGAAAGAAAATATATATGATAAGTGAGAGAAAGGAAAGACAATTTGACAGGGGACGAAAGGCACATTAGTGCACTTATGTACGCCCCTTACTGGCCTCTTAGTAACCTGTAGAGGTCAATCGCGGAGAGTCTAAGGGAGAAATGTTGGAGGTTAGGAATTGACACAATTGAGTCTGGTAATGAGTTCCACGCTTTGATAACTCGATTGTTGAAATCATATTTTTTACAGTCAAGTTTGGAGCGGTTCGTATTAAGTTTGAATCTGTTGCGTGCTCTTGTGTTGTTGCGGTTGAAGCTGAAGTAGTCATTGACCGGTAGGACGTTGCAGCATATGATCTTGTGGGCAATACTCAAATCGTGTTTTAGGCGCCGTAGTTCTAAGCTTTCTAGGCCCAGGATTATTAGTCTATTTTTGTAGGATATTCTGTTTCGAGTGGAGGAGTGAAGGGCTCTTCTGGTGAAATATCTTTGGACATTTTCAAGGGTGTTGATGTCTGAGATATGGTATGGGTTCCAGACAGATGAGCCGTAGTCTAGGATGGGTCTGGCAAAAGTTGTGTAGGCTCTTGTGAGTAGTGTGAGATTGCCTGAGCAGAAGCTGTGTAGGTTGAAAAACACCGCAATATGGTGTTGTCCCAAGTGATCTAAATCTTTTCACAATTTGCTGTCAGAAATGAGCTAGTCATATTTCCTCCTAGGAATAAAGTTTCAAAATCCACGTAACATGTTGGATAAATCTGAGTGAGAATTTCAACCTTGGCCTGCCCAGTGCTGAAACCATTACTCTAACTTGTATGTATGCAATACGTGAACAAACAGCATTCTTTTCCTCCTCAGTTTCCCTTATATAATGATCAGATAATGAGCAGGTTGTCATTTCCTTCATTTTCCAAAACGAATGTTCCCAGGCACACCTAGTTTGCTATATTTCCAGTTTAAATCATTGTTTTTCATCTCAGCAACTGGCATCTACTTGACTCCCAGGGCACTGTAGTTGCCAGCTAGATCAGAAGAGTTGTTTTATGGAGCATGATAAGTGATGTGAATGCGCAGAATGCAGCATGTTCTCTCCCCAAAAACATTACTAGTTTTTTCCTCAAGTGGCAACACAAATAATGAACCAATCAGTTAATGTAGGCTTCATGCACACAGAGAAAAACAGGCAAAGCATTCTAAGGTTTCACGGCACAGAATAGCAGAGAACATTTTAGTAATCTTCAGTATTTATTTTTGAGCTGCACATAAATGGCCTTTTGAAATTCTGCCCTAGAGAAGAGGAAACTTGCTCCAAACTTTTGGGAAGACAATTATCACACGCTGTTTTAACTTCTGTTAAAAAGCATCAACATTTTCCATGGTTGAGGCTTAGCAATAGCAATAAATCCCCTTTTCATAATGAGCTTTAATCTTTCTTTTTTTTGCTATTGTTTTTGGAACTATTAATAGTTAAGTACATTGATGGCCTCAGGACCATTTTTCATCTTCCACAATTAAGAGGCCGGGCGATTTTCACCCGGCCGATAGTTGCGATGGCAGGGAGGGGCGAGAACACCACCTCCCAGCTGATTGGCAAGGCGCCAAGTGTCGGAGCTCCCCTCGAGCCATAGTTGGCTCGCAGGGGCCGCTGGGAGTGAGGGGAGGGGTTTGCATGCCTATTTCAGGGCCTGCCACCCCTCGCCCTCGCCCCTTTGCTCCCTGCTCACCTCCCAGAACGGTCACCCACCCGCCCTCCGCTCTACCCAGGGTGTCTGGCAGAGGTCGCCCTTTGGGCCCGAGAAGGATTTTTTTGCAGTTTGGAAGCTTTATTTCATATTGTTTTTTCCGCCTTCTCCATCCTGCTCAGTTGTGAGGTTTTAATGGGTTAGGGGGTGTACCGGTTGTAAATAGGTTGATTGAATTTACTTTATTTTGGTCACTAATGGCAAAAATGGGGCGGAAAGGGTGGCAGTTGCAACTGTGTGTTCTCCCTTGGGCATCTTTTAAAAGGTGATGGGCTCCTTCGTCTCACAACTCATGCTTCCTCCACGGACGGAGCGGTGGGAAGAGGAGCGCTTGGGGCTCATCAACGTCACTTCCGGTTCTGGGTCATGGAGGTGAGCCCTCCCACACGCTGGGCGTGGCTGTTCCGTTTGGGTGAAGGCGTGACTCGCTTCACCCTTACCAAGCAAGGAGTTCACCCATTGGTTGCCCATGTATGTTTTGTTCAGGTATTCCGCCCCATTTAGCTCCCTCTGAAGGTCTATTACTATAATCAATAAAGTGACCCATTTTCATCCAGCTCTTGTGTTCGAGGTTTCATTCCCTGTCCAGTACAATGTTTGGACCTAATGTCATTCAAACCAGGTGGTTCTAACTTATCTCACTGCCAGCTCGCTTTCTCCCGCATTGCATGGCCACACTGTGCGGCTGCACATGCCCAATGCCAAAAATATTTTTAAAAATTACCCCCCAAAAAAGCCAAAACCAAGATGGAAATGTATGTGCAGTGGTGGAAATTTGGCTTCTGTGCATCCTCAGAAGAAAAAAAACCCTGAGAAAAATCCCCCCCACCAAAAAAACCCTCAAAAAAGATTTTTTTTAAAAAAAAGATGGTGGCACCTGCAGACTGGCAGCAACAGAACCGGTTCTGTGATGTCATCATGATGTCACCAGCAGGTTGCTACCGTTTCGGGCAAACTGGTCCATAATGGAAGGAATCCACCTCTGATTCAAGGTCATGTGTGTGTGAAGAGAGGAATGGCATCCATCATACCACAATGGTCTAAATAATAATAATTGGAAAACCATTTTCTTCATTTTGAGAACTTGAGAAAGAAATGTGACATAAATTTTCAGAAAAATTGCAGCTGAAATCTGTTAAAATACTATATACTGTATTTTTCCGAGTATAAGACACACTGGATTATAAGACAAGCCTAAATTTTAGAGGTGGAAAACAAGGAAAAAAGTATTCTGAACTAAACTTTATTTAACAAAATACCACTGTAGCATAATCCTTTTTACAAACATGTATACTTTTTACAACCATATACACTTTTTACAAAACTTCAAACTTGACAGTTTTAAGACTTGTGGATTTCAACTCCCACAATTCCTCCTCCAGTCAGGCTAGCTCAGAAATGGGAGTTGAGGTCCTCAAGTTTTAAACTTGCCAAGTTTGAATACCTTTGCACCCCAATCCCTAACCCAGAGGTTTTCAAACTCGACAGCTTTAAGACTAGTAGACTTCAACTCCCAGAGTTCCTCCTTCAGTCATGCTAGATGGGATAATTAGAAGGCAAAAATTGCTCCATCTTTGCCATTTTTCATCTGTTTTTTTCACAAAATTGGAGGCATTTTTGCCTTCCCCTGGTCCCCAAGAGCTGTCTGCAGGCTCCCCAGGTCCCTTCCCCACCCCATTTTTGTGAACAATGGGGAAAACGAGGGCATTTTTGCCATTCCTCAGCACCCAGGAGCCTTCTGCAGGCAGGGGAAGGGCTTAAGGAAAGCAAAAATGATTACGTTCGATGTATAATACCCACTGACATTTCCAACCTCTTTTAGGGGAAAAAGGTGCATCTTATACTCTGAAAAATATGGTAAGGAATATTATCTGCCACAGAGAAAGGAGACAGTAAGATGTCTTCTAATTGGTGTTATTCTATCTCTATCTGATCTCATCCATTCCCCCACCCATCTTTTCCTGTTTTGGAATTCAGGTCATGATGTCAAACAAATTCTGGAAACAGCTGTTCCTTGACATGTGGACACCACTGATTTATAAAGCTGCCATATGGGCAAAATAAAAGACTCAGAAATTGAGAACATCAGAATTTTAATGCAATAAAATTACAATTAATTGCAATTGAAATGTTGTAATACAGTTTTTAATGCCAGTATAATGATAAGTTTCATCTTTTCCTTATGGATGTTACCTTTATGCATCTTTATGAAAGATGACAATTATATTAAACATTTCCAGCTATTTTCCACTAATACCTCTGGTGAACAGAACACATATAAAATGAAACTTCTAAGAATGTGTATGTGAGTATTTTGAGTATGTCTGACAAAAAATATTTTGGAAACTTTTGGAAAATATATGTTCTATACATAATATTTTAAATCAATATGAATCAAAAGTATATTAACTAGTACAGTGGTTGAATAGAAACCAGAACTGAAATCTATGGCATATATAGATCTTTAAAAACGTGATGGCTTTTGATGTTACAAATAAATTGCTTTCCAATTCAAATCCTTTCTCTTTATAAATATTTTTCACTTAACAATCAACTGTTCAAACTTAAAACATAATGATTTGGCCAAATTAATCTATTTTGATCCATCTTTTTCAACAAGTCTTACACTGAAGGTATATTTGTCCAAATAATTGGTTTTCTAGCACTGAACAGTTTTATACAGTATTTATATGGATATATTTTCATATATACTGCTACAAGAATGCACTTAAAAGTCTATTTGGTAATAGATAGATAGATAGATAGATAGATAGATAGATAGATAGATAGATAGATAGATAGATAGATAGATAGATAGATAGAATTGAATTTTTATTGGTGTGATTGGACACACAAGGAATTTGTCTTGGTCCATATGCTCTCAGTGTACATAAAAGAAAAAGATACATTTGTCAAGAATCATGTGGTACAACGCTTAATGTTTGTCATAGGGGTCAAATAAGCAATGAAGAAACAATCAATATTAATAAAAATCTTAGGATACAAGCAACAAGTATAATTATATAACTGAACTCAACTTCTGAGTTGCTATTCTTAGTTTGTGAGCTGTGTTTATTCTTCCATACTTCCAGTTGGGATAAAAGCTGAGGATAATCCAAGGTTGACCCAACAAGTATGATCATTGTTGAAACACATTAATAGCTGCAGTTCAACAATGTCTGCAGATTCAAAAGTTCTCAACCCTTACTGTTTTATTACTAACTTCAGCTTTGTATGTAATAAGAATTTAAATTATCAAATGTTCATTCTGTTCATCGCGATGAACATTATGCCACAGAGTTAATCCTGATGATTGTCTATTTGTCTATTTTGGAATTAAGTCTATTAGTAAACAATAAACTAAAATAAAAACCATTATCTAAAATACACTTGGTCCTCAAAACAGCCATAATGGCGATCATAGAACATAATACATATAGAAAGTGGAAAATATGGAGAGGTTAATCTCTTCATAGATAAATTAATATTCTGCGAAACTATTTTTCCTAGGATCTAACCAGAATGCTAAGGACAGATACAAAAAAAAATAAAATTAAACAAGAAGTTATATAGAAATGAAGGATAAAGGAAAGCATACAGACGTTTACAGAAAAGGAGTGGAGCTTGTGACACTTTTTAAATAAATACTTTTGTACAAGCAAAGCCTACTAAATGGGAAGTAAATTTGATACAGAAATGGGTAGGAAATCATAATAGGCAAGCTGACTTTTTAAGTCAGTTTGGTCTGGAAATAGACTGACCAATTTCTCAAAATGTCATTTCTAAAAAATATCAAATGTCATATCCAAGATAAATTTATTGCGCCACCTCTCTTCTTTCCAATTTTCTCTTCCTGCCCTTCTCTTTCCTTCATTTTTGCTGACTGATTAGGAGCAGCGATTCATTGGCCACAGTGGGGAAAAATCCCTTTTTTCCATTTCTGAAGCTGCCATCTTCTGTGGACTTCAAAAATTGTAAAGACATATAATTTTCATAAAGGTATTGACATTACAGTGTCTATAAAATACAGTTTCCCCCAAACGTATCATGGTCCAAAGGTAGCATATCAGCACCATAAACTATCCAGACTTTGACAACATTTTCTGGTGTTCCCTCAAGACCTCATTACTTGTATGAGCATATATATGCTGCTCCAAAAAATAAAGGGAACACTCATATAACACATCCTAGATCTGAATGAATGAAATATTCTCATTGAATACTTTGTTCTGTGCAAAGTTGAATGTGCACAATAGCAGGTGAAATTGATTGTCAATCAGTGTTGCTTCCTAAGTGAACAGTTTGATTTCACAGAAGTTTGATTTACTTGGAGTTATATTGTGTTGTTTAAGTGTTCCCTTTATTTTTTTTGAGCAGTGTGTATATATATATATACAGTGATCCCCGAGTTTCGCAATCTCGATCTTTGCGAAACGCTATATCGCGATTTTTCCACCCGATGACGTCACTCCCTTCCTTTCTCATCTTTCTTTCTCTCTCTCTTTCTCTATCTTGCTTCTTCCTCTCATACTCTCTTCCTCCCTCTCTCATCTCTTTCTTTCCTTCTCTCTCTTTCTCTATCTCTCCCCCTCTTGCTCTCGAGCGGCAAGCGAGCAGCCGGGCGGGCGGGCGAACGGGCAAGCGAGCAGCCGGGCGGGCGGGCGGGCGAACGGGCAAGCGGAGTGGGCGGGCGGGCGAACGGGCAAGCGGAGTGGCCAGGCGGGCGGGCGAACGGGCAAGCGGAGCGGCCGGGCGGCCGGGCGAACGGGCAAGCGGAGCAGCCGGGCGGGCGGGTGAACGGGCAAGCGAGCAGCCGGGCGGGCGGGTGAACGGGCAAGCGGCAAGCGATCTTGGGGTTTCCCCTTTGCCTGGGCGGCGGGAAGACCCAGGGAAGGTTCCTTCGGCCGCCCAACAGCTGATCTGCTCCGCAGCGCGGCAGCAGCGAGGAGCCGAAGATGGGGTTTCTCCGTTGCCTGGGCAACGGGGAAACCCCATCTTCGGCTCCTGGCTGCTGCCGCGCTGCAGAGCAGATCAGCTGTTGGGCGGCCGAAGGAACCTTCCCTGGGTCTTCCCCGCCGCCCACACGCAAACTCCACCATCTGCGCATGTGCGGCCATGAAAAAAAAGGGCGCGCATGCGCAGATGGTGTTTTACTTCCGCACCGCTATATCGCGACAAATCGAGTTTTGCGAGGGGTCTTGGAACGGAACCCTCGCGAAACTCGGGGGATCACTGTATATATATATATATATACACAAAGGCAAAATCCACAACAGAATAACAGCCACCCCGAGTCTACGGAGAGAGGCGGCCTACAAATCTAATAAATAAATAAGTAAGTAAACAAACAAACAAACAAACATATACTGAAGAGCATTTGTGGTCCATGGACAGTCATAGCTATGAATTTAAAAAGATAGATAAGTTCATCTTACATAATAATGGACCTTCTGTCAGTTTTAAAATTTAAATGTAAAATGATGCCAAACTCCATTTTCTTGGATATCCCAAAATATAGCTATAAAATTTCCTTTCCCAATCTTTCCAGAATAGAATGACAGAGTTGCAACGGACCTTGGTGATCTTCTAGTACAGAGGTAGGTAGAGTTGGCTCTTCTCTGACTTGTGGACTTCAACTCCCAGAATTCCTGAGCCAACTATGCTAGCTGAGTAATCCTGGGAATTGAAGTCTACATGCCATAGAAGAGCCAACTTTGCCTACCCCTGTTCTAGTCCAACTCCTTTTTCAAGCAGGAAATCCTATACCATTTCATCCAATGTTAGAACATTCACAACTTCTGGAGACAAATTGTTCCACTGATTAATTATTGTAACTGTCAGGAAAAGTTCTAGGTTTATTTTTCTCTTTGATTTGTTTCCATCCATCCTTTCTTAGTCTCCAAAAGTTGCTTTGGAAAACTGCTTGGCTGTCTCATAAAGAACAGGGCTGTTTTGTTTTTGTTTTGTTTTGTTTTGTTTTGTTAAAAACAAGTGGCTCAGTGGTGGTGGGGGTCACATGTTAACCACATAAATCGTGATGGCCGTTAGTTTCCCTTCTTTCTTTTCTTTTTTGTCATTTTCTGTGTATCTTTAGGCTGTCTGTTAAAGGAAGTTCTGATTTTTGTAATTTGTATATCAGCCTTTACATTTGATATGCTTCCTTCTGGTCATATTATAATTCCATTTTAAGATGTTGGTACGACATCCTTTAATCACTTGAAATTGTTTTCTCAACTTTAGTTAACTTTTTTCAGGTACCAAGTATTTTATGAATAACTGACTATTCAACATGATGAATGTAAAGACAAGAGAGAAATACCTTAATAATTTCTTTTAACTGATAGGCATTTGAATTGTGTATTAGAGTGGATGTTTTTACCCTTTCAAAGTAGAAAACTTCATTATCTTGTACTATCCAGAATTAAACATATTATTTATCAGATTGCTCACATTTGTGTCATATTTGTATATTCTGTTGTGAGTCTCTTGATTTGGGTTCCTGCAGTGAGCTCACATTGTTGGTATAAGTGATTCATCCTCATTGTGTAACCCACAGAATTGTATTATGTCAGTAACTTTGAAGTGGAATTGCAATTTAAAAAGAGACTATAATGCACATATTGCTGAATGTAATTAAACAGTTATTAAAAACTGCTAAGCTTCATCAGATCTCTTATTTTGTAATGTTTAATTAGCATAAGCAATAATTATGTTAAATTCTATTTTCTTGGTAAATGCTAAGCCCTTGAGCATTGCATCCGGAATCTAGCAATGTATGGCTATTGTTTAAATCAGGTCTCTATCACTGTTGTTTTGATTGTTCCTTTAATGAACTATATCATAAACTTTAAATTGAAACCAGTATTTAACAGACTCTGATAATAAATATATTTAATTTCCAATTAAAAAGTACTATATTCCAGATCCATCTTTTCCCCTTGGTTCCCTCCATATTCATTAGACTACAAGTCTATCTTCTATAAAAAGTCCCTAAATCTAAAAAATATTCAAATTACACATGAATTCACACTCCCTGAGACCATCGTCTGTAACCTGTCCTTAAATACCACACTCTGCTTCCTTTAATGTGGAACTGGATTAACTAGTAACTAACAACACTAGACTCAACAACTGCCTTGATCTCGTTTTTTGAACAGTTCGAACACAATTTATGAACTACAAATAAAAGAGCCCTTTTCTAACAGTCATAGCATAATTAACTTTTGTCTCAATATACACCCTTACAAAAATCAGCATAATGAGGGAATACCCAAATATAACTTTTAAAAAGCCAACTATGATCTCATACACACTGACCTCTCCTCTGTTGATTGGCAAATTCTATTCACTGATTGAAATACTGCAGAAGACCATAATAACATTTTTCTGCTTGTAGTCAAAAGAATCATTCAACTATACCTACTACTGACCCCATAACCAAGAAAAATAAATTACCAATAACAATAAAAAAGCTCCAATCCAAAAAAAAATTCTGGCGAAAAAACAAAACTGGCTACTTAGCTAACTTTAAAAATCACTACAAAAACTTATGCCACCAGATATGGACTGAATGTACCAATTATCACATCAATCAAAAAGGAAAACCTTCTATACATCAATTCCACTCACACCTTATTTAATTTTGTAAACAACCAACTTAAAGACTCAAGATCCCTCTCACTTCTAAAAAGATCTAGCAGTAATGACTGTAATGTAATGATGAAACCACTAAAATCAACCTTTTTTACACATTCTTCGGCATTCTTGTAAACAGCAATGGATCATGCGCAGTATTATAATGATGTCACACAAATCAACTTTACTGAATAAAATGTTGAAAAAGCACTACGCAGCCTAAAACCATCTCTATCTATTGGACCTGATGGACTTTGTGCCTACTTCTTAAAAAAGCTTTCCTCTTCCTTAACAGAACCTCTAAGCATAATCTTTAAAATATCTTTCTCATGTACTCAAAATCATCATATATATATATATATAAAACATGTGACACATACAGATAGAATTGTCGGCTATCAATAAAATTAGCTGCCTTGGAAATGGCCCTGGATTGGGCCGAGAGGCAAATAAAGAGCTGTGATGTTCCTTCAATACACCAGGGTGATTCGACACAAAAATATGTAACCCTTCCCTGGTGAAGAGCTGAAGGGATTGGATACTGTAGCCTAGAGGATAATTCTCTGCCTTACAAGGCAAAGGTTGCAAGTTCACATCCCAGTGGGTATGGCTAGCTGATGAGCCCAAAATAAGGCCAAAATAGATCTATCCTAGTCTCCCTTAATTTTCAAATTCAGCAAAAAAAACATGTGACATATATATGTGTGTGTGTTTATACTTTTATTATAATCTTATATATGCTTGACAAATAATAATAAATAAAATAATAAAGTCCCAATTCACAATCCAGCATGGCGATTACAGCCCAGTTTACCTGGGAGAACAAAAACTGCCCTATATAAAATGGTATTTGCTCTACACTGGATACTTCTTCTAAACCTTCCTTTCCCAAGAGATACAATATTTGTATACAGCAAGTGGATGTTGCTTTAAAAAAGGAAAGGGAGAGTTGCAGCAAGGATGAGAATTTGATTACAATCTAGTAAAAAGCACTAATGGCAATAAATGAGCCTTTGGGATTTGCCACTTTGATGGCACCTTTTATGAAAATCAAGCCAAAAACTTTCTCTTTCACCAACCATATCCTCACATGCTATTATGAATTTGTAGGTCTAACTTTTCTTTTCTGGAAAAGACATTTTAAATTACACTATTGCATTTTTCATCACACTTGGCAGTCTATATGATAATTTGTGATAACAGGCATGAAATATGAGCAGATGCAGATATGGTAAATGCGGTAAGACACTCATCACTTAGACTGCTATATTTATGGAACTATTTAAAAAAGCATTCACATTCTATAGGTTTATTAAAATAGGCATCTATTCCAAATGACATGATCTTTCAATTTCATGGCAAAGCTTTTTCAGATTGTTTAGGTAAATTATAATATTCAGTATATGCCAAAGATGCTTGCTTTTACTGTTCTCATAAATTTAATACTACATGAATTTTAATGTTTTCCTATTCCTTCCATCGCTTTTTTGAGGCTTGAAACTCGCTTTACAAAGAACAGGTTGATGGATCAATTGTAAGCAGAGAAGAAAATAAATTTAAAATGTAGGACCAAAAAGGAGGCTACATCAACATTGGCTGAAACAATGATGTCACATGATAAATTTTCATGATAGTTTAGTTCTCCTGCAATGCCTTTAGATAATATATTAAGAAAAAGAATCTTTGATCAAAAGTCATTCAGAAAAGTATTGCAAATGGTTTATAATTCCACTTGTTGAAATTTAGGAAGAAGGATGTTAATAGGTAGGCAAGTTGGCACATTAAAATATAACTAATAATCTTTCAAATAACTTGAATTCATACCTAGTAATGCTGGATATTGCCAATCTGCATTTCCAACTGGGCAACATCAACTTATTGATTTATTATCTTGATTTATTTATCTTGATTTTTTTTCTTGTTCTGAAGTTTTTAACTCTTGGATAGGCCACCTAGACTCTCCTGATGAAATATCAACCAATCTACCATATTGCTAAGAAAAAAAATACCATATTTTTTACATTATAAGATGCACACACACCACCAAAGTGGGCGGAAATGTCTGTGTATCTTATAGAGAAAATATTGTGGGGGAGGAAGGTTGGTGCCTTTCACTACTGCCACCATCTGTCACCACTGCTGCCGTTCACTGCCACTGGGGAATGCTGGAGCCTTTGTTTCTGAGCAGCTGACTGGCAGTTGGATTGACCTCTCAGAATCACGCTGATGAGCCATCCTTGGTGGCGGGCATCACCATCACTGATTTCCACCACTGTTTGCTAGCGGTGCAAACAGCAGTGGCAATTGGCGGCAGCATCAATGGTAATCAGTGGCAGCAATTAATTAATTAATTAATTAATTAATTTATTTATTTATTTTATTTATTCAATTTTTATGCCGCCCTTCTCCTTAGACTCAGGGCAGCTTACAACATGTTAGCAATAGCATTTTTTTTTTAACAGAGTCAGCATATTGCCCCCACAATCCGGGTCCTCATTTTACCCACCTCGGAAGGATGGAAGACTGAGTCAACCTTGAGCCAGTGATGAGATTTGAACTGCTGACCTACAGATCTACAGTCAGCTTCAGTGGCCTGCAGTACAGCACTCTACCTGCTGCACCACCCCAGCTCTTTTAGATTTGTATTTTATTTATTTATTAGATTTGTTGATTCCAGAGGGTCGCGGCCAGCACAGAGAAGGCTTTTCCCCTGGGTCCCGCCATATGACATTGTTTCGTTGATGGGACCCAGAGAAGGCCAACTCTGTGGGACCTTATCAGTCACTTGGATTCATGCGGCAGAAGGCGGTCTCGGAGATATTCTGGTCCGATGCCATGAAGGGCTTTATAGGTCATAATCAACACTTTGAATTGTGACCAGAAACTGATTGGCAACCAATGCAGACTGCGGAGTGTTGGTGTAACATGTTCATAACTAGGGAAGCCCATGATTGCTCTCGCAGCTGCATTCTGCATGATCTGTAGTTTCCGAACACTCTTCAAAGGTAGCCCCATGTAGAGAGTGTTACAGTAGTCGAGCCTCGAGATGATGAGGGCATGAGTGACTGTGAGCAGTGGCTCCCGGTCCAGATAGGGCTGCAACTGGTGCACCAGTCGAACCTGGGCCAACGCCCCCCCTCACCACAGTTGAAAGATGGTTCTCTAATGTAAGCTGTGGATCGAGGAGGACGCCCAAGATGCGGACCCTCTCTGAGGGGGTCAGTAATTCCCCCCCAGGTTAATGGATGGACAGATGGAATTGTCCTTGAGAGGCAAAACCCAGGGCCACTCCGTCTTATCAATTTGTGGTGGTAATCATCAATGGCAGTGAATGGCAAATGGAGAATGGCAGCAATAATTGGTGGTGGCGCTAGGTTGCAGCAAATGGTGATCTGTAGAGGCAAACAGCAGCATTTATAGGCAGCAGCAGTGATAGGCGGTAATGATGCCCACTGTGTAGAACAGCTGTTTGGATGGATCCCAGAATGTCAATCCAACTGCCAATCAGCTGCTTGACAGTGAAGACTCCAGCATTCTCCAACAGTGGCAGCAGCTCATCTCTGTTGACCAGAACCCTGATGAGCTATGGGCTTGGGCTGCGATAAGATGCTGAAACTGACCAGGCTGTTTGCAATTTGCTGCAAAGACATAGATAAATACTAGATGGATGCTGGGAGGCAGATTTTTCTTCTTCTTTTCCTCCCCCAAAACTAACGTGCATCTTATGGTCCAATGCATCTTATAGTCAGAGGTAGGCCGCTCAGGTGGAACCCTGATGTATGCTCACCCCCATGGGTCTGAGTGCTAGTGGAGTCCAGCGCAATTCTGCTACTGCACATGGGCAGATAGCGAAATCGTGCGTGGACACACAGATACACCCGTGTTTCGGCACAGTAACATCATTCTTTCATAGAAACATAGAAACATAGAAACATAGAAGACTGACGGCAGAAAAAGACCTCTTGGTCCATCTAGTCTGCCCTTTTACTATTTCCTGTATTTTATCTTAGGATGGATATATGTTTATCCCAGGCATGTTTAAATTCAGTTACTGTGGATTTCCCAACCACGTCTGCTGGAAGTTTGTTCCAAGGATCTACTACTCTTTCAGTAAAATAATATTTTCTCATGTTGCCCTTGATCTTTCCCCCAACTAACTTCAGATTGTGTCCCCTTGTTCTTGTGTTCACTTTCCTGTTAAAAACACTTCCCTCCTGAACCCTATTTAACCCTTTAACATATTTAAATGTTTCGATCATGTCCCCCCTTTTCCTTCTGTCTTCCAGACTATACAGATTGAGTTCATTCAGTCTTTCCTGATACGTTTTATACTTAAGACCTTCCACCATTCTTGTAGCCCGTCTTTGGACCCGTTCAATTTTGTCAATATCTTTTTGTAGGTGAGGTCTCCAGAACTGAACACTGTACTCCAAATGTGGTCTCACCAGCGCTCTATATAAGGGGATCACAATCTCCCTCTTCCTGCTTGTTATACCCCTAGCTATGCAGCCAAGCATCCTACTTGCCTTTCCTACCGCCCGACCACACTGTTCACCCATTTTGAGACTGTCAGAAATCTCTACCCCTAAATCCTTCTCTTCTGAAGTTTTTGCTAACACAGAACTGCCAATGCAATACTCAGATTTAGGATTCCTTTTCCCCAAGTGCATTATTTTACATTTGGAAACATTAAACTGCAGTTTCCATTGCTTTGACCATTTATCTAGTAACGCTAAATCATTTACCATATTACAGACCCCTCCAGGAATATCAACCCTATTGCACACTTTAGAGTGATCGGCAAATAGGCAAACCTTCCCTACCAAACCTTCCCCTATGTCACTCACAAACATATTAAAAAGAATAGGACCCAGAACAGACCCTTGTGGCACACCGCTTGTAACCTGACTCTGCTCAGAATACTCTTTTCCTCTCCCTGCCTAAATTGGCCCTGGCTCACATTCCCCATAGAAGAAACTGAAAGCCAAGCAAACATTGAGCAGAAAAAAAAGGGGGAAAACAGCTAATTCATCTAATTATGTCAATAAAGGAACAGATTTCTAGATCCAAGAAGTTGTCTTTAGCTTCTTGTGTATTAACAGTTCAATGATCCCAGATGAATTTATTCAGAAATGTAATAGATCAATTCCCACCCACCCCCATTTTAAGTTAGTCCCTTTTGGGGAAGGATTAGAAAAAGGGGGGAAATCATTATCTAGGCTCAACTACTGTAACGCTCTCTACATGGGGCTACCTTTGAAAAGTGTTCGGAAACTTCAGATCGTGCAGAATGCAGCTGCGAGAGCAATCATGGGCTTCTCCAAATATGCCCATGTTACACCAACACTCCGAAGTCTGCATTGGTTGCTGATCAGTTTCCGGTCACAATTCAAAGTGTTGGTTATGACCTATAAATCCCTTCATGGCACCGGACCAGATTATCTCAGGGACCGCCTTCTGCCACATGAATCCCAGCGACCAGTTAGGTCCCACAGAGTGGGTCTTCTCCGGATCCCGTCAACTAAACAATGTCGCTTGACGGGAACCAGGGGAAGAGCCTTCTCTGTGGCGGCCCCGGCCCTCTGGAACCAACTCCCCCCAGAGATTAGAATTGCCCCCACCCTCCTCGCCTTTCGTAAGCTGCTTAAAACCCACCTCTGCCACCAGGCATGGGGGAATTGAGATGCTCTTTCCCCCTAGGCCTTTACAATTTTATGCTTGGTGTGTCTGTATGTATGTTTTGTTTTTATAATAATGGGGTTCTTTAACTGTTTTGAGTATTGGATTATTATTATATGCTGTTTTATTACTGTTGTTAGCCGCCCCAAGTCTGCGGAGAGGGGCAGCATACAAATCCAATAAATAAATAAATCTTAAGAGACTGTGGCAATTTGAATTATATTCAATAATGTATCAGCTCTTATTTTCTCCTCCTTTTTAAAATATTCTTTTAGTCTTTATTTTATTTATTAAATTGTGATATCACTCATCTCACTGTCCAAACCAACTCTAGGCAGTTCACAATATTATAAAAATATAATATATACAATTTTTTAAAACATTTTAAAAATTAGTATAAGTAGTCATTATCAGCAATTTTATAAGATATAGCATCTGTTGCAATTCGATTCACTGTTGATAATAATTGGGGTCAGATGTTATTTAATTAAACTTTATCCATGCATCCTTTCAAGGCAAATCTATCGTAAGGACATTTTTGAGGTGCTATTTTAGAACAGTAAAATGCAGTTACTTCAAATAGCAATATAAAAAAATTAAAGTAATAGCCTTTCTTCAAAAAGCCAACTGTCATATCCAGATTTTTAAAATCTCTTTTAAAAGAATTAACTGAGAATACACATGCCCATTATAATGGTATCCAAAAGGTTTATTTTTCTATCAGCACCAGCCTAAAGATACATATGGGAACAGAGCTACTGGGGCAGATTTTGGAGCCAAGCAGATTCACATAATGCTAGTGGATCTTCAAATAACCTGCTTCCAATTTATTTATGGCTTTTGAATCTGGGTCCAGTAGAAGTCATAATTTGTCCTCCTTTTGATGTCCTGCTTATGGTTGGGAGCAGTAATGCTAACAGCCAAAGAAAAATGTAACGTTGGCCAAACTAAACCAGGTCAGAGCCAGATTAACCAGTCAATCAATCTGTCAGATTAAAATAATGCACACAGAAGACCCAAAAGCAAGGCTGAATCACAGAAAGCAGTGCCACATAGTAATTCCTGTGCAAGCAAAGAATTACTCATGATAAACCCAATAACTGCAATTTCTAAAAAGAGAAATGTGTAAAATAGTGTAAAACAGTGTTTCCCAACCTTGGCAACTTGAAGATATTTGGACTTCAACTCCCAGAATTCCCCAGCCAGCAAATGCTGGCTGGGGAATTCTGGGAGTTGAAGTCCAGATATCTTCAAGTTGCCAAGGTTGGGAAACACTGGTATAAAAAACATTTACTCTGGAACCTAGACATTGATTCTTACTGTGGGGAGTTTTCTAATCTTCTACCACAAGGGTGTCTGCCTCCATCTTGCCTTGCATTCCTCCATTCTCTGGCAAAGATCAGAAGAAGGAAGGAAAAAGGTCAGCATTTTTCTTCAAAACCAGTTCATTCTCCCCCAAAACATTGCTTGGTCCAACATACTCAATTATATCTTCCCTTTTTACAGTTATTCCACCTCAGGATATTTCTGAGCTAAGTGTGACAGTTGTCCCTTCACCGGGAGTAAAGCCTTAATTAATGTCAGTTTTAAATCTCCATTCAGTTTTGTTAACTTGTAGGATTTTAAACTTTTTGATATTAAATTTTAGTGTGCCCTCCTCCTCCTCTTTTTGCATTTCCTTCATGTCTCCTCACAATTAAGTCCGGGATACCTATTCATATTTGGCAACCTTTCTTGGATTAGAAAAGAGACAGATTACACATATTTATATGCATTGCTTTCAAATATTTACTTCAGAAATTATTCTGGTTTAATTCCAATTCCAACAGTTTAGAAACTGTTTCCACTTAATCACGTAATTTCTTACTCCTTCTGCCTTTTAAACAGCAGCAAGATAATTGTAGATATGATTCTTCAAAAATGGTGGGCTTATTCCTTATAGAAAGAAAAATATCACTCGTTATTTCCCCAAAAAATCAAATTCAACACCTGTTCATTATTATATACTGACAATGTCTTCCTCACACAGGAATTTGTGTATACGCAGTGGGGGGAGGGGGCGGGAAGCACAGTACATTTACCTCAATACAAAGCTTCCTTAAACTGTCATTTAATTTTGCTCTGGTTTTTGTAAATGTACCAGCATTACCTTTTAAAAGAAGCCTGATTTAATTTTTCTATTGGGAGATAAAAGGTTTAGAAGTTGGTAGCAAATGGAAAGCATATATTCATTTTATTGCTTTAAGATACTTAATGTGAATTCTTAGAGATCTTGTATGAAGGAAAATAATTGTACGGAGGAAAATAATTTTCTGTAATCTGACTCCATTTTCATAAACACTCAGTTTAGTGAAGAATATCATACTGAACAAGTAGAACAAGTGGAAATAAAGCCGATTAGACCTGTGCACAACAAGTAGAACAAGTGGAAATAAAGCCGATTAGACCTGTTTTCATTCAAGCAAATATCTAACTCATGTTGCTTTCCCTTTCGCTAAACCAGGCATGGGCGTGGCCAGCACATGTCATATCTGGACTGTGGGCCGGGAGTTTGACAACCCAGATATAGGTACATGATGTAGTAGCCTAGGATGAATCTTTCTGTTGAAAAATAACATTGGGAAGCTGAAAACTGTTAGAAACATAGGTGTTCATATGAACTCACTATGTGAAATGTGAAAATACTGTATTCCGGCAGTATTAAGAACAACTGATGTCCTAAACACAACCCAATAGAGGTATCCATCCACTTTTCCAATAAGACTAATAAGACATTAAATTCAGTGCTTAAAAATAAAATAAGCGCCCTGAGTTGCTTCGAGAAGGGCGGCATAGAAATAGATAGATAGATAGATAGATAGATAGATAGATAGATAGATAGATGGATGGATGGATGGATGGATGGATGGATGGATGGATGGTAGCTTGGTAGCTTGGTAGGTAGGCAGGCAGATGTGCTAAAACTACAATAAATTAAAATGTTCGATTTGTTACTAAGTCAGACCCCATAGTTATATTAAATATAAATTAGAGTTTTTAAAAAGATTTCTTGAGCATTAAATAGCACTAAAAATATAAACAAATATCTTAAAACTAGGCCAACAGAAAAAATGCAAGTTTTCTACTTTTTTCAATGAATGTATTTAAATTGTTGTAAGGGGGAAAGGGAAATTCAGACATTTATTGAAAACTATTTTAATCCTCCTTCTAATGTTTATAAAGCAAAATAAGATCTGACATAAAATATACTGAAATTACATGACCTTAAGGGCAAATTTTTCAATTCTGAAAATCCTTCAAAGCAAACTCTTAAACTTTAGTTACTCACCATGCCAAAGAAAATATGTTTAACAATGCAAATGAAAATCAAACTAGTCAGATAAGAACAATTATTACTAATTCTGGTAAAGTGGAAAGAGTTAGGGGCATGATAGCTATGGACTAATACTCTGTGGTCTCCTCCTTCATTTGGTATCTTTAGGGACTTGGTGTCCTGAGCAAATACTTATTTTGCTTAATGGTTGATCCAAAACTGAAATATTGTAAAAACTAAGCTTCATATGCAACTGCAACTTTTCCTTAGCTTTATTGCTTCAGGTTTAAAATGAGGAATGCATTTATGAGTGATCATCCACATATGTGAAGAATGTGTAGATGGAGAATGTACAGAGGAATTTAGCAAACACACAAAACAGATTAAAACAGATTAATTAACAGATTTTTTTTAGGACAGAAAATAATAGATCACTGGTCATCTCTGGTGGACTACTAAAGACTTCAGAATGCTTAGGCTTTTGCAGCTGAATGGCTCAATTAATCTAAAAATGTATTTAGGGCATATTAAGTTCATTTCCAAATGTTATGACTTCAATGTTATCAGCTGTTTATTAGAACACATTAAAAAGCTCTATTCATTCATTTTACTAAAATTAATAGAAAGTAAGGCCTCCTCTATTTTATATCATTGGCAAGGGGAACATATATAGAATATAGTCCAGTTCTTACAAATATGATTCATAGCATTCCAATTTTATTTTCTTAAATTTCCTTTAAAGAATGCATGTAGCTATCAGCATCTCAATATTTTAATTTAAAATGTACGGTATGTGTATGGTTTTGTATCTATGCATGTATGTAATTGTCAGGTACTCCTCCAGAGTCTTTGTTTATTAGAGTATTGCATATTACAGTCTTCTACCAGTGGATATATGATACAATCCTCCACAACAATGAACTTCCTTTTTTATAAACCTACCCAACAGCTGTCCTGTTTAATGAACATGGAATTAACATGAACTATATTGTGGTTAAAGAACATCTGGTGGGTGAAACCTGATCTTCCACAGCATCAATTCTTCAGTATCTCACCCAAAATACATTTTCCTTCACATACTACCTAAACCACTTCATTAGAGTTACTAGCCGTTGATGGTTGGACTTCCATCAGGCAGTTTTTCCACTGACATGTACCCTCTTTCAAAGAAATATCATATAGTTTTAGCACTATACTACTAATACAACGTATCAGTTGGATTGTAATGTATTACAATCCAACTGTACAATTTTATTGTACTATTGTTTTCCAAAACAAAAAAATGGAGTACAGGGTCATTTTAGTATTGGATTGTTACATGCTGTGTTTATCACTGTTGTTAGCCGCCCGGGTCCATGGAGAGGGGCGGCATACAAATCCAATCAATCAATCAATCAATCAATAAATGCTATAAATGGGGAAAGCATCAGGACATGTTTCTAACTTAAGTTTGCTTTGTAACAATGGTCAGATGGGATGCTGTTAAAATGGGTTTCCTGCTTTGCAATAGCCTTTCCCCAGCCATGCAGATAATTTCTAGTCTCTTCAGAAATAAAGGTTTGGGTAAAGAAGTGCTCTAATGATTGCAACTTTGCTTATACCTGCTGATTACATATGTGCTACTCTGCAGAGAAAGTCATTGCAGTTTATAAAGCTTCCACACCAAAATGTTGAAAGAGACTTAGCATAAATAACTACTCTGCTGACCAATGACTATGTTCAGTTTTAAAAATTAGTTGAATTTCCTTATTTAATATACTTTGTACTCCCACTCTAAAATAAATACTTATTAAAGTAAACATTTAACAATTTCTTGTAGTAGAAAGAACTAGCATATTAAAGTCTTATATTAGCTGAAAAAAACACAAACAACCCAAATGCTATCCTAATTTTATGTTTTTTGCTATATCTGTATTTTTCATTAAGGTATAAGGAACATTGAAGACTACCACTTCTATGGCAAAAGTCATCATTAAGATTGTCACATGAATGTGCACAGTCGTGCACATGAAATCATTGATAGTGGATACAATCACAGTGGATGCACTTTCCCATCCAATATTTACTTGCTAACAGGTTAAATAGGATGACTAGGGAGGTAAGATCTGCTTGGCTAGTTCCTAACTTAGACAAATGTTTCACCATTTGAAACTCACATTATTAACATAGACTTGTTAAAGTCAAAAGCAATTACAGAAGCCCTAATGAAAAGCTCTCTGGTGGATTACGTTAGAAAATAACCCCTGACTCACAGAACAGCAGGAGCAATAGCATAGATATAGTAAGTAGCACTGGTCAAAACTGTCATTCTGATTTTCCACCTAATATAGCATCGTTCTGGAATATTGTGGAAAATTAAAACAGTAGATAGACTCATAATATTTTAAAATATCTGGTGGGTATTTATGATTTGTAGGGAGGAATTGCCCAAGGATAGCATATGCTAATGGTTCAAAAATAATTCACCATAGGTATTTCCATTGTGTACATGCTCAGGATTCTCTGCTATTAAACCACCTAGTCTTTTGCCAAGCTTCTGCATAAGCTTGTAAAAAGATGCAGCTACTTTAAAAGTTTTAAAAAAAAAAGTTTTTACTGAAAGAGTAGTAGATCCTTGGAACAAACTTCCAGCAGACGTGGTAGATAAATCCACAGTAACTGAATTTAAACATGCCTGGGATAAACATATATCCATCCTGTTCTGTCTGGGTTTTCCCAGACCTCCACACCCACTGAAAAAACAGCCAGACACTCTGGTAAAATCCAAAAGTATTTTATAGCAGGAAAAAATAAGCACAAAGGAAAACCTGTCTTCACAGCAGACAGGTTACAATACGTTACAACAGGGTCCTGATGTCCAGTCAATTTCACAAGCTTCTTGCTGGCACCCCCCCCCCCCCAAGGTTTCAATAGTCCAAGGCACAAACCAGGATTGTAGCCACCAAAGTTCACAGACAGGTCTCACGAATCTCCAAGATAAAACTCCACAAGCCAGGAAGGGTGGGGCCGCCTTTTATCCTTTCCCAAGCACCACACCCAAACCCAGCTGTGACCTCTAATGCTGGAAATACCTAGCCAATTGAGTTCGTCTCTGATTAGCTCTCCTTTGTCGCATATCTATGATGTCATGAGCATCTTCCCCCAGGGAATCCAGGCTGCTTGCTGGGGAGAGCTCCCCCTGGTGGAACTCTGGCTGTCCTTCTTCTTCAGCCTGGGATTCCGCTTCCTCGTCAGTCTGCACCTCCTGGTCCTCAGCCTCTCCCTCTGAGCTGGAAGCCGACAGCAAATCAGCCATTCCCGGAGGGGTCCCAGGCTGAACCACAACACATCCTAAGATAAAATACAGAAAATAGTATAAGGGCAGACTAGATGGACCATGAGGTCTTTTTCTGCCGTCAGACTTCTATGTTTCTAAAAGTCTAATTCAAAATACTGCTGCAGTAGAAATAAATGAGCACATTTTGTAATAGAGAGGTACAAGTATAATAGACAGGTGTTGCTTTTATACAAGGTTCAACTCATGCCTTCTAAGTTATTTTGAAATTGGACTGCTATCTCTAATAGACCCTATAGATATAGTAGAACAGTGAAGAACTTTGACTTAACAGGACAGTAGTGTACATAATTCTTGAGAGAAGTATCAGTGAAATCCATAATGGATTCCTTTTCAAGTGAAATGATACAATCTGATAAAATAAAATATATTGCTTCATGGGAGGTATATAATTCATGAAAGTTATTGTGCCTGTCTCAAAATATTTCTTGGCTCAAAAACAGCATAGAAAGAAGCTTACATCGGGATAATCTAACTAGAAAATAAATCTCTATTTGATAAAGTTGCAGAGAAAAAAGTATGTACATATAAAGAAATCTCCTATAGGATAAAATATATTGCATATCAAACAAATTTAGGTTTGTTGTTGCCTTTTGAATGATTCATAGTGCTTAACATAATAGACTAATATTTCAATTCTTGCCATATTCACACAAATGATTTATACCAATCCACATGCAAAGGCATTATTTAAATTAAAGATCAATCAATTTCAACAATAATTCATCATGTTAATTCTTCAAAATATGAAATATGAAAATAATCAATAAGGATATAAAATGTGACTTAAATAAAATCTGTATTCCTCTCAACAGAGATACAAAAATACAGTAAATAAAAAAGGCCAATAAGTCAGGAATTCTCTAACTTTATGATATCATAAACTACTAAATTTTCATGAAAGACTGACCATTCTCATCATGTGGATATCAGACATTCTGCTGTGAATAAGAAAATGTAATTAAACGGTAACATTTGAAAAATGCAAAACTTTCCGAAGGTTTTTAGAATATGAAACTGACAAAAAAAATATTTCTTATAAAGAATTCCCTTTGAATTCCCTGTAATTTCTTGATAATAAAAAGCTTAAAAAGTTCATCCTGGCTTTTTACTCAGACAACTGAAAACATAAAGAGAAATAGCTGTATACACTTCCAGAGTAAGGATGTTGAAACTATCAGTGGTTTTAGAAAAATATCAAAATGTTTTCTTTTAAATATCCTCTCCCCTTTTTTATTTGAATGGAATGGAACGGAATAGAATAAACGGAGTTTATTCTGTCAAACCTCCCCCCCACTTTTAATATTGACTCAAATGCATTCAAGATAATTTTCATCATTGTTGTGCTTTATTTATTTATATATATATATATATATATATATATATATATATATATATATATATATATATATATATATATATACACACACACACACACACACACACACACACACACAGTAGTACAACTCCACTCCTCTTTTATTTGGCCTATTTCTTTTAAATAATGTAAATTCCCCTAACTGTGTGTTCAATTTGTGAGTTTCATCTCACCAAGTTTCCATAATGGCAACAATATCAAATCTGCCCTCATTTATTTAAATTTCTAATTCACCCTGTTTATTCCTCATACTCTGTGCATTCATGTATAGACATTTGAGTCCATTTTGATTGACCCTGTGTTTACTGTCTACATATCCTGTGTTGTGCCTGATTGCCCCTATTTTCTTGCCATCTGTTTGATTAGTGCACATGGTATGGCCCTCACTATTAAATGCTTGGTTTTGCTTGACAGCAAGGTTGATAATCTTACCTGCATAAACATCTATGTTACATACACTGATAACCCTATTAATTTTACATTGCTTACAGAACTGTTCTGTATCAATTAATTCTCTGTCCCCACTGTTATTGCTTTGGTAGATAATTAGATAATTAAACAATTTTAAAGGATACACTAGCTAAAGGTAAGCTACATTCACTAGCCATATTTCTACTTAGAATTGGGTTAATATAATACAATGTTTGCTCATTCAATCCTACAGAACTTAACTGAGAGTCCTTTTCATGCACAAACCAGAGTTACCTATATCACAATTTATTAAAATCAATTAGTAGGAATTCATCATTAGTCATAGCTTATAATGTGTTTGAGCTAAGATAATGACTCACATTTATGTCACTCATCATTTTGCCTGGAAAAAAAACTATTTAGTCCAATCCTTGTTAAATGTACTTTGAATTTTCTTTCCCACCCTGCTTGAATAAGCAATTTTCTCTAGACAAAACAGGAAAATTTGAGATTGGGCATAGTTGTAAAGTGGGCCATAATACAGATTGAACTAAAATAATTGCTGCTCATGGATTCCTAATTTTCAAGATAAAACTGTTGTTAAAAACTACATTCTTGAATTTTGCAGTCCTCCACATAACACAATCATTTGTTTGATATTATGACATCAGACAATATTTTTCTAACTTGAGCAGCAATGGCTAATAATGAGAACAAGCGCCCATATAATGTCATAATGTCTTGTTTTAGATAAACAAGTATGTACATTGCAAAGAGAGAAAAGAAGAATGTGGTGAAGGTGTAATACTGTGTGTCAGCCACATGTTGTGTGCAGTCTATAAACCTTTAAAAAAAAAACTCAGAAAGTTGCTTACATTGAGCTGGATTTGCATGATTAGCTAGTAAATAAAAGTGTCCATGCTGCCATTTTATCCATCATCAAATATTGTACTTTAACCGTTTGAGAATTTTTGTGCATCTGAAACAGTTTCCTTTCTGTAGGCTATGGGTCTACAAATCAAAATCATCATTCTAACTTTAAAGGAAATGCTAAACTTCAAAAATTGTGATAGGAAAAAATGGTAGTTTATTTGCATTTGTAAGGAGAAGAGTTCTGGTTGAACTCTTCTCCTTTAAAATTAACATATCCTTAGAGAAAGACTGTTGCAACAGATGGCTCCAAAACCAGACAAATTGTCAGTTTGTACAATAGAATGGTAGAGGTTTGTCACATAAAACATTTCTCATGACAGATTTTAGTTTCTAATATCTCCAGACTGGCATAGAGAAAAGTTCTTCTTGACATTTTGGAATACTACACTACTGTAATGTTTCTTACCTATGAAATAATACTGAGGTGGATGGACCAACAAATTGCTTCAATGAAAAAGCATCTGTTGTTTTATCTGCAAGACTTATTTAAACTAGTTTAATGGGTCAGAGAGTTTATATTATAGCCATAATTTCCTTACTCCCATGTTTATTATTGCAAAGTTACATTGTGAAAAATGTTCCACAAGAATCAGAGTTCATAGAAGAGCACTAATATATTTCAGTTAAATAAAGATTTATTGAGAATTTAATCCCCTGGGCGAATAATAACTTACTGAAAATTAAAGGGTTGGCTTGCTTATCTATCTGGAATTATGCTATTGAACTGCTTATATTTTCTCAAAAAATCTGGATAGACCCTGCGATATATAATGTTTGACTATACATACAGTTTGGCATAGATCTTCTTTTTTCTATGCTTAATTTATGGGTTTCCATCTAGTAATATCTAGCTGCCCTCTATAAATTTGATGATTCTGAAATGCAACACTGATATAAAATGTTCCCATTTTTTTTTTGCTTTAGTGAAGTCATCCAAAGCATGGACTGAATATCTTATTGCCATGTGGAAATACAGCTTGAACCACATGAAAGCCATGTATGTCAAAGACATTCAAGCCTCGATGATATGGTTGCATTGGAATGTTGTAGGCAAAATATAGGAGAAATCAGCAGATCAGATCCAATCTTACTTTAAGTGATGAAGGCACGGAAGATTTGGTGGGTTGGCAATAGAGACAAATGCCTCGATATAGCCGTCTGTGGATAATATCTGTATAGATCAAGGTTATAAAACTAGTGGTTGATGGACTGGATGCATCACACATAGGCCATATCCACTCTGGCTCCACAAAGACAAAAAACATAATGATACATCATGTGATATTATTTGACACAATCAAGTTTGACATCTGTTGTCTAAATAGAACTTGAAATCCCTCTGACAACTTCCTTGGGGAAAATAATCCATGAAATAAAATGCTTATTTCAGGTAGTAGCTGTATTCTCATAGGTTCCTCAAGGGTTCCAGGCAGTGGTGGGCTACGAGTCGGAACGTTAAATTGAGCTCACTGCCACGACTCGTAAATTCTTGCGGGGCCAGCACAATTTTGTTGCGGCACCCTGTGGAGGTAGCAAAATCACAAACAGAGCCGCAGGTGCACCATGTTTTGACATACGCTGAAGCAAAAAAACTCACCAAAACACAGGCGCACCTGCAGCTATGTGCGCAATTTTACCATCTCCACAGGTGCAGCAGCAAAATCGCGCTGGTCCCGTATGCACTTACGAGCCGCCACCGTGAGCGCAATTAACGTTCTGGCTCCTAGCCCACCGCTGGTTCCATGTAGAATAAGAATTTATTCCTGCTAAACCTGTGTAAGAAACTGGAGATTTGAAAAATTAAGGTATGATAGATGTTTTAGAGATATGATTTTATGAGATGGAAATGTAATATATTAACTAGGATGCCTAATATTCAAGGTAGTCAAGATTAGGATGCAGAGTTTGAAGGTGATACCATTTTAATGATAAGATTATAGTGACAGAATCTTACAATTCATAATGCAGGACCCTCTCTTTATCTTCGTGAAAGGAGGGTCCTGACTGGTATACTTTCACAAATTATATTTTTGCCCTGGTCTTAGGTTTCTGGCTGTTGGTTGAAGCTCTTATTCCTCAAGGTTATTTCCTCTGCCCATTACGCAAGGTTAATCCGTTCTAATTTACAGTAACCAGCAAAATTTTCAAAGGGCTATTTTCAAAGGGCTGACCAAAAATTCCAATGGGTAGCATCTTTTCTAACTAACAACTTTTATTAAAAGGCATAAGCTTTTCTGAAATGCTATTCCCTTCATAAAGTGGCTAAACTAACTCATGAAAGTTTATGCTTTTTCATAAAAGTTGGTAAAGGTATTACCTGATTTTTGCCACCATGGACTAACATGTCTCTAAATGGGTGAAAATTCTAATTATATTTTTCCCTGCAATATCTTTTTATATCCTCTCTTGATAGTAATTATGCAATTTAGGCTAATAGCATCATCTATTGTAAAAATCCTTCTACAATAAGTTGAAAGGATTATTTAATGTTGCTTTGGAAAAAAAACAATCATTGCGTTGTACATTACTTTGTCATGGCCTATGACCATAGTTTTAATCAACTCATATAATGGTCTAGTATTAAAATGGCAATAAACGTTTTTAAAACTGAGTTTCTAATTAAATCAATTCATGATAATATGAAAGCAATTGCTAATGGGTTAAGGATGTTCCCTGTGAAATAATCCCTGAATTTGGTTTAGGTAATACAACTTGCCTTAAGAAATTAAGTAAGATACCAGATCTTTGCTAGGTATTCTGGGAAAATAGTGAATAACTTGTGCAGTCCATTTAATATATGAATGTATGCAACTGATTTTAGAATACGAACAAAAGCATTGGAGTGTTTTCTTGCTTGCCTGATTTTACTGAAGTCCCCACATCTTCCCTTTGCCAAGATTGAGAAATACTCCATTAGGGAATGTATCTCATACTTTGTATTTCCATCAGAAGTTAAAAACAAGGTATCTTTATTGCCTTCTCAGACATGACCAATAAATGAGGTATTTATAGTTAACACAATGAAAAAAATGCAAAAAGTTGATTGGACAGAATAAAAGTAACCTGTTACATATTTGCATCCCATAATATCACATATGTTGATTAAAATGAGGTCTGACATCAGAGGAGCCGTAATTGTAAGAAAAAAGGTTGTTTAGAGTTCCCAAAAGAGATAAGTCAGACCTCAAGTTTGTACTAATAAACTTTTCTTATCTGAAGCTGGTGTCCAGCCTGTTTATCAGTTTAGGAATGTAAAAAGTTAATATACCTGAACATCATTTTAAAAGAGAGTAAATAAATCAAGTTAAAATACAACTGTGTTGTAATTCTATTAGTTAACAATTTACAAAACCCATGTCACGTGATGATTCACTCAACAGTCATAAGTCAAGGACTTTGTTCAGCAATATATTAACTTTCAGATCTATTTTATTTAATTTATTTGTTTGTTTGTTTGTTTGTTTGTTTGTTTGTTTGTTTGTTTGTTTGTTTTGTCAAGTACATATTGGTGGTATACAAAGATATAACAATGTTTATATACATGATACTAGTAAGAAACATTAGGACGGGACAGAAGGCACACAGGTGCACTTATGCACGCCTCTTACTGACCTCTTAGGAATCGGGAAAGGCCAACAGTGGATAGTCTAAGGGTAAAGTTTTGGGGGTTAAGTAATAATACTACAGAGTCTGGTAGTGAGTTCCATGCATCAACTACTTGGTTACTAAAGTCTTATTTCCTGCAGTCGAGTTTGGAGTGGTTTACTTTAAGTTTGTATCTGTTGTGTGCTTGTGTGTTGTTGTGGTTGAAGCTGAACTAGTCGTTGACAGGAAGGAAGTAGCAGATGGTTTTATGGGCTATGCTTATGTCATGTTTAAGGCAACTTAGTTCTAACCTAGGATTGTAAGTCTAGTTGCATAGGAAATTCTGTTGCAAGTGGAGTGGAGGGCTCTTCTAATAAAGTATCTCTGGACATTTTCTAAAGTGTTTATATCTGAAATATGGTATGGGTTCCAGACAAATGAGCTGTATTCAAGGATTGGTCTGGCAAAAGTTTTGTATGTTCTGGTAAGTAGTGTGAGATTACCAGAGCAGGAGCTCTGGTTATAATTAATATTTAATATTATTATTATAATTAATAATAATTTATTAGATTTGTATGCCGCCCCTCTCCGAAGACTCGAAAGACTCGAGAAAGCTAAAAGTTTTCCTTGTAACTAGGTATGCATCTCCATACTATTGTTTTCTTGCAACAATACAGATCTGGTTTCCAGTGCTTATTCATTATCATCATCATCATCATTATTTCTAATGTACATTGAAATTTTCTGCAAGTCTCCATCTAAATACTAATTTATTTGTTTATTAATTGGATTTGTATGCCGCCCCTCACCGAGGACTCGGGGCAGGTTACACCATATCAAAGAAAACATGACAATACATCTAGATCCAATTAATATAATTAAAAAAGCTAAAAGTTCTAGTATTATTTTAAAAATTCATTACCCATTACCAATTCAGTTAGGTCTCATCCCGTTTAGCTTTTCCAGGATTAGTTAAGGTTGCCCAGTTGTTGATCAGTGAGAAAACTATTTTACACAACAGAGAGAAAATCAAAATATGAAAAGTGAATAATGCTTTCTTTGTTAGGTGGAACCAAAGCAGAAACCTAAAGGAGACACTAGCTTTTTAATTCTATAGGATTATTTCTTGATTCAATATTATATAAAATGAAAGAATGAAAATACAGCTGGGCAATAGTGTAAAGGAAATCTTGCTTGCTGTGTGTTATAGTCTTAAGAGTTAGGTTGCCTTTTGTAATTGGATATATACATTTACTTGAACTCTGAAGACAGCATCAAAATAAGAATTGGTAATTAGGGGACTTTCTCTTCAAATTGTAATTCAAGAAAATGTTCCACTGTAATTTATTTTGTTTGTTTTAATTTACTGGCTGGTTTCTCAGATAATTATACTACAGCAAATTAAGGCAGCTTTTCTTTTTGTTATTAACAGTAAAGTAAGAACATTTGAACAATTCCTACAAACAAGCATCTCAATCATGTTCATGACATGTTTTACAAAATCTTAAAAATTGCAGCTGCATAAGAATGTCTGTCCTAGATATTCAGACCTCAGTGATTTTCTAATGCTTATATTAGTGCAGGAATTTAATAACTATAATCAGAGGCTGTGAGTCAAGAACTACTAACAATATTTTTAAAAGTTAATGAAATGCATGCTCAGAATTTTTGCTTCTGTATTTATACTTTTAACAGAGTAACAATGTTGGAAGTCCTCTAGTCCAACCGTCTTCTCAAGCAGGAAACCCTGTATCAGCAGTGGTTTTGGACTGGTTCTTAGAACTGGTAGCAATGGTGGCAGTTTCTGTGCAGAAGTGTCACGAGAGCTGCAAACCAGTAGCAAACTAATTCAGAACCTATTATTACCATGTACCTATTATATATCTTTTGCACTGATGGGCTATTGCCCCCACGGGGGGGACGGACGGACGGACGCAGTGAGGGTAGTAAGCTTATGCACTATTTATTGAATACTTAATAGTTTTTTAATTGTCCTTCCTTCTCTAGTACCTTAGTATGATCCTTAATTATTTTTAAAATAGAAAATAGTTAAATAGTATATTTTTACCCATAAACGCTTTAATCATTTTAATCATTATCTAGAACTCAACTTTTATAGCAATTAAAGAAAATTGAGCTGCTTGCCTAATCTGTTATCATAGTGAAAGTTGTGAGTTCAGTACAAAACGTTACTGAGCACAGTTAAAATGTTACTGTGCTCCTCAACAAATACTGCTTTGTCCTTTTTGTGGCTATTCAAATAATGTGACTTAATCAACTGAAAGTGTCCAAGCACCTATTTGAAGACTTATCTTGATTAGTAAGCCACTCCCTCTCAGTCACATGACCTTTAAGCCACCTCCCCCATCACACAATTGCCAAGCCACTTCCACCTGGTCACATGGCCTGCAAACCATTCCTACCCAGGCACATGACCTACCCGGTCGCATGACCATCAAGCCACACCCACAAAATAAGCCACATCCACAGTGTGGCAATAAAACTTTTTGGCAACCCATCACTGATTTATTGTATCCCCTATTTTACTTTGGAAGCTATTTCTATTAGACCACAAACACTCTTGGACGTCTACAATATTAATATAAACAGAAGAAATTTAGAAGATACCAGGTTTACTTAACAATGCCATATTCTAATCAGCCACTATTGTTGAGATTAAACCATGACTTCTTGGAAACAAACTACTGTACTTTGAAACTGGATTTATCTAGCATCTTTCATCCAGTGAATTCCTTATATTACTCTCTAAGAAACCTTGTGATAAGGATTGTCAGAAAGTGATAAGCAAACTCAATCACAAGTTTGGTTGAGTGATATGTAGGAAAGAATATATATACTCTAAGAACATACAGTATTATTTGGAACACAGAAGGAAACATTTAATTTAAATGTTTAATACATTTAAATGTTTAAATACATTAATTTAAACATTAAATTTAACAAATTTTAAAATTCTTTAACGAATTCTTTCTTATCCCAAAAGTCCCCATGCATTTATCCCTTCATCAGAGGATTGAAATTACAAAAACTGACATGAAATGTTTGTATTATGCAAAACAAGTTTCAAATATATACATACCATTTCAGAAAAAAAGTTATTATGTCATACAAACTCATGGGGGGGAAATCAATTATTATAAGTTGTGAATATTATACGTTACTTTCTTCTAAACTAGAAACAGTGCATCTGATAATTACTGGTATTATTGCTGTATAATATGTGTGGAAGAAGGCTAATACAAGTCCATTGGTCCACTTTGGAAAAAGAATGCTGGACAAGATAGCAGAATTGTTTGTTCATGGTCAGTGATACAAATATCTTTAAAATATTCACTGAAGATCGTTCTTCTCTGATCCATTCACTGCACATAATCTTGGCAAGTGGCACAGTGTTCACATCTTGCATCTGGAACAGACTGCAGCAAGAAACAAACAACTGCAAAATTATTTAAATTGGCACTGAATAGGTTTGCAGATAGTACAGCAAAACCCACAAAGAAACACCATTACCTTCATCTATTGTTTATGTTCACCCTGCACTATCAGATGTGGCTTATATAAGAGCAGGGAATGTGAGTACTGTAGGAAAACCAGAGGAAATACATCTCATTGCACATCCATAACTAAAAAGAAAGTAATAATGATGGCACTAAATGCAGGTTCAGTTTAATGAAGGTAGGCTTTTTTTCCCATCAACCTTTGTTACAGTAGATATCCTTTGTTACAAACAAAAACATAAAGTACAGTGGTACCTCTACCTATAAACGCCTCTATTTTTCTAGATAAGAACTGGGTGTTCAAGAATTTTTTACCTCTTCTCAAGAACCATTTTCCACTTACAAACCCAAGCCTTCGAAACTGTAACCAGAAAATGCAGGGAGAATCCTCCGTGGGGCCTCTCTAGGATTCTCCTGAGAGTAAACAGGGACGGAAAAGGCGGGGAGAAGCTTCTGTGGGGCCTCTCTAGGAATCTCCTGAGAGGAAACAGGGCCTCCACCCTCCCTGTGGTTTCCCCAATCGCACGCATTATTTGCTTTTACATTGATTCCTATTGCTTCTTATTACAAACTTTTCTACTTAAGAACCTGGTCAGGGAACAAATTAAGTTCGTAAGTAGAGGTACCACTGTATTTCAATATCCAAAGAGTGGTCTGGAAACCAGAAATAATATTTAGTATATATTTTACCATGTGCCATATATTTCAAAGTCAGTATCTAAGTCTAGAAAGAATTTAATGTTATATTTAGTTTTGCACTCAACATTCAGATTTAAAGTTCAACCAACTGTTCAAAGCATTTGTAATTGCTATCCCAATTAGATCTGCAATTACCACTTCCATATCCAAATGTGTGAGATTTTACACTCAAGTTCTTTTTCTGAATACCCTACACAAACATTGCAAGCAAATTAAACAGAATTTATCTGTAACTGATTGGTTTTCATTCTAGACCTAAAGGTCTCCATCTTCATCCCCCCCTTTTTATTATAATATTAATCTAATACTTCTAATCTAAAGTTATACTGACAACAGCTCTTCAAACTTTTAAATCATTATTTCTTCATTTTGGTACTGCAACTGCATGGTGGGGGCTATTAAATTATTGTGATTAGCTGTTTGTTTTCATGTTTCTTTTAACTTTGATAAAAGAAATTTGATAATGATTAGCTGAACTGGGAAGATATTAATAATAAAAGCTTGCCCTTCAGAATGAAAAATTAATAGCTGAGAAGTTGTTATGTAGTGTATATTTCATGAGCTGAACATAATAAAGGCATAACTAAGATTTGGAAGGAGAGTCTCAAGAATGTGCACATGAGTGGTTTTAGTTTTGCTAAGGGGAAAGTGCGTATTATACTCTGAAAAATACAGCATATTGCAAAGATGTTTTTCCTGGCTTTTCAGTGGAGTGGTTGTAAATGCACACATGTGTAAAACAAGCTAGAAAAGCCCTTAAAACATTCATATTGAGTCTTCCAGTAGGCACAATTGCTTTGAGAAGCAGCACTTGTTCACATCAACGCATCTTTTTCTTTACAACTTTAGTATAGACCAGGGGTAGGCAAAGTTGGCTCTTCTATGACATGTGGACTTCAATTCCCAGAATTCCTGAGCTAGCATGATTGGCTCAAGAATTCTGGGAGTTGAATTCCACAAGTCATAGAAGAGCCAACTTTGCCTACCCCTGTTATAGACAATATGAAAGACATTTTCAAAAAGCAAAAAACTATGTAAAGGAATAGAATAAAATAGAATTTTTATTGGCCAAGTGTGATTGGACACACAAGGAATTTGTCTTGGTGCATATGCTCTCAACGTACATAAAATAAAATATACATTTGTCAAGAATCATGTGGTACAACACTTAATGATTATCATAGGGGTCAAATAAGCAATGAAGAAGCAATATTAATAAAAATCTTAGGATATACGCAACAAGTTACAGTCATACAGTCAACATGGGAGGAAATGGGTGATAGGAATGATGAGAAAAACTAGTAGAATAGAAGTGCAAATTTAGTAGAAAGTCTGACAGTGTTGAGGGAATTATTTGTTTAGTAGAGTGATGGCGTTCGGGGAAAAACTGTTCTTGTGTCTAGTTGTCTTGGTGTGCAGTGCTCTGTAGCGACGTTTTGAGGGTAGGAGTTGAAACAATTTGTGTCCAGGATGTGAGGGATCAGTAAATATTTTTCCCGCCCTCTTTTTGACTCGTGCAGTATACAGGTCCTCAATGGAAGGCAGGTTGGCAGCAATTGTTTTTTCTGCAATTCTGATTCTCCTCTGAAGTCTGTGTCGGTCCTGTTGGGTTGCAGCACCAAACCAGACAGTTATAGAGGTGCAGATGACAGACTCAATGATTCCTCTGTAGAACTGAATCAGCAGCTCCTTGGGCAGTTTGAGCTTCCTGAGCTGGTGCAAATCAATGCTTTGGGAGACTAACTGATATTATTTCAAGTAGCCACAGTTTAATGTATAGAAATGAGACTGAGTTCCTGTCCTCTACATTTTTATGTTCCTATTCTTTAGCTTATAAGAACAAGAATCAGTAAACCATTGAAAATTATGTGAGAACTTGTCTAGGGAAGAAATCATCTTTTATGGCTGTCATTACTTTGTCTTGTCCAGAGATAGGCAATCTGATGTTTTTTCCAGAAGTGGTCACAGAATGGACTCACTTATATCCCCTCCTTAATTTCCTGAAAATTCATCTTTCTAGCTAAATAATGGTTCTCAAATGTCTTCAGCCCTCCCAAGCTTTGCTATTGCATAATTGGACAATTTAAGACCATGGATTTAGGACATTCTTTAGGTTAAGTACATGATGTATTGCTAAGCTGCTGCATTGGCAGACATTATAAAGATGCTTTTGTATAGTATCACCAGGACTCCTTCAGCAAATGATCAGCATTTGAAAACTTCAATACCAGCAAAAATAAAATATAGCACATAAGATAAATGGAATAAAACTCTAGCAATTTTATTGTTTCCTGGTGCTTTAAAAATATAAGACATGGTTTAGATTACAGCAAAATCAATGAATCAGAGAAAATGTTGCACCGCAGGAAATGAAAACAGTGTAAAAATAATCCTATAATGACTAAATGGCATGATATTAATCATAGTGATTTTCTGTGACAGAAAAAATGTATCATTTGGAAATATTATTAATCCTTCAAAATAAGATGATAAAACTTTTCTAGGTGTTTATTATGTAGTAACTGTTGCCTTTTGACAGCTGTATCATTCAGGTTCCCTACTGAATATTGTAAATTTAATACTAACCCTTAGGAAAGTATAAATTACAACAATTGTACATTACTCAGAAACTATGTTCAGCACATATATATTTTAGAAAAGATATTACCGTATTTCAAACTTTCCTGTTATATCTTTTCCACATTTTGATATTGGCATAATCAGACAATAATTTGATATTGGTTGACATATTTGGATCTGTAAAATTATATGCTGATCCATGATCTATGACCTAAAATACAAATAGTAATCTTATGTACAAAGGAAAATTTAACCATTTTTTTCCTTCAACAATATCATAAGACATAATTTTGGGGTGTGTGTGTGTGTGTGTGTAAGAGAGAGAGAGAAAGATGGGTGTGGGTGAGCGTGGGTGAGTGTGGGTGTACTACCTTTATTATTTTTATAAATCACTGAAGGTGGCAAACAGACACAATTCTTCTCCTATTTTCACCACAAAAGCAACCCTGTGAAGTAGATTGGGCCCTAGATCAGTGATATCTCAGGGCACTCAAGGCTTTCCTCTATGTCAGCTCAAGTGCTTGCCAGCTGATTTTCAATCTTCTGTAGGGTGGGGAGGCAGTTTTTGCCCTCCTCAGGCTTCAGAAAAGCTTATGAATTTCATACCCTGTTTATGGACTTTGTGACTACATACCTTCACAAGATACCTTGTGAAAACTAGATATCTCCACATACTTTCAAGCCAGAGCTGCAAATGCTGCAACAATGGTGACTACACATATCTGCCCAACATGTGGCAGGACATTTCATGCCCTTATAGGACTTACTGGCCAACACATCGCAGACAACCCACAACCCGTTAGATGTCAAGGTCATCTTCAAACATGATGGATGAACATCATGGACTTTGTGAAGGTATCCAGTCATGAAGAACAAGAGGCTGTGGAATGCAAAAAACAGACCCAATGGGCCTACCCGAAGTTCAGAAATAAACTTTGGGTAGACCTGTTGGGTCAGAAAGCCTCCTGAAGCTTGGGGAGGGAAAAAAGAGGACTTTCCTGAAGCCTGGGGAGGGAGAAAACTGGCCCAACTGGCCTGCCAGATGTCCAGAAGCTTCCTTGAGCCCTGCGCACATACTTAGGTGGGTAGCACAGGGAGTGTTGAGTGGCCATGTGCTGGGGAGGGGAATAAATTATGGGTGTGGGCACATGCGCTTTTGCACACATGCACCCTTTTGGCACCCGAGCAAAAAAATAGTTCACCATCACTGCCCTAGATAAAGTTCAGGGTTAGGAAGTACAGTGGTACCTCTACTTAAGAACACCTCTACCTAAGAACTTTTCTAGATAAGAATCGGGTGTTCAATATTTTTTTTTTGCCTCTTCTTAAGAACCATTTTCTACTTAAGAACCCGAGCCCAGAAAAATTTCCCAGGAAATTTGAGAGCGGTACGAAGGCCCGGACAGTTTCCTGCCATTTCTCCTTAAATCCCGGCCATCTCAGGCTTTTCTGGGCTGCCAGAGGAGCCTTTCAGAGGTGCTTAAGGAGGCTTTAACAGTCCAGAGCGAACGGAGCATTTTCCTTTCTCTGGGTGCTTGGAGAGGGATTAAACCTCTGCCAGCGCCCAGAGAAAAGAAACGCTCCCTTCACTCTGGGCAGTCCCTCTTTATTTTTTTTAACCCTTAAAGTTTTGGATTTTTTTTATTCTTCTCACCTCACCTTCTTTCTTTGGCAGCAACTATCCTCCTCCTCCTCTTCTTCCTCCTCCTCCTCCCACCCAAATTCTGAGCTTTTATTTCTTTTCTAATGGGTTTGCATGCATTATTTGCTTTTACATTGATTCCTATGGGGAATCATGGCACCGGACCAGAATATCTCCGGGACCGCCTTCTGCCGCACGAATCCCAGCGACCAGTTAGGTCCCACAGAGTTGGCCTTCTCCGGGTCCCGTCAACTAAACAATGTCATTTGGCGGGACCCAGGGGAAGAGCCTTCTCTGTGGCGGCCCCGACCCTTTGGAATCAACTCCCCCCAGATATCAGAGTTGCCCCCACCCTCCTAGCCTTTCGTAAGCTCCTTAAAACCCACCTCTGTCATCAGGCATGGGGGAATTGACATGTTCCTTCCCCCTAGGCTTATAAAATTTGTGTATGGTATGCTAGTGTGTATGATTGGTTTTTAACTTGTGGTGTTCTTAAAATTAATTTAATATTGGATTTGTCTTGTATTGCTGTTGCTGTGAGCCGCCCCGAGTCTGCGGAGAGGGGCGGCATACAAATCTGATTAAACTAAACTAAACTAAAATTGCTGCTACTTACAAACTTTTCTGCTTAAGAACCTGGTCACGAAACTAATTACGTTCTTAAGTAGAGGTACCACTGTAGTTCAGAAACAGTCATGCTGTATATAAACTTCAGAAGAGTATGCAAAGCACAATAACTTACAAGATAAAACTGCTATAAATTAGGTGTAAACCATTCTTGTCAACAGCAGGCAAATGCTCTTAATTTGTTTCCTTCTGATTTTGGGAATATAGAATGCTGGAATATAACCATTCTTTAAGATTGTCTGAGATCACAAAGTGCTACATAAAGATTAAAAGTGCTGTAAGGCTACATTCCATTTCCCATTTTTACATTTAATCTTAAATAAGGAGCCCTTGTTATAGTAATTAGCCTGACTGTGAAAACTATGCTGCCATTTATACAGGTCCCATGATACTAAAGCTCATCTTGAATAAAAAAAATCAATTATTAGACCCAGTTATGTCTTTCAAATGTCGTATATTCTTTCTTTCTTTCTTTCTTCCTTTCTTTTTCTTCACACTTATTATCCAAATTCATAACTGTTAAACTAACAGTGTTTTAATTGCATTTGTACATGGAGAAAAACACAGGACTAATTATTTTTATAACTTGATTAAGCTATACAGAAAGAGGCTCAATTTATTTCATAATTGCCTGACTGTAAAAACTCTAAATTCTTTCATAAAAATAAATGGACTTTTAAAAAGAGATTGAATGACAAGATGATGCAAAAATAAATTTAAAATTGCAGAGAGTACAGTTCAGCTATGTCTTGCTTAGTGGTAGAACCTTAACATTCATGACTGCTGCCAGCTTATGAACTTCATGCCCTGTTTATAGGGCATGAAGCCCTGCTTGTGAAGGTATATAGCCATGAAGAACATGAAGCTGAATGAAATATATATTTTGTCTGATGCAGTTCACCTGAGACCAGGGCTGCCAAACTCCTGGCCTGTAGGCTGGATGCATCACACGCTGGCCACGCCCATGCCCAGTTTAGCAAATGGAAAAACAGTCCTGGTATATCACATAGTGCTGCTGTGACACTATAAGTTTGACACCCCTACCATAGACCAATGGCTGGACACAGACAAGTGTCTTTCCAAAAAAAGCTGTCTATCTGGAAGACTCAGAGCAGGGATGGGCTGCTAGCCGGAACGCTAAATTGGGCTCACTGCCACATCTCATGAGTGCTTGTGGGGCCAGCACGATTTTACTTTTGCACCTGTAGAGATAGCAAAATCACACAAAGAGCCGCAGGTGCATGAGTGTTTCGGCGAGGTTTTTTCCTTCCACGCATGCCGAAACACAGGCGCACCTGTGGCTCTGTGCGCAATTTTGCTATCTCCGCAGGTGCAAAGCAAAATCGCGCTGGCCCCACAAGCACTCACAAGCTGCAACGATGAGCCCAATTTAGCGTTCGGGCTAGCATCCCTGCTCTGAGTCTTCCAGATAGACAGCTTTTTTTGGCTGGAGCCCACCCCTGATTCAGAATATCCATTTCAAAAGTTTTCTTCAGATATTTTATGGACACTCTTATCAACAGCCTCAGCTGAAATTCCTTCCTCTTGCTTCACACAAACCCCCAAGCTATTCTCTCTGAATACTCCTCAGGTATTTCTGAGCTTTAACTTTCTTAAAACTCTCTCCAGAGGTGGGTTCCTCCTGGTTCAGACCAGTTTGCCCGAACCAGGAGCAAACTGCTGGTGATGTCATGATGACATCACGGAACCAGTTCTGCCGGTCTATGGACACTGCCATCCTTTTTGGGGAATAATTTTGGGGGGGATTTTTTTTTTCTTCTACGCATGCACAGAAGCCAAATTTCTGGCACTGCACATGCACTGCCATCTTGTTTGGTTTTTTTTTTTTAAAAAAATGAGAATTTTCAGCACTATTCATGTACATGCACATGAGGCATATCCGCATGGCATGGGAAGAAGTGGACTGCTGGCGAGGTAAGTTAGACCCGACCCCTGACTCTCTCTAGGTCTATACTATTCATCTGCACAATCTTCAAATTCTTAGTCTTTTCAATGATTTGATGACCATATAATTCTAGACCAGCGATGGTGAACCTTTTTCCCCTCGGGTGCTGAAAGAGTGTGGCTACGCGCTATTGCATCTGCGCAAGTGCCCATACCCATAATTCAATGCCTAGAGATGACAAAAACAGCTTCCCCCACCCCCAGGAGGCCCTCTGAAAGCTGGAAACGGCCTGTTTCCCAACTTCTGGTCGGCCCAATAGGCTTGTGTTTTGCCCTCCCCAGGCTCCAAAGGCTTCCCTCATCTCCATAGAGGCTCTCTGGAAGCCAAAAATGTCCTTTCAGAGCCTCTGTGCAAGCCAAAAATCAGCTGACCTGGACACATATGACATTGGAGATAAGCTAGGGTAACTGCTTGCATGCCAGCAGATATGGCTCCGCATGCCACCTGGGATACCCGTGCAATAGGTTCACCCATGCAGACAGGTTTCCCTTGAGTACCATTTGTTGGGGGTCAAGGGAAAGGGAGGGTTTTGCTTTCTCTTTCTGCTCAAGATCCCCATGTACAATTGGTGGGCCACTGTGTGACACAGAATGATGGACTCGATGGGTTTTGGCCTGATTCAACATGGCTCTTCTTATGTTCTTATATTCATCACTGTTCTAGACTATGTTAGGAATTACCTAGTAATTATTGGGAAAGGGCAATTAGAAAGATTGTGTGTTTGGAAGATTTATATCTGTATTACACTTAAAAATTTAACAAACATATTGCCTTCAGGCTCAATAATAGCAGAGAAAAAGGAAGTGGCTATGGAGCCTTCGGAGAGGAGAGGCACACAAGTCTAATAAATAAAATAAGAAAATAAGAAAATCAACAAAAGTTTTGTAGAAACTTTTTACGATTTTTCCACATGGCACTCAAGTGTAGAGAATAACAAGCTTTCTCTGAACCTCTGAACCCTGAATAGATTCTCTGCATGTGGAAAGATTCTTTGAAACCCAAATTTCCATCCATCCATATTGTCTAATACATTGTTGATAGAGCATCAATGGAAAAGAGGAAGTTTTGAAGGTCTTATCTTGTAATGCTAGCTGGGAATAACCTTAGGAGATAGGAGGGAGAACTAAAGACTAGAGTCTACAGAGAGGGGCAGCATACAAATTTAATAAATAATATAATAATAATAATAATAATAATAATAATAATAATAATAAGAAGAAGAAGAAGAAGAAGAAGAAGAAGAAGAAGAAGAAGAAGAAGAAGAAGAAGAAGAAGATACGAGACAGTTGAAGGAATGGGAGCATACAAAACATCTTAGAAGTATCCTCTCTAGCTTAATGGATTGTAGAGATGGGTATGAGAAGAGATTACAAGATTCTGTGAATCTAATTAACAATATATTTAAAACTAGTATTACTAGTTTTGTTTCTTGAACTACCTCGCAACAATGACACATCTAGAGACCTGGTGTAAAGGCCTTAACCAGGGTGATAGCATTTATATTACATTAGTCTTCCATATGATTTAGTTCCAAAAAGTGACTCACTAAGAATCATGGGAATAAGATGCCTCAGAAGAATCAGAGAAAAGTTTGGAGAGAAGATGTTATAACCTCTAACTTTCATACCATTTGCCTAAAATCATTAAAAAAGCATCCACGGCAATCAGATTTTATTGATCTTTAAAATTACACATAATATACAAATTATCCTCCAAGGAAATAATCAGAAATTGCTTGTATTACAAAGTATATCAACATAAGCAGATCAAGCAATTAAGTTAGCTTATCACTTTGTATAAATTACCGTTTCCCTGCTTGCATCTTTAAATGTTGCTCAATTTTATCTAATTAAGTTAAAACCAGGGAAAAATAAATGAATGGGATGTTGCAGAAGAATTTTGTACAGTTTTCTTCAATTATCTTGGAGACTGAGAAAAAGTTTTCACTGTTGCCATCTTTTGAGTTGCGTGGGTGCGGGTCAGAACTAAGATATGTAAAGGTAATAGCTTGTTAGATCTTTGCTGACAATTTGGCAGAAATGATTTCAGTGCTTCGTTGTAACACAAATATTCATTCGTTTTTCTCCGCTGCTGTGGTGCCTGATTCTGTGCATTTTTCCTTGCAGTGCAGATTTATTTTATTTTATTTTACTTTACTTTACTTTACTTTACTTTTACTTTACTTTACTTTACTTTACTTTACTTTACTTTACTTTACTTTACTTTACTTTACTTTACTTTACTTTACTTTACTTTACTTCACTTCACTTCACTTCACTTCACTTCACTTCACTTTATTTATTTATTTATTTATTTATTTTATTTTATTTTATTTATTGGATTTGTATGCCGCCCCTCTCCATAGACTCAGGGCGGCTAACAACAATAATAAAAAACCAGCATGTAAATCCAATACTAAAACAACTAAAAAACCCTTATTTTAAAAACAATCATACATACAAACATACATACCATGCATAAATTGTAAAGGCCTAGGGGGAAAGAATATCTCAGTTCCCCCATGCCTGACGGCAGAGGTGGGTTTTAAGGAGCTTACGAAAGGCGAGGAGGGTGGGGGCAATTCTAATCTCTGGAGGGAGTTGGTTCCAGAGGGCGGGGGCTGCCACAGAGAAGGCTCTTCCCTCTGGATTGCACTCTGAACTATCCAAAAGGAGACCCCATAATTCCTAATGAAAATAATACAATCCTTTTTGGTACAACTGTTGCAGAATCTTTCAAACACATGCAGCACATTTTCATTCACTTTCAGGAATGTTATAAAAGGCTTCTAATTTGCTGTTAATATAAGAAATGTGTAAATAAGGCAAAATGGAGAAATTAATTAGTTTAATTTCCAATTGAGTTAATGGCATGTCTGATTTAGTTTAATGCCATTTAGACTTTTAATCCCCGAGGTTTAATCTTTATATAAAATGATGCATGATGTTTAAGTTCATGCCTACACGAATGGAATCTGACCTGCCTATGACAGCTTTTGTACAGAACTTTCACTTAATTAAGAGATTTATTATACTTAAATATATACTTACTTAAGTTTGGACTTGACGTAAGCTCTAAAAGATTATTAAAACTCTGAAAGATAATATAGTTGTGGTTCCAACAAGCCCAACCACAGTACTGTATTATATTTATGTCTGACAGGAGCTGCTTTTTGTAGATTGAATACTATTATTGAAGATGTTTAAGGAAAGTCCCATAAGAAGTTTAAAATTCTAGCAGCAGTGGAATTTAGAAGAAATGGGTAATGTTATTTTATTAAACAAAGCATCAGATAAAACTATAAGCTGAAAATATCTAAGAAATTCCATTAAAAATAGTGTATGGGGGATTTAAAATCCAGAAGATAAGACAGCAGCTATGATTCTTGAGGGAGATGATTTATGATTCTTGACAGAGATAATTTAGTAAGGAAATACAATGGGAAAATATGTATACTAGAGATAGGTTTCAGCAGGTTCTAACCAATTCTGGAGAACCAGTAGCGGAAATTTTGAGTAGTTCGGAGAACCGGTAAATACCACCTCAGACTGGGCCCGCCTCCATCTATTCTCTGCCTCCCAAGTCCCATCTGATGAGGAAGAAATGGAAATTTTCCAGGAAACCCTGGAATGGGTTGGGAATGGAGATTTTACGGTATCCTTCTCCTGCCACGTCCACCAAGACACGCCTACCAAGCCACACACCTGAGGCCATGCCCCCAAGCCATGTCCACAGAACTGGTAGCAAAAAAAGTTGAATCCCAACACTGGTACTTGGGCCATCCAAATTAATGTTTATATATATATATATATATATATATATATATATATATATATATATATATATTTATATATATATATATATATATTTATTTATTTATTTATTTATTTATTTACTTATTTTGTCAAACAAGTATAGAATAGAATAGAATAGAATAGAATAGAATAGAATTTTTATTGGCCAAGTGTGATTGGACACACAAGGAATTTGTCTTGGTGCATATGCTCTCAACGTACATAAAATAAAATATACATTTGTCAAGAATCATGTGGTACAACACTTAATGATTGTCATAGGGGTCAAATAAGCAATGAAGAAGCAATATTAATAAAAATCTTAGGATATACGCAACAAGTTACAGTCATACAGTCAACATGGGAGGAAATGGGTGATAGGAATGATGAGAAAAACTAGTAGAATAGAAGTGCAAATTTAGTAGAAAGTCTGACAGTGTTGAGCGAATTATTTGTTTAGTAGAGTGATGGCGTTTGGGGAAAAACTGTTCTTGTCTTGTCTTGGTGTGCAGTGCTCTGTAGCGACGTTTTGAGGGTAGGAGTTGAAACAATTTGTGTCCAGGATGTGAGGGATCAGTAAATATTTTTCCCGCCCTCTTTTTGACTCGTGCAGTATACAGGTCCTCAATGGAAGGCAGGTTGGCAGCAATTGTTTTTTCTGCAATTCTGATTCTCCTCTGAAGTCTGTGTCGGTCCTGTTGGGTTGCAGCACCAAACCAGACAGTTACAGAACTGAATCAGCAGCTCCTTGGGCAGTTTGAGCTTCCTGAGCTGGCGCAGAAAGGACATTCTTTGTTGTGCTTTTTTGATGATGTTTTTGATGTTAGGTGACCATTTTAGGTCTTGAGATATGATTGAACCTAGAAATTTGAAAGTCTCTACTGTTGATACTGTGTTGTCTAGTATTGTGAGAGGTGGATGGGTGGAAGGGTTTCTCTTAAAGTCTACCACCATTTCTACGGTTTTGAGTGTGTTCAGTTCTAGATTGTTCTGGTCACACCACAAGGATAGTCCGATCACTGTTGTATCATCTGCAAACTTCAGTAGTTTAACAGATGGATCGTATGAGATGCAGTCATTAGTGTATAGAGAAAAGAGAAGTGGTGAGAGTACACAGCCTTGGGGGGCACCTGTGCTAATTGTACATATATCTGATGTGATTTTTCCTAGCTTCCCCTGCTGCTTCCTGTCTGTTAGGAAGCTTGTGATCCACTTACAAGTGTGTTCAGGTACCACTAGCTGATTTAATTTGGTTAAGAGAATGTCCGGTACGATGGTATTGAATGCTGAACTGAAGTCCACAAAGAGGACCCTGGCATAGCATTGTAGTTTCTATAAGCATAACGTAAGTAGTAAATAATGATAAAAGAAGACAATAGGACAGTAGGTATTTTTGTAAATAGAATCTGAAAATAACATTTAACACAGCACACTAAAGCAAAATGATTCGATTGAGATTGGCATATGTAGGACTAATTGGGGTACATTGTAGGGGTGATGCCAAAATATAATTTAATCATATTTTATTTATCTATATATTAAATTATTGTATCCTGTTCCAACTTCATTTTAAATTGCTTTTATCAGATTTTAGTAATAATTTGTGGCTAGAACTCTGCACTTCGATATGGCCCAAAGGCTTATCAATAAAATAAAGTGTTTTTATAAAGTAGTTTAGGCTTAGGAAAATTAAATTGCAGGTTTTGTAGTTTTCAGTGGCTGTTATTGCCTGGGATTGATGTTTACTCGCATCTAATGAACATATGTCATGTCCAGGTCAGCTGCTAGCATAGATAACCTCTCCTGAAGCTGCTGATTTGTTGCTATGCCATTACTGTCATTAATAAACTCTACCCAAATTATCAAGAAATATGAACCACCCCACAAAAACTTTATCAGTTTGTTTATTTATTTATACCATGCAATTAAATAATTTCAGGGCAGTTTAAAAGAACAAGGTTGCGAAGTCATGATGCAAATGAAGATTAGAATGTTTAACTCAAAATATTTCCTGCAGATATGCTTCAAAGGTGTGCTCTATCTTAAAAAACCATGAAAGTTTACTCATATGATGCCAACCAATAATATTCATCCTAGCTGGGTGTCTCTTTGAAATTAACCTTTTTCTTTTGCAAATGGTCTTCAAATCTTGCCTTTACAATCCATAAACAACAGCTTCCTATGGAGTTGCATATTTGTGTTTGTTTGTTTGTTTGTTTGTTGATTGTTTGATTGATTGATTGATTGGTTGATTGATTGTTTGATTGATTGTTAGAGTTGAAAGGGACCATGAAGGCCATCGAGTTCAACCCCCTGCCCAAGCAGGAACCCTATAGTACACCAGTCAAGTGGCAGTTCAATCTTCTCTTAAAAATGTCCAGAGTGTTGGAGTTCACAACGTTCGCTGGTAGGTTGTTCCATTGGTTGATCGCTCTGACCGTCAGGAAGTTCCTCCTTATCTCCATGTTGAATCTCTCCTTGGTCAGCTTCCAGCCGTTGTTCCTCGTCCAGCCCTCCTTGCTGGTAAACTTAGTCATTAGGGAAAGAAACCAATTCCTTATTTAAATGGATTTTAACTGTAAAGGTGTTTAATGTCCTCATAAATGCAAATTTATATAAACCAAATTTGAGGCTCTGACACTGATAGTTTTCTTCACATAGCCCTCATAATTCTGTTCAAGTAGGAACATTAACAAACATCTTCGTGCCTGACTGTGCCAGCCAAATATCATAGTAGTTTAGAGGACAATGTTTTGAATGCCAATTTAGGAAACAATAGCCAAAATATGACTACGAAATCCCTGTCGCATAACTGCAGATATCAAGCTAGATCATTCTAAAATAGTGATGGCGAAAATATGGCAAGGGTGCCACAGGCAAGATGATTTTTGGCTCTCACAGAGGCTCTGAGAGGGGAGTTTTGATTTCCAGAGAGCCTCTGAGAGGATGGGGGAGGGAATTTTTACCCTCCCTCAGCTCCAGGGAAGACTTTGGAGCCTAGGGAAGGCGAAACATGAGTCTACTGGGCCCACCAGAAGTTGGGAAACAGGTCATTTCCGGCCTCCAGAGGGCTTTCTGGAGGTGAGGAAAGCTGTTTTTGCCCTCCATAGGCATTGAATTATATGTGTGGGTACTCGTATATGTGCGATAGCACGCATCCATGCTCTTTCGCCACCCGTGGAGAAAAAGGTTCACCATCACTGTTTTATACTGTCACCAATTATGTGAATGCCATGAGATGGGTCAGATAATGAAACCATTGGTTTTTTATTCCCTGTATTTCAAGGGTTGTTCATAAGATCACTTAGAATCACAAATAAATAAAATAAAAATAAATGATTCTCTGCTGAAAGAGAGAGCTTTCTTTAAGTTCCCACCATGAAAGAAAATTATCACTCACTTATTCTGTTGCTACTTCACTTACATTTGATCAAATATACTATCAACCCTGATGATCTTTTGAAGGCTGTTAAGACCTTTAACAGAAAATCTTAGGAGAAGGAAGATGGAGTGGGATGACTAAAGGTTAGGTGCAGGGATGGATTCCTCTTACCTTCTCTACTGATTTGGAAGTGTGTGTGTCATTTAGAGGTGTGCACACACACACATGATACATCCGGAAACTGACCCTCTGTGCATGCGCAACAACCTTTGCATATGTGCAAAGGGTTCATTGCCAGACTCTTTCAAGCAGCAGCAACCAGGGGACAGGTTCAGGGGCATGGCAAGTCGGCCATCACTACTGGTCCAGCGACCGATTAGGTCCCACAGAGTTGGCCTTCTCCGGGTCCCGTCGACTAAACAATGTCGTTTGGCGGGACCCAAGGGAAGAGCCTTCTCTGTGGCGGCCCCGACCCTCTGGAACCAGCTCCCCCCTGAGATTAGAACTGCCCCCACCCTCCTTAAAACCCACCTCTGCCATCAGGCATGGGGGAACTGAGATAACTTCCCCAGGCCTATACTGTTTATGTATGGTATGTTGTGTGTATGTTTTCTTAAATTATGGGTTTTTAGTTTTAATTATTAGATTTGTATTGTACATTGTTTTTTTCTATTACGGAGAGGGGCAGCATACAAATTTAATAAATAAATAAATAAATAAATAAAACAGGGACAAATTTCTGCCACAGGCTCACACAAACAAGTCTGTACGGGTAACAACCCATCACTGGTTAGGTGCCTCTCAGTGGTGACACATTTTTTGGATGAGTTTGCCTTAGCAGTACATGTTAGGATTGATTTAGATATATATTTTGTATATATCTTTGTATTTGGAGAGACGTGGTGGAGTTAGGTACAACATTGTATTGTTATCATTTCCGTTGCTGTGTTAATTATAATTGGACTGATGGATAATCGGGATTTAGGTCTGAGAAACAAACCAACAAAAAATGAATACATATCATTTCTTAGTATAAAGCTTGATGTGATGGTCTTCAAGGATGATAAATAAAAACATCATAGGCAAAGCACTTATGGCAACATACCATTCAGTCATGGGTTCCTCTCCCCACATGGTAGGACGCCATCCAGGTAGCGGAAATGGCCAGGCAATAGCATGATCGACAGCTTTCCAGCGAAAAGTGAACATGCGCAAAAGCAAAAATAGCTGAAATCTCGCTTTCACTCATGAGATTTCAGCTGTTTTCTCCGTTTTTGCTTTTGCGCATGTATGGAAGCAAAAATATAGACAAAAAATAGCCAAAATCTTGTGAGATTTGGCTTGCTGTGCATGCGCAGAAGCCAAATCTCACACAGGGCAGGTGCACATGTGTTGGAAGTGCGCACACCTGCACCGGCCACAGAGGACTGTCCTGGTAGTGAGGTAAGTGGCTGCCCACTTTAACCATTTTGTTAAAGAAAGTCATTTCCTAGTGCAGCCATCCAACCATGGTCTTACAAAAAGAATAATGAACAAAGGAGTGGAGAATGGGGAAAGAGTGGAAGCCATGCCCCGTAACTTTTCATTACAACCAATGTAGAATATTTCATTACACAGAACAGAGGAGTCTTCTGTTCTTGTTCTCCTTTTCTTTCTGATTGAGTATGTTTCTCATAAACCAATAACAAAGCATCCTTTGTGTAAACAGTTCTATTAGTGGGGCTACAGAAATTCTAGAAATCTTACATAAGAAATATAGTTCCAATATATTTAAAGAATAATTCATTATTATAATATATCTTCTACCTTTTTTTCTTTCTCCAAAGGTAAATGAGTCGAGACAGAAAGTAACACAACCTTTGAGAGTGGGCTGAAGGCTAATTGTGATGTATTGGTTAAAGCATTGGCCTAAGATTAGATTCAATTATACCTTCAATCATAGAAGCTTTCTGGGTAACTGTGGGTTATTTTCAGCCCATTCTCATTCAAGGAATTGTTTTAAGAAAAAATTGGAGAAAGAAGTGCTATATACTATTGCCTGGAGCCCTGTAGAAAAGTCAAGATATAAAAATAATAACAATAGCACTAAATGGTAAGCCGTACCACTAAAAAGGGTAGGGGGACTGGGCAGTTTCCAAATTGATTTACTTCAATTTAAATACATTTAAAATCACATTACATTTAATTGAATGCTACAACCATGACTTCTACCAACATATTTACTAATTTCCCCCTTCCATTATGTTTTCCTAATTTTTAATAAATTTTAAAAATACATTTTATGAATATTTTATAAATAAATGAGTTACGGTCACTTCCAGGAATTTTTCCTGGGATTGCACACAAAAATGCCCTCCTATATTGGGTTTTTTAAAATTATTATTTTAATTTCCTCCATCCTCATATTTGCTGCAAAGACATAAGAATGGTCAAAAAAATAAGATAAAATAAAAGATTTAAACTTTATCAAATTAGACAACTTTGATAAATACCGGTAATATGGTATAGAGCAGTGATGGCGAACCCATGGCATGGGTGCCACAGGTGGCATGTGGAGCCATATCTGCTGGCACACGAGCCGTTGCCTTAGCTCAGCTCCAGTGTGCATGTGTGTGCCAGCCAGCTGATTTTTGGCTCACACAGAGGCTCTGGTAGGGCATTTTTTGCTTCCAGAGAGCCTCTGGGAGGGCATTTTTACCCTCCCCTGGTTTCAGGGAAGCCTTTGGATCCTGGGGAGGGTGAAACACGAGCCTATTGGGCCCACCAGAAATTGGGAAACAGGCTGTTTCCAGTCTCCAGAGGGCCACTGGCGGGTGGGGGAAATTGCTTTCACCCTCCCCAAGCACTGAATTATAGCTGTGGGCACTCGAGCATGCGCAAAAGCGTGCACACACGCTCTTTCGGCACCCGAAGAAAAAAAGCTTCACCATCACTGGTATAGAGAGTAAGGAAGATGACTTTGATGGAAATATGTAAGAATCATTCTCTAGGAAAAGGAATTAGGGGAAAAAGAGTTCAGAGAAATGAAACAATATTCTGAAGCAAGTTAGGCAGACCACCCCAATTCATTGGAGGGGGATGAATCAGAGGTGGGTTCCTCCCAATTCAAACCGGTTCTATGAACCAGTAGTAATTTGGCAGCCTAGTTTGTTTGCTTGTTTGTTTGTTTGTTTGTTTGTTTGCTTATTTATTTATTTATTTATTTATTTATTTACTTATTTACTTATTTATTTATTAATCGGATTTATTTAATTATTAATCAGATTTGTATGCCGCCCTTCTCCGCAGACTCGGGCTCGCATCAATAATAATACAATGCAAACAAATCTAATATTTAAGTTAATTTAAAACCCCAATTTAGAAACCAATCATACATACTAACATACCATGCATAAATTTTATAAGCCTAGGGGGAGGGAAAATCTCAATTCCCCCATGCCTGTCGACAGAGGTGGGTTTTAAGGAGCTTACGAAAGGCAAGGAGGGTGGAGGCAACTCTGATATCTGGGGGGAGTTGGTTCCAAAGGGTTGGGGCCGCCACAGAGAAGGCTCTTCCCCTGGGTCCTGCCAAACGACATTGTTTAGTTGACAGGACCCAGAGAAGGCCAACTCTGTGGGTCCTGTAACTGGTCGCTGGGATTCGTGCGGCAGAAGACAGTCCTGGAACTAGCAGCGACCCAGGCCTGCCACATCCCCGAACTGGTTTTTTTGACAGAGCCATATGTGGCGCCATCTTGTTTTAGCACTGTGCATGTGCGAAGCACCCGCCAAGTGTGCGGCGCATCACTCAACAAACCAGCAATGAAGAAAAATGGAACCCACTCCTGCGACGAATGTATTCCACACTGAGACTTGCAAGATTATCTTAACATAGGCCATTTCAATAGTTTCAGCCTCTCTATGAAGTTTATTTTCTGGTCTACCTAGTGGGGCTGAAAATACACCTGTGATAATTAAATCAGCACCTGGGATCTAGCATCTAGCAGGATGATAAGCAATTTGTGTGTTCTGGATTTCAGCCATGACATAATGCTGTTGCCCTTTAAAATGGGCTGCATTGTCTCAATTCACTTTTTGAAGGATTGGGTGTTTGAATTCTTTTCTTCTCGGCATCCAATCCTCAGCCAGAAGGTCAGCAACTGGAACTAATTGCATCCTTCTAAGATAGATGAATGACTCTCCGAAAGGTGGAGAAATTGTATTTAGCTGTGCTTTCTTAGTCACCAGGGAACAATTGGGTTTTTCCACTTGAGTTCTAATTCAGGTTTTAAGGTAGTTAGGCAAGCAACAAGAGGATCAATGGCAAACTATATTCTCGTTGTAAGTTAAGGCTCTTGTCTGTATGTAATGCTGTATGCTGTATTTAATTTTGCCCATATCCACATGATTAAAAATAGAAATGAAATGAAATAAAATACCTTCCGCGGGTACAAAATTTCTCCAGCACAACTGCTTGACCAGGAAATGTACATGTAACTCCCACTATGTAAATACCTACATATGCAAAGGTGTGGGTGTTTTTGTACTTGTGTGAGTATGTATATATACACACATAGTATGTGTGTCTGTGTGTATACACATGCGCACACACATACACATAAATATATACACATGTGTATGTATATGTGTGTGTATTTATATATATGTAAATCGATATGAATATGGATATACATATATGCAAATAACTGATAAACAATGATTCTCAATTTGGGTGCAAAAAAGGGCAACAAGAATGATCAAGGAAATGGAGCACCTCCCTTATGATACCAGGTTGCAACACCTTGGTCTCTTCAGCCTTGAAAGACTTCGTTTAAGGGGTGACTTGATTGAAGTGTATAAAATCATGCATGGGATAGAAAAGGTGGAAAGAGAAAAAATATTTTCTCTATCACACTATACTAGGACGAGGGGGCACTCCCTAAAGCTCATAGGTAAGAAAGTGAGGACAAATCAAGGGAAATATTTCTTCACCCAGAGGGTCGTTGCTTTATGGAATTCACTTTCCAGAAGAGGTCATGACAGCTGTCAGCCTTGATAGCTTCAAGGCAGGATTAGACAGATTCATAGATGCCAAGTGTATCGGTGGTTATTGAAACGGATGTCCATGTGCCGCCTCTATGTTGGTTGAGGCAGGCAGGATTCCCTTGAGTACCACTTAAGGTGTCAAGGGAAAGGGAGGGTTTTGCCTTCTCTTTCTGCTCAAGATCCCCAAGGACAATTGGTGGGCCATTGTGTGACACAGAATGCTGGACGCGATGGGCTTTGGCCTGATTCAGCATGGTTCATCATATGTTCTTATGGGTGTCTGGACCCCTTTGGGGGGGTCACACGACCGTTTCATAGGGCTCGCCTAAGACCATGGGAAAAGACAAATTTTCCATGGCCTTAGGAATAATAATAATAATAATAATAATAATAATAATAATAATAATTAATAATAATAATAATTTATTAGATTTGTATGCCACCCCTCTCTGAAGACTAACTAATGCTTCTATTCTGGTGCTTTGGAAAATATTTTTACACTCCAATCAGACGTTTACAGTGGGGGTGTCCCTCTGACTTTCCTGCCAATCAGCTTAAAGCTCTGTTGGGAAATTGGCGCTAGACTTATGGTTGGTGGTCACCACAATATGAGAAACTGTATTAAGGGGTTGCGGCATTAGAAAGGTTGACAACCACTGTGATAAAGGGAGACTAATATAGATCTATTTCGAGTTATTTAGCTCTGATCAGCTAGCCATAGCCCTCTAGGATTCAAACCTGGGCTGCTTTTGCCTTGCTAGGAAATGCTTTTATACACATATACATATACATATACATATACATATACATATACCAGTAAATGTAGATAAACATATAAAGATATATAAATAGATATTTATGTGTGTGTGTGTGCGTGTGTGTGTGTTTGCAGTTAAGGGCTCCCTGTCGCCGGTGCTCCTGGTGCGCTCCCGGCACATGCATGTCCAGAGAATGCACGGACACCCCAAACCACATGGGGGGGCATGCATGCATGCGTTGGGGATGCAAAAAATGGTAAAATCTCCCGTGCGAGAGCGTCCTTGCATGAGATTTTGTTTTCTGCACATATCTCACACGGTCACACATGTGCACGCATTGGGGATGCGGAGATGCATGCGCATTTCCATTTTTCCTACCGGATGGCATACCGGATGGTCCATTCAGCAGCCCACCACTGTGTGTTTGCATGTATGTGTACACACACATCTGCTGTACCCAGTAATGGGCAGCCAAAGTTTTTACTGCCACACTGTGGGTGTGGCTTAATGATCAGGTGACTGGGTAGGAGTGGCTTGCCAGCCATGTGACCAGGTGGGAATGGCTTGAACGATCATCATTGTTCAAGTGAACTGTTAAGTCCTCGACTTACAACCTTACCAGTGTCGCTCTCTGGGGTGACAATTTGCAGGAGGTGGCCACGTGACGCTGGAGGGCAGCTGGGCAGGGGAGATGGAAGGTCGTCTGAGGCCAGGAAGGAGGAAAGAGGAAAAAAGCAAGGAGCTCAGACGCAGCAGCAGCAGCAGCAGGAGAGAAAAGGAGAGCCGAGCCGAGACCAGTAATCCAAGAAGTGACAGCCACCGATCAGCTGGACCTGCGCACGAATCTTCATTTCTGCTGGTGGAACTGCATCCCACCCTGTCCTTCCTGCTGCCCACCCCTGGCTGTACCTCATTACTTACATATTCATTAAATGCATAGGAAAGAGCTTTAATGTATAAAGAAAACAAATGATTTTTCTGTATTTGTACAAGTGATAGTGTAGTACAAATCCATCCTACAGGAAGGGAATAAATCTGACAAGTTGGGATGGGAATAAATCTGACAAGCTGCACACCAGAGGTAATACTTTACTAAGGCTGAATAAGTTAGCCTAGAGAAAATAAGATTTAAAAAGAACATTTTCTAAGAAATATATTTATCACTAAGAAAGACTAAATTTTCCCCAAACAATTTATCTTTAAATAGGAAAGATAGCGTATGCTGAGACTATGGCAATAATGCCAGGTGATTTCCCCACCCACCTCTTTCTCACATCATATTTGCTGAGCATCGTGTAAAGGTTGTCTTTCTTTTGGGATAAATGTAAGAATTGCCCTTGAACATCAAAAGTATTCGTGTTAGAAAGCTGGGCAGATTTGTTTCTTTGCTCTTCCAGAAGGTAGGGTGAAAATCTGCACTTGCACATTTTGAAGTGAATGTTAGGGAGAAAAAAAATGTAAAAACTGTGCAAAAGGTGTTCAGTTGTCACAACAGCTGTCAGATTCTCCAAAGTGATTGATGCACAACCTTGACCATCTGCCAGGCATGGTCTAGGCTTAACAGGTATTGCAGCTCCTGTACTTATGACAAGAGTCTTCCAACTTGAATGTTGTTTGCTTGTTGTAATACGATCAATTCATAAATGCACATATTTCTTTCTGATGAAGAGATTCCATGCTATCTCTTCCTCTGGAAATAAAGGACTTTAATATAGCCAGGGTAGTACTTAACTAATACAAGAAATTAGATCTTGTGTTCTCTAGCATGAGTTCCCTAAATTTGGTGCATTGAGCAGAAAATACTGCTGGAGACAATTACAGAAAGGTTAAAAGCCAGATTCCTAATATTTTTACCATGCATGAACTCTCTGAAGCTTCATTTATAGTTTATGATCTGTAAAATAGAAACTGTAATATTCTATATCATAGGCTACTTGGGATTAAAACAAAAGTTGTAATGCATTTAAAATTCATACTTTAAAAGTTTTACAAATTATGATTACTGTATTATTATTTGAAAAAACCTCCAGTGATCATCTAATATTATTTTTCCATAAAAGAAGGTATCAGTATGGAAAGTAAGAAAATCCCCAACAAGTGCAATCAACACACCAAAATTCCATGTGCTTTTGTTATATCGAGCATGTTATGTCTCTTCTTTGTCATTAATATGACATTAAAATATATCGGAACATTTAAGCAAACTAGAAATATTTATATTATTGAATTAATCCAATTACAGTGATCCCTCGAGTTTCGCGATCTCGATCTTTGCGAAACGCTATATCGCGATTTTAAAAAAAATTTAATTAAAAAAAAACCACTTCCGGGTTTGGCTTCGGGAGTCAGCTGGAAAGCGGCGCGGCTGTTTTAAAAGGTCGCAGCCGGCCTGGGGGGCTTCCCAGCACCCCCCGAACCCCCAACCCGGGTTCGGGGGGGTGCTGGGAAGCCCCCCAGGCCGGCTGCGACCTTTTAAAACAGCCGTGCCGCTTCCCAGCTGAGTCCTGAAGCCAAACGCCAAAGGTGAACTTCCGCGTTTGGCTTCAGGACTCATCTGGGAAGCGGCGCGGCTGTTTTAAAAGGTCGCAGCCGGCCTGGGGGGCTTCCCAGCACCCCCCCAAACCCCCAACCTGGGTCTTCACGGCCCCCCACGCAAAGGGGAAACCCCGGCTCCTCGCTGATGCCCACCGCTCGCCCGCCCGCCAGCAAGAGGGGGAAGACCCAGGGAAGGTTCCTTTTGCCGCCCAGCAGCTGATCTGCTCGGTAGCGCAGCAGCAGCGAGGAGCCGAATCGGGGTTTCCCCTTTGCGTGGGCGGCGGGGAACGTAAACTCCACCATCTACGCATGCGCGGCCATAGAAAAAAATGGCGCGCATGCGCAGATGGTATTTTTACTTCCGCAACCCTACATCGCGAAAAATCGATTATCGCGAGGGGTCTTGGAACGGAACCCTCGCGATAATAGAGGGATCACTGTATATTATTGCAAATCTTACATGAGAAACTCTGATTACCTTCTATTCCACTAAATAAAGTAATTATATAAAATCCTTAACTTAACTGATACATTTGCCTTTATTAAGTTTAATTAATAATAAAGAATGGAATAGTGTGGGGGGGTTGTTTTGTTTTTTCTTTTTGTTCAATACTTTCTAAAGCACTTTTTGATATACTATAATGTTTGAGGAGTCATAGACTTTTGGTTCTTCCAATAAGATTGAAAGCTGGGACCCCTTGGCCTCTCCAAGCACTTCAATCATGGTCCAGGATTGACATGGCCTAGATGACAGATGACCTACAAAACAAAATTGATGAAATAGAAATAGGGATTAACAATTAGGCAGATCATCATCCAATAATAATAAAATGGAAAAGGAATAAGCAGAAAAAGAGATGGTCAATGAATAAAACTATGTGTAAAGAAAAATAATATAAAAAATAAGTTGAACTTATTTTTTGAAATAAATAAAAAGGAGGATACCTCTACACAAAATTTATGGGACACTGTAAAAGCATACATTCGAGGATTAATGATAGCATACTTAATTAGGAAAAATAAATCAAAAAAGTTACAGCAAGAGAGATTACAAGAAGAGTTTAGGAAAACAGAATTTGAATTACAAAAAGAACCTTAAAACAATGACATAGAAGAAAAATTGAATTTTATAAAGCATAAGATTAACCTGATAACACAAAAAGAATTGGAACAGAAAATAAAAATGGTGAAACAAAATTATTTCGAAAATGCAGATGAAACAGGCTGATGGCTAGCATACAAATTTTAAAAAGAAAAAGAGAAAAGAAGAATACGCCAATTACAACGCGAGCAGAGTACATTATAATACAGAAGAGAGGAAAAAAAGACAATTATACTATTTTTTTTCTGAAAACTATATCAGCAATAGGAAATAGATGAAGGAAAAATAAAACATTTTATAGAAACAGTGAATTTGAGTAAAATTACGGAGGACCAAAATGAAATGTTAAACTGACCAATAACGACAATGGAATTTGAATTGGCATTAAAAAGACCAAAAAACCAATAAAACATTGGGATCATGGTCTTCCAGTTGAACTATATAAGAATATTAAAAACTCTCTAGGATGATTAAAGTTATACAATGAGGCACTAGATCATGTGAGGATACCTGTAACAAGGACAGTAGGCACAATGGTGCGCTTGTGTACGCCCCTTACAGACCTCTTAGGAATGGGGTGGGGTCGAGTGTAGATAGTCTGAAAGAAATTGCTCACGACATGAGATGTTGAAAGACCAAAAACAAATAAAATTTATTGGGAAAAAATATTTGAAGAATGGCTTTAACTCTCTAAAAGTTCTGATTAAACCACTGCATTTTTCGTCTGAAACCCAATGAAAGTTTGGGGTAGTTTTGTGAGCTTTAGACTTGCCTTCTGGGTAATCAGTGCATATAGGCAAACCAATATTTGTTTGTTTGTCTGTTTGTTTATTTGTTTATTTGTTTATTAGATTTGTATGCTGCCCCTCTCCACAGACTCAAAGGTTCTAAGAAACTCCTGCAAATTTGATTGACTGGCAGGCAGGAATGGGCTGCTGCCCATACCGGGGGGGGGGGGGACACACACACGCAGTGGGGTAGTGAAAATGGAGTCCACCCCAGAGCACCCAATTTGTACTGAAAGAAAATGCACTGAAAGAAAATGTGTCCTGCATAAGCCACACCCACAGTGTGTGGTAGTAAAATTTTTAGTAGTCCTTCACTGCTGGCAGGTGTATGCAGTTTTGCCAAAGCTGGACTGGTTGTGAGGTTAAAGAAAAGCCAAGATAGTGAATGAACCACACAGTTGAAGTCCCAATCGTCTTTTAATTTGAGAACAATGTATGTGACACATTTTAAAAGTGGGAGAGAGATAAGACTTTTAGCACACAATCTTGCCTGCCATCTTAACTATTTTTTGTGCCTGTCACCCCCAACACCCCTGGCAATGAAGAAACTACAATTGGCATGATGTGGATACAACTACAGATAATAGAATCAAGATATTCAGTCTCTTTACACACAAACACACACATACACTTTGAGAATATTTTCTTCTTGAAGTATCATGTGTTGGTAAGATGAATTAAGCTTTGGAATCCAACACACAACTCCGTGTAGGAATTCAAATTAAAGCATTTCTATTAGGCAGATGTTCACTTTCCAATCAAACGCATTCAGTGAAGAGGAACATACCTTTCTCTGAGTAAATGGTTCTATTCTTGAACTCCTCTTATTACTAGGAACATTGACCACCAGAAGGCAGTACGTGACTAGTTCCATCTTATTGGGGGTCATCAGACTTGTACAGTGAGATCTTATTATATTGGGTTCAATTGAAAATTGAATTTGTGGACCATTGAACTTTAGATGACTATGAACAGTGCATTAGCTTTAGAAGCTGCCTGGTAGCATGATGGAGTGTAACTTCTGCATGTCTCTGAGAGCATAAAGAAAGGGGGACTATTCTGATAGATTATTACTAGGAAGGGTTTTTCACCATTTAATCAAGATTTGTTTTCTTGCTATTTAAATTCATTTTTCCATATCCAGTATTGATTGATTGGCTGGCTGGCTGGCTGGCTGGCTGGCTGGCTGGCTGGCTGGCTGGCTGGCTGGCTGGCTGGCTGGCTGGCCGATTGATTGATTGATTGATTGATTGATTGATTGATTGATTGATTGATTGATTGATTGGATTTCTATGCTGCCCCTCTCCGAAGACTCGGGGCAGCTCACAACATATAATAGTGTACAAAATCTTGAATCCAATTAATTAATTAAAAATCTATGTCCCCCAAAAGCATAAAATCATTACATTCACTCAACATTCTCTCAACACATTCATTGGCCAGGGGGAAGGATCTTGTGTGTTTATGATTGTGTAATTGATTATCTTTAAGATAATGGGTTTTAGTCATAGTTTTAATTATTAGATTTGTACTTATATTGTTTTTATTGTTGTTGTGAGCCACCCCGAGTCTCCGGAGAGGGGCGGCATACAAGTCTAATAAATTATTATTATTACTATTACTATTACTATTATCATCTAATGGCCCAGGGCCTGGGGCATAAATGAGTCTTCAGACTCTTACGAAAGGTGAGGGGGGGCAATACGAATCTCTGGTGGGGGGGAGCTGATTCCAGTATTCTGGAACAATAGAAAATGCCAAGAGAGGGGTATTTAGCTTTTCAACGTTTTGACAGTTAAACATACCTGATCCATTTTTCTTCTAATTTTTATTTCCTATGTGCTAGAGTTGCCTTGTCTTAGGTGATATATGTGTTTTGAAATGCATCTCCTAAGACATTTTCTCTACAGAATAGAAGATCTTAAGAGAGATGTGTTGCACACAAAGCTTCCAAGCTAAAATGCAGTTTAAAGTGGTTTTGTAACAAACAAATGCAAATGCAAATCGGATCAGAAAGAAGTAGTGGGGAAAAGAAAAGCATAAGACATAAAAGTTATTGAATTGTTTCCCTGAGTGTTTAACTTCCCCGAGAGCTAGCATTTCTCCATTAGGAAAAATATATGTATACTTGTTTTCCTAATCAAGTAGAGAGTAACTCAGTAGGCTTGGGTGCTTTAGAAAAGTAATGCAGATTAAAGTTTGAATAAGCTCCTCCTTCATTGCCAAGGACCCATTTTATTCCATTACTTCTTTTAACAGCAGTTAAATGCTATCTGTGAGCAAAGTGTTATTTATTTCTCAGACAGTATGTCAACAGATATCGCCATCCAATTAGCGTTGCAGAACTAAACTGGCGGTGTGTGATGAAAAAGAGATATAGAAAAGCAGAAGCATTTCACATTTGTCTAATGCAGGGAAAAAAGATCAGCTATCATTAACAGCATCCAACCATCGCACTAATAAATAAATTTCAAAGAAGTAGGAATGTCAGAAACCAGAGATTTCTGCTCCAAACCCCAGCTCAGGTGGAAGGAATGACTTATAATAATAACAGAGTTAGAAGGGACTTTGGAGGTCTTCTAGTCCAACCCCCTGCTTAGGTAAGACACCCTACACTACTCCTCCACTCGAAACCAAATACCCAACAAAAGCAGACTATCAATCCTAGGTCTAGAAAGCTTAGAACTACGTCGCCTAAAACACGATCTAAATATTGCCCACAAGATCATATGCTGCAATGTTCAACCCGTCAATGACTATTTCAGCTTCAATCGCAACAACACAAGAGCATGCAACAGATTCAAACTTAATATTAACCGCTCCAAACTTGACTGTAAAAACTATGACTTCAGCAACCGAGTTGTCGAAACGTGGAACTCATTACCTGACTCAGTAGTGTCAACCCCTAACCCCAAACATTTTTCCCTTAGACTATCCACGATTGACCTCTCCATGTTCCTTAGAGGTCAGTAAGGGGCGTACATAAGTGCACCAGTGTGCCTTCCGTCCCCTGTCCAATTATCTCTCCTTATCTCATTTATCTTTTCTTCATTTCAAATATGTTCACCTATACTTTTATATCTTTTCTTCTATTCTTTTCTTTACTTATATTATTACATATCTTTCTCTTCAATGTGTATTATGTATTGGACAAAATAAATAAATAAAAAATAAATAAATAGACAAATAGTTATTCAACATCTTCTTAAAAACTTCCAGTGTTGGGGCATTCACAATTTCTTGAAGCAAGCTGTTTCGCTGATTAATTGTCCTGTCAGGAAATTTCTGCCTAGTTCTAAGTTACTTCTTTCCTTGTTTAGTTTCCACCCATTGCTTCTTGTTCTACCCTCAGGTGCTTTGGAAAATACAATTCAATACAATACAATACTTGACAATATGTAACTCAGCTGGCTTTAATATTCTGTCTTGGTGCCTTAACCAGATATCAGTCAAATGTTTATAGACACCATATAGAATAGAATAGCATTTTTATTGGCCAAGTGTGATTGGTCACACAAGGAATTTGTCTTGGTGCATATGTTCTCAGCGTACATTAAAAAAATATAAATGTGTCAAGAATCATGTGGTACGACCCTTAATGATTGTCATAGGGGTCAAATAAGCAATGAAGAAGCAATATTAATAAAAATCTTAGGATATAAGCAACAAGTTACAGTCATACAGTCAACATGGGAGGAAATGGGTGATAGGAATGATGAGAAAAACTAGTAGAAGTGCAGATTTAGTAGAAAGTCTGACAGTGTTGAGGGAATTTTTTGTTTAGTAGAGTTTATATTTATTTACTTTTCTAAAACTCCTTGTTTTTCTCACCTCATCTGCTCTGTATAACTCTATTTATAGCCACCCAGAAATGACATAGAAAGATTTCATGGGGACAGCTGTGGTAGAACTCTTAGGCCACCCTGAGAGAATTTAATGCCTAAGGATGGCTTTCTCATTACCCTAAATGGCTTGCTTTCTCTAACAAACTGCACATTAGTCTATCTCCAGGAAGACTGCAAGGGAGAGATTTGGGGTTTAATTATCTATTATTTCTTCTGTATGCAGCTTAGCTTGAGTGGGGTTTTTTTTCCAATTTAATTTAAAACCCTGAAATTCCTTTCAATGGACTGCAGCATGCAAGATAAGTGAACATATTACACAAGATTTTAATTCCATTAATAGCCCTTTGCCACACCATAAACTCAGAGGACAGAAATTCCAATAGGTACTTATCAGAACCTGAGGATGAATTTTTCTCAGGTTGCTTATTTACTTACAGGCTGTGATTCTGTGAAGTATCATTATTCATTCAAAATGCATCACTATTTGATTTTTTTTTTTTTAATAGAAGGATGTTTTTGCATAAAGGAAATCTTACATAAGGAAACAGTTGCTCTGTTCAACCTAATGATAAAATAGGATTCCCCACCCCCCCTAACATTTGTTGCATGAGTTTAAATGGTTTGGCTTGCAAATAGAAATAAACCATAATGAGTGGAGGTCCTATTTGAAAACACATTATGGCTTAGCGGGTGTGTGAACCAATTTGTCAATTGCAATGCAGACATTAAAAAAGTAGCCTTTGGAACCTGGGGAGGGTGAAACACTGGGCCCACCAGAAGTTGGGAGACAGGCTGTTTCAGGACTCCAGAGGGCCTCGGGGGGGGGGGGGCAGGAGAAGTTGTTTTCACCCTTCCCAGGCATTGAATTATGGGTGTGGGCACTCGTGCATGTGAAATAGTGCATGCCCGCGCTCTTTCGGCACCCGAGGGGAAAAAGATTCACCATCACTGGTCTAAGCAATGAATGACAATTTGAAGAGCCCTTGGCTTTCATTCCCTGGCTGTAATTATCTGTAAGGGGTGAGTCACCCAAAAACCTGTAAAGTGGGTTTGGACTTGGCAGCCCTTCAAATAAAGACTTTAACCTGTGGAGTGCTAGATGCTCTCTGAGCTTGGTTGTTTTGTTGTAGATGTTTCAATACCTCACTAGGTAACATCCTCAGTAGTAGAAGAGAGTGGAGTTTGCTCTCTGTTCATATAAAGTGACTTGTCCCATAAATTTTGGTAAGAGGGTTTTTAAGACTGTAAAATTGAGGATCGATCTATGACATCTGTTCTGGCAGAATTGCCTTCTGCGGTTGTTGTGGTTGGCTCTGGCCCAGCTCCTGCCCCAGGGAATGTGGAGGTGGATGCAAGGGAAACTTCAACATGTCATAGACCTGTGTTATTGCCGACAGAGTCAGTTCAGAGTTTAGTTTCCTCGGACGAAGAAGAAAGTGGGTGTGACTTGGAAGAGGGGGGCTTGGCACACAGCCCAGGCAGTCAATCTCCATTATCTTCCATTGATTCGGATGAAGATGTCTTGGACCCACACAAGCACAGAATTATGCGTAGAAGAGACCAAGTAAGGACATATTACAGGAGATAAGAGAGGCCACCTGTGTTTGGGTGGGGCTCCAGTAATTAGGGCTGCTGCTATAAATAGCAGTGTGTGGGTTTGGCCATTGTGGAAGAGTATCTGATCGCAGTTCTTCAGGAATCGTGTGTTGCTGTTTTCTGGACTTTGTTGATTTTTCACGCCTTTGAAACCAAAGCAGAGCAACGTGTGTGTGTGTGTCTCACTTTGTTGAAAGAAGAAGGGGCGTGAAGTTTCTTCACAGCTGCTAGCTAAGTACTTAATGACTGCTTAAGGGAAACTGTACAGACTACCCGGTTGTTTTGGGACGAGTGCTCTTTGCAATACAAAAAGAGTGCTTAGTTTATTTTGAATTTTGTGATAAAGAACATTGTTTTAAATTTTCAAACGTGTGTGTGTCTGAAATTTGTACCCTTGAATTTTCGGGAGGCTCCTACCAGAGTGCCCAGCAGAACAGCGGTCAAGTCACTTAGGGCCAGTAATTTAAGTAAACTTCTCTTTTCCAACTCAGTTTACAATAATCTCCAAAATTATGTAAATTATTTTCTTTTAAATTTGAGGCTACAAGTTAAAGTAATCTTTCTTTCCCATTCTGACCCATTATTATAAATATCCTTTTCTGGTTCCTCACCAACAGAAGCTTTGCAGTTTTTATGTGCTTGCACTAAAGTGAATAAGGTGCTAATCTTATAGATTGAGCAGAAGGTGCTCAGCAGGAGATATTGTGATTTTCTTGAAAGATGCTGATTAAAAAGGATGCCAGCCTAGAGAAGAGATGCTGTTTAGAGGGATAAAGCTGTACCTGGTCTCAAAGGCAGATGGTCCATGAGAACTACTGGCTGCTTTCTTGAGCCCTTTGCTGGCATTTAATGATGTTCCAGATATTTAGTATATTTCCTGAGAGACCTCTCTGTGCACTTGGTTTTGTTTCTTTCTTTTCCATATTTCTAAAGCCACCTAACTTCCTGACAGTTCTGGGCAATGTGTAAGTTGAAATCCAAAGATTCAGAACAACATCCAACAATAGAAAAGGAAGATGCCTATCCCAGTGGAAAAGACATTAAACTAAGGGGCGAGTACAAGTGCACTAGAGTGCCTTCCGTCCTCTGTCCTATTGCTCTCCTATATCTCCTATACCTTTCTTCTATTCCTATATCTCTTCTTCTATTCTTTAATTGATATGTTCTATTACTATATCTTCTTTTCTATTCTTTCATAGATATATTTTACTATGAGTATCTCCTCTATAACCTTCATCATGTATTTTACTATGTGTGTGTATATATATATATACATACATATATATATATATATATGTAGATTGTTCGGGTTTTGCCCTGTGTAATATTTTGCATGTCTATATTACATGTAATATTATGTATTATAATACATAATACATGTAATATTATGTATTTTGCATGTCTATATTACATGTAATATTATGTAAATATTACACAGGGCAAAACCCGAACTCAGAACAATCTACATACATATACCCTTGAAAATTTACGAAAACAAATATATATATATATATATATATATATATATATATATATATATATATATATATATATATATATGACAGTCTTGGTATATTCGGGTTTCTTCCCGTGTAGGATTTAGAAATTTCTGGCGACATTTCGACAAGGTCCCACTCATCATCTTCAGGCTGGTGCTTCTGTCCTTGTTCTAGGGCGAACACAGCGAGACCTAAGCTGCCTTCCTTCTATAAATACTGGTGGCTGGGTGTGGTTTGATGGCTCAGCAATTGCCTGCTGTGTAGAAACTTCCTGGTGAGTCAGTGGGGTAACAAAAAGTTTCTACACAGCAGGCAATTGCTGAGCCATCAAACCACACCCACCCATCAGTATTTATAGAAGGAAGGAAGGCCTTTTGCTTACCCTAGAGAATGGACAAAGATTTCATTGCCTCTTTCACTGCTGCCATCCTTAGAGAGGAAGTCACTATTTCATGGATCCAACTACATTTTTATTTATTTATTTGTTTGTTTGTTTTGTCAAGTATGTATTGGTGATATACAAAGACATAATATTTATATACATGATACTAGTAAAAAAGAAACATTAGGACAGGGGACAGAAGGCACTTTGGTGCACTTCTGCACGCCTCTTACTGACCTCTTAGGAATCTGGAGAGGTCAGCAGTGGAAAGTCTAAGGGTAAAGTTTTGGGGGTTAGGTGATGATACTACAGAGTCTGGAAGTGAGTTCCATGCATCAACTACTCAGTTATTAAAGTCGTATTTCCTGCAGTCAAATTTAGAGTGGTTTACTTTAAGTTTGTATCTGTTGTGTGCTCATTGAAGCTGGAGTAGTCGTTCACAGGAAGGACATTGTAGCAGATGATTTTATGGGTTATGCCTAGGTCGTGTTTAAGGCGACGTAGTTTTAAGCTTTCTAAACCTAGGATTGTAAGTCTAGTTGTGTAGGGCATTCTGTTGCAAGTGGAAGAGTAGAGGGCTCTTCTAATAAAGTATCTCTGGACATTTTCTAGAGTATTTATATAGCAACCAGAATTGAGATGAATTGAATGAAGAGATGGCTGTGTTAAGAGATTGAAAGATCTTATTTATTTGTTTGTTTGTTTGTTTGTTTTATTTATTTGTTTATTTATCCAATACACAAAACACATCAAGGGGAATGGGCATGAAGTATTACATACAAGGAAAAGATATGAAAACGGAGAAGATATATGAAAGGGAGGAAAGATATATGACATATGGGATAAGGGGAGACAAATTGGAGAGGGGACGAAAGGCACCCTGGTACACTTATGTACACCCCTTACTGACCTCTTAGGAACCTGGCGAGGTCAATCATGGATAGTCTAAGGGTTAAATGTTGGGGGTTAGGGGTTGACACTACTGAGTCGGGTAATAATGGAGTAGTGATTTCTGACAGCCTCAAAATGGGTGAGCAGTATGGTCGGGCAGTAGGAAAAGCAAGTAGGATGCTTGGCTGCATAGCTAGAGGTATAACAAGCAGGAAGAGGGAGATTGTGATCCCCTTATATAGAGCGCTGGTGAGACCACATTTGGAGTACTGTGTTCAGTTCTCACCTACAAAAAGATATTGACAAAATTGAACGGGTCCAAAGACGGGCTACAAGAATGGTGGAAGGTCTTAAGCATAAAACGTATCAGGAAAGATTTAATGAACTCAATCTGTATAGTCTGGAGGACAGAAGGAAAAGGGGGGACATGATCGAAACATTTAAATATGTTAAAGAGTTAAATAAGGTTCAGGAGGGAAGTGTTTTTAATAGGAAAGTGAACACAAGAACAAGGGAACACAATCTGAAGTTAGTTGGGGGAAAGATCAAAAGCAACGTGAGAAAATATTATTTCACTGAAAGAGTAGTAGATCCTTGGAACAAACTTCCAGCAGACGTGGTTGGTAAATCCACAGTAACTGAATTTAAACATGCCTGGGATAAACATATATCCATCCTAAGATAAAACACAGGAAATAGTATAAGGGCAGACTAGATGGACCATGAGGTCTTTTTCTGCCGTCAGTCTTCTATGTTTCTATGAGTTCCACGCTTTGACAACTCGATTGCTAAAGTCATATTTTTTACAATCGAGCCTGGAGCGATTAACATTGAGTTCGAATTTGTTGCGTGCTCTTGTGTTGTTGCGGTTGAAATCTTGCTGACTTCTTGTGCCTTAACTGGCTCTACCCTGTCAGAATTCAATTTCAAATGGTTCTGAATAATTTTATCTGTCAAAATCTGCAAATATTCTTCCCATTGGCCCTTTTGTATTCTATTTCTTCACATCGGGGAATGGGTTTCCTTTAAAAGGACCGCTGGCCAACTACCTGTATTAGAGACTATCTATATAGTCTGATTAAAGTTTCACATTTCACTCTCATATGGTCATTGTTGTTATGATAATAGTTATTGACACAGAAAGCAGCCCAAAGGATTCATGTTTTCAACCCTTGTTTAACAGATATGAACTTTTTCTATGGATTAGTGCTGGCTTCTGCTATCAAGAAGAGGAATATAAGTTCCATAAATCAACTACTCGGTTACTAAAGTTGTATTTCCTGCAGTCGAGTTTAGAGCGGTTTACTTTAAGTGTGTATCTGTTGTATGCTCATGTGTTGTGTGCTCATGTGTCACAATCATAGAAATATTTCAGAAAATCTGCTCATCTGACAGATGGCTAAGACACAGGTCTTTTCTTTAATTAAGTGATGGGCATCACTTTTACCGGACTAGATTTTATATAATATCTTACTAGCCTGCTTAGAACTATTGCACTGTTTTCTCAAAAACCAGGAATGAAAATGGGCTAACAGCTATGCCATTTACTTTCCAGATTCAGGTCACATTCATTCACATGTTTCTGTCTGAACTCCAGCTAAATGCAAAAATATTTGAGAAATGAAAAGGCAATCCTAAAAAATTAATGGCCCAATAAGCCAATTAATATTTATTGTTGCCACAAAATACTGCTGATCTGCTAAAACAAACATTCCAGTTCAGATGCTTTATTTATTTATTGGATTTATTAGATTTGTAACATGTTATGATTTTATTGCAGCTGTGATAGAAATATCAGGTCCACATTTTTTATTTTAAAGTAGCAATTTCTTGATTACAAATTTAGACATAAAATCCAAGTTAATTGGCTATATCTAAAAATTCTCTAGCCCACCCTCCTCATTATTATTTTACTAAATTTGTGTATTACTTAACCTCCCCCAATTCTTGGAGTATTATCATACATAGTAACCTATTCCATAATTATAAGACTAGTAAAATATATATTTGATTCAAATTTTAACGTCTTTTGCGGTTAAATCTGTACTGAATTTAATTAATTCTTTAGGAAAACCACCTACCAGGAAAAAAACAATTATTTCTACATTTCAACCTTACAATTTAATAATTAGACATGAATTTATAATATATAGTTGAATTTTCAAATATATTATTATTTGTTAATACCATTTCCACTGAAGGATTCTCTCCCAGGTGTACCTTACGAATGCTTTTGAGCTTGAGAGTTTTCCTGCTAGACTCATTCTAATGTAATCTCAGGGGTGCAATAGACAATCAGGGTTTGATTTATTTCATCCATTGCTGAGCAGGAGCCAAGAAAAATGTTTACTAGTTCATGTAAACTTTGTAAATGGAAAAAGATGGATTTTCTGTAGCTTTTTAAGATTTTTATCTCCTGGCTGCATTCAGCATTGAAAATTCATTTTTATTCAACAATGTTCAAAGTATTTTCAGCAGGAACATTAAAAACAGAGTAACAAAATTCAAGTGATTGCAATTCTGACTTAACAGTAGAAGAGTTGGGCTTATTAAAACCTTTACTGCTTTACTTCTGGATTCATCTTTTTGTCATCTTTAGCAAAGCATGTACAATTTAAATGCTAGCACATTGATTTTCCATATATTGCCTTTCTTGGCAATAGCCTTCATCTTGTGTCTTGAGTGATTGGAGCCAGGGGTGGGTTCTAACTTACCTTGCTACCAGGTTGCTTCATCCCACTGCGTGACCGAGACTCACAGTGGCACAAAATCCCCACCCCCCACCGTCCCAAAAATCCCAAAAACAAGATGGTGATGCATGTACAGTACTGGAAACTTGACTTCTATGCATGCACAGAAGAACAAAATCAGAAAAAAATTCCTCCCCCCCCAACCCCCCCCCCCATTTTTTTTAAGGATTGCAGGTTCTATAGACCAGCACTGACCAATCGGGTTCCATGATGTCATCATGACATCACCAGCAGGTTGCTACGACTTTGGGCGAACCGGTTGCAATTTGGAGAACCCCCCTGTGATTGGAATTTCATCCTTTGCTAGAGAAAGCATGAAACATTGACCTTGTTTACATGGTTTTAAGTGTTGATATTTCTCAATTTTATCAATTGCTCTTCACTCTATCTGTCTTATAATATACAAGGATCAGTGTTGGTTGCTCCCAGTTCAGCCTGGTTCTGTGAACCGGTGGTAGACAAGGGAGACTCTGCCCACCCACCTGGGACAATTCTGTGCATGTGCAGAAGCATCACATGAGTGAGCGCATGAACTGCTAGCAACCTATTTTAGACAAGGATACTTCACGTTTTCCAGTATTTCACGTACTTGAGCCATATTCATAGTGATGCAAGGTATTTACCAATTTTTTACAAAAGTGGGCAAGCAAAGGTTAGTAAACATTAAGGTGTCGGCCTTAGTATTTTTTTGGAAATCCTACATTTCCTTATTTGAATACCAGAGGAAAACTAAGACACGATAGCTCTTTTTCAGTAGAAATTATGTGGAGTGGGAGCAGCATTAATGTTTCATAACAGAGGCAAGGAATGTGCTTGGCATATTTGAAACTAAGTTTTTTATTACAGTATTGCATAATTCATCAACAGCAAATTAACTCATATACTAGATTATGCAATCGAAGTATCTTTGCCAAAGGTAGAATAGGACAATGCTCTTGACATCTGTAATCTTGACTACAGTAAGAATTAATTTACTCATGCTATGGAACATGGATTTCATTATAACTTAAGTAGAAAAATAGAAACATAGAAGTCTGGCGGCAGAAAAAGACCTCATAATCCATCTAGTCTGCCCTTATACTATTTTTTGTATTTTATCTTAGGATGGATATATGTTTATCCCAAGCATGTTTAAATTCAGTTACTGTGGATTTATCTACCACGTCTGCTGGAAGTTTGTTCCAAGGATCTACTACTCTTTCAGTAAAATAATATTTTCTCATGTTGCTTTTGATCTTTCCCCCAACTAACTTCAGATTGTGTCCCCTTGTTCTTGTGTTCACTTTCCTATTAAAAATACTTCCCTCCTGAACCTTATTTAATTTAAATGTTTCGGTCATGACCTCCTTTTCCTTCTATCCTCCAGACTATACAGATTGAGTTCATGAAGTCTTTCCTGATACGTTTTATGCTTAAGACCTTCCACCATTCTTGTAGCCCGCCTTTGGACCCATTCAATTTTATCAATATCTTTTTGTAGGTGAGGTCTCCAGAACCGAACACAGTATTCCAAATGTGGTCTCACCAGCGCTCTATATAGTGGGATCACAATCTCCCTCTTCCTGCTTGGTATGCCTCTAGCTATGCAGCGAAGCATCCTACTTGCTTTTCCTACCGAAATAAGTCACAAATGCAAGTTGTTGGCTCTTGGTATTCTGTGAGACTGCTTTTCTTCTTTTAGATTTTTCATTACTACAGATTGAAGTAAGTATGTTTTTTTAAGACATGTCTTCTGCCTGCATCTCATCTTCATGGACATGTTCTGTGAGTCTTCTGTCTTTCTATCCTACATAGTGCTTTTCACAATCCTTGTATGGTCTACTGCAGTGATAGCAAATCTTTTTTTTCCTTGGGTGCTGAAAGAGCATGTATGAATGCTATCGTGCATGTGCTAGTGCCCACATCCATAATGCAGTGCCTTGGGAGTGCAAAAACAGCTCCCCCATCCCCCAGAGGCTCCCTGGAAACTGGAAACAGCCTGTTTTCAAACTTCTGGGTCCTATAGGCTCATGTTTCGCCCTCCCCAGGCTTCCTTGGAGCTGGGAGAGGGTAAAAACACCCTCCCCAATCCCCCCGGGGGCTCTCTGGAAGCCAAAAAAGCCCTCTCAGAGCCTCTGTGTGAGCCCAAAATCAGCTTGCTGTCACATTGGATCTGAGCTAGGGCAACGGCTCGCGTGCTGCAGATATGGCTCCGAGTGCCACCTTTGCCATCACTGGTCTATTGTAAAAGACTCCTGTTTTGCTTTAGGATTTAGGATGTTTTAGAATCTCAGTGGTTCTCAGCCTTCCTAATTCTGTGACCCTTTAATACAGTTTCTTATATTGTGGTGACCCCCAACCATAAAATAATAAAATTATTAGGAAACTCAGGGTGGGTTCTAACGTACCTCACCGCCAGTTCGCTTTTTCCTGCACTGCTGTATTTGTTATATATATGTGTTTTCGTAGATTTTCACGGGTACAGGTATGACGGTCTTGGTATATTTGGGTTTCTTCCCATGTAGGATTTAGAAATTTCTGGCGACGTTTCGACGAGGTCCCACTCGTCATCTTCAGGCTGGTGCTTCTGTCCTTGTTCTAGGGTGAACACAGCGAGACCTGATATATATATATATATATATATATATATATATATATATATATATATATATATATATATATTTGCAATAGTTTATTTGCATGTGGATGGACCCGCCTGCAGATGGATAGAGGAGTGGTATCTCAGTTCCTAAGACCATCAGAAATATGTGTTTCACAATGGCCTTAGGTGACCTCTGTGAGGTTGAAAGCCGCTGTTTTTGCTGTTTTGGGAGGCAACTGGGAGACAAGGGCTTGTTGGTAGTTTCTAAAATGTTTTAAGAGATTAATTTTGACTGGCAGAGGCCCTTCTCAGCTGCTTCCCTTGCCCTAGAGGCAAAGTGAACCCTCTTTTGGGGGTTTTCCAGACAAGTTTTAGGAGTGACTTTGCCAATTACCACGGGGTGTCTAAAGGTATGATAGTCCTGAAATGGCTGGTGGTCTGCGGATATTCCTGCTATCTTGTCGAACTTCCAGCCTTTTGAATTTTGTACCTTGGTTTTTATTTTTACTTGGAAGCTTTAAGCTGATTTTAATTCTGCTTCTAATTTATGCTTTTATTCATGTGTTTATTATGATGATGTAAACCACCCAGATTCATTTAGCTGTGATGGGCAGTGCAGAAATTTAACCAATGCATAAAATGAGAGCCTTATCCTTTTGAGGGATTGTGTTGTCATTTGACAATGCTTTCTGATGAAGCCACATCAGTATGTACACATTTTAAAATGCTGTCAAATCCAATAAAATGTACTAGTATTAAATTATATGTTATATTTTCAGTGATATCTTGTTGTGACTAATTTTTATGGATTATGACAGGAACAAGAAATGATGTATCTGCTAAATGATAGGCTTTTTTTTCCCTAAAGGAAGGCCATAATATTTTTTTGTTGTGACAAATGATCTTTGTTATGTGGTCCTGTTAGTAACATTTACCAGTAAAGGGCATTCAAAATGTCATTACTGGACAAAAAAAATTCCAGTTTTTAAAATATGAAATTACTGATTGGCTCCAGTAATTTGTAGAGGATTAATGAGAAATTAACAATGATCAGTTTCAAGTATCAAAGTTTAAATAAGGGAAGCAAATATGCTAAGGCTATTAATAATGCACTAAATTAAAACAAGACAGAGAAGAAAAGCCAACAGCCACATACTCATTTACCTCTTGACACAAATTATTAAATATTGTCATTTTTGTGACCTAATCCACATGAATTCATGGATCAACAAAGATTATCCATGTTCCTCTCTAAATGAATTAGACATTCTTGTTAAGTAGAACATTTATGAAAGCAGAGCACATAATTTACATGTCATCAGCTTTACAATTGAAAACCTTTTTCAATCTCAAATGTTATTTGTAGTAGGAGAGCATGTAGATTCTAACAAGCATTAATTGATGAAGAACTTTTGCTTAATAAGCTATAGAAAGCAAGGACACACTGAAAAGAAAAGGGAACTGGATAGTAACTAGAAACATATTCAACTTTTATTTATTACCAAGCATAACTTTTCCCACGGTGGTGTCCCCAAAATTCTTGTAACTACAGTTCTCAGAATTCTCAATCAGCACGCCACTCTACCATGAGTTTCACTTTTATGATATTTATTAATAAGGCTTGTATATTTTTGTGCTTATGTATTGTTCTTATTCATTCTTGTTTGCTACCCCAAGTCACCGCTGGTGAAACAGTAGCTATATAAATTTGATTTTAAAATAAAATAAATGATATTTGGAAGACGAAGAGTTATAATTTATTTACGGAGGACCCAATTGGGGGATCTTGAGTTAATATATTTTAATTGTTGAACAGTTTCAACGGCTTTACCTGTTCTCAAAACCAAACGTATGCCCTTTGAAAGGAAAGGACCGCCCTTTGCTTGCAGCACCGCTGCGGTGTCCTTTCACGTAAAAATAACAATGTTTATTTTTACGTGAAGACCTCCCTTTGAAGGAGCTGGGGAATCCCTCCCACGAAGAGACTCCGGGGGCAGAGCCTTGACGTCACCGGCAGGTTGCTAAGGACACCAAGGTGATCACTTCCTGGATTCCATGGAATCCAGGAAGTGATCACCTTGGTGTCCTTAGCAACCTGCCAGTATACATGACATCAAAGCTCCACCCCCGGAATCTCTTAGTGGGATTCCCCGTTCAGGTTCGGGTTCGGTTCGGGTTTGGCCAAATTTTGCGTAAAGTTCCTCTGAACTTGCCGAACCCGAACACTGTTGGGTTCGCCCATCACTACACATCATACCAAGGATTTCTGAGTAATATGTAGCCAATCTGATTCCTAGGTTGTGAACCTCTGTCTTACTGGCAAAAAGATTCTTTGGCTCATTGAAGGTTGGGTTTTTTTTCAGAATGAGAGGCAGGTTATTTTAAATATTACTGTTTTGAATTATGTTGCATTAACTGTTTTTAGTATTGGATTATTATATGCTGTTTTATTACTGTTGTTAGCCGCCTCGAGTCTGCAGAGAGGGGCGGCATACAAATCCAATAAATAAATAAATAAATGAATGAATGAATGAATGAATGAATGAATAAATAAATAAATAAATAAACAAACTTCTCTGCTATCCTAAATGACGTGGTTTTGTTTTGTTTTTTAATATCTTGTATTGCAACTATTTCTTTCCCCAAATGCCCTATCTTTTTGATTGACTCAGGATTTTTTTCAGACTCAGACATCTGGCAGGAGAAATGGCCTACTTAAATTCTTCACAATTCAAAATGACAAAATGGGATGGTTATTTATATGTATACTTTAATATATATCTAATTCATTCATAACAGTTAGTCTTCATTTTAATTTATTTATGGAGGCAAGATGTTCCACTGATTAATTGTTCTAACTGTCAGGAAGTTCCTCCTTAATTCTAAATTACTTCTCTATTTGTTTATCTAATAAATTATTATTATTAGTTTCCACCCATTGCTTCTTGTTCTACCCTTAGGTGCTTTGGAGAGCAGGTTGACTCCCTCTTCTTTGTGGCAACCAATGAGATATTGGAACACTGCTATCATGTCTTCCCAGTCCTTCTTTTCATTAAACTAGCCATGTCCAGGTCCTGCAACATTTCTTTATATGTTTTAGCCCTAACTTAGTCAGTCCCCTAATAATCTTTGTTGTTCTTCTCTGTACACTGTACTCTTTCTAGAGTGACAACATCCTTTTCGCATCATGGCGACCAAAACTGAATGCAGTGGCCTTACTAAGGTCTTATAAAGTAGTATTAACACTTCACATGATCTTGATTCCATCCCTCTGTTAATGCAGCCTAGAACTGTGTTGCGTTTTTTAGCAGCTGCTGCACATATTTGGCTCATATTTAAATGGATGTCCATTAGGACTCCAAGATCCCTCTCACAGTTACTACTGTTTAGCCACATCTACTGTACCTGTGCATTTTGTTTTTCTTGCCAAAATATAGAACCTTACTTTTTTCACCATTGAATTTCATTTTGTTAGATAGCGCCCAGTGTGCAAGTTTGTCAAGATCCTTTTGTATTTTGAGACTATCTTCTATTCCTGCCAGTTTGGTGTCATCTGCAAATTTGATGAGTTCCCCATCTCTTCCCTCATCCAAGTCATTGATGTAGATTTTGAAGAATACTGGGCCTAAAACAGTGCCTTGGTGTACACCACTGCATACATCCCTCTATGTAGATGCAATTCCATTGAGCATTACACATTGAGCGCAGTTGGCTAGCCAGTTTTGAAGCAATTTGGTGGTGTTGATGTCCATCTCACATTTTTCTACTTTATCTAGCAGTAGGTTTTGATATACTTTGTCAAATGCCTTACTGAAGTCCACATCAACAGCATTCCTCTGGTCCACTAATTTTGTCACTTTGTCAAAGAATGCAGTAATGACATGATCTGTTTTTGACAAACCCATGTTGGCTTTTGGTTATTATTTTGTTTACTTCTAGGTGTGAAGTGAGTTAAGTAGTTCTTCTTTCTCCCTGTTCCTTGTCACCTTCTTGCCACATTCTCCTGCAATGGACCAATTGTTTCATTGACTTTTTTTCTTGTTTTTAGTATGTTAAAAGAAGCTTTTTTGTTACTTTTTACTTTTGTCACAATCCTTTGTTTATTGTAAACCTTAGCTTTCCTCACTTCATCTTTATAGGCTCGGGCTATTTGATGGTATTCTACCTTAGTTACTCCCCCTTCTTTCCACTTTTTATACTTTCAATTTGTTAGAAAGTTATTTATGCAGCCGTGCTTGTTTCTTTTGTAACCTATTATTTTTCTTCCTCTTCATTGGTATTGTGCTAGACTGGGCTTTTATAATCTCACTTTTCAAAATTTCCCAAGCTTCTTGAGTTGTTTTCCCATTGAGGATTATCATCCATGGAATATTTCCCAAGTTCTCTCTAAGTTTATTGAAATCAGCTCTCTTAAAGTCCAAGAGTCTAGTTTGACTTTGTTCTACTGTTTGTGTTTTTATAATGTTGAATTCCGATATTTGCGTGATTACTTGCTCCCAATGTTCCTGTAGCTTCAACATCTTTTATCATTTCATCTCTGTTAGTGAGAATTAAGTCCAATATGGCTAATTCCCTTGCTCCCTTCTCTATTTTTTGGGCAACAAAGTTGTCTGCTAAGTTTGTTAGAAACCTGTTGGATCTTCCACTTGGTGCAGAATTTGTCTCCCAGTTGATATCAGGGTAATTAAAATCCCCCATTAGTATTGTGATGTGCTAGTCAGCGAACTAACTTTAGTTAGCTGACTAACAAAAAGTTCATCTACTTCCACTGTTTCGTTGGGTAGCCTATAGTATAGACCTATGTTTGTTGGTCTATACTATAGGCCCTTGTTGATAGGCCCTTGTTGACTGAATGGGTATAGAGTATTGTAATTTATTCTTAAGTGTTTTAGATTATCAATTTTAATTAATTTGATTTAGGATGTATATTGTTTCCTACATGTTGTAAGCCACCCCAAGTCTTTGGAGAGGCGTGGCACATAAATCCAATAAATAAACAAATAAATAATATGGCAATGTCATTTCACCTCCCCCCCCCTCACTTTTATATTGACCCAAATGCATTTAAGATGATTTTCATTATTGTTGTGTTCTATTTCTATAGAGACGTAGTTATTATATATAGTGCAACTCTACCTCCTCTTTTGTTTGGTCTGTTTCTTTTAAATAATTTAAATCCTTCTAGCTGCATATTCTATTTGTCAGTTTCATCCCACCAAGTTTCCGTAACGGCAACTTGCCAATTCTCACAGACCATTGCAACGCGAGAGCTGAAATTTTGTTAATGTACTTAATCTTCTTTAATTTATTGTTTTCCTATGTCTAATCTACTTTTTTGTCTTTTCCTCGGAGCTACATTATATTTTATACTTCCCACAAGACTAAATTTGGCTCTTCTCAATTCCCTCTCCCGTTCTTCTTCCATTTCTTCAATTTGCACATTAAATTAGAAATCAGCTCAAGATCTTCCCCTCTCTCCTTTTATGGTATTATGTCACATCTGATAATGTCACATTATCAGATATTATTATCTGACATCTGATCATTTCCCCTTATCGCTTCCAAAATTGAGTACATCTTCATTTGGAATATCCAGATGTACCCATGGCTATGGATTTTTTTTCCCCTATCACCTTTTGTTATTTGGTCCATTAAGACATTTGTGCAGGCTGAGACAGCATCAGGCAAATTTTGCATCTTGGGGTGCAGGTGTGACAATAATAGAATTTGTACAAACATTTACGTTTTAATTTTCTCTTAATTTCTTGAGACTCGTTATGTGCTTACCAAAGCATATAACAGCTTTATGTTAACAACGCAGCAATGCATCATTAACAGCAGGCCAGCTGTTCATATTTTAGGTTTCTGTTCCTGATAGCCTTCCGCATACCTTGTCAAGAAGAGTATGTTCCTTTTTAATAACACCAAGCCATAAAAACAAGAGCATTAACAGCATTTTGACACACTGACTTGATAAAACATTGCTTTGGAACTCATTAGCAATAAAGGGTTGTTTATGAAGCATTTGAGTTTTAACTTCAGCCTTGAAACGTACAGCATGAAGCTGCACAAGGAAATAGCCATTCTGTAAATAAATATGTCAATGCTGCTTGAAATGACAAATCCTTTGTGAATGCCAGCTCACAAAGAGTCTATATTCCAATGAAGATTTTCAAGGAAAAAAATGTTTAGAAAACATATTTGATAAATGATATCTCAGAATGCCAAGTAACTAAACAGAAATATTATTCAACATAAGATCTTAATAGGATTCAGAAACTAGTCATCAATATACAGTACCAGATCCTCTTAAAGTTAGAAAAAAAATCAGAACTTGCTATTTTGTAGGAAATGACAGACTCATTAGCAGTGCTGGCATCTTTGTATGTTGGGTGATAGAAAAAAATCCATTCAAGCAAACCACACACACAAAATACTCAGTGTCTGACCCTCGGTGTAACAATGGGGTACAACTTCCATGATATTTCACCTTGAGTCATGCTAACTTCCACTGATGCATGCTGAAATCCAACAACACATGAAAGACCATATGTTACCCATTTCTAAGGTTAATAGAATGTAAGGCAATTAAGGAGTGCAGTATCGTACAGAGGACTTTTTTGAATAACTAAATATGTTCCACTTCAAATACCAGATGTATTCATAGAAGGAAAAATAGGGAGAAATCTCACAGGTGTACAAAGGAATGTTTATTAGTACCAACATATAATAAATACAGTTGTTTCGCATGCCAAAACAACTAGACAAAAAATAGTTTCTTCCCCTATGCCATCAGTCTGCTAAATATCTAACTCCTATAGCACTGTCTTCTGCCCAAAGATATTTACCCATGTAGCAGGCTATATTGCTATCAACCTTCTCATCATCTCATCTTTGTCATCTCCAAAAATGTTACTGCCACACTGTGGGTGTGGCTTATTTTGTGGATATTGCTTGATGGTCATGTGACTGGGTAGGAGTGGCTTACCAGCCCTGTGACCAGATGGGAGTGGCTTGAACGATCATCATTGTTCAAGTGAACTGTTAAGTCCTCGACTTACAACTTGACCAGTGTCACTTGCCATCTCAGCTGTGGGCGAGTGAGGGCTTCGCGAGGGGAAAAATACTGCAGCCCAGACCATTTTGGCACGGCTTGGCTCGGTTCTCCTTTTTTTCCGTACTGCTGCTGTGTGCTCCTTGCTTTTTTCCTCTTTTCTCCTTCCTGGCCTTGGGAGGTGGCTGTGTGAGGCTGGAGAGTTGCAGGTGAGAGGGGAGCTCATCCAAGGCCAGAAAGACAGAAAGAGGAAAAAAGTGTGGAGCGCAGACGCAGGGGGGAAAAGGATAGCTGAGACAAGACCAGAAATCCAGGAAGTAACTGCTGCCAGTCAGCCAGAGCTGCACAGACAGATTCATTTCCGCTGGTGTAACTATGTTCCACCCCGTCCTGCCTGCTACCCAACCCTGGTGATCTTTCATCTTTCCTGCTACATCTCCTATTGGTATATTATGATTTATCCATTGTTGTATCTTCTGATTTATCTTATGATTTGTGATATATGACTTATCACTTTGTTGAGAACTTTGCACCAGAGACAAATTTGTGTTTCCAACCACGCTTGGTCAATAAAGAATTCTGTTCTGTTCTGTTCTGTTCTATTCTATTCCATTCCATTCCATTCCACTCCACCCCACCCCACCCCACCCTACCCCACCCTAGATCCCTAGATAGACCCCCACCCTAGATCCCTAGATCCCTAGTCAGACAGACAATTATTTTACTCTATTCTGACTCATATCACTGGATCCAAGCATTCCTACATATTATATCCTATATAAAGTGTATAGGTATGATGTTTTAACTTTTCCAATGTTATTTAGAATACTCCTCCACTGACCTAGCAAGAATATTAAAGGGTAACAATTATGAAGATTCCATTTCAGGTATACCTGGAGAAATATAAATTGCTCTTCTTGGCACTATGAAAGGTTGTTAAAAGAGAATTCGATTACAAAGTGGTCGTAAATGTTATCTTTTCTAACAGGCCTCATTTTAAAAAGGATTTGGCAGTCTCTAGTCTCTTAGTAGCATGCAACCCCACGCACTCTCTTCTGGATGTTCTCTCTTCGGTATGTTCTTTGTCCAGAAAAATATTTTTTTAGGCCTGTGACAAAATGCATTCATAACTGTACACATCCACAACAAACCAAATGGTGATTTTATTTTCATTCTTTTTGTCTGCCCGTTATAATAGCAGCATTATCTGTGTTTTTAAAAAAAATAGAAATTGTATTCAGTGGTATCCAGGATACCTGGTTAGGAAGAAACCCTGTCCCTGGATTCTCATTTAAATTTCTGCAGCAATTCTAAAGAGCATGCATTGCGTATTTCAGAAGATATTTTTATTGCTAATTGTCAGACTTCTGTAGTAGCTTGTGGAATGTGAAAATAAATGAATACCCCTAAAGGGAATGCTTCATTGGAGAAGGGCCAGATTGAAGAACATTTATTATATTTTGTCTTGCTGTTTAGAAAATCATTGGCTGCAATATGTTGTTGTATAAGAGCCACTAAGAGAGCTCTCTCTTGTCAACTGGGTTAAAAAAAATCCAATCATGTCCAACTCTAAGGTGTGGCATTCCATCACAGTCACTCATGCCTTTATTACCCCGAGGTTTGGCTACTGCAATGCTCTCTACATGGGGCTACCTTTGAAGAGTGTTCAGAAACTGCAAATAGTACAGAATGCAGCCGCACGAGTAGTCATGGGCCTTGCAGGCATGCCCGTGTTTCTCCAGCACTCCATGGACTGCACTGGCTTCTGACTGGTTTCCGGATACAATTCAAAGTGTTGGTAATGACCTATAAAGCTCTACATGGCATTGGACCAGATTACTTGCGGGACTGCCTCCTGCCACTTGAGTCGCAGTGACTGGTCAGGTCCCACAGAGTCGGCCTTCTCCAGGTCCTGTCAACTAGACAATGTCGTTTGGCGGGGACTAAGGGAAGAGCCTTCTTTGTGGGGGACTCCAGCCCTCTGGAATCAGCTCCCCCCAGAGATTCGTACTGTCCCCACTCTCCTCGCCTTTCGTAAGAACTTGAAAACCCATTTATGCCACCAGGCTTTGGGTCACTAGACCTTAGTTTCCGACCAACCAATGTGATGCATGCTTGTTGTCTGAATGTGAATGAATGCTTTTTAATATTTTAGGGTTTTTAGATTAGCTAGTTATATTAATTGGATTTTAGGTTTTAGATATTGTATATTGATTTTTATTATGTTGTGAGCCACCATAGGTTTGCCATCACTGTTATAGAGCTACAGTATGCTTCTATATTTTTTCTTATTATGAAATGTAGGGGTTATCCCACTGTTATGCATGTGAACTAGATCTTCTAAAATCGGGATGTCAAACTCAAGGACCGCAATCAGGATCCAGCCCATTGGGTGCTTAAACCTGGCCCACTGGGCTGCCCTGGAAACCGTAAAGGATCGGCCTGCAGTGCCTCTGCCAGTGAAAATGGAGCTTGCGAGAGCTTTGCATGGGCCTCCCAAGTTCTGTTTTCTGTGGCAGAGCACTTGGGCCATCACAGGCATACCCAACACTGGCCATGCCCAACCTGGCCACATACCCCCAGCCCCCCCCCCACAAGCCCTCCATGGCATCGGGCCAGAATATCTACAGGACCATCTTCTGCTGCACGAATCCCAGTGACCGATTAGGTCCCACAGAGTTGGCCTTCTCCGGGTACCGTCAACTAAACAATGTCATCTGGCGGGACCCAGGGGAAGAGCCTTCTCTGTGGCGGCCCCGACCCTCTGGAACCAACTCCCCCCAGATATCAGAGTTGCCCCACCCTCCTTGCCTTTTGTAAGCTCCTTAAAACCCACCTCTGTCATCAGGCATGGGGGAATTGAGATATTCCCGTCCCCTAGGCTTACAAAATTTATGCATGGTATGTTTGCATGTATGATTGCTTTCTTAAATTGGGGTTTTTAAACTACTTTTAATATTAGATTTGTTTATATTGTTTTTTTTACTGTTGTTAGCCGCCCCGAGTATACGGAGAGGGGTGGCATACAAATCTAATTAATAAAATAAATAAATAAAATAAAGGTCAAACACAACTCTAATGTGGTTCTCAATGAAATCGAGTTTGACACCCCTGTTCTAAAGTCTGCAATTGGTATCTTCCATTTTCTTAATGGGTTCTTTTCTCAATATAAATTTTAGTTTATATTTTGTTCTTAATCTGGAGCAGAAAAAGGATAGGTAAGCCTCCCTAATGCCTCTATCTACACTTCCACATAAAGGTAAACATTCGGATCCTAATCTATATTGTGTCCCCTAAATTTACTTTGAGGAATAGAATTTACTCTGAAGTTGAGCTTGAGTGAACAAGGTTTTTGTACCTGAAGGTTTTCAGGATGTGATAATGCTCTTTACTCCAGACCTCTCTCATCGGGGATTACAGGATGCACCACTTCTTTCTATTATCTGGTTTCAGCCATGCATATAATTGAGGCAGGTGAGCCAGCCAGCAATTTTATACAGGGGGAGTGACAGCATCACAGTTCTATTTGATTCCAATCTTCGGTTTGCTGGAAGGGAGGATCAAACCCATTTATGTGGGCAGGCATAGAAGTCTTGGAGAAACTAAACTTAACTAGCAAGAAAAATTGCCTTGATATCACCTACTCCCTAGGGACTAATTAGTGTACTCTTGGCATGATGGATGATGACTGCTGCTTTTTGTAGTTTTAATGTACTACATCCCCTAAATCCTATCTTGCTCTGTTGCTCAGCCCATGAATTAAAGATGCTGTGAATAGAATAAATGATATGGTTTTGAACAAGGGAAGAAGACTATATTCTTAAGTAGACGATTCTGCTCAAGTTAATGCACAATATAGAGTCACAAAAGAAATTACATTCTATTATCTATTTGTTCAGCTCTGCAATTCTTTATTTTTGTATTTTGTGAAATACAAACTTATATGCACCAGATGCATTGGCACATATTTAGTCAGTTACATCTGTTTGAGTCATTTGTTTTCTAACTTAAATTTTTTTGTTTCAAATGACTCTATCTAAGTTTAATTTTACACATGTATTCTATAATCAAAAGTTCATATTAAGTCAATAATATTCTCATCAGGCTGTCTCCAGATTTGTAAAATATAGAATGCATATAGTTGAGCTCTAGCAACCCTCTCTATAAATTAAGAAAAGTGGATTTAAGACCAGATACCATATTTTTGCTATATATAAGACGCACCTTTTTCCTCCCTAAAAGAGGCTGATAATTAGGGTGCGTCTTATACTCTGAATGTGGCCTTTTTTTTCCAGCCCTAACTAGCTGCTAACAATCTTCCCAGCTCTTACCTTGCAGGCTCTTTCATTGTTTCTCTCTGTGAAGAACGTTTTCCAAGCCCTAAGTCTTTGCAAGGTTTGTTTCATTACTCTAACTTGCTCTGAATAAGTTTATTTCCAGCCCTAACTAGGTGCTAACAATGTTCCCAGCTCTTACCAGCTTGCAAGCTCTTTCATTGTTACTTTCTACCAATAATGTATTCTAAACCCTGTCTTTGTAGGGTTTTTTTTTCATTGCTTTACTTGCTCCAGATATTTCTTTCTGTTCTGCCGGGCTCTCTGGTAGGAGCCTCCCAAAAATTCAAGGGTACAAATTTCAGACACACACATGTTTGAAAATTCAAAACAATGTTCTTTAGCACAAAATTCAAAATAAACTAAGCACTCTTTTTGTATTGCAAAGAGCACTCATCCCAAAACAACCGGGTAGTTTGTACAATTTCCCTTAAGCAGTCATTAAGTACTTAGCTAGCAGCTGTGAAGAAACTTCACACCCCTTCTTCTTCCAACAAAGTGAGACACACACACACACACACACACACACACACAGGTTGCTCTGCTTTGGTTTCAAAGGTGTGAAAAAATCAATAAACAAAGTCCAGAAACCAGCAACACAGAATTACTGACGAACTGCGATCAGATACTCTTTCACAATGGCCAAACCCACACGGTGCTATTTATAGCAGCAGCCCTAATTACTGGAACCCCACCCAACCACAGGTGGCCTCATTTTCTCTTGTAATAATCATTTAGTTGTTGTCTCCTATGCATCACTCTACACATGCGTTGATGTGTCATTAATTCTTGTTCAGAATCCAAAGATGATAGAGATGATTGATCTCCTCCTGGGCTGTCTGCCAAACTCCCCTCTTCCCTGTCACTCATGCTGCCTTGGTCAGAGGAGGCTTCATCTGCAGATTCCATCGGGAGCAAAATGGGCCTGCGGCATGTGGATGTCTCCCCCACATCCACCTGCACATTCCTTGGGGCAGGAGCTGGGCCAGAGCTAACCACACTTTCCAGCCCTAACCAAGTGCTATTAATGTACCCAAGCTCCTTCATTGTTACTCCCTGCCAAGAATGTTTTCCAAGCCTTAAGTCTTTGCAGGTTCCCCCTCCCCATTGCTCCAAATGTTTCTTTCCAACCCTAACCAGGTGCTAACAATATTCCCAGCTCTTACCCGCTTGCAAGCTCTTTCATTGTTACTCTATGGAAAGAAGAATGTTTTCCAAGCCCTAAGTCTTTGCAGGATTTTTTTCATTGCTCTACTTGCTCAGATTGTTTCTTTCCAGGTGCTGATGATGTTCCCAGCTCTTACTGGCTTTCATTGTTATTCTCTCAGAATAAATTTTTTAAGCCCTTAATCATGGGATAAAATAATGTGATGAGGCTGACCAGACTACGGACACTAGCTAGATGAATACCTGGTAATCAGATTCTTTTTCCTATTTTCCTCCCCCAAAACTAAGGTGCGTCTTATATTCCGGTGCGTTTTACACTCTGAAAAATATGGTATTTAAGACATTGTCCCATGTTTAAAGCTTCCTTCCTTGTTTTAGAAATTTTGAACCATCTTCGCTCATCTATTTTGTAACAAAAATGTGTACTAACCTAATGAAAGGATTGCCTGTCTCTTTGTCAGTGTAGGCATTGTGTGTATTGTGTCTGAGTTTGCAGTTTTGCTTACGGCCAAACTTGATTAACTTTTTATTTCCAAGTCAAGCATCCTCCTGAATGTGCTCTAAATCTTACAAGTTGCAGAAGCAGGCCCTCCCTTAAATTCATACATTTCTTGCACTTCAAAATTAAATTCACACTGATTGGCATGCACATATGTGCACCCACACATGTGCATGAGCACTTTCTTTCTTTATAATACCAGGAGGCTGCAAATTGGAGCATTAGATGATACACTGTGTGGCTTCTTTCCACCAAAGCAGAATGACACAATGCTAAAAATAATAATAATACTGCTAGCTGGCACTGTATTATGTTGTTTACAGAGCAAACATGAATCTTGCAGAAAAAGTATCAGGTAATACTAAAAGGATTTTTTTTTCTTTTTACAAACAATTCTACAGTGTAGATACAGCTGTAGAGGACTTGCCAGGAACCCTCAGAAATGCCTGGAAGGAAAGCCAGCTGATTTGATGGATTTCCATCATTCTTGGCACAGAACGTTGCCCTGGCAGATTGATTCCATGTCAGAGATACAGTATTTTGCCATACATCTTCAGGGGATTAGTGTAACATTTTTGTAGGACGTATTACAAAAATGTTGGTATGAATAATAAAAGTGAAGGGTGCAATTAGCTCATTTGACTGTGTGTTGTCACCATCTTACAAATAAAGTTTTAATAGATAATACTTACATCTCTTACAGGCCAAGTAATTTGAGAGCAAGCTTCTATACAGTTTCCTTTCTCGCTGAACTTTTTAAGTGACAATTTTGAAAAATGATCTGTTCTAAAAATACCCAGGAAAGGCAATGACAGCAGAAATTGGGAAGCATGTGGTTAGGAGAGACAGATTGCTTTCAGTAAAAATTGTCTTTTTCCTGGTTGCTTTCACTTGTAAATTATTATGATTTTGTTCCTATTTTTAACTTCTATACACACTGATTCCAAGTTTGTTATTGTGAATAGCCAGATGCCTGTTTTTCAGGTTTCTGTTTACATAGATAAAGAAAAATGAGAACTCGGGGGGGGGGGGGCGGGACGGGACAAAACTAGAATTCTGGATTTAGGAATGGGGATTCAATCTACTTTGCATTAGATTGCGCTACCTTCAAAAATTAGTTTTACAGAGGTGGATACACCTATACACAGCATTAAGTCTGGTTAGCCAGCTAATAGCTACAGTATATCCAAGATTGAGGGCTGAAAATGGCATATCAGTATTTAGAAGTAAATAAAATCATTCATAGTATGGAAAAGTGGAGCGAACGTCCACACAACATGTACTATCAGCAACTAGAATTAGACACTGAATAAAATGTTGGGAGATTTCGGATTGAAAAAAGGAAATATATTTCTAACAATATGGTTAAAAAAGACTTACTACATTAGATGTAGTGGTGGCTATCCGTATTAAATGATTTTAAAAGAGAACTAGAAAAAATGTATGGGAAATCATCAGCAGGCAATGCATCACCCCTAGAATTCAAGGGAGCATGTCCTAAATACCAGTTGATACATAAAGTGGAAGAGATCATTTACAATATTTTCTTGGATCAATTTAATTGATCATTGGCAACTACCTAAAAAAACTGTGATCTGATCAAGTTGGATCTTCTTGTGTTCTGAATGAAGTTAAGCTTTAATTACATTCATATATGGGTATCAGCTGTGGGTTCCACTTACCTTCGTCACTGGTTCACATTGCAACATTTCATGCACATCCCCTTGTGTGATTTCACTTCCATACATGCTCAGAAGGTGGATTCAACCCGAAACACAGCTGAGGAGCTCATCAGCTATGCTTCGGGAGAAGAAATAAAGGTCAATTTTAACCTGGGGGTGGTGAGTGGACTTTTTTTAAAGCACAGAGCGAGGAAAAGCCATCCAAACACAGGAAAATTGGCCAAAAATTCAGAAAAAAAGATGGCAGTGAGCACAGACCAACCATATCTGTGCCGCCAAAATTACATCACCAGTGGGTTGCAAACAGTTTGGGCAATCTAGTCCGAGGAACCCATCCCTGATGGGAATACCTTTAAGCAGATGTTCCAGAATGCAGCAACAAAATGCCAGGGAGGGTTGGTTATGTTATTTGGGTTCTGGAACAACAGCCATTGGTCCTCTTTCCTTGTAGATATCATTAAAAGTTACAATTTTTACCCTAAGTGTTACCTCCTGTTGCAAATAAAAATTGTATGCCCGACTGTGGCCTGCAGATTCAGGCAAGCAATCCAAGTCCCAGAAATTGGGCATCACTTATTTCAATTTTGTTTTTGTTTAATTGTCTTTCCCTGCAGGACTCAAGCTCAGGTTTGAATTATATGGATTCAATTGAATAACTTTTAAAAGGTTGAATCCAATTGAAAAGAAAATATCATTATTCAGCATGGTTTTTGTCCTAACCATGTGTAATATAATGCCGCTGGCGACTTACCGCCGGTGAGGGTTGAGGCGTGGGCCGGGGAAGGAGGCCGCCATGTTGGGGGCGGAGCCTGCGGCCCCCACGTCATCCCCGGGGGCCGCAGCGTGGAGTTTGGGTGCGTTGGTCACCCACTTGACCGGGCAGGAGGGAGGCAGCCATACGGAAGGGGCTGCCTCGTGGCGCAGTGCCTCCTGCCCGCCGGCGCGGGACACCCGCCCACCCTCCCTCTGTTACAGGGTGCATATGATGGGTCACCCTCGGTGGGGCCGAGTAGGAATTTTTTGCATCCACAGTAAATTGGCCGAGCTGTGGTTGTTTTTTCGCCTGCTCCACTCTGTGCGTGGGAGTGTTGGTTAGGGGGTGGTCTCACCAACTAGTGCCCCCCCCTCAAGGTCACCGGGGGGGGGACAGCCGAAAGGGGGCGGAAAGGGGCGTAAGCAGCAACTGTGTGATCTCCTTTAGGGGCACCTCTACTGAGGTGAGGGGCGATCTTCTTCTCGGATTACAGGGCTCGACCGGCTTGGGTTCGGGGAGGGGGTCGCTCCTGTGGCTCGCTGCCTGTGGCGTATCAGAGACCAGTGGCGAGCCATCCCACACGCCGTGGGGGCGTGGCATTGGGCAGGGGGCAGGTGTAATTTTACCTGACCCTGCACCCGGGCAAGGAGCTTTCGCCCTAGAGTTGCTCAGTTGAGCTTGTTGGAAAGTTAACTCCGCCCCCATTTGATTTATGCACCTTTGCAGGTCACGTGGTTTAATTGGTTAAATAGTTAATTTGAGTTTGGTTTAATAAAAGTGACCCTATTTATACCCACTCCTTTGTGTCCGACTGTTACTCCGCCTGCGCCGCAATACCAACTCTATCTCACAACAACAAAAAATAATTAATTTAATGGTTGCCCAGTCTGGAATAATAAAACAAATAACAATAAAATTTATTGTTAATCAAACAATAATAATTTAGTGACATTTGAATTCACTCAATCTTTCCCAATGAGCAGGTTTGATTATGAAACATGGAAGATACTAAAATACTTCTGCACAGTTTGCAAAGCTAATTCATTCTTTATCTTTTTCTTTTAAATTGTACTTGCTTAGTTTTATAATTATCTGTGATGAACCAGCACTTTCATCACTGCTGTTCGTTTTTCCCAGATATTTAGCCACCTACCACAATCTAATTTTGATTTCATTATATGATAACGTTTATAGGCATTACCTTTCTCGATCTATCCTCCATCTATAGAAGTTGGCTCTTTTCCCTTTCCTCTTCTTTTTAACTCACTGAATGAAGTTTATGGGTGCCACCTACTTTTGTTCAGGAAATAACTTTATTTATTTATTTATTTATTTATTTATTTATTCATTCATTCATTCATTCATTCATTCATTCATTCATTCATTCATTTGTCCAATACACAAATACATAGGAAGAAAAATAGACATGTGGTAATATATATAAGGGCAAAAGTGAACTTAGAGGAGAGAATATATGAAAGAAAGAAAATATATATGATAAGTGAGAGAAAGGAAAGACAATTGGACAGGGGACGAAAGGCACACCAGTGCACTTATGTACACCCCTTACTGGCCTCTTAGGAACCTGGAGAGGTCAATCGTGGAGAGTCTAAGGGAGAAATGTTGGGGGTTAGGGGTTGACACAATTGAGTCCGGCAATGAGTTCCACGCTTCGATAACTCGATTGTTGAAAGCATATTTTTTACAGTCAAGTTTGGAGCGGTTCGTATTAAGTTTGAATCTGTTGTGTGCTCTTGTGTTGTTGCGGTTGAAGCTGAAGTAGTCATTGACCGGTAGGACATTGCAGCATATGATCTTGTGGGCAATACTCAAATCGTGTTTTAGGCGCCATAGTTCTAGGCTTTCTAGGCCCAGGATGGTTAGTCTATTTTCGTAGGATATTCTGTTTCGAGTGGAGGAGTGAAGGGCTCTTCTGGTGAAATATCTTTGGACATTTTCAAGGGTGTTGATGTCTGAGATGTGGTATGGGTTCCAGACAGATGAGCAGTAGTCTAGGATGGGTCTGGCAAAAGTTTTGTAGGCTCTTGTGAGTAGTGTGAGATTGCCTGAGCAGAAGCTGCGTAGGATCAGGTTAACAACTCTAGAAGCTTTTTTGGCGATATTGTTGCAGTGGGCTTTAGCACTTATGTCATTCGATATTAGTATTCCAAGGTCTTTTACTGAGTGTGGGTTGGCAGTGAGAGATTGTTTATTCAATTCGTATGTGCGGTTTGGATTCTTTTTGCCGATGTGGAGAGTAGAGCATTTGTTGGTTGATATTTGAAGTTGCCAGGTGTTAGACCAGTCTGAAAAAAGTCCAGGTCTTTTTGGAGAGTGAGTGTGTTGTCAGTGGTGTTGAAAAGTTTTACATCGTCAAACAAGGGTAGGGCTGATTCTAGTTCACTGATGAGAGATGTATGAATGTTTTCAGGAACAAATATATGCTCCTATATAACTACTTGCAAATAAATATGTCATAACAACATAAAAATGCTCAGATTGCAAGAGAGCTTTACGCCACTATCAATGTACTGGTCTTGAAAAAGAGAGTTGAGCATGGATGAATCTATTACAAAGCTCATCTGAACTATAATGAGTGCTTAAATTCAATGGATAAATAATTCACAATTTTAACCATCCTAATCTCTATCCCCATTGCTGAATTTCTCTAGTATTTCATCTAAAATTACTTCATTGTCTAGACTCTATAAATTCCATCAGAATTCCTTTTTCTGATTAGCCACTATTTTATTTTCACCATAGCATTAAACAGATAATGATTTTAACAGTAAACCTTTGTACTCCATCAAACTTTAGGAATATTCAGCTCAAAATCAAGTATATGTAACATTGCTAAATAGCTCATTATCAAGATGAATGGATGTGAAGAGAATCGTTGTCTTTCATAATTCATTTTTCCTATTTGCTTTTTCTAATGCTTATATTCAGAGGGAAGGAAAATTAAAATGCATTTCTCTTGCTTAAAATATGATTAGAATTTTCTATTATCTTCTCTTCTGTGTTTCCATGCTAGCATTTATCTTCAAAGACTACACTGAGAGGTATTATAATGCACAGATTTTGTTCCTATTAGTGCAGTGGGAGTATAACTTATAAAATTGCTTTCAAGTGTATGCTGGGAATCCTGGAATTAGATGACTGAGAAAGATGTCCAATTCTGCTGGTTTCCAAATCATTGGCCTGCTCAGAAATTGTTAATTCCCTCAATCTGGGTTAGTAGCAACTCTATAACAGGTTATTTAAATATGGAAAGGGATGGGGGGGAAAACAATTTTAGAGATATGAGGATATGAGGAGATATTTTACGTTATGAAAATATGCAGAAAGGAAGTAAAGCCAGATATTTCTGGAATTATAATGAGAGACATAACTGTCTTGACAAACACATTTTAAATATACACTTCAAGTGATGGGCATAATATAGCATGTCTATATTTCCCCTGCATTTTGCTATATTGTCCTGTTCAAATAGATGGTGGCCAAATGGAAAAACAAGAAATGTTGATGAGAGGTGACATTCCCTACTATTCCCTACTATTCTCTGTTAGTGGTTGGTTGGTTGGTTGGTTGGTTGGTTGGTTGGTTGGTTGGTTGGTTGGTTGGTTGGTTGGTTGGTTTGTTTGTTTATTTATTTATTTATTGGATTTGTATGCCGCCCCTCTCCATGGACTCGGGGTGGCTAACAACAGTGATAAAAACAGCATGTGACAATCCAATAGTAAAACAGCTAAAAAACCTTGTTATACCATGCATAAATTGTAGAAGCCTAGGGGGAAAGAATATCTCAGTTCCCCCATGCCTGACAGCAGAGGTGGATTTTAAGGAGCTTACAAAAGGCAAGGAGGGTGGGGGCTATTCTAATCTCTGCGGGGAATTGGTTCCAGAGGGCCGGGGCCGCCACAGAGAAGGCTCTTCCCCTGGGTTCCGCCAAATGACATTGTTTAGTTGACGGGACCCAGAGAAGGCCCACTCTGTGGGACCTAACTGGTCGCTGGGATTCGTGCGGCGGTCCTGGAGATAATCTGGCCCGGTGCCATGAAGGGCTTTATAGGTCATAACCAACACTTTGAATTGTGACTGGAAACTGATCGGCAACCAATTTAATATAGTTATGCTACCACTTCATATATCTGCCACTAGATGCATTAAAGGGCAATGATTTTTAGTTAATTTGTAAAATTTACAAATTTCATATCTATATATCTATATACAGCTGAGACTGCCAGTCAACTTATGTCCAGGTCCTTTGAGGTTTTGGAAGTTTATAGATTTCTCTTGATTTGCAATTTCATCAAGTTCTAAGATACTGAAATAAAAGCAGGCAAGATGGTATTTGTAACATATGACAGAATCTCCCAAGATGTTTCAAATCTTTTTTTTTTTCAGTCTGGAAATGTCAAAGTGAGGTTTAGTAATTTATAAGAGCAAGACAGACTTTTTAAAATACATATGACATGGTGTTTGCAGATCTTAAAGTGGAATAGCTCAGAAGTAATTTTTAGTATCTCAAGAAATGTTATGCAACGTATTCAAAATTCTGATCAAAACAAAATTGGATTATAGCATGTTTATATCTGAATAAATATGTTTTATATGTCTGCATATTCTGCTTCTAATTATCATGGGCAGTATACTGTAAAACATTTAATTCCCATTGTTTGACAACTGGCACAGTCATGCCTAACTGCCTCTTCCAATTTTTCTCTGCTGTCCATGTGTTCAGGTTTATCTCTGTGCCCACAACAGCTAGAAACTTATTTAAAACCAGCCAATTTTATGCTTGGAGAATCATTTTAACTTCTGTACAGTTACACCATTATTGTACTGACAATTCCCTAATAAACATGTTCAGTGTGGAGGCTAGATAATCACTGCTTCCTAAATAGTAGACTAATTGTACTGCTTGTAGGACTATTTCCATTTCTATTTTTATTACTTTAACGTGTAACGTAATGTTATACCAATAGCAAATCTTATTGTGGGTGCTACATAAAATCTAAAGAGGCTTTGAGTTGTGATAGAAGAGGACTAGATATTGTTGTGGTTCAGCCTGAGGCTGCTCAGGGACCGGCTGCGTCTCTGCTGGCTCCATGCCCGGAGGAGGATGACAGCGCAGAGGAGGGGGCTGAACAGTCGGACGGGGGAGAGGAGAGTCAGGAATGGGATGAAGGAGAACAGCATGAGAGCCCCGGGGGGGGGGGGGGACTCTCCCCAGCCAGTAGCTTGGAGTCATTAGGTGATGACGCACAAGCTGTCATTGACATGAGACAGAGACGTTCAGAGCAACGAAAGGAGCAGTTAAAGAAATATTATCACCATTGAATTAGAAACAGCTGGGTTTGGGTGTGGTCCTCATCAGCAGGGTTTAAAAGACAGGCAAGGCCTTGAAGCCATGTGGAGTGTTATCAATTGGAGTTGTGGTGACCTGTTTTGATTCTCAGCGTCTCTGATCTTGGCTTGTGGCCTCGCAGTCTGGAAGACTCATGGGAGGCGTCTGTTTGCTATCTACAGCTTCGTCTTGGCAGCAAGAATCTGGTATTGCTTCATGAACTATTCCCTTCGTGTATATATTTGAAGTTCCAGCGTTTTTCCTGTTTGTAAGGACATTTTCTGTTACCTGTGTTTTCCTTGAATTATATAAACTGCCTTTGCCTTTTACCAGTGTGTCTGGCTTCTCTTTTTGGATTGGTATTGGCTTCTGGAGTGACCCAGACAGAACAGATATTGGCCAATCTTTCTGTTCCTATCTACAAACCAGGCTTTAGTCTGGTTTAATCAGCTTTTGTCTGGTAAACTTGCTGTGGCATGACAGTAGTAAACAAACAATTTTGCAGCTGATTTTTATCAATCAATCAGTCAGAAGAGAGTTGGAAGGACCTTGGCGTCCAACCATCTGCTCAAGGAAAAGACCCTATACTATTTGAGACAACTGATTGTCCAGTCTCTTCTTAAAAACTTCCACTGATGAAACATCCACAACTTCTGATGGCAAGCTGTCCACCGGTTCATTGCTCTCACTGTTAGGAAGTTTCTTGATTACTTTCCATCCATTGTTTCTTGTCTTGCCTTCTGGTGCTTTAGTAATATCTATTTATATCATCAGTTCAAATTGAAGGTTTTAAAAAATAATAATTGTAATTTCATGGACATTTCTTTAGTCATGGAATCCTAGCAAAGACAGAAATGAAATTAGGAGGGTCCATTGTAGATAATAATAATTAATAATAATTTATTGGATTTGTATGCCGCCCCTCTCCGCAGACTTGGGGCGGCTAACAACAATAATAAACACAACATGTACAATCCAAAAATAAAAAACAACTAAAAACCCCTATTATAAAACCAAACATACACACAAACATACCATGCATAACTTGTAATGGCCTAGGTGGAAGAGCTTTCTCAACTCCCCCATGCCTGGCGGTATAAATGAGTCTTGAGTAGTTTACAAAAGACAGGGAGGGTGGGGGCAGTTCTAATCTCCGGGGGGAGTTGGTTTCAGAGGGCCGGGGCCGCCACAGAGAAGGCTCTTCCCCTGGGGCCCGCCAAACGACATTGTTTAGTCGACATGACCCGGAGAAGGCCAACTCTGTGGGACCTAATCGGTCGCTGGGATTCGTGCGGTAGCAGGCGGTTCCGGAGGTAATCTGGTCCATTGCCATGTAGGGCTTTAAAGGTCATGATCAACACTTTGAATTGTGACCGGAAACTGATCGGCAGCCAATGCAAGCCACGGAGTGTTGAAGAAACATGGGCGAATCTTGGAAGCCCCACGATGGCTCTTGCGGCTGCGTTCTGCACGATCTGAAGTTTCCGAACACTTTTCAGAGGTAGCTCCATGTAGAGAGCGTTGCAGTAATCGAACCTCGAGGTGATGAGGGCATGAGTGACTGTGAGCAATGACTCCCTGTCCAAATAGGGCCGCAACTGGTGCACCAGGCGAACCTGGGCAAACGCCCTCCTCGCCACAGCCGAAAAATGATGTTCCAATGTCAGCTGTGGATCGAGGAGGATGCCCAAGCTGCTTAGGTAATACTACCTAAGAAAATCTGACAGATTAATTTCTGATTCAAAGTAAAGCTTGATACTAGATGTAGAATAAATTGCAAAAAGAAAATATCCTTTATTTGAAAAGGAAGATATTGAGAAAGACAGTTACCCTAACAGGATCCAGTTATATATGCCATATGTCTTTCGCTAATCTCTTTTAGACGTTTTCAGATTTGCAGAATTACAGAATTGGAAGAAACCTTGAAGCTCTTTAAGTTCCACCCTATACCATTTCAAACAAATGAGTGTCCAATCTTTTCTTTAAAACCTCAGATGTTGGAGCATCGACAACATCTAGAGACAAGTCATACCACTGATTAATTGTTCTAACTGTCAGAAAATTACTTCTAGGTTAGTTCTCTCCTTGATTAATTTCCATTGTTCTGCCTTCAAGTGCTTTGGAGAATAGTTTAACATCCTCTTCTTTGTGGTAGCCCCTTAGATTTTGGAACACTGCTATCGTGTCACCTCAATCCTTCCTTTTTATTAAACTAGATATACCCATTTCCCAGAATTGTTCTTTGTATGTTTTTACTTCCAGTTCCTTAATCAACTTTATTGCTCTTCTTTGCACTCTTTTTAAAATCTCAACATCTTTTGTATATCCTATTGACCAAAAATGATTGCAATATTCCAAGTGTGGTCTTACCAAAGCATTATATGCTGGTATTTATTTGATCTTGATTCTATCCCTCTGTTAATCAAGCCTAGAACTGTGTTGGCTTTTTTTTTTTGTCAACTGCAGCATTTTGTTGACTCACATATGCAAAAAATCAGAATATCTGAAAAGGGACAAATACTTTTTTATTAATACTTTTATATATAATAATTATAATAATTATAATAATTATAATAATTATAATAATTATAATAATTATAATAATTATAATAATTATAATAATTATAATAATTATAATAATTATAATAATTATAATAATTATAATAATTATAATAATTATAATAATTATAATAATTATAATAATTATAATAATTATAATAATTATAATTATTATAATTATTATAATTATTATTATTATTATTATTTATTGGATTTGTATGCCGCCCCTCTCCGCAGACTCGGGGCGGCTAACAACAATAATAAACACAATATGTACAATCCAATAATAAAAAAAACAACTAAAAACTCCTATTATAAAACCAAACATACACACAAACATACCATGCAAAACTTCTAATGGCCTAGGGGGAAGAGCTATCTCAACTTCCCCATGCCTGGCAGTATAAATGAGTCTTGAGTAGTTTACAAAAGACAGGGAGGGTGGGGGCAGTTCTAATCTCCGGAGGGAGTTGGTTCCAGAGGGCCAGGGCCACCACAGAGAAGGCTCTTCCCCTGGGGCCCGCCAAACGACATTGTTTAGTCGACGGGACCCGGAGAAGGCCAACTCTGTGGGACCTTATCGGTCGCTGGGATTCGTGCAGTAGCAGGCAGTTCCGGAGGTAATCTGGTCCATTGCCATGTAGGGCTTTAAAGGTCATGACCAACACTTTGAATTGTGACCGGAAACTGATCAGCAGCCAATGCAAGCCACGAAGTGTTGAGGAAACATGGGCGAATCTTGGATATATAGTATTGTATACTATGCTTTTGTTCAGTATGACTAAAAGCAAAAAATAAATATATACAAAACATGTAATAAAATAAGGCAGCGTGAAAGCACACAAGTGAAGCATAGAAATAATGGATAAAATCAAATTAATTACTTTTGGAATAAATTGAGGGAAAAATAATTAGCACATAAATTAAGTTAGATGCTAATGAACCTCTCATTCCTCAGTTGGGAAAGTGAAAAGTGCTTTCTCTAGTCATCTTCCACTATAGTAAATGTTACAAAGCGGTGGCAACAAGCAAAAAACATGCTTGCTCTCAGCTCAAGTAGTAACAGGTGTGTCTCAAATCTGGCCCTTTCATTTGAGCCTCAAAAATATGGCAGAATAGAAAATTGCATTTAATTTAACCCAGTTTTAAGTTCTTGATGCATTAGTACAATAAATGTTGTTGACTTAATAATAACGTTTGCTTTTGCAACTGCCTCAAGCTTTATATATTTATGGGATGAATTCCTAAGAAGACATGTCTATAAAATTCTGTCCCCATGTGAAAATAGTATAGTGTATGTATTGTCATGTTTTGTACCCCTTAACTCCTAGGTTATGTGATTACAACTTCTGATTTTATATTTTCTATTACATACTTTAATCCTCTACGGTAAAATCTAAAAACATGTACATCTAAACATTTCATAATATCTAGTTAATTAAAAAGCAGCTATATTTTTGTGTTTATTAACTTTGATATGTGAAAATGAGCTATGTTTTTATAGTCTAAAACATCTAAAAATTATTTTACAGTGCTATTTTTTGAGGAAGACAACAGCAAAATAGTATTTGGTGCTAATTCTTACAGTGAATTACAGTAAGCCCAATTTCAGGAAGAAAATACTGTATCTTTTTGAGTCCAAAGCAGTTTAAAAGAGACACAAATGTACATTTTACAAAAAGTCTAAGAATAAACATGATTATATAATTCAAAACTTCCAAAAAATTACTAGATAGTCCTCACAGTATTTATATGTATCCTACTGGATCTGTGTGCGCTGATAACATCCCCCTTCATTGGATAAATAAGATCAGCGTTCTGTTACAGGATTACATTAATTTTCATATACAGTATTTCCCTTATCTTCACGTCTATAGCTAAATTAATTAATTAATTAATTAATTTATTTATTTATTTATTTATTTATTTATTTATTTATTTTGTCCAATACACAATGAGGGTTTTAGTGGGTATATATACACATAGTAAAATACGTGATGAAGGTTATAGAGGAAATACTCATAGTAAAATATATCTAAGAAATAATAGAAAAGAAGATATAGTAATAGAACATATCAATTAAAGAATGGAAGAAGAGATATAGGAATAGAAGAAAGGTACAGGAGATATAGGAGAACAATAGGACAGGGGACAGAAGGCACTCTAGTGCACTTGTACTCGCCCCTTACTGACCTCTTAGGAATCTGGATAGGTCAGCCGTGGATAATCTAAGAGTAAAGTGTTGGGGGTTTGGGGATGACACTATGGAGTCCAGTAATGAGTTCCACGCTTCGACAACTCAGTTACTGAAGTCATATTTTTTACAGTCAAGTTTGGAGCGGTTAATATTAAGTTTAAATCTGTTGTGTGCTCTTGTGTTGCTGTGGTTGAAACTGAAGTAGTCGCCGACTTTGTCTTTGTCAAAGATGTATGTCATGCTTTATGTTTACCTACTGAATATGCCAGAATAAACACGCATTTTACAAAGTTTAATTTGTAAAATAAGAAGCCTGGATCTCCTGGGACAACAGATCCTCAGGCTTTACCACAAAATGATCTCTCATTGATTCATTTTCCGCTGCATGACATTTGCAAGATTTCCTTGCGTTAACTCTGAAACATACTGAGTATTATCGTCACATTATAAGATGGTAATATGACACTGTAACAATTACCTTAAAGTGAACAATCAATGCCTCACAGCCTAGCAATGTTCCCCCTCCCCTTTATTTCATTCTTATATACAAGCACTCAAGTGACATAATTATGAAATTTGCATTGGTCTTGGTTCAAATGATGCACAGCAAATAATTCATACTATTGGTGTAATGCACTTGATATCACTTGGCTCATGTGCAGCAGGAGGAGAAGGATTGTTAAAATGGAGGCTGTAAAAATGGGATGAATGAATAAATAATGAATTCTGGTCTCAAAGGTTGCCCATACAATATTTAGACACTACAATGATAAGGGAGAGAAACTCCTTACAAGAAACTCACTACAACCCCCTGCAGATGACATTAAACTGACAGGAATAGCCAACACCCCAGAAGATAAGCTCAAAATCCAGATGGATATTGACAGACTTGAACACTGGGACCTATCTAACAAAATGAAACTCAGTGTAGATAAAAATAAGATTTTACACAAGAAAAATCAAATGTACAGATACAGATTAGGTGAAACGTAGATCAATAGCAGTAACTGTGGGAGGGATCTTGGACTCCTAAGGGACAAGCAATTAAATATGAGCATTACCTGACTCAGTAGTGTCAACCCCTAACCCCCAACATTTTCCCCTTAGACTATCCACGATTGGCCTCTCCAGGTTCCTTAGAGGTCAGTAAGGAGCGTGCATAAGTACACCAGTGTGCCTTCCGTCCCCTGTCCAATTGTCTCTCCTTATCTCATTTTCTTCCTTTCAAATATGTTCACCTATATTTTTATATCTTTTCTTCTATTCTTTTCTTTATTTATATTATTTCATATCTATTCTCTTCAATGTGTATTATGTATTGGACAAAATAAACAAATAAATAAAATAAAATAAAATAAAATAAAATAAAATAAAATAAAATAAAATAAAATAAAATAAAATAAAATAAAATAAAATAAAATAAAATAAAATAAAATAAAATAAAATAAAATAAAATAAAATAAAATAAAATAAAATAAAATAAAATAAAATAAAATAAAATAAAATAAAATAAAATAAAATAAAATAAAATAAAATAAAATAAAATAAAATAAAATAAAATAAAATAAAATAAAATAAATAATAGTGTGTGGCAACTGCCAAAAAATAGAATGCAGTCCTAGGTTGCATTGACACAGGGATAAAATCAGAAATAGGTTCCTGCCAGTTCAGACCAGTTCTATGGAACCAGTAGTAACTTGGCAGCCTGGGTTGTTGGAATCGGCAGCAAACTGGGACTGTCATACCCCTGAGCCAGTTCTCTCGGCAGCGCCATAGGTGCCATCATCTTATTTTTTTGCTCCTGTCCATGCACAGAAGCCTTTTTTTAATGTACTGCGCATGTGCAGAATGTTGTTTCCAGGAAATGATGTATGCAATGTGAACCAGTGGGGAAAGTAAGTAGAAGCCACTCCTGGATAGAATTAAGATCTCATGGAGTTTTAGTACTCTTTTATAAAGCCTTGGTAAGACCACACTTTGGTCACCATATTATAGAATAGAATAGAATAGAATAGAATAGAATAGAATTTTTATTGGCCAAGTGTGATTGGACACACAAGGAATTTGTCTTGGTGCATATGCTCTCAGTGTACCTAAAATAAAATATACATTTGTCAAGAATCATGTGGTACGACACTTAATGATTGTCATAGGGGTCAAATAAGCAATGAAGAAGCAATTTTAATAAAAATCTTAGGATATAAGCAACAAGTTACAATCATACAGTCAACATGGGAGGAAATGGGTGATAGGAATGATGAGAAAAGCTAGTAGAATAGAAGTGCAGATTTAGTAGAAAGTCTGACAGTGCTGAGGGAATTATTTGTTTAGTAGAGTGATGGCGTTCGGGGAAAAAACTGTTCTTGTGTCTAGTTGTCTTGGTGTTTCCTTTACATAGAAAAGATGTAAAGACTCTGGAAAGAGTGCAGAAAAGAGGAACAAAAATGATTAGAGAACTGAAAGCTAAAAGATATGAAGAACACTTGCAAAAATTGGATATGTCTAATCTAGGGAAAAGAAGGACCAGGTGAGACATGTTTTTCCAATTTATTTATTTATTTATTTTTATTTATTTATTATTTGGATTTGTATGCCGCCCCTCTCCGAAGACTCGGGGCGGCAATATTTTATGGACTGCCACAAAGAAGAGTTTTGCCACATAAATTAGTTTAGTTTAGTTTAGTTTTATTGGATTTGTATGCCGCCCCTCTCCGGAGACTCGGGGCGGCTAACAGCAATAATAAAACAGTGTACAGTAATAATCCAATACTAAAAATGATTAAAAACCCATTAATATAAAAAACCAAACATACATACAGACATACCATGCATAAAATTGTAAAGGCCTAGGGGGAAAGAGCATCTCAATTCCCCCATGTCTGGCAGCAGAGGTGGGTTTTAAAAAGCTTACGAAAGGCAAGGAGGGTGGGGGCAATTCTAATCTCTGGGGGCAGTTGGTTCCAGAGGGCCGGGGCCGCCACAGAGAAGGCTCTTCCCCTGGGTCCCGCCAAGCGGCATTGTTTAGTTGACGGGACCCAGAGAAGACCCACTCTGTGGGACCTAACTGGTCGCTAGGATTCGTACAGCAGAAGGCGGTCCCTGAGATAATCTGGTCCGGTGCCATGAAGGCGGTCCCTGAGATAATCTGGTCCGGTGCCATAATACCTGATACAGACAATTAGCTAGGTGAAATACCACACCAAAATAAATTTTTTTTTTATGGCTGCAGAGGGTGAACACTTTACAAAACACAATCACTTTTCCTTTACAAAACACAATCACTTTGAAAAATTGAAAGATTGTCAGAGGACAGCTTTTGACCTGAAACCTTGTCAAAAAAGACCATCTGGTGATATAAAGATAAAGAACCATTTAAAAGCAAACTTAAAGGACAACGTGCTGATATATAATGATATCAAATAGAACTGGCCCCTAAAATGAATTGTGTTTATAATTTTGGGGTGTTTTTTTAAATCTTTAGCTCAAATAAACATATGCAACGTTATGTAAATGAATGTCTTTTGTTACAGAACGTTTCAGAGATGACCTTGGAAAATAAATACTCTGGTTTACAAAACATAATTCCAGGAAAGGAAAACAATATTAGGAAGGAGGGTGGAAACTGACTTTGCTACAACTCTTTTTGTTATGAAAGGGAGGGGAAACTTTGTCAAGCTTTTTTCTTTCCAGTATTTTTGTGGTGTTTGTTTCCTGACCTGCCCTACGTCAAAAGATAGATATTTATCTCTTCTTAGGAATATCTTTTAGTTTGATTTGTATTTTATGTATGGTAATACATAGCTTTTCTCAGGAGAATCCCCAAGCTCTAGTGGTAGGCTGATAGCCGGAACGCCTAATTGGGCTCGCCTCCGCGGCTCCGTGAGTTCGAGCAGAATTATGCTTCTGCGCTTGTGCAGGTCGCAAAATTGCGCTCGGAGATGCAGGTGCACCTGTGTTCTATTTTTGCATGTGTGGAGCCCAATTAGGCGTTCCGGCTAGCAGCCCACCACTGCCAAGCTTCCTCTAAAACCCAACAGGATCTATAGTTGTCTGAAGAAGACAAATCTAACAGGTACTGATTCATCACAGATATGTCCCCCTTGTTATCTGAACCAGAAAATCTAGTAAATATATTTCAATGGGATAACAATACCAATTGGTACTTGTTTGTTTGTTTGTTTGTTTGTTTTTTTATTGGATTTGTATGCTGCCCTTCTCTGTGGATTCAGGGCGGCTCACAACATGTCAACAATAAAACAGTGTACAAAACACAATTGGATCCAATTAATATAAATTCTTAGTCTAAAACATTATAAAAGTTAAATATCAAAAATCATTCACTCAAATACAAACTAAACATACTAAGCATTCAGAGGCCAGAGGCTGGGATCTAATGACCCTAAGCCTGGCGGCATAAATAAGTGTTTAAGTTCTTACAAAAGGCAAGGAGGGCTGGGGCAGTATGAATCTCCAGGGCGAGCTGATTTCAGAGAGCCGGGCCCCCACAGAGAAGGCTCTTCCTCTAGGCCCCGCCAAGCAACATTATCTAGTTGACGGGACCTGGAGAAGGCTCCGTGGGACCTAACCGTGTTTCTTCAAAAATAAGAGGTTTTGTATTTTTTTTAAACCCTGAAATAATGGCCTTATTTCCATGCACTCAAAAGCCTGATTGGGCTTATTATCAGAGGAGGTCTTATTTGGGGGAATCAGGGGAATCGTTATGGATGGTTCCTATTTAGGAGATTTACGTTAAAGTTTGATTTACAACTAGGAAAGCTTGGACGGAAAGCATTGATTCATTCTTTTATTTATTAATTTTAAAATAATAAATTTCAAAGCAAATGATAAAAAGCAAATGATCTTTTCAACTCTTATTTTTTGTGTGAATTATATCCCAATGATTTAATAAGAAGTCAGTAATTTTCTGTGTATTTGTTTGTGCAAAATAATTAATATCTACACCTATCCTGGAGTTGTGATAATCCTCTTGATACACTACAGACTATGGGGAATAAGTGCCTGTCCATAATTTGCATTCATAGTCACAGAAAGCCTAGGAGTGTAGAGAAGCAACAAGGGGGATCTTGTAGAGCAACACTGAAGCTGAAGAAAGTTGAAATAAGCTTTCCGCACTAATCCATTAAGTGCCATAATTAATATATCTTTAAGCACCACAAGCTTTTTGTTATTTTTAATTCCAGCAGACTAACATGCCTATTCCTTTGCAAATATATGCCAGCAGAACCAAAAAAAAAGGCTTGCCTGCCTGCCTTCCACAAATTGATTAGTTTAAACACAACAGAAATATATTAGCACTGATAATATTTTGGCAGGAAATATAAATGCATATAGAAACCTACTTTCTAAGAATGGACACTGAAATCAAATTCTCCTGTAATTTTTTATCTGCATCTGTGTTAATGAATGAATTCTTCATTTATTCATTGAAAAGTTGGATTTAAATTCCAGATTAAGGAATGATTTAGTTATCACAAGTTCTCTATTTGGCAATTCAAATCCTAGGAATATTAATTAGCAGTGAGGCCCGTGGTGGCTTGTGAGATACCATAAAGTTTGTTTTAATGTTGTATATTAATGTTAATTTTTCATTCCAGCGTTCTTTCCATTCACCCTCTCCCTTCATCAAAGTGACCTTATAACAACTAGGAGTTTATCTCACTGGAGGCTAAAGCTTAAAACTCTATATTTCAATATAGTGTATCCTTTGAATATAATGTTTGTAGAAACTATATGGATTCACTGTATTTTCTTTTATAAATTTATCTAGAGCATTTTATCCCCAGTCCTTGTTATTTTACCCAAATTGGAGAAAGTACAGTGCAATAAAAAGTGCAAGAATATTTTGCTAATTCTTTTTTAAGGATCTTTCCCAAAATGAATAGAATAGAATAACAGAGTTGGAAGGTGCCTTGGAGCAGATCTTCTAGTCCAACCACCTGCTCAGGTAGGAAGCCTTATACCATTTCAGACAAATGGTTTTCCAATCTCTTATTTAAAACTTTCAGTGTTGGAGCATTCACAACTTCTGGAGGCAAGTTGTTCCACTGGTTAATTGTTCTGTCAGGAAATTTTTCCTTAGTTCTAGGTAGCTTCTCTCCTTGTTTGTTTGTTTGTTTGTTTGTTCGTTCGTTCGTTCGTTCGTTCGTTTATTCATTTATTTATTTATTTATTTATTCATTTATTCATTTATTCATTTATTTATTCATTTGTCCAATACATAAATACATAGGAAGAAAAATAGACATGTAGTAATATAAGGGTAAAAGTGAACTTATAGGAGAGGATACAAGAAAGGAAGATAATATATATGAAAAGCGAGAGAAAGGAAAGACAATTGGACAGGGGACGAAAGGCACACCGGTGTACTTAGGTACGCCCCTTACTAGCCTCTTAGGAACCTGGAGAGGTCAATCGTGGAGAGTCTAAGGGAAAAATGTTGGGGGTTAGGAGTTGAGACGATTGAGTCCGGTAATGAGTTCCACGCTTCGATAACTCGATTGTTGAAAGCATATTTTTTACAGTCAAGTTTGGAGCGGTTCGTATTAAGTTTGAAATCTGTTGCGTGCTCTTGTGTTGTTGCTGTTGAAGCTGAAGTAGTCATTGACCGGCAGGATGTTGCAGCATATGATCTTGTGGGCAATACTCAAGTCGTGTTTTAGGCGCCGCAGTTCTAGGCTATCTAGGCCCAGGATTGTTAGTCTATTTTCATAGGATATTCTGTTTCGAGCGGAGGAGTGAAGGGCTCTTCTGGTGAAATATCTTTGGACATTTTAGTTTCCACCCATTGCTTCTTGTCCTGCCCTCATGTGCTTTGGAGAACAGCATGACTCCCCCTTCTTTGTGGCAACCCCTGAGATATTGGAACATTGCTATCATGTCTCCCCTAGTCCTTCTTTTTATAATACTAGACATATCAAATTCCAGTGACTGCTCTTTATATGTTTTAGCACCCAGTACCCTAATCATCTTTGTTTGATCTTCTCTACACTCTTTCTGGAGTCTCAACATCTTTTTTACATTGTGGTAACCCAAAATATGCAATAGTAATACCTTATAATTATTCACTCAGATAAGACCTTGGTGCTCTCTGAACTTTGTTTGCAGACTTTCTGTTACCCATTTACAGTGGTACCTCTACCTAAGAACGCCTCTACTTAAGAACTTTTCTAGATAAGAACCGGGTGGTCAAGATTTTTTTGCCTCTTCTCAAGAACCACTTTCTACTTAAGAACACGAGCCAGAAAACATTTCCCAGGAAATTTGAGAGTGGCACGAAGACCCGACCAGTTTCCTGCCATTCCCCCTTTAAACCTGACCATCTCAGGCTTTTCTGGGCTGACATAGGAGCCTTTTGGTGGCACTTAAGGAGACTTTGGCAGTCCAGAGCGAATGAAGCATTTTCCTTTCTCTGGACGATTGGACAGGGAATAAACCTCTGCCAGCGCCCAGAGAAAAGAAACACTCCCTTTGCTCTGGGCCGCCTAAGAGTCCCTCTTTTTTAAAAAAAAGCCTTAAAGTTTGCATATTTTTTTAATTCCCCTCACCTCACCTTCCTTCGGCAGCGACTGTCCTCTTCTTCTTCTTCTTCCTCCTCCTCCTCCCCAAATTCCAAGCTTTTGTTTCTTTCCTAATGGGTTTGCACATATTATTTGCTTTTATATTGATTCCTATGGGAAAAATTGCTTCTACTTACAAACTTTTCTACTTAAGAATCTGGTCACGGAACGAATTAAGTTCTTAAGTAGAGGTACCACTGTATATATGTTTTTTCCTGTCGAATCGGCTAGCTGATGAGAACAAAATAGCTTGAAATAGATCTATACTAGTCTCCCTTCCTTTTCATTACCGGCAAAAATATGTTACACACACATATACACACACCCACACACACCTATGTAACATATTTTTGCTGAAATATATACATGAGGGAGGGAGGGAGGAAGCTGCAAGAAGTAGATGGGAGGCTATTAGAATCCTTGTTTTGCCTCCAGCATGTTGAGAGTGGCAGATCCAAGAAAGAGGATTGTTAATTAGCTGATCTCCCTCCTTCGTGGAAGTCTAATCATTGGGATGCCAGCCAAAATGTAAAGACTGCAAACCGAAAGAGAGAAATCTTCCTTGCCTTCGGGGATAAGGAGTCTTATCCAATTAATTACATAATTTCTCTTTCAAAATTTTACACTGGGTTTTTTTTCCCCCTGAAGTTGCTTCCGCCTTCAAGCAAAACTGGCATTTGACTGCAGATGGCTGCAACCTTAGGGCAGCTTGGAACAGGGCTATAAAAATTACAGGTATCCATCAGATTGATTTGTATGAGCAATTATTAATTACATAAATCAAAAGGTTTGCAATTATTCTCGGTCCAAAGAACACACTTGGTTTTGGAGTGACATGCCAGAAGCTGCTGTCATACCTATGGACATGTCCAGGACAAAGAAATAGGTAGGTCTAGGATGCATTTTAATTTAATATTAATTTAAATGTCATTGTAATTCAATTCAATTCATTAAATGCAATTAATATGATTATATCCCAAATTATAATTTTGCCCTTCAGTCACATTCAACTTTAAATCCTTCAGGAGAGCAGAGGGACTTGTGCGTTTTTGATAACTTCCATATTTGCTTTACACTGAGTCTTTGCTAACACATGGATCTCATTCATATATATTATTCTATGCCATTATTTGCCCAAGCACAGTTTTTAGAATAAACCACAATTAACAGGGTTTAAAATGTGATGTCATAAATCACAACGGTCATCAAATCACATTGTAGTTTAGCTTAATGTGTAAACTCAGAAGATGTTTAACTGTAAGGCAAACGCCAGCATTGTGTGAACATTTTTTCCTGAAAAACAAACCTCCATAATTAGATAGAAATATTGAGAATACAGTAGTCCCTTGCTATACCGCGCTTCACCTACTGCGCCTTCACTTCATCGCGGGTTTCTGAGGAAGTCGATCAGCAGATTTAAACAGCCTGCCGAACTCGATCAGCAGGTTTTTCAACAAAAAAAAAATTCTAAAATTGTAAATACTGTATTTAAATACTGTATCTAAAATAAATACTGTGTGGGAAGGGTTTATAAACACTTAAAACAATGAAAACTTACCAAACAATTACAATATAAATACTTAAATAAGTACTATCAGTCGATAAATTCCCCATCGCGGATTTCACCTATCGCGGCCAGGTCTGGAACGTAACACCAGCGATAGGTGAGGGACTACTGTATGTTCTTTCTATTTTCTCCTTTAACACAGTTTCTTTGATGAGAATATTTTATAATTCTCAAGGTTTTTAATATTTCTCTCTTGATACATGAACTGATCTATCTGCTTCTTTTAAGTAACGTCTACCAATGTATCTTCTTTATTAAAAGGCTTTTAGCACTCTTTAGCATTATCCTTCAAAGGGCATAGAATGGAAGCAAATAACTCAAGTAAGATCCATGAAAAATTGGATCCTAGATTCATAACAGAAACAGCTGGAGACAAATGGGGGATATATTTGTGTACAAACACTTGAAAAATAGAAGTATGTCACAATGTTTGTTTGTTTGTTTGTTTGTTCATTTGTTTGTTTGTTCGACTTCTATGCCGCCCAATCCCGAAGGACTCAGGAGACTTCACAAAAGTGGTATAAGTACAATAGGAATAATGACAAAATAGTAAAGGAAGTCAAACAATTAACTGAGGTTAAAACATAACAAACTTTTTTAAAAACCCATAAAAAGTTATTATAAAAAGAAAATCAATACATATTGGCATTCTTGGTTCAGCAACAGCAACAGCATTTAGACTTATATACCGTTTCATAGTGCTTTTACAACCCTCTCTAAGCGGTTTACAGAATCAGCATATTGCCCCAACAATCTGGGTCCTCATTTTACCCACCTCGGAAGGATGGAAGGCTGTGTTGAGCCGGTGGTGAGATTTGAACTGCTGAACTACAGCTAGCAGTTAGCTGAAATAATCTGCAGTGCTGTGCTTTAACCCCTGTGCCACTCTTCCCACTGTAGCTCCCCAGTGCCAGCAGCACTCAAGCATCCCCTGATCATGACTTTCCCGCCACCATGCATGACTGTAAGCAAGACAAACTTGTTTTTGTACTCCTCGCCTGATTGCCGCCATGAACTCTTGACACCATCTGAACCAAATAGGTTTATCTTGGTCTCATCAGACAACAGGACATGGTTCCAGAGATCCATGTCCTTAATCTGCAAGAAACAGTTTGTGCATCATCTTTAGAAGAGGCTTCCTTCTGGGACAACAGCCCTGCAGACCAATTTGATGGAGTGTGCAGCGTCTGAGTACTAACAGACTGACTCTTCCACCCCTTCAACCTCTGCAGCACTCATACGGCTATTTCTCAAAGCCAACCTCTGGATATGACGCTGTGCATGAGCACTCAACTTCTTTGGTTGACCCTGGTGAGGCCTGTTCCGAGTGGAACCTGTCCTGTTAATCTCATGCAAGGTCTTGGCCACCATGCTGCAGCTCAGTTTCAGGGTCCTGGCAATCTTTTTATAGCCTAGGCTATCTTTATGTAGAACAACGATTCATTTTTTCAGATACTCAGAAAGTTTATTGCCATGAGGTGCCATGTTGACCTTCTAGTGACCCGTATGAGAGTGACAGCGATAACATCAAATTTAATATACGTGCTCCTCCTTCACAGCTGAGAACTTGTAATATTAACAAGTCACATGACACCAGGGAGGGTAAATGGCTACTTGTGTCCCATTTGGCCATTATCACTTGGGGGTGTACTCACTTTTTGTGCCAGCAGTTTAGACATTAATGGCTGTGTGTTGCATTATTTTGAGGGTACAGCACATTTACACTACAAGCTCTATACTCACTACTTTACATTTATTATTATTATTATTATGTCAATACAACACAGCAAACGAGATCACTATGCTGGATTTCATATTTCATCACCAGTCCTGCGCTTCCCAAGCACCTAGGACTGCGTGATGTAGTGGCAAATTATGTTTGCCGATCCCAGTAAAGCGGCCTTTTGCAATTGACAGATGGAGATCCTGTCAATTCCGATGGTTTTCAAATGTCCGCTGAGATCCTTTGGAACTGCGCCCAGCATGCCAAGTACCACTGGGATCACTTTCACTGGCTTATGCCAGAGTCATTGCAGCTCTATTTTTAGATCTTCATATTTCACTAATTTCTCTAGCTGCTTCTCCTCAACTCTGCTGTCCCCTGGGATTGCGATGTCGATGATCCATACTTTCTTTTTCTCCACAATCAGGATGTCTGGTGTGTTATGCATCAGAATTCGGTCAGTCTGAAGTTGGAAGTCCCACAGTAGTTTTGCTTGCTCATTTTCGACCACTTTTTCGGGCTTATGATCCCACCAGTTCTTTGCCACTGGTAAATGGTAGTTCCGGCACAAATTCCAGTGGATCATCTGTGCCACAGCATCATGTCTATGCTTGTAGTCATTCTGTGCGATCTTTTTGCAGCAGCTGAGTATGTGATCGATTGTTTCATCTGTTGTTGTTGTTGCTGTTGTTGTTGTTGTTGTTGTTGTTATTATTATTATTATTATTATTATTATTATTATTTAGATTTGTATGCCGCCCCTCTCGGAGTCATTTCTCCAGTGTCATTTTTCTAGTGTTGTAACATAAAAAGATATATTTAAATATTTACAAAATGTGTATATAATGCAAAACACAAAATATTTACATATCTGATCATGTGCATATACAAATACATAGGAAACACAAATACATAGGAAACACGGAGTTTACTTTTTAATTGCCTGGGCTATCCATTCTTAAAAGAAAGAGTAGGGAACTGTGAAAGTATCACCAGATCAGTTCCATGATTACATAGTTATATCCTTATATTTAATGCAACTAGACGTTGTAGTATGATTCAGCTAATATAAAATGCTTTTAACAATATCTTTGTGCATTTCATTATCTCACATGATTGTCCCTCAAAGCATGTATTCAGAGCATTGTAATGAGTTTCTCTGATAGTAATTCCAACATATTGGAAATGCAAATTTGTTGTGGCTTCATTATTTGCCTTTACAATTTACCAACCTTTAAAACTCCTACCTTTTAAAATGTCTACTATTTTTACACTCTCTTTTTAGGCAGTTACTGTAGTTGTGATTTTATAGTAATAGAATTCCTCCCTACCTATACTTGAACCTCTAGATTTGCTTGACATCTTGAACATGTATGTGCGAAGGTACATATACAATAAAGATACACACAGGAAAAGATAAGCTAAAAACACTTTGGATAAATTAAAATATATATTCTCCTTATCTTAGAAGGCATGACTATCAGGTTTTTTTCCCCATTTCTCACTTATAGCAAAATATTCAGGTTTTTCTAGTTCAGTCCATCATTTGGTGATCAAGTATGATGGATGATATGATTAAAAGGTTAATAAGCAGTAGTATTCATGTCTGAAGGTCAAAGACACTGAGTGGGTTGCTTTGCAACTGGGAGGTAACCTTGGCAACCATTTGTCCTATTCATATGGATATTTTTTTTCAGTTTGGAGATCTTGAGGATGCAGACAAGGTATTTGGAAAGATTAGAGTCATCACCTGTTTTTTCAGTCCTTTTTTTCAGTCCTGGAAGATTACTTATGGCAAGACAAGACTTGTGATACCTTGATTAGAAGATGTTTACTGTAATGCCTCTAAATTTCAGGATGGAGACTATTCCAAAGGTTTGAGGCATTCATTGAAGAGGTGTGTCTCCAAAGTCCACTCATCCTATCTAATCCGGTGGAAGGGGGAAGACAGGAGAGACAGTTCTACAAATAAATTAGAGGAGAATATATACAGTAATCCTTCATTTTTCATGGGGGATGCGTTCCAAGACCACCCATGAGAAATGAATTTCTGTGAAGTAGAGAAAAGATTTTTTTTTAATGCATTTAATGAGTATTTTAAAACCCACCCTTTGAATTAAGCAGTCATTCTATAATGTTTCTCAGCTGGAACTACAGGTGATATCCTACCAGTTTCTTTAATAGAGTACAGTAGTACTGTAGAAGAATTTTATGAATGTTTAATGGATTTAAAATTTTCAATGGATTTATGCCCCCTTTGAAAACCCGTGAAGTAGCGAATCCCCAAAAGATGAACCGTGAAGTAGCGAGGGATTACTGTAGTCTTCTTGTATTCCTTTCCCAAACAATATGTATAGGTTTTACATGAGGACAATGAGATGTTCTGGAATTCCAATTTTCTAAGACTTCTAAACAATTCCACGAATTGATCAACAGAATCAAAGGCCTTCCAATAATGAAGCACGTATTGACTTCTTTCAGGTATTCTTACTTGTGATTCAGTCTGAGGCTCCTCAGGGAACGGCTGGAACTCTGCCGGCTCCATGCTCAGAGGGGGAGGACGAGGAACAGGAGGAGGAGGAGGACCAGGCAGACAGGGAAGAGGAATGTCAGGCCGAGGAGGAGGGAGAACAGCCTGAGACCCCCGGGGGGGAGCTCTCCCCAGCGAGTAGCCTGGAATCCTTAGATGAGAACGCACAAGCCATCATAGATATGAGGCAGAGAAGAGCAGCACAACGAAGGGGACAATTAGCCAGGTATTTCCATCCCTAATAGGCAACAGCTGGGTTTGGGTGTGGTTCTCCCCAGAAAGGTTGAAAAGGCAGGCCCGCCCTTCCTATATTGTGGAGAGTTATCTTTTGGGAGTCCTGTGACCTTGCTTCGATCCTTGGCGTCTTTGATCCTGGCTTGTGGCCTTGAAGGCTGAAAACTTGGGGGAGGCGTGGGTTTTATTATCTACAGTGGTGTGTGTGCCAGCAAGAAGCCTGTTGTATTGTCTGGCCGTCGTGACTCTTCTGTGAAGCTACATAGCATTCCAGTTTGTAAGAACAGTTTTTGTTCTCTGTGTTTGTTTTCAAAAGATATAAAATGACTTTGCTTTTTACCAGCATGTCTGGATACTCTTTTTAGTTGGTGTTGACGTCTGGGGGAACCCAGACAGAACACTTACTATGCTGTTTAACATTTACACAAAATCACTGGAGCTGTCATTCACATATTGGGCCAGTTCTACTGGTTCTTGCAATCTAAATCTAAGGGAAAGTTTTCACCTTTGAATATTTATTTATTTATTTGATTTTTATGCCACCCTTCTCCTTAGACTCAGGGCGGCTTACAACATGTTAGCAATAGCACTTTTTAACAGAGCTAGGCTATTGCCCCCACAATCCGGGTTCTCGTTGCCTGATTCTGATAATTTATCAGGATAATTTATCAGGTTAAGGAAACAAAAGGAAATTAAATTAAGTCAAGACAGAACCTTGTTCGTACAGAGAAAACTGGAAGCAAAGATTAGGATGAAACCTATTTTGGATTGAGCTGTATTTTCCTCAAAAGAAGAGATCATAAACTCTTTGATGTTCAACTAATATAGGAGTCAGATGCAGTGACTATGATGAAGAATGTAACTAATTGCTACTGTACCTGTCGTAACTGCTACACTGTTCTTCCTGTTAATGACTACTTCGGCTTCAACCACAACAACACATGAGCACACAACAGATACAAACTTAAAGTAAACTTCTCCAAACTCGACTGCAGGAAATACGACTATAGTAACCAAGTAGTTAATGCATGGAACTCACTACCTGACTCTGTAGTATCATCACCTAACTCCCAAAACTTTACCCTGAGACTATCCACTGTTGACCTCACCCACTTCCTCATAGGTCAGTAAGGGGCGTGCATAAGTGCACCAGCATGCCTTCCATCCCCTAATGTTTCTCTCTTACTAGTATCATGTATATAAACAATGTTATATCTATGTATATTACCAATAGGTACTTAAATAAATAAATAAATAAATAAATAAATAAATAAACAAAAGAAATAAACAATTAAATAAATAAATAAAATAACTATTTAAGTTAGTTTGACTTAATAATTGTTTTCCTGTTCTAACTATTGTAGTCTACTTTATGGGGATTTACTTATTCTTGAAAAGTTATCTGTCAAACTCTTTTTAGTCACTTGCAGCCAAAAAAATCAAGAGTCCAGATGAATTTTTTTCCCAAGCAGATTCACTGAATTGAGATGGTGTCTATAGAAATTTGTATGTTGCCCCTCTCCGTAGACTCAGGGTGGCTCACAATTGCTGCCAACCTGCCTTCCATTGAGGAAGTGTATACTGCACGAGTCAAAAAGAGGGCTGTGAAAATATTTACTGACCCCTCACATTCTGGACATAAACTGTTTCAACTCCTACCCTCAAAACATTGCTACGGGGCACAGCACACCAAGACAACTAGACACAAGAACAGTTTTTCCCTGAATGCCATCACTCTATTAAACAAATAATTCCCTCAACACTGTCAAACTCTTTACTAAGTCTGCACTACCATTACTACTAGTTTTTTCTCATCATTCCTATTACCCATTTCCTCCCTCTCCCTCCTGACTGTAATTTGTTGTTTGTACCCTTAAGATTTTTATTAATATTGATTGTTTCCTCATTGCTTACTTGACCCCTATGACAATCATTAAGTGTTGTACCACATGATTCTTGACAAATCTTTTTTTTAACGTACACTGAGAGCATATGCACCAAGACAAATTCCTTGTGTGTCCAATCACACTTGGCAAATAAATTATTCTATTCTATTCTATTATAAAATCTCATCCATAACATGCATGCCCATTTTTGTTCTTGTGATACTTTTCAAATTGCGATCGTTTTTCCCACAGCCCTAGGAATATCCTGATGAGAGGCAGAATTAAATGTATTTTTAAAGTCCTAAATGATTTAGGGCCTGACTGAAGGATTTCCTCCCACCGTGTAGGAATCCGTCCACTAATTTAAATCAGCAAGGGATGTCCCTTTGAATATGCCCTCTTCTTTCAGAAGTGCTCTAGTTGTATGTGAAGAAGAGTCTTCTCTTTGATGAGAATCAGACTATGAAATGTTCTTCCTATGTTTAGCCCCAGTGTCCCAGATACTTGGAAAGATAGCAAATGTCTATTTCACCAAGCTTTCTATTGCTCATTTATATCTAATTTCACATGTTTTATTGTTATATTCCAAACTTTGTATTTTTTTAAAGAAATATTATAAACTTTCTTGAGTGCTTTTAAAAGTAAAAGGAGAATGTATATTTAATATTCTGTCTTACGGTAATTAACCCCAAATGAAAATTCACACACACAGGTTTTAAACAGAACAAGAGTCTTTTTGTGATAGGTTTATTAAGCTTCACAAACGCAAACCAAAGCAATGTCTTTTCCCCTGCCAAAACTTTCCCCAAGTTGGGCATGAGGCCAACTTGATAAGATTAAGTCACACACACTTGCTTCTCAGCCAAAAGTCTACTCACAATATTATTAACCCCATAAATGTCCCATACAGTACCCAGGTTTGTCAGACAAAAACACTCTTCATCTTCGGAGGCATGAATGTTGGCTTCTTGCAAAGAGCACCCTCCAAACTCCTCCCTTTATATATTTCAGGGAGTGCAGACTATGCACAGCTGAGATCACTTCCTCTTTCTGAGCTTCCTTAGCTGCTCCTGCCACCCCGCATCCTTCTCACCCATACATTCAGGATTGGGGCCCTTATCTCTTCATCCTCAGACCCTGGCAAATCCCCAGTTGGGGGTTCTATAGCCTCTGTAGGTTCCTCACACCCACACTCTCCCTCTTCCTCTGGCTCGTTGTATGACTCTTCCAGCAGCCACACAGGCAGACTGTGCCCAGATGGCCCCATTTCATCAGGTTCAAAGTCTGTTGCCAGCAGTCCTTGCTGCAAGTCAACCACAACATTTAATAGTCAGTTTGGGGGCTGCAAATTTTTTTAACAACCGGTTCTCTGCCTCAATGACTGGCTAGATGGTCATGTGACTGGATGGGCATGGCATACTCAAAATTTACAGTCATTTACTTGTCCTTGCCACAGAAATAGAAAGAACAGCTCTAGCTCGGAGAGTGTCTTCCGCAGCACAGCGGAATTTAGCAGCTGCGAGCCACTGCTTTGGGTCCTGTAAGTCCCATCTGGAAGGCGCTGCAGTGGAGAGAAGCAACCAGGTTGAATGCTGCATTTCTCCACTGTAACAGCCAGGTTGAATTCTGCTTCTCTCCACTGCAGCACTTTCTGTATGGGACAGGACCCAAAGTGGCAGCTCACGGCTGCTAAATTTTGCTCTACTGCACTTTCCAGGCAAAACAGCGGTGGAGAGAAGCAGCCACTGATCCGGAGAGCACGTGGAATAGCTCTGCAAGTGACCAAGGCTCACTTAACACCAAAGGCTGGAAGAAGTGGCTGCAAGAACTGAGGGATACCAGAGATTCAACCTGGCTACTTCTCTCCGCTGCAGAACTTTCAGGCAGGCCGGATAAATTGCTTCGGTCTGGAGGACTGTAGTTTGAGGCCAGAGGGAGCATAAGGGTGGCATGTGGACGCAGGTCCTAGGGAGAGCCAGAGCTGGGGACTGGCGCATCACCTGATTCCCAGCTTGAGATGAAGCCGGGTGAGCAGGTGGCATGCAGGTGGAAGGATGGCGAGAGCCAGGCCCGAAAAATGACCAAGCCTTGGCGTATCCACCACAAGGCGGTATCTTTGTGGGCAGCTGCATTGAGTAGAGCTGGCGAGGCACAGAGATCAGCTGAGTCATGTGGCGGGCATGGTAAGCCGTGGCAAAGGCAGGCAAGTGGGCAGGGGTGGGCTGCTAGCCGGAATGCTAAAAAGGGCTCACCACTGCGGCTCACAAGTGCTCGCGGGGCCAGCACGATTTTGCTTCTGCACCTATGGAGATAGCAAAATCATGCACGGAGACACAGGTACGCCCATGTTTCGGCGACATTTTTTTGCTTCCGTGCATGCCGAAACACGGGCACACCTGCAGAAGAAAAATCTGCATGGTATGCTTGTGTGTGTGTCTGTTATCATATGGGGTTTCTTTTCTTAAATCGTTAAATTTTAATTAATTGGATTGTTGTGACTGTTTTTACATGTTGTGAGCCGCCCCGAGTCTTCGGAGAGGGGCGGCATACAAGTCCAACAAATAAATAAATAAATAAATAAATCGTGCTGGCCCCACAACACTCACAAACCACGGCGATGAGCCCAATTTAGCGTTCTGGCTGGAGCCCACCCCTGCAAGTGGGTGAGGCACAGAGATCAGCTGGGCCACATGGTCTGGGAGAGCAAGCCAGAGAGTAGCTGGGTGCGGGCATGACTCTAGCCACCAGCCAAGACAGGCGATGTGAGATAGTGAGGATTGGAGCAGAGCTGGGTGGGGTGGGGTGGGGTGCGGTGGGGTGGGCTTTCCTGATTCACCAAACTGTGCAGTCATAACAACAGGTTCAATCGAACCTGTCCAAAATGCCAGCAGACCATCTCTGCTAATTATACATTTCTGATTGACATTGTACATTTAAAAATGTATCAGACAGAAGTTGTGCCAACTATCCCTTGAAAATCTGTTGTCTTCCATCCCTGTGAAATGGAATCCTTCAGGTATGACCTACTTGATATCTGAAATGTCAGTTTCAAAACAATTCTGTATATTTGTAAACTGTCAACTGACCTCCTCTCCCCCTTCAAGCTCTTTTTAAGCAAATAACCTTGTGTTTCACATGATTGAAAGTCTTTCAGATAAGACCTTTAAAAACAAGCAATGATTAATCTGATCCTTGACATGCTGGCTTTCTCCACTTAATCTGTAATATATTATACCTTTGAGCTATTGAAGATAGATCCTGTGTTTCCCTTATAGGGCACAGTTTGTCTTATCACAACCAGATTTCAAGAGATAATGTACATTAATATGCTGTCTGCTTATTAGAATGCATAGAATGTACTATTGTGTGAAAATCAGTCCTAACCTTTGCACTTAATGTTTTTTTTCAAATTTCTTGTATAAGCACAATATGTATTTTGATAGCATTAAAAGTTCTACAATTGATAGCATCTAAGTTCTACAATTCAGCAATGAGAGAGTAAATAGTTTGGTTCTTTTGGGTTTGTAAGCCATATTTTCTTTCTGGTTTATTGTTTTGACAATTGAGTAGATGACAAATGGAGAAAAATCACCTACATCATTGACTAAAGCTTAAATGATATAATCATATTTTTAGCTCCCAAGAGTCCTACCAAATTTAATCAAAGGATGTGTTATTTTGAAATTCCATTATTTCTTTCAGAAGGATAGCTAAAATAGATGTTATGTGTATTGCATAAGTTGGTTGGCACTTATTTATTTGTCTTTCTTTATCATATTTATATGCTGCAAATTTGACAAAAACAATGCTTATGTTTGTTGGCACTTATTTATTTCCATTTATTTATCATATTTATGTGTGTAGGCTGCCAACATTGTACGAAACCAACATAAAACCATGAAAAAAAATGTAAGTGGCTTTATGTTGATCTCATAACTGTGATCATGCTCAATTTCAATATAACATAATAAATATGTAACACTAATGGAAAGTTCTATAGAAAAGCTAAATTTTAACTGTCTTTCTCAATATAGTAAGAAAAGTGCATCCATTTTATACACTTAAGAAAGGAGATCTGACTGAATGGATTTAAGGGAACTGAATCCTTGGGGATAGAAAAAGAGACTAGAAGCATACTTTCTTCAATATCTATTATAATATTCAGTTACTTAATTCATCAAATATGCTAAATAGTCTTGTCATTTGTTTGGGCTTGGCTTAGTTTGTGATAACAGTGATAGCTCATCTTTTAGCACAATACGGATCTCCAATTGATTGGTCGGGCAGTAGGAAAAGCAAGTAGAATGCTTGGTTGCATAGCTAGAGGTATAACAAGCAGGAAGAGGGAGACCACATTTGGAATACTGTGTTCAGTTCTGGAGACCACACCTACAAAAAGATATTGACAAAATTGAACGGGTCCAAAGACGGGCTACAAGAATGGTGGAAGGTCTTAAGCATAAAACGTATCAGGAAAGACTTAATGAACTCAATCTGTATAGTCTGGAGGACAGAAGGAAAAGGGGGGACATGATTGAAACATTTAAATATATTAAAGGGTTAAATAAGGTTCAGGAGGGAAGTGTTTTTAATAGGAAAGTGAACACAAGAACAAGGGGACACAATCTGAAGTTAGGTGGGGGAAAGATCAAAAGCAACGTGAGAAAATATTATTTTACTGAAAGAGTAGTAGATCCTTGGAACAAACTTCCAGCAGATGTGGTTGGTAAATCCACAGTAACTGAATTTAAACATGCCTGGGATAAACATATATCCATTGTAAGTTAAAATACAGGAAATAGTATAAGGGCAGACTAGATGGACCATGAGGTCTTTTTCTTCCGTCAGTCTTCTATGTTTCTATGTTTCTATGGAGTTCTCGTGGTATCAATTTGCTCTGCTGTGCTTTTTTTAGACAGTCCATCAACATTTTATTTGGACTTTTGCTTTTTCCCTTCTGAGTAGATCTCAGAAAAAGGTAGACAGAACAGAATGACATTTTGCAATATTTAGTACTCTTCTAGGCTGTCATCCTGAACTTTCTCCATTGTATATAGTTTTACAACAGAAAGTAAACAGTGCTGTTTCAGCAGTTTTAGAGGTGACTTGATGAAATGTGTATGCAGATTACTTCAGGGCAAGTAGTCTGAGTTATCAATTTATGACAGGTCAGGCCTGCAAAGACCTTCAGTTTTAAAACCGCTATATATCACATGCTTTATTCCATGTTGCTTCTTGTGGCATGCATTTTTTATTTGGATTTTTTTTCTTTATAGATGTTAGTAGAATGAAGGCATGATGTTAAAAATGTGCACACATTGAAGTAAAAATTCTCTCAAGTTAACACAAGCTGTAATTCTTCCCAGTATTTTGAATTCCTTCTCTTTCTCTCGAGTGGTACATATTTGCCTGTCTTAACCTTTCTGCTATTGATTGGAACTCTGCCACTCTTTCCCCCTGCTGCTTATGAGAAAGATTGACAGCATTGGAAAGATTGAAATGTTCTGGTTTGCTGACAGTCTCCCAAACACCTTTTCCATGGGTTTAAATATCATTTTTGGTGCTTTGATCCAGAGATCTGGAACAAAAATATAATTTTGCATTTTACATTTGAGTAATGTTTGACTTGTAGCAAATGAATTGTTGTTACTTAGTAGATATCTTTCACCCTGCAAGCCTAATTTCATTTTTCCATATCCTGGATTATCACGTAAATTAGTGCATATACAAAACCTTCTGTTTAATGGAAATTGGTTTAGAGGCGTTCAGACTTTTGGGTTCAGACTTCACTTTCAAATATAACAGATTATGTCTGTAAAATCAAAGTTTTGTCTGTCAAATTGAGATTTTGCTGCAAATGTTATCAATGAATGCAAATGTATCTAGATAAGGAAACAGTTTGAGATGAACCATTTACAAACTATTCCAAAGATATGATCAAATGCCTAGGAAGGAAATAAACACCCTTGAGCAGGCAAAACAAAGATCAATAGGAGACAACATCATATAAACGGGAAAGAAACAAAATCAAGGAACTGACAAGGAAGAACCCATCCCCCCTCTCATCAAGACTGACAGGGCAAGATAACACAGAGAGAGAGAGAGACAGAAACTGAGACTGAGACAGAGAGATCTCAACATGAAATACAGTGAACAATATTGATTGCTATGCCAATACAGCAGAAATGATAAATTGATTTCCAGTAATTAATGAGAGATTCTACAAGAAAACTGCCACATGTAATTTGTTATAGAATAGAATAGAATAGAATAGAATAGAATAGAATTTTTATTGGCCAAGTGTGATTGGACACACAAGGAATTTGTCTTGGTGCATATGCTCTCAGCGTACATAAAAGAAAAATATACATTTGTCAAGAATCATGTGGTACAACACTTAATGATTGTCATGGGGTCAAATAAGCCAGTGATTTTCAATCTTTTTTGAGCCACGGCACATTTTTTACATTTACGAAACCCTGGGGCACATTGAACGGGGGGGGGGCGGGGGGGGCTAAAAAAAGTTTGGACAAAAAAATTATATCTCTCTCTCCCTTCCTTCCTCTTTCTTTCTCTCTCTCCATCCCTCTTTCTTTCTCTTCCTTCCTTCCTCTCTTTTTTGCTCTCTTTCTCTCCCTCCTTACCTCCCTCTGTCTTTCTCTCTCTCTCTTGCTTTCTTTCTCTCTCTTGCTCTCTCTCTTGCTTTCTCTCTCTCTCTCTCTCTCTCTCTCTCTCTTGCTTTCTTTCTTTCTCTTTCTTTTTTTCTCTCTCTCTTGCTTTCTTTCTCTCTCTGAGCTTCGCGGCACACCTGACCATGTCTCGCGGCACACTGGTTGAAAACCACTGAAATAAGCAATGAAGAAGCAATACTAATAAAAATCTTAGGATATAAGCAACAAGTTACAGTCATACAGTCAACATGGGAGGAAAAGGATGATAGGAATGATGAGAAAAACTAGTAGAATAGAAGTGCAGATTTAGTAGAAAGTCTGACAGTGTTGAGGGAATTGTTTGTTTAGTAGAGTGAGGGCGTTCGGAAAAAAACTGTTCTTGTGTCTAGTTGTCTTGGTGTGCAGTGCTCTGTAGCGACGTTTTGAGGGTAGGAGTTGAAACAATTTGTATCCAGGATGTGAGGTTTTCAATTTGGATACGTACTCACTGCATATCTAGTCTCAGACTAAGGATGTTACTTAACCTGAGAAGGAAATGTCTCCAAGAAAACAATCAAACTTGGATTTCAAAAAATCCAACAGCTGAACTCTGACTACATATATTCTCTTCTACTACCAGTTTAAAACATTAATGACTTCTTTAAAACAAATGTTAGAAAATTGGACTAGGACTAAGGAGATAACTGTAAATCTCTCTAAGACCTTGAAACTGCTATGAAGAAAAAAGAAAAATAGGGAAACTATATGGAGGTAAGATGGAAGATAAATGCAATAAACAAACAATATAAAATGCTTCGGGGGGGGGGTTGGGTGCTGTCATGCACTATGGCTGCTAATGAACTCTTTTAAAAATGCCGTGCATAATATTATTTCCAGCTAAGATCAATTACTTTTTTTTTAATTTTAAGCTGGAATATTGTTTTCTATAGTGATCTTTATGTGATCTTTATAAAGAGTAGTAGATCCTTTGAACAAACTTCCAGCAGACATGGTTGGTAAATCCACAATAACTGAATTTAAACCTGCCTGGGATAAATATATATCCATCCTAAGATACAGGAAATAGTATAAGGGCAGACTAGATGGACCATGAGGTCTTTTTTTGCCATCAATCTTCTTCTATGTTTCTATGCAAATATTTTTCAGGTTTTTCTGCATTATCATTTTCTCAAGTTGCTATTGATTTGATCCATTTCCTCCCAGCTAGCAATTATTTATTTTCAATATTTATGCATATGTTTACACATCATACTCAGCTATAATTTTGACAAGCATAAATCATAATCAACCTTATCAACTTTTGTGAGTGGGTCTATATGGTATAATAAACCAAAATCAAATAAGTAACAATATGTCTTGTATTATGATGATTGAATCTAGCTATGATCACATGTGAAGGAGTTTTTGCAGTGCAATATGATGACATCGCAGAGTTTGCATCAATAACATTTGACTACATAATGATATCATTAAAGACCTCATTGTACTCAAGCAGATTTGCAGCCCAGAAGTTTCTGAATATTTCAGAATTAAGGGCTACTATGTCAGGATTGCAAAAAATCAGGCAACCACTAAATAGCAGCAAAAACACAGATAGAATTCATTGTCCATCTAATGACTACCCAGATTTTTTCAGATTATATACATTAACCCCGTTCCAGGTTTCCTTAAAGCAATAAGAAAACTTTTATCTAAAGGTTGACCCAAAAGCCAATAAAAGACAATGAGCAATTGGTAACATAGGAAGTTGTCTTTTTTTTAGCTTAATACAATACTATCTAATCTCCTCAATATCTCAGTCATAGGGTAATTTGGTTGTTTCAATTGGATCTCAAAATACATGTTCTGCCACTGAATTTTCCAGAGCTCTTGGTCTGTGATTATTATGCTATCTTTGTTTAGCATGACTATTCATCACCCTAGATAGATGTCTATAGTATGTGGCTTATTTAGGCACATGCCTAAATAGGCATATCCAATTCCATATGCTTTTATTTTGTTTTATCAACTTCTCTCAAACAAACTGAGAAGATTTGTTTTGAATGGTCTCCAATTCTCCGATAAGGTGAGACTTCTGGATAAGTCTAAAATGGATAACTGAATAATTGTATCCTCATTGCATTGATAGGAAATGGAATGTATCACAAAACATTATCTCATAATTGAACAGCAATTGAACCACATAAGTTTTACAACTGGGACCTTTGCTAACAACTTCATTTTCTGCAAATCATTAAATACAGCTTACAGTTTTAAATAATCAGGTAATAACAAGGCAACCATTATCTTTTCATATGGAGAATTTATATAGAAATGCCTTAAACCTTTCTCTCCGTCTCCAGTTCATGGATAATTAGAATTCAAAGAGGGAGCAGATGAATTCACACAGCAAAGGTTAATTTTCTTGTACAGTATATTGATTTGATTAATTCTCCTTAGATTGTTTATCCTGTTTTCATTCCTTTCCTATCTCCTCCTTCTTCACATATTCCAATCTTTTATTTTCTTTAAATATTTTTTGGTCCGTCATTCATTTTTTCCACTTGTGGAGCATGATTTATCATATTAGTTTCTAAATGTTAACTTTAATTTTATACATAATTACAAGTAGTTTTAACCAGAGTATCTGTCCTTTTCCAATCTTGCCCTTGTAAATAAAATCTGCTTTTCATCCCATTTTGATTCTCTCTCAGTGTGTCTGTGTCTGTGTCTGTGTGTGTGTGTGTGTGTGTGTGTGTGTGTGTTAGTATATTAGTCAAGACCACTAGAGAAACTAAAGGTTGGTAGAGACAGATGCCTCTGCACCAGGTAAAGGATTATAGAAAATGCTTTACAAATAGACTGAACAAAGAATTGCTACAGTCAAAGACTGTGTAATTGAAAGTCTCTGGAGTGACTTCTGTGACTTCTATGAAATCCGACACAGATCATCCTTGCAAAATATTCACGTTTTCCTTTACAATTCATTCTTTCTACTGGAAAAAATAAATGCAATGGGTATTTTAATAATTACTTTATAACAATTTAATAAAGAAATGTAACTTAACTAACACTAAAGGAATCATCCCTTTGAACTGTTTTAACTCTTCTGCTTTTAACTCTGTTGAGTGGGGGGGGGGGGACGCAGTGGGATAGCGAAAATGGAACTCCACGCCAGAGCACCCAATTTCCACTGAAAAATGTTGAAAGAAAATGCACAGCGTCCTGCATAAACCACAGTCACAGTGCAGTAGTAAAATTTTTGGTAGCGTTTCACTGGTCCATCAAAGTTAAGTGGCCTATAAATTCAATAAAATAAAATAAAGTAAAATAAAACAGCACAACTTTGCCATAGACACCATAGCCTATCCCTGAGCTGTGGGATGTTGTTGCTGCAGAAAAGATAGTGTAAATCCTCAAAGGTTAATCTCTGAGAAGTGAGATAACAGTGATTCCTCTTTGTTAAGACCATCTGTTATGGAAGATCATCCCTCTATGTTGTTCCATGGCTCACTTTTTAATTCAAATCTGCTTAAACCCCATGGGAGCTATTAGCAGGTGAAAGTATCTTCTGAGGAATGCTAGGAATGAAAAGCAACCATTTTCCTCCTTTCCTGGTGTTGTGGTTAGCTCTGGCCCTGCTCCTGCCCCAAGGACTGTGGATGTGGGGGAGACATCCACATGCTGCAGGCCTGTTTTGCCCCCGGTGGAATCTGCTGATGAAGGCTCCTCTGACCAAGAAGACATGAGTGACAGGGAGGAGGAGAGTGTGGCAGACAGCTCAGAAGGAGATCAATTATCTAGCTCCTCCTTGGATTCAGAACAAGAATTAATGATACAGCCACACATGAGGAGAGCGATGCATAGGCAACAACAACTGAGAGATTATTATCAAAGAAAATGAGTCCAGCTGTGGTTGGGTGGGGCTGTGGTAATTAGTGAGGCTGCTATAAATAGCAGCCTGTGGGTTTGGCCATTGTGGAGGATTATCTGATCGTTGTGTTTTGTGACTGCTTTGCTGACTTTGACTTTTTGTGTGCTGATTTTTCCCCGCTTTGAAACTAAACCATAGCAAAGTGTGTTTCACTTTGTGAAAGAAGAAGGACTGTGAATTGCCTCACAGCTGCAAGGTAAGTATCACAGAACTGATAAGGGACTTGTACAAATTACCAGTTTGTTTGGAGACCAGTGCTCTTTGTTATACCAAAAGAGGGCTTTGTTTAAGTGAATTTTCATTATAAAGAACATTGTTTTGAATTTTCAAACGTGTGTGTGTCTGAAATTTGTACCTGTGAATTTTGGGGAGGATTCCACCAGAGAGCCCGGCAGAACACCCATAAGGACATTATAAAACTTTCCCCTTCCCCTAGTTCTATTTTAACCCTTCTTCTCTTCTTCCCCTACCCCATTTCCTGATCTTCGATAATAATAGCTAGGAAAAGAATTTGTCCTAATTCTTTTCTTAACAATCTCTTTCTTCTGAGAAGTTTGCAAGTAGAAATATAGGAAGTTTGCAAATAGAAATCAGGAATCAGGATCAATTAACTAAATTGAATGTCAATTTACTTAATTTCTTATCTGAATCAACACATAGACTGAAACTTAACTCTTTAAAATCAGCAACATTATAATTTTGACAGAAGGAATAATAACTAAACATACTTCTAGATGGCATCATAGGGCATTATTTTTTAAAAATGAAAAACAGAATAAGCTGACATAACTGAGGAGATAATATATTTGTCATTAATTTGGATACTTTTAACCTAAGCATTCCATATGAATTTATTTATTTATTTTATTTATTTATTGCAATTATATGCTGCTCACTCTAAACGGACTTTGAGCGGCTAACAACAATAAAAGTAAAAAAGCCAATAAAGAAATCACTAAAATCACATATATTATAAAACCATACTTGCAACAATCAGTCTTTATTCCAGGCCTGCCAGAAAAGCCAGGTTTTACCAGTTTTCCGGAAAACCAGTAGGGAGCAGTTGATTCCATGGGATCGGAGCGGCCACAGAGAAGGCTCTTCCCTGAGGTCCCGCCAAGCGACTTTGTTTGGCGGATGGGACCTGGAGAAGGCCGACTCTGTGGACCTTTACTGGCTGCAATGATTCCTCTTTGTTATTGCTTATTATTTTCAGACAAGTGTTCAGATGAGCTTTTTCTTTTTTTTCTTTTCCATTGTTTGTTTGTTTGTTCGTTCATTCATTCATTCATTCATTCATTCAGTCATTCATTCAGTCATTCAGTCATTCATTCATTCATTAAATTTTTATGCCGCCTTTCTCCTTAGACTCAGAGCAGCTTACAACATGTTAGCAATAGCACTTTTTAACAGAGCCAGCCTATTGCCCCCACAATGCAGGTCCTCATTTTACCCACCTTGGAAGGATGTAAGGCTGAGTCAACCTTGAGCCGATGATGAGATTTGAACCGCTGACCTACAGATCTACAGTCAGCTTCAGTGGCCTGCAGAGCGGCACTCTACCTACTGCACCACCCCGGCTCTTCCTAGTTGTTCCTTATATACTTGTACTATTTAAGATTTGTTTGAAAAAATGATAATAATAAAGTGTTTTCTTTTTCTCTCCAAATATTACTATGGCCCCATCCTCTTGCAGTATTCTATATTACAGGTACTTTTAGCCATGTTACATACCAAGCTTCTGGGGTTGTACATTTTAGACCTTTCTATAGCAGTTTTTATAATCTGACATTTTACAGCACTTAAATAATGAAAGATAAGCCCAAAGGAAAGCGAAATATGTGCTTAGTTCTCTCGACTCCATTCCTTCCTAAAGATAAACAGATTTTGGATTAGTATATACTGTAGATGTTAATTTAACTGTGAACAGTATAGTTTGAAATCAGAAGCACAGCAACAAAAGAATTGCTGAAGTGTCAAATATTGTATGATTAAATATATGCAAAATCTGAATATAGTTTATAGATGGGACAATGAAAGTTTCTGCGGACAAAGAACATTAAGGTTATCTTGAACATTATACTCAGAAAAAATATTTTACCAGCGTATATCACTCCAGTTTGGAATATTAAAATGAATAATTCCTTTTCCCAAAAATTCTAGAAATGCAACGTACAGATAAGATCCTTTTTACACACATGGAAACGATGTTGTAATACTACTCATATTGAAAAGATAAATAGTCAGGACTAGAGACTGAGGAATCACCATACTCTTATGAGTATTTTAATATTTATTTTATCTACAGGCTGTATGAGAACATTCGTTTGTAATCCCAGCTAGCGGGAGAAATGTGTGATTAGATTTCCATTCATTTTGTTTTTGTTGAATAAGCAATAGGTATAATAACAACCAGCAAATTGCTAGCTTGTTTGAAATTAGGCACTGCCGAGTCATTTGTAACATGTTGTAGAGTATTGGCTTATAATAATTCAGATTAGAATTACCCTTGCAATTGTCATAATTGTCAAGTACAACCTCTTCTATTCTGATCCTTTGATTACTTTGTCCTGTCTTCCTATTATTCTGGGAAGAATGAAGTGCTATGATGTATATTATATCCTTGCTTGAGATTCATCAACTTCCAGGTCAAGATTCACTCTGAGTTCAGCTTCAGACACATAGCTATTAAAGTGATAGGAATCTGTTATTATCGTTTTCTGACCTCTATATCTGTCCTGCTCCCTTTTTCATCTGAAGATATGTTTTCCTCATATGAGACTTCTTGATAATAGAAGGTTGGCAACAGTTATTCAAGTAAGACCTGGGGCTAGATCACCACATTCATGGAAAGAAAGGAAGTGTTCCCTTAGTAAAGATAAGCTAAATTGTTTAATCCTCTTATATTACTCCTCCAAAACAACAGCATAAAGAATGAACTGAAGGCCAAATAGACAACAGAATTGAACTGGATTCATTTAATTTCATTTTTGCTTCTCCTTCCACAAATGAAGATAGAAATGTTACTCATGATACGAATTTCATTTTGGAGTCTTACTCATAGTATTAAGCAAGATGTAGGAAAATACAACTTATGTAAATAATGGGTAGCAAGAATGGTATCACTATCCATTCATAGAAACATAGAAGTCTGACGGCAGAAAAAGACCTCATGATCCATCTAGTCTGCCCTTATACTATTTTCTGTATTTTATCTTAGGATGGATATATGTTTATCCCAGGCATGTTTAAATTCAGTTACTGTGGATTTATTTACCACGTCTGCTGGAAGTTTGTTCCAAGGATCTACTACTCTTTCAGTAAAATAATATTTTCTCATGTTGCTTTTGATCTTTCCCCCAACTAACTTCAGATTGTGTCCCCTTGTTCTTGTGTTCACTTTCCTATTAAAACACTTCCCTCCTGGACCTTATTTAACCCTTTAACATATTTAAATGTTTCGATCATGTCCCCCCTTTTCCTTCTGTCCTCCAGACTATACAGATTGAGATCATTAAGTCTTTCCTGATACGTTTTATGCTTAAGACCTTCCACCATTCTTGTAGCCCGTCTTTCGACCCGTTCAATTTTGTCAATATCTTTTTGTAGGTGAGGTCTCCAGAACTGAACATAGTATTCCAAATGTGGTCTCACCAGCACTCTATATAGCGGGATCATAATCTCCCTCTTCCTGCTTGTTATACCTCTAGCTATGCAGCCAAGCATCCTACTTGCTTTCCCTACCGCCTGACTGCACTGTTCACCCATTTTGAGACTGTCAGAAATCACTACCCCTAAATCCTTTTCTTCTGAAGTTTTTGCTAACACAGAACTGCCAATACAATACTCAGATTGAGGATTTCTTTTCCCCAAGTGCATTATTTTACATTTGGAAACATTAAACTGCAGTTTCCATTGCTTTGACCATTTATCTAGTAAAGCTAAATCATTTACCATATTACAGACGCCTCCAGGAATATCAACCCTATTGCACACTTTAGAGTCATCGGCAAATAGACAAACCTTCCCTATCAAACATTCCCTAGTGTCACTCACAAACATTCATTTTGGAGACTTACTCATAGTATTCAGTAAGATGTAGGAAAAGACAGCTTATGTAAATAACTGGTAGCAAGAATGGTATCACTATCCATTCAATAAACATAGCCTGTGAAATCCAAGAATCCAAGGCAAAATTCTCATGGCATCCCATAATCACCTTAGACATATTACAATAGAGCTGACAATTTGGGTTGTACTGCATCACTTTTTGAAAAAAATGTTGTTTAATATAGAAAAGAAAATTGCATTGAAAAACTAATTCGGTCTAGCATCTTTTTTTAACTACGTGAGGTAATATTGATCAGTCTTTTCATTATATCAACATTTTTTTTCATAAACAAAATAAACCACATGTCAGTGATCCAAGACTTTAACTAGGGTTGCACTGTACTTCCGAAATTGAAAATAGTTTTGCAATCTATTGATCTATAATTTTTCATATGATGGCTTTTGGGTATATAATTTTAAAGATTAGATATTCTTTAAAACATCTTAATGTTTTATGTGGTTTTTTGTTTATCAAAATGTATTAAAACACAATAGTGAAACAAGTCCATGTCATGAGTGTCACCTCGTCCATTTTACCTTTCCATCAAAATAAAGTTAATAACCAGACATGTTAGAACTTTCTCTGAGGTTTTAAAGATGGAAAGCAACATTTTGTGAGCTCCAGTCCTCCATTCTAGAGTTCTTGAAATAAGCTAATATTCACAGTAGTTACATTGTTTAATTGTTTATAAAAATATGGTACACTCATCATCTAAAGCATTTTCCAATTTGAATATTAATTTGAAAGCTTAATAGACTGTTAATGTATCTGGACCAATTTAAGTCATTCCAAATCCCTCTTGCGCTAATACAAATGACTTAAAACTTGATCAGTAATAAAATAACCTAGAGTATTAGTATGCCTAATTACCCAGGAATGATGCAATTTTTTCAGCTTTAAGATTGCAGTCCACATAGGATGGTTTGTTGTCAGATAAATATTTTACCTTTTATTAAATATTAGTTAGTTATTTAGAATAGAATAGAACAGAACAGAATTCTTTCTTGACCAAGTGTGATTGGACACACAAGGAAAATTGGCACCAAATTATTTGCTTTAAAATGGGGAAATGAATAAATATAGGTACATATTCAAATTAACTACTTAATTAAAACTGAATTTGTTAGTTTTAGCTATTTAAATGATTAATTTGAAATTTGGACAGAGTTTGATTGGGTTACTGACGCAAAGTGTTGTGAGATAAACCTAGGGGTGGGTTCCTGCCGGTGCTCTAGGGTGCGCCGTTCTGGTAGCAGCTCGCAGATTGCACAATTTGCGCACAACCATTCTGGTGCCGTCTTTGCTGGTCCATCGGTGGCACCATCTCTTTTTTTGACTGTTTGGCCCTTTTTTTGCAAAATATTGCGAGGGGATGCTCGTACATGTGCGCTTTTTTCAAAATTGTGCAAGGGAGCATACCCAAGCATGCGTGCGTGAACACCTGAATCTCCAGCATAGGCGCCCAGCACACCTAATTGTTGTGGGAAATATGCAAATAATGCAAATGTGCAAATAATGCTTACATTGTAAACCACCAAAGAGTAAAGCAGTGTTTTTCAACCAGGGTTCCGGGGAGGGAAAGTGGGTCGAATGGAGCGAACCACCTCTGCTTATTGCCCCGCTCAGGCCCGGCACTCCCAGCGAGGGTACACGGCGCAGCCTCTCTCTCTCGCCCTCTCTCTGCTACTCTGCAGCCATGGACTCCCACGCGGTAGCAGCACTTGCTGGTTCTGCCTCCATCCTCTAAGGCTTTATTACTATTACTATTAGTCTTCTCATCATTCCTATCATTGATCTCCCACTTCGGAGTCTTCGGAGAGGGGCGGCATACAAATCTAAGTAATAAATAATAAAATAAATAAAATGACTATAACTGTAGATTGGATTGGATTGGATTGGATTGGATTGGATTGGATTAGATTAGATTAGATTAGATTAGATTAGATTAGATTAGATTAGATTAGATTAGATTAGATTAGATTAGATTAGATTAGATTAGATTAGATTAGATTAGATTAGATTAGATTAGATTAGATTAGATTAGATTAGATTAGATTAGATTAGATTAGATTAGATTAGATTAGATTAGATTAGATTAGATTAGATTAGATTAGATTAGATTAGATTAGATTAGATTAGATTAGATTAGATTAGATTAGATTAGATTAGATTAGATTAGATTAGATTAGATTAGATTAGATTAGATTAGATTAGATTAGAATGCCGCCCCTCTCCTCAGACGCTGGGTGGCTCACAACAATAATAAAACAGTGTACAATGAACAAATCTAATATTTAAAATAAAATATCTAAAAACCCATTATTTAAAAAACATACAACACAAGCATACCATACATAAAACTATATAAACCCTGGGGAGATGTCTCAATTCCCCCATGCCTGGCGATATAGGTGGGTCTTAAGCAATTTATGAAAGACAAGGAGGGTGGGGGCAGTTCTGATCTCTGGGGGGAGTTGATTCCAGAGGGCCGGGGCTGCCACAGAAAAGGCTCTTCCCCTGGAGCCCGCCAGATGACATTGTTTAGTTGACAAGCTTGTTGCTTGTACCCTTATGATTTATATTGATTGTTTCTTGACTGCTTATTTGACCCCTATGACAATCATGATTCTTGACAAATATATCTTTTTTTATGTACACTGAGACAAATTCCTTGTGTGTCCAATCACACTTGGCCAATAAAAAAATTCTATTTCAACTTCAGGATGTACAGCTTAATGCAGTGTTTTTCAACCAGGGTTCTGCCAGAAATCTGATGACACCAAAGGGTTCCCCCGAAGAAAAAAGATTGAAAAATACTGGAGTAAAGCATAACGGGGTATCATATAAGCCCAAATACTATTGTTATTAATACTATGTTTCTAAGCATTGGCCAGTACCTGCCTCTATTTGCATGCATTTCCTAGGACACCTGCTATTTATGAGTCTGTGTGTCTCTAAATAATATACAGGTGTACATGCATACAGGATTATGTATTAGTGTTCTACCTTCATAATTTTCTCTTCCTTGGGCTACCACTTATTAGGAGTTAATTGCTTGGAATGAAATGGTTTTTCTGATTGAAAGCAGCATCCTTGTTAGCCACTGAAAAGCCACATCCTACCTGTTCACTGTTGTGGTTCAGCCTGAGGCTGCTCAGGGACCGGCTGTGTCTCTGCTGGCTTCATGCCGGGAGGAGGAGGACAGCGAAGAGGAGGGGGCTGAACAGTCGGACGGGGGAGAGGAAAATCAAGAATGGGATGAAGGAGAACAGCATGAGAGCCCCGGGGGGGGGGGGGGCTCTCCCCAGCCAGTAGTTTGGAGTCATTAGGTGATGAAGCTCAAGTCGTCATTGACATGCGACAGAGATGGTCAGATCAAAGAAAGGAGCAATTAAAGAAGTATTATCAGCACTGAATTAGGAACAGCTGGGTTTGGGTGTGGTCCTCCTTAGCAGGGTTTAAAAGGCAGGCAAGTCCTTGAAGCCATGTGGAGTGTTATCAGTTTGGAGTTGCGTTATCCTGTCTTGTTTCTCGGCATCTCTGTTCCTGGCTTGTGGCCCAGCAGCTTTGGAAGACCCGTGGGAGGTGTAGGTCTGCTATCTACAGCCTCGGCTTGGCAGCAAGAATCCTGTATTGCTGCATGGACTTTTGCCTTCGTGGATATATCTGAAGATACAGCATTTTCCTGTTTGTAAGGACATTTTCTGTTACCTGTGTTTTTCTTGAATTTTATAAAACTGCCTTTGCCTTTTACCAGTGTGTCTGGCTTCTCTTTTTGGGTTGGTATTGGCTTCTGGAGTGACCCAGACAGAACATTGACTATGTAATAGTTGAATGTAAATAGTTTGAATTTGAATGTTTGAATTTGATTGGTTGCTCCATTTGAGCGGGAGATTTTGTTTTACTGTCAACCTTGGCCTGGGCGGGAAAAGAAAGTATAAATACAGGAACCCAAGCGCTGCTGGCAGTTCATGCCTGAATACTTAGTAGCGGCTTGGGGACAATGTTATTGCTGAACCTTGGAGAATAAATCAGTTAACCCTTGAGTGTCTGAGGCTCATTTATTTCACTACCAACCACTTGCCGACAGTGTTGTCTCAAAATGGACCTTCTGTCCCATGGTCTTTCTCTTACTGAAGCAGGGTGAAGCTGGGCTAAAAACACTTTCCTCAGGAAATATGATTATTTTACTGGTTGACTGACTGGTAGAGTGAAGCATTCTCTTGCCCCATTTTCCAAATAGATCTGAAAGTGCTTTTGATTTTAACTTTTTTTTTAAAAAAAATGTCACGAGGAAGTGACACATTTAACGGCATGTCGTCTCTATTTAACTCAAAATAGGAAGCCGACAAGAAACAAGATGAGCCATATATGCAGGATTATGACAGTTGTGGGAATCTTTCTTCAAAAAATTAAATGTTATTTGAGGCATGATTTACAGAAAAAGCCTGAAGCAATGATCTGAAAACATAACAAAGCACACTTATGACAGAGTTAAGGAGTAATTGGGAGTTTTCGGTTATGCTATAAACAGACTTATATCTGTCAAAATAAAAGTTATGTTTACTTGCTCAATAAAGCATAGGTATTTCTGATATGCGCTGCCTTTCTTTGTACACTGTAAGAGATTCACATTATTTTTTCACACAGCTAGATTACTTAAATATTTTTAGCATTAGCTTTAAAGAAGCTAATTCCTAGTTTATTTGCTTTGACATAGTCTTCGCTTTTGACATTCTTTACTTTCAGCAAGAATATCTATTACAAGCATCGGGCCAGAATATCTCCGGGATTGCCTTCTGCCGCACGAATCCCAGCGACAGGTTAGGTCCCACAGAGTTGGCCTTCTCCAGGTCCCGTCGACTAAACAATGTCGTCTGGCGGGACCCAGGGGAAGAGCCTTCTCTGTGGTGGCTCCGACCCTCTGGAACCAGCTCCCCCCAGAGATTAGGATTGCCCCCACCCTCCTTGCCTTTCGGAAACTCCTTAAAACCCACCTCTGCCGTCAGGCATGGGGGAATTGAAACATCTCCCCCTTGCCCATGTAGTTTTTGTGTGTGGTTTGATTGTGTGTTTGTTTTTTATATATTGGGGCTCTTTTGGATTTTTTAACTTAAAACTGTAATTTAGATTGCGAAATATTAGATTTGTTACTATGTTTTGTTTACCATTGTTGTGAGCCGCCCCGAGTCTACGGAGAGGGGCGGCATATAAATCCAATAAATCTAATCTAATCTAATCTAATCTAATCTAACTGCAGTAAAAGAAAGTGTCATCGTGACCATTTGAGAAATAATTATAATTGTTTGACTCCCACTGGCTTGGTTGTTCTGATGTACAGAAGTTTTACCTAAGGGAGAAGGAAAGATAAATTTTACAGTTCGTGAGGAATTGGCAAGAAAAATATTTTTAAAAAATTGTGGTATACCATAGGATAAACAGTGACTATCCTATTTGGTTGTAAATAGGTTAGGTGAACACAAATTATGTAGGGTTTTTTTAATAGCTGCTTACACAAGAAAAAAAAACATTTTGTCTATGCTATTTGCTGTGTATGTTTCTGAATCCCATATGCTGAAGAATTTGACAGCTCTACATCTCCACCCCATGTCCAGTCAACGAAGCAGTGGAAGTGATGTGCCGGTGCCTGGAGGCTGTTGGGGTCTGGAGTCAACAGACTCAAACTCAACCCTGATAAGACGGAGTGGCTGTGGGTCTTGCCTCCCAAGGACAATTCTATCTGTCCGTCCATCACCCTGGGGGGGGAGTCATTGACCCCCTCAGAGAGGATCCGCAACTTGGGCGTCCTCCTCGATCCACTGCTCACATTAGAGAAACATCTTTCAGCTGTGGCGAGGGGGGTGTTTGCCCAGGTTCGCTTGGTGCACCAGTTGCGGCCCTATTTGGACCGGGAGTCACTGCTCACAGTCACTCATGCCCTCATCACCTCGAGGTTTGACTACTGCAATGCTCTCTACATGGGGCTACCTTTGAAAAGTGTTCGGAAACTTCAGATCATGAAGAATGCAGCTATGAGAGCAGTCATGGGCTTCCCCAAATATGCCCATGTTACACCAACACTCCGCAGTCTGCATTGGCTGCCGATCAGTTTCCGGTCACAATTCAAAGTGCTGGTTATGACCTATAAAGCCCTTCATGGCACCGGACCAGATTATCTCAGGGACCGCCTTCTGCTGCATGAATCCCAGCAACCAGTTAGGTCCCACAGAGCGGGCCTTCTCCGGGTCCCGTCGACTAAACAATGTCATTTGGCAGGACCCAGGGGAAGAGCCTTCTCTGTAGCGGCCCCGTCCCTTTGGAACCAACTCCCCCCAGAGATTAGAATTGCCCCCATCCTCCTCGCCTTTTGTAAACTTCTTAAAACCCACCTCTGCCGTCAGACATGGGGGAACTGAGATATTCTTTCCCCCTAGGCCTTTACAATTTACGCATGGTATGTCTGTATATAAATAAATAAATTAATTAAATAAATTTGTGGGTTTTAAAAGCGTGAAGACGACCACTATGAGAAAACAAATACTGGCTTGCATAAAAGCTTGGCTTGATCTTATAGAATCCTTATGCTTTTATGTTCTTAATCTATTCCGACACTTTAAAAAGTTACATGAATCTGAAAATTCCTGTATTAGTGCACATTTTCATTCAAGGACCAAAAGTGGTAAGATATCACCTTATTCATAATTATCTAATAAAATGCACGGGAGTTATTAGCTCCATCATTTACTTCTTGTCTGAGCTTCTAGGAAACACTTTTCATTCACCATATATTTCTTCTTAACTTTCTCTAATAATGGCATAGGATATGTAATTCCCCAGAACATCAAGGTTATGTCAAGAATAAATTGTCTTGCATTTTGTCTTATCTAAAAGAGGGCAGAGGCGTGGTACTCCATAAAGCTTTTTAAATAGAATCACCCAATCATTCCTGCTGCATTCTCTGATTCAGAACAACAAATATAAGTGACCTTTTTTTATTATATGTCAGATTTTTCATATACAGAGAAATGTGACAGCTGCCATAATATTTGCCACAAGTGGGGTTGCAAAGATTAAAGTAGCTCTGATCCAAAGTTTATAGTTTTGTGTTCATTTGCAATTTGGTGCTCCATATATCTATCCTTTCTTATGCTAGAATCAGATGTGTATCTGTGGCATTTTATTTTTTTATGATCAATAGTTTTTAGAGTAACACTTTACATGCAAAATGAACTAGTGTATTTGTCGGAGTATATGGTGCACCTTTCCTCCCCCCTTAAAAAAAAAGCTGAAAATTGGGTGCGTCTTATTCATTGAATGTATCTCTTTCAAAGCTTTTTTTTCCAGCTCTAACCAGGCACTAACAATCTTCCCGGCTCTTATTGGCTTGCAGGCTTATTCATTGCTACTCCCTCTGAATAATGTTTTTTTTTCCTGTCCTAAGTCTTTGCAGGCTTTTTCTTTCATTGCTACTCCCTCCAAATAAGGATTTTCCAAAGCCCTAACCAGGGGATAAAATAATGTGCTGATGCTGACCAGACTAAGGATGCTAGCCAGATGAATACCTGGTAGGCAGATTTTTTTCCCCCTATTTTCCTCCAAAAAAACTAAGGGGCGTCTTATACTCTGTTCCTTCTTATACTCCAAAAACTATAGTAGTTAATTCTGGAGTATTATTTCCACCAGATTTTTTTTTTCATTGATATTTCTTTTGATAGAAACTGGTCGTTTGAAATTAAAAATCAATAAAATGTGTTTATATCAGTATAAGATTATTATATATTTTATCTCTTGCCATGAATGTAGTAGGATATACAGCCTGGTCTCATTCAAACCTAGGCGTGGTATTTATAAGCTCACAGCAATAATTTGCTTTCCTTTGGATTGTAGAATATGCAACTCATTGATTCCTTGGAGATAATTTTGTCCACTCTCATAGGACAGATTCTGCAATGATAGATAGCAATAGCATTTAGATTTATATACCGCTTCACAGTGCTTTACAGCCTTCTCTAAGCAGTTTACAGGGAGTAAGAATATTGCCCCCAACAATTTTGGTCCTCATTTTACCGACCTGGGAAGGATGGGAGGCTGAGTCAACCTTAAGTCTACTGAGATTCAATCTGCCAAACTGCTGGCAGCCAGTGACCAGCAGAAGTATCTTGCAGGACTGCACCCTAGCCACTGCACCACCAAGGCTCAGCTGTTAACTGGCCTAAAGTTTGTTTAAATAAATCTCTAGTGGAAGAAATGCCACCTTCTTCCAAGCCAAACCTTCTTCTTATACTTTCAAATAGTTATATTGATAGTTAGAAACTAGTTATATAATGGTTTCCTGCCTAAGCAGGGGGTTGGACTAGAAAACCTCCAAGGTCCCTTTCAATTATTATTATTATTATTATTATTATTATTATTATTATTATTATTATTAAGTTTCAAAATTATTTTGAAATTTCCTCCTGTGATCATAGGCTGGGTATTTTACTGAGACAGAGTAACTCCTGCTTTTAACTTTGCCCAACATGAATTCCTAAAACTAAGGTTCCCCCCTATATATTTTCTGTTTCTGAACATATAATCCTCCATTTAAGAGATGTATCACTCAAAGGGTATCCCTTAAATTAGACTATAGAAGGATGCTCTGCTTAAACTAATATAATGTGTAGTTGATAGGAATCTTTATGGAACTCCTTGTAATAGTTACTTGTAAAATGTATTTTGAAATTGAATTCCTCAATAACAAGATATGAACCTTCATAGGTATATCATATTTAACTCTGTAAATTTTAGCTTTGCATATTTATTCATTTGACTGTGTTGAAAACTACTTTTATACTTTAAAAAATAAAGTATACTCAATATTAAAAACTCTATATGAAATACAATAAATTAAAGATAAAAATGAAATGCAGAGCCAAAAGCTAAATGCAGTCGTAAGCAATAAATAAAATAAAAGCAATAAATAAACTAAGGTCATCCCAAAGGCCAGAATAAATAAAATTAAAATCACAGTTCATCAAAAGCCTGGCAAATAAAAAGCTTTTAAGTTAGCATCTAAAGCTCAAGAGAAAAATGGCAGGCATATCTTATTCTGTAGTAGGATATTTGCATTAGGAAAAAAAACCCTCTTTCTTAAATTTTGGGTTTTTCTATCATGCCAGCAGGATACCTAAGTCTGTGTTTCTAAACATTAGCAACTTTAAGATGTGTGAACTTCAGAATTCTCCAGATAGCTACGCTGAATTCTCCCAGCGTTCTCCATACATCTCAAAGTTTCTAAGTTTCAGAAACACTGACCTAGTATAGCTGTAGAAATAACTGTGCCAGGAGACACTGTCATTCTTTGAGTGGCACACATGTAATACAAAAATTGGATCAACCAAGACCAAACTAAATCAGGCATAATTTAAATTTAATCAAAGTTACATTAATGAAAGAATTTAATGTGATTATTCCCCATGTATTTCATAATTTCCCCCTTCTGCCTCATTAATAATTATAAAGCTGCAGATTTTGGAGGACCTATGTTTTATCTCCAAACTTTATGAGAAATACACACACACACACACACACACACATACACATACATACATTTATTTATTTATTCATTTATTATTTAGATTTGTATGCCGCCCCTCTCCGTAGACTCGGGGCAGCTACATACATACATACATACATACATACATACATACATACATACATATACATCAGTGGTGGACAGCAGGCAGGACGGGGTGGAACACAGTGCCACCGGCGGAAATGAAGTTGGGTGCCCAGCTCCAGCTGACCATCCCACCCTGCCATCCTCCTCGGAAAGCAGCAGGGAGACCAGCACCGGCAGGAGTTGCAGCGGGCCCATTTCCTCCCCCCTCTTTTCTCAACAGCTGATCGACACCCATTCACCTAGCTACCAAGCCTGAGGCAGGGGGTGACCCAGGAAGGAGAGCGTGGGAAATGCAAAGCAAATTGTCACCCCAAAGAGAGACACTGATGATGTTGTAAGTCGAGTTCACAGTTCACTTCAACGATGATGATTGTTTATTTATTTATTTTATTATTTGGATTTGTATGCCGCCCCTCTCCGAAGACTCGGGGCGGCTCACAACAATTGAAAAACAATCCAATACAATCCAATTAATTAAAATATTATAAGTTTAAGAAAATCCCCTATACTAACATACACACATACAGGCATACCATATATAACTTCAACGTGCCCAGGGGGAGATGTTTAGTTTCCCCATGCCTGACGGCAAAGGTGGGTTTTGAGGAGTTTACGGAAGACTCCCACCTGATCACATGGCTGGCAAGCCACTCCTACCCAGTCACATGACCATCAAGTCACACCCACAAAACAAGCCACACCCACAGTGTGGCAGTAAAAATTTTGGCTTCCTATTACTGATATATGTATTCATTCCAAACTATAACTGGTTAGAGGGGCATTGGGCTGGAACGAAGAGACTGCGTTCTAGTCCCACCGTAGGTACAAATCTAGCTGGGTAACTTTTGGCCAGTCTCCCTCAGCCCTAGGAAGGGGACTATGATAAAATGATTTGAAAATACTGCCAATAAAACTATGGGGACTAAAACAAGAAGTCTCCAGGAATCAAAGGTGCTACACAAATGAACATACACATACACACACACACACACACACATACATACACACCAGGTCAAGATCACCTTTCTTAATCATGCCCATAAATGATGAGAAGTCAATGGATCTGTTTAATGTGATTGATATGTCAGAACTAAGTCTAGCCTGATGTAATATTCCAATTCCAGAAATTAAGAAAGAATGAATGTAACACTGAAAGAATACTTAGTTGCCCTGTTTACTGGATCCGTGTCCCTCTTGGCTGGTTTCGGCCAGTCGAGGGGTGACACGGAGCTGGGTCCAGGAGATTGTCAACGCCTCCTTGGGGAGGGGGTCCTTTCCGCCACTTTATAAGGAGGCGGTTGTGCGCCCCCTCCTCAAGAAGCCTTCCCTGGACCCAGCCGTGCTTAATAACTACCGTCCAGTCTCCAACCTTCCCTTCATGGGGAAGGTTGTCGAGAAGGTGGTGGCACTTCAACTCCAGCGGTCCTTGGATGAAGCCGATTATCTAGGTCCTCAGCAGTCTGGATTCAGGCCCGGCTACAGCACGGAAACTGCTTTGGTCGCGTTGATGGATGATCTCTGGCGGGCCCGGGACAGGGGCTTGTCCTCTGTCCTGGTGCTCCTTGACCTCTCAGCGGCTTTCGATACCATCGACCATGGTATCCTTCTGCGCCGGCTGGAGGGGTTGGGAGTGGGAGGCACTGTTCTTCAGTGGTTCTCCTCCTACCTCTCCGGTCGGTCGCAGTCGGTGTTAGTGGGGGGTCAGAGGTCGACCCCGAGGTTTCTCCCTTGTGGGGTGCCTCAGGGGTCGGTCCTCTCCCCCCTGCTATTTAATATCTACATGAAACCGCTGGGTGAGATCATCCAAGGGCATGGGGTGAGGTATCATCAATATGCCGATGATACCCAGTTGTACATCTCCACCCCATGTCCAGTCAACGAAGCAGTGGAAGTGATGTGCCGGTGCCTGGAGGCTGTTGGGGCCTGGATGGGTGTCAACAAACTCAAACTCAACCCAGACAAGACGGAGTGGCTGTGGGTCTTGCCTCCCAAGGACAATTCTATCTGTCCGTCCATTACCCTGGGGGGGGAATTATTGACCCCCTCAGAGAGGGTCCGCAACTTGGGCGTCCTCCTCGATCCACAGCTCACATTAGAAAAACACCTTTCAGCTGTGGCGAGGGGGGCGTTTGCCCAGGTTCGCCTGGTGCGCCAGTTGCGGCCCTATTTGGACCGGGAGTCATTGCTCACAGTCACTCATGCCCTCATCACCTCGAGGCTCGACTACTGTAACGCTCTCTACATGGGGCTACCTTTGAAAAGTGTTCGGAAACTTCAAACCGTGCAGAATGCAGCTGCGAGAGCAATTATGGGCTTCTCCAAGTATGCCCATATCACTCCAACACTCCGCAGTCTGCATTGGCTGCCGATCAGTTTCCGGTCACAATTCAAAGTGTTGGTTATGACCTATAAAGCCCTTCATGGCACCGGACCAGAATATCTTCGGGACCGCCTCCTGCCGCACGAATCCCAGCGACCGGTTAGGTCCCACAGAGTTGGCCTTCTCCGGGTCCCGTCGACTAAACAATGTCGTCTGGCGGGACCCAGGGGAAGAGCCTTCTCTGTGGGGGCCCCGACCCTCTGGAACCAGCTCCCCCCTGAGATTAGGATTGCCCCCACCCTCCCTGCCTTTCGTAAACTCCTTAAGACCCACCTTTGCCGTCAGGCATGGGGGAACTAAAACACCTCCCCCTTGCCCATGTTGTTTTGTTGATTGATTGACTGTGTGCCTGTTTTTTATATATACTGTTTTGTTTTTGTTTTTTTTATGAGATTATTAATTTCAATTGGAATCTGGATGGGTGGGCATTGGATTTGGTATTGTGTACTGTACTGTTTTTTTATTATTGTTGTGAGCCGCCCCGAGTTTGCGGAGAGGGGCGGCATATAAATCCAATAAACCTAAACCTAAACCTAAACCTGATTCTACAGAATGAGCTAAACCTGATTGGTTGACTAATGTATATAATGTGATACACATTCACATAGGTGTGGCTTGAAGGTTAGTTTGGCTTGAAGTAGTTATTGTGTGGCTTGTGATTGTGGTATATAGTAGAGTCATCTAGTGAGATAGTTACAGTGTAAATATATAGAATATTTTTGCTAAGAAGAAGTAAATATCTTCTTAAAGAACATCCTGCTGTGTTTGTCTTCAATTATTTGCAAAGACTTTAGTTCCTGATATCCTGGTCTGTAGCTGGCTTATAGGGGTTGGGCAGCACCGCAAAACAGCAGGTCCAGAGAACCAAAAGAAGGGGAAGTTCCACAGCAGATGCCCACCCAATTGTAACCAATCAGATAGGTACTCATGATTGGATCCACTCAAATTTCCTTCTCAAGATTCAATGGACTATCTGGATGGAAAGTCTCCTTACATTTTCTCAGAAACAACTACTTTCATGGTTTTATTTGACAGAATTGGAGGCTACTTTTTTTTAACCTTGGACCAAATTCAGCCTATCTTTATTTATTTATTATTTATTTATTTATTACTTAGATTTGTATGCCACCCCTCTCCGAAGACTTAGCAAGAAGCAGGCAGTGTGGATGAATACAATTTTCCCACCCAATGTGCAATAATGGCTATTGTGTCTCTGACACAACTGGACTAAACTCTTTATAAAGCTGCTTGGTATCGAGTGGTCACTGTGAATATCTTCTTGAGAAAAGACATCTTTCTTTCCATGTTTTCTATACTTGTTTCTATTTTTGTTGACAGGAGGATCAAAAGAATATCAGCAACAGGCTTTGAAGCATTCTGTGAATTACTTTCGAACTATAGCAGATGTTCTGCCAGATGTGTAATGCAGAATTGAAACTGTAAGCACAGAATTGCTCACAGTTTCTTTTATTAAATCTCAATTCATTCTTCACAATTTTGATCCAATCGGTGTTCTTAACATGCATTATTCTTCAATTATTTGACTCTTTTATATGAGACTTTAGGTGTGTCTCCCTTTTGATGACATTATTTCAATCTCAACATGGTTTGGTTAACATTTTCACTTTTCATGGTTTTGGTTAACAAACTGAACGTAGAAAACCTGTTAAATAATGTTTCAGAAAAGAAGATAATGTGTTAAGGAAAGTATCAAAGACCTTCGCTGTACGTGTATGCTGCCATTTGCTGGAGAGACGGAGTAACGACACGGACACAAGAGCTGGATTTAAATTGGGTCATTTTTATTAACATAAAATTTGCATAATTTATTCAAATACTTTGCATAAATTAGCATAATCAACTATGACCCGGAACTGGACCTGCAGGGTCAAACAACTACTTCCGGGGCGGAAATGACGTTGTGCCATCAAAACATTCCTGGGCAACTCATGGGCGTATCTCGATGCAAGTCCAGGTGAGGGCCAGGCCGTCACCTGCGACCCTGCCATGCTGTGCATGAGGGGGGTCCCACCGGCTAACCGGAATCCGGGAATTAAAGGTGCAGGACCCAAAGACAGGTTCCCCCCAGCTGCTCAGGCAGAAACTCCCTCCATGAGCTTGCAGAGAACCTGTCAATCATCCCCAAAGATGCCCAAGGGAGAACGCGCGGTTGCTAAACCACCCCATTTTTCCGCCCCTAACCTGCCTACCCAAATGACCAAAGGTAAGCCAATTAACCTAATAAAAACAAACACCCCCTAACCGCACATCCATCACCCCAGTGTGGAATGGGCGAAAAAACAGTTCTGCTAAGAGGCAGAACTGCAAAAAATTCCCATTCGGCCCCCTAAGGGCGACCCCTAAGCACACTGCGAAATAGTGGAGGGCGGGCGGGTGTCTGCAAGCTAACAGCAATCCGGGCGAAAAGGGAGAGCCCCGGGCCTGCTCGCCCTTATATAGGGCAAGCAGGCCCCGCCCGGACCAATCAGGGCCTGGCCAATCAGGCCCTGATCTCCCGAGCGAAGTCTCGCATCGCGAGACTTCGCCCGGGATCCAAAATGGCGGCCGCCATGAGGGACCGTGTCTCCCGGTCCCTCCAGCAAAGCCTGCCTGCCGGGTAAGTCCGGCGCTGCCCTTTTCTTCGTAAGACATGCAAAAATGTATGAAAAACTAATAGTCTTCAATAATACAAAAATGAAATTATAGAAACCTAAATTAATTGGAAAGCAAAGACTTGTTCCAAATAAGGCAGACTGATCTTTCAGTCTTTTGCATGTTGACTCTTAGCTAATCAAATGCACAGAGATCTAAGTTAATTGTATCATAATACCTTAAGCAAAATAGGGATGGAGAGAGATTTATAATTGATTAATATCTGGTCAGTGCTGTCACTGCATATCTTCATAAAAGACTAGCTAGATTATCCTGTATAAATACACAGGTATGGATTACTGCAGCAAATCTTCTATATGACAAAACCATGACTTTGCTCAATGATTTTTCATTAGTAAAGCCCTGAAAATAATTTGTGTTTTACTCTATCTCCAGTAATAATTTAATACATAATATACAATTGTGCAAAAACCCTTCAGTATTCAAAGAAAGATTATTTATGGCATTCTCTTCTCAAAAGGGAATTCTTATTAACAGGATCTGAGGAAATGGCTAATAGCATTTAATTTCTTCTTTTTTAAAAGAGACATAAAATGTTTAAGTGCATAATACAGATTTTTTTTTAACATTTTCACCTGAGTAGTAAATAGCTTCAGCTTGGCAATTTTTTTAACCAAACTGGAAAAATTTAATCTTCATTCCTTTCTTGTATAATCACATAGATATATATGGCTGTACTATTCAGCATTGTGAAATCATCCATTCATTATACCGTCCCTATACAATGATAATCATTCAAGTTATTATAAAAAAGGAAAAATAAAAGCCTTAAATGTGATGCAAAAAGAGAAGTAAAAGGAAAATAATTCAAAATTGATGCAAAAAGAGAAGGAAAAGAAAGAAAATAGGGAAAACAGGGTTTTGTTTTGTTTTTAGGTCACAGCTATTGGATTCAACATGAAAAAGATGCTTTAAAACATGAAGGGCATGTAGATTACATCTATATGCATAGACATCTTTTCCTGGAATCAGGAAAGTCTGTGATCCTAGGAAAAGATGTGACTGGTTTGAAGAGTTGCAGACAGGTGCTACATATATAATCCTGAGCACTGGGAAGCTCTTTTTCTGCATTATGTAGCCTTGATCTAAAACGAAAGGGCAGCCGACTTTTCCTTAAGAATATAGATCAGAATACTAATGTTTAATTTGAATGTTATTTCTTCAGATCAGCTTATTACAAAGAATAAAATGAAATCATAAGAAGCACAATTAACATAGAAGTTAAATATTGACTGTAAAAGATTTAATCAAATTAAAAGGTATACTACAAGAGGATTAAAGTACAAACCATTGCTTGGTATGCCATGCAGCGGAGTTAGAATACCTATAAATGGCGCCCCATCGTGATTTACAAAGCTTGTTAGTTTTAACAAGCATAGGACTGAATCAAGAATTGTGTGATCAGTAATGAAGCTCACACAATACAGCAGTTTTTTCCCCCAGGTACCAAGATCATGCAAGAAGCCTTTGGCTATTTCTGTGATTGTGACTTAATTCACACATCAAATTTATCTACAACAGTGCATATGGAGAGAAGATCAAAGCTGCTTATGTGAAGGGGAAAAAGTTAAGAGAAAGCAGCTGGGCTACAGTCAATACCATAGGTAGCCATCGTCATGGGGAGGATATAAATACCAGCACAATTATTAGACCTTCCTTTTGAAATTCAGGAGCTTGAATATTTTTAAAACATTCTGGTTGCAAGAGTTTACCTTGTAATTTATATTTGATTATAACCTTTGAAGCTCATCAGACCTTTCTGATTTATGGCCTAGGGAAAATATAAAAGCAATACTTTGTACAGTACTCTTGTAACATTTTCATTCTGATTTGTTAATAGCATGTATTAGAAATATTAAATTAACCCAATATTTGATGGCATCCCATTATAAAGATATCATGGTAAAATAATCATTTGTGGCAGAACCGTAACTGAGAAAGATCATCTAATTTATACAGCCAACGACCTTCTTGCATTCTTTTTTCAAGGTGGGTTGTATTATAGCTTTAATTTCTGAGTGTCATGTGGCTCAAAAAATCATATGGATCTGGTGACATGGTGACCAGGCTCTTGTCAAATCCAAGAGAACAGGATCCAGGCTTCACTTCCTTCTAGAAGTTATCTGTCCTTCTGTAAGGCAAAATAGGAATCCAGTCTCAACACCAAGTTTAACCTGGAGTCAAGGTTAGCAGGCACAGATGAGCAGTTACCAACCACACAAGCAAATGAGTAGACTAGAGTAGGTCCAGGTTTTGGTACACAAAGGGCCAATTCTATAGAAAGGCAGTTAGGGTGAAAGTTTTACTAATTATGTTGTACAAAACTAATAACCTTGGCATATTCAATTTATAAATATTAAGTAACCATAGTACCACCTGTCACTGTCTTCAGTAGTAAAGAGACACAGGGGAGAAAGCATCCTGCAGCCAAGAAGGTTCTGTTTGTTTGTTTGTTTGTTTGTTTGTTTGTTTGTTTGTTTGTTTGTTTGTTTTAAAAAATTATGCTGCCCTTCTCCTTAGATTCAGGGCAGCTTACAATATGTTAGCAACAGCACTTTTTAACAGAGCCCAGCATATTTCCCTCACAATCCGGGTCCTCATTTTACCCACCGCGGAAGGATGGAAGGCTGAGTCAACCTTGAGCCGGTGATGAGATTTGAACCGCTGACCTGCAGATCTAGCAGTCAGCTTTAGTGGCCTGCAGTACTGCACTCTACCCACTGTGCCACCTCGGCTCAATATAATACCTTTGCACTACTCAGGTGACACAGGACTCTGATAAATATCCAGGTGGCCTCAAAGAGTCTTGAAAAGAATGGGAAATACCAGCTGTCTGCAAGAAGTATAAATCCTTCCACTCCCCACCACTCAGTGAGAACTGAAGAAGCTTCTTGGATGAGACGCAAAATGTCTTCAAAGAAAAAAGTCCCGTTGCCTTTTGAAAAGCACCTTTGGGACAGCCATGACCTCAGTTACTGAAAATATCTATAGACATCTCACCATTTATTTGCTATACTAAGGCATTTTGAGTTGCAGTTTAAGTTGATTCATACTAAGTTGAGTTTAAACTTCCTGCTTATAAAAAAAAACTTGTTATCCTTGTTCTATCCCTGCCAACTTACCTTCCAGGAGTTTTGTAAAAATGAACATTATAGAGTAGTGCTATTTTCAGAGCATTTGTTGCCTATTCTCACAAAATTACAGAGAGAACTCAGTAGATTCAAGTCTTCCAAATATGCAGCACTCCTTAGATTTTTAAGTATTGGCAATTACTGTATTTTTCAGAGACACACCTTAGTTTTGGGGGAGGAAAATATAGGAAAAAATCTACCTACTAGGCATTCATCTGGCTAGTGTCCTTAGTCTGGTCAGCTTCAGCACATTATTTTATTCCCTGGTTAGGGCTGAAAAAAAAATCTTTGGCAGGAGTAGGAATAAAAAAATCCTGCAAACCAGAAAGGTCATTAGTTCCTCGTTAGGGCTGAAAAAAAACTTTTTCAGAGGGTGTAGGAATGAAAAATCCTGCAAGCCAGGAAGATCTTAAGCACCAATTAGAAATGGAGGGGGGCTTCAAAAAAGTATTCAGAATATGAAACCACCCAAATTTTCAGCCTGTTTTAGGGAGAAAAAAAGGTGTGTTTTATACTCTGAAAAATATGGTATTTCACAACTAGGAGACAGTTAAATTAGTCATCCCAATCAGTGAAGGAAAGGACAGAAATCACAAATTGTTCCTGAATATTCCACTTCCCACAGCAGAAAAGACTTAAACACTTCTAATAAATTACTAACCCCAGATTATTCAATTTGCTCTAATTGAGATAACTAAGCATGTTCTCCATCTTTGCAGCAAATCAATAAACAAGCAAGCACAGCTATTTGGGACCCAACTAGATGTGATGTAGAAGACCTGTGATTATATCTCTCAATGTAATTTTCCCCTTTGCTTAAAAGCAGCAGTGAGAACAGAGCTTTAGATCAATGAAAGGAAATGTTACCTTTTCACCTTGTATTGTTTGCTTTTTTAAAATTGTCCTGCCTGTTCAAAAAAAACCCATACACGTTTATTAGCAACAGAAGGATATCAAGACATATCCAGTCTCTTATCTTGCAATACAAACATCTGTGGGGGAGAATAGAATAGAATAGAATAGAATTTTATTTATTTATTGGATTTGCATGCCGCCTCTCTCCGCAGACTCGGGGTGGCTAACAACAATGATAAAAACAGCATGTAGAAATCCAATTAATAAAACAACTAAAAACCCTTATAATAAAACCAAACATACACACAAACATACCATGCATAACTTGTAATGGCCTAGGGGAAAGGAATATCTTAACTCCCCCATGCCTGGTGGCATAAATGAATGTTGAGTAGTTTACGAAAGACAGGGAGGGTGGGGGCAGTTCTAATCTCCAGGGGGAGTTGGTTCCAGAGGGCCGGGGCCACCACAGAAAAGGCTCTTCCCCTGGGGCCCGCCAAACGACATTGTTTAGTCGACAGGACCCGGAGAAGGCCAACTCTGTGGGACCTTATCGGTCGCTGGGATTCGTGCGGTAGCAGGCGGTTCCGGAGGTAATCTGGTCCCATGCCATGTAGGGAATAGAATAGAATAGAATAGAATAGTTTATTGGCCAAGAGTGATTGGCCACACAAGAAAATATACATTTGTTAAGAATTATGAGGTACAACACTTAATGATTGTCATAGGGTCAAATAAGCAATGAATAAAAAAATATCAATAAAAATCTTAAGGATACAAGCAACAAGTTACAGTCATACTGTCATAAGTGGGACAAAATGAGTGATAGGAATGATGAGAAAAAACTAGTAGTAGTTAGTACTAATAATAGTAGTGCAGTAGTTAGTACTACTAATAATAGTGCAGACTTAGTAAATAGTTTGACAGTGTTGAGGGAATTATTTGTTTAGCAGAGTGATAAGGAACAAATAGTCTAATTTTCAATAAGAGAAAAACAGGTGAGAAGTGAACACATCTACATGGCTCTGCTAATGGTAATGTGTCAAAACTGAATTCTCCCATTTGGACTAATATCAGAGGTGGTATTCAGCTGGTTCTATCTGGATCAGGCGAACCTGTGGCGCTGACTGCGGGAGGCATTGCCCGCCCACCCGGAAGTAACCGCATCCCATTTATCCACATTTTTAATGCTCTGAGCATGCGCAGAAGGTTTTGCACATGTACGGATGGGTGCATGCTCACATCTGCAAACCAATAGGAAAGGTGAGCGAATACCATCCCTGACTAATACATGCAATTTCAAGCTAGAGGACATCCTGGTGAATGTAATGGCATTTCTCTGGCGCTTGATCTTCACAAGGTTTGCTTATTTTTAGCCAACCTCAGTCTATAAACCAAGCCATTAGGTTACGCACACCACATTTTAGACTCTTAACGCATTTGTGAATCTAGATAATGACCTTTTGTAAACCAAATCATGTGCTTAGCACAATCTGCCCTTAAAGAATTGGTTAGCTTCCCAGCCATCTCTCCCTGTTTCCCATAATGGTGAATATTTAAAACAGCTTTTTCTGTCTGTCTCCCTCTCCAAACACAGCCACTTAACATTTAGCTACATTCTCTCTGTTAATGTCCTCCTTTGTTGGACTTAGTTTTCAGTAGTTTTGCCCAGGTTATTCTCACCTCTGTGACACATTGGAGTAGCTAAACTGATTCCTTTGACCAAAGAGTCAATTGCTGCTGTTTCTACTTTTAGCAGCTGGCAATTGATTTCAATTCTTTGAATTTTGCCTTAAGTGCATTGCATCAGACATAATGTATTCATTACCCTCTCTAAATGATGAATGATGAACCAGCATATTGGTTTCTAATGTTAAATTAGGAGATAGTTATGAAAGTGTATGTGTGTGTGTTTAAAATAACTAAAAAAGGTTTCTTTTTATGATTGCATAGGGAGTTTATCATGTGCTGACCAGCTGTATCAGTCTAAATAGTAATGTTAATTGTGTGTCTCTAAAGGTATTAGATTTTTGTCTAGGAAGCTATTGTGTTTAAGTATGGCATTTCCAAATATTTCCATCTAGCAATGTTGCTTGCTCCAGCATTCCTGAAATGCCATTTTTTTATTTCCTGGAATTTTAGTTGGGTGCTGCCAAGAATCCAAATCATTTATTTGGATAAGCATGAGATAGATTAAGCTAGTCTTGGAGAATGCAAGAGGTCTGTCCTTTTTCCATCTATAGCAGGAGTGTCAAATTCGAGGCCCGTGGACCAGATTCTGCCCGTGGGTTGCTTAAATCAGCCCACAGTGCCACCATGGAAATATTAAAGGACTGGCCCACAGTGCCTCTGCCAACCAAAACAAGTCATTTTTGGCTGACAGAGTACTGCTGAAGGTTGGATAAGCCAAAAACAGGCTGCACAGGGCCCTCAGGAGGCCTCTACAAAACCTGTTTTGGCCGTTAAAGTGCTGTAGGAGGCCGTTCATGGCGAAAATGGGGCAGAGGAGGGTCCATTTGATATATGGATAAATGAGTAGAGAGAAAAAGAGGGTGGATAGATGGGTGGGTGGTAGGTAGGTAGATAGGTAGATAGGTGGGTGGGTAGGTAGATAGATAGATAGGTGGGTGGGTTGGTAGGTAGATAGGGAGATAGGTGGGTGGGTAGATAGGTGGGTGGGTGGGTGGGTAGGTAGGTAGGGAGAGAGAGAGAGAGAGAGAGAGAGAGAGATAATATATAGAATAGCAATCTATAAAAGTGGAGGTTATCTAAATAAGAGTGATACCGATATTGGAACACTGTAAAGAGTGGTGTAAAGGCTGGAAAACATTTAATAAACATTTATTTTGGGGGGGAAAGAAAAGAATTGATGGACTTTATAGAACTATGAACCAAGCCTGTAGAGTACTATTACAGAAAGTAGGAAACTTTGAGAGCAGGGAGTTTCATCATTTTGGAATTATGAATAGTATATATTTGGCACCTGAGCAAAAAATGGTTCGCCAACACTGGTATATCGTCATAAGGGTTCTATAGTTCTAACTACCGGCCCAGCTTCAACTTTGGTCCTCACCTGTCACTCAGCTCTCACCTGTGGCTCCTAGTAGCTTTAGCATGTGCAGCAGCCACACCATGGGCAATAGCTTCAATAGGCTGGCCATACCTGGTTGAGAGTAGCCATGGGGTCATTGACCTTTGTTGAGATAGGGACTTGTCTATACTGAGCATATGAAGACAGATTCCAGCAGACTGAGCGGATAAAACCTACTAGAAGGGGACAACGGTCATGAAGGTGGTCTCTGCGAGCGATGTGGTATGCTAAGAGCGTGGCAAGACACGATAGATCCACCACTGTGCCCAGCCCATCACCAATTGTCAACCACTGCGCCCATCCCATCTCCAACTGTCTCAACTCTTGTCCTGCTATTGGAGCAAGATAGAATCTGGGAAGAGAGAGTGAGGCTGACTAGGCACACTCTCCCTCACTTTAATCCAATTTACACACAAGTCTTGACATTACCCATTCCTGTGGTGATGGGTGAGCGATGAAGCAGTAGGTATGGATACACTGGGAGCTACAGCCACGGGCCTGTACACAGGCGACTCAGGTCTAATGGTTGTCTTCCTGCTGACAAGCAACAGCTGAATTCAGCGTCTACCTGAGTGACTGAGCAGCCCTCTCTAGGACCACACTGCTCACCTCCATAGTAAGAGGAAGGATGTCCTAGACATTATTGCTTTATAGAACCCTGTCCAGCTTGCACCGGTTGGAGGGGATCCCATATCATATGGCCGAGTAACAAATCTCAAAAAAAACATAAGGTGACACCACTCACAGTAAAATAAGATTTATTGCCAAGCTTTCAAACATCATGATGAGGCTGAAGCAATGTGTGTATACCTGAGGAGGAGAGGTAAAATCAGAAAATCAGGATTGTATAGAGTCAAGGGCATGGAGTAAGAGGAATAGACTGGGGCAGGTGAAGGAGCAGGATCTGGAACAACTTTTTTTTTATTTGTCAAACAATTATAGGGTGATCATTTGTACAGATTAAACATTAGATAAGTAATGATAAAAAGTAACAAAAGAAGACCTTACAAAAAAAGGCAAAAACAAAAACAAAAAAAGAACTTACAGAGATGCATTGCTTTGAAAGGGTACATACCAGGTGTTAGCAACACCTGTTTGGCACTTAACAATGCCATATGTAGGGAACCATACAGATACATACATACAGCAATTCTCTATTTGTGGGCCAAGCTCTAGCACAAGTCATGGCATGCGTCAATTTATGTCACCATGCACACTTTGTCATTGTCCTCACTCACGGACATTGTAGCATTTACAAGAGTTGTTACATCAGAATGGCAAAGAATCGACCAAAAAAAAGACTTGTTTCTGGAAAGAACATGAGCAAAGCAATGAAATTTCTAAAACTGAGAATTGGGAGTTTGGGATTTTTTTTAAAAAAAACTGAAATAAAAATGTCCACAAGAAGTCATGCTTTGCATGTATAAAGTCCCAGAATTGAGACAGCAGGGTTCCGATTGGAAAAATCACTTAATCTATAGACAATTCACTCCAAATTCATAGAATCATTTTTTTCAATTCTGTACACTAAGTTGAAGACTAAGGCTTCTGTCTAGAATATTTATTTGTGTGAGAGTGTTGGTTTCTTTTGGTTGTTTTTGATGCTTGCAATTATTGAATCAAGTTTCCCAAAATAAGCACTCTGACAGTCTGTAAAAAGGTTGATTTTTTTTATCAGTTTAATTTGACTTCTCTACAGTATTTGTAAAGAGATTTTTATAACAACGTAAGAAAAGATGAACAGATACAAAACTACACTTCTGAACAAGTAACATTGAGAATAAATAAACCACCTCTAAGGTTTCTGCTAAGATTTTCCTTGTCAATATGACTTTATTAGATCATTCTCCCAGATTTGGGGGCAGCAGGTCCATGTTTCTGGCTTTGTTAGGTAATGACTGATCCAAACAGTCATTGCTTGATTTCAGGACCTAGAACCAACACATAAATGTTAGCTGATTCTCTCCATCTGAATCTCACCACCCCCTTTTTTAAAAAAAATGTACATTAGAGTCATAAAATAGCTACCAATCAGTCTGTCAGTCTTTAAATTTTTGACAGTTACTATTTCATAGAATCTTTTTGTTTATTCACATAAATTTTAATTGATTGAATAATTCAGTCTATAATCCCAAATGCAATTACAGTACATCTAATAAATGAGGATCCGGATTGTGGGGGCAATATGCTGGCTCTGTTAAAAAGTTCTATTGCTAACATGTTGTAAGCCGCCCTGAGTCTAAGGAGAAGGGTGGCATAAAAATTGAAGAATGAATGAATGAATGAATGAATGAATGAATGAATATCCACTAAGTAGCATTTTTCCATGCATTTACATTAATAAAATGAAGCTTCCAAGGAATTTTTTTCTTTAAAAAAAAGATACACATTGAATTGATATATGTTTGCTATGATCATTAAAGAATCATTCTGGGCAAATAGATACAGTATGAAAATGTCTTTTTTAAAATGGATCCTCTATGCTTCTTTTCCAATCAGTCTGTCAGTCATTAAATTCTTGACAGTTAACATTTCATAGAACCTTTTTATTTATTCACATACATTTTAGTTGATTGAATAATTCAGTCTATAATCCAAAATGCAATCTAATAAATGAGGACCCGGATTGTGGGGACAATAGGCTGGCTCTGTTAAAAAGTGCTATTGCTAACATGTTGTAAGCCACCCTGAGTCTAAGGAGAAGGGTGGCATAAAAATTGAATAATAAAAAAATAAATAAATAAATAAATAAATAAATAAATATCCACTAAGTAGCATTTTTCCATGCATTTACATTAATAAAATGAAGCTTCCAAGGAATTTTTTTCTTTAAAAAAAAGATACACATTGAATTGATATATGTTTGCTATGATCATTAAAGAATCATTCTGGGCAAATAGATACAGTATGAAAATGTCTTTTTTAAAATGGATCCTCTATGCTTCTTTTCCAATCAGTCTGTCAGTCATTAAATTCTTGACAGTTAACATTTCATAGAACCTTTTTATTTATTCACATACATTTTAGTTGATTGAATAATTCAGTCTATAATCCAAAATGCAATCTAATAAATGAGGACCCGGATTGTGGGGACAATAGGCTGGCTCTGTTAAAAAGTGCTATTGCTAACATGTTGTAAGCCACCCTGAGTCTAAGGAGAAGGGTGGCATAAAAATTGAATAATAAAAAAATAAATAAATAAATAAATAAATAAATAAATATCCACTAAGTAGCATTTTTCCATGCATTTACATTAATAAAATAAAGCTTCCAAGGCATTTTTTTCTTTTAAAAAAATGATACACATTGAATTGGTATATGTTTGCTATGATTATTAAAGAATCATTGTGGGCAAATAGATACAGTATGAAAATACCTTTTTTAAAGTGGATCCTCTATGCTTCTTCTCCAAAATAAATTAGCAGCAAATTTTTTAAAAATTGTAATTCAGTCTAATAGATACAGTTCTTACTAATTTTGAGGAAACTTGCTTTATATTTATTTTATATTAAAATATATACTGTTATTAGAGATCATGTTTAAGATCCTTCAATGCTTAATGCTCACTGTTTTCAAATTAGTTACCCAGTAGTTATTCCTGTTTATTTCTAATTAATAATCTCCTGTCAGTGATCACCAATGGCAGAGAACTCTTGTAAAAGATTGGCTCTTAAATTGGCCTTGTGGGCTGCATTCTGCCTGTATAAACATTTCCCCAAGTGTTACTTCCATTTGCTTTCTGTGCTTCATTTATTTTATGTCCTAAATAAACGTGTTTGGTACTTCTGATGTTTCTTAAATGTGACCTAATCTTTTTAAAAAACCTCTTTCTTATAAACTTTTTCTAATGCCGTTATAGCATATGTGGGACCAGATTACTTAGAGGACCGTCTTCTGCCTCATACATCCTAGCAGCCAGTCAGGTCTCACAGAATCGGCCTTCTCCAGGTACCGTCAGCCAGACAATGTCATCCGGTGGGGCCTAGGGGAAGAGCCTTCTCTGTGGCTGCCCCAGCCCTTTAGAACAAGCTCCCCTCAGATCTGTACTGCCCCCATTCTCCCTGACTTCCGCAAAGCTCTGAAGACCCATCTCTGCCAGCAGGCCATTGAAACTTTGATATCTTGCCCTACCCAATGAATGAATGTAGGACAGTGATGGCGAACCTATGGCATGGGTGGCACAGGTGACACGGGGAGCCATATCTAATGGCACGCAAGGCATTGCCTTAGCTCAGCTCCAACATGCATATGTGTGCCGACCAGCTGATTTTTGGCTTGCACAGAGACTCTGGGAGAGTGTTTTTGGCCTCCAGAGAGCCTCCGGGGGTGGGGGAAGGGCGTTTTTAGATAGATAGATAGATAGATAGATAGATAGATAGATAGATAGATAGATAGATAGATAGATAGATAGATAGATAGATAGATAGATAGATAGATAGATAGATAGATAGATAGATACTGGGAATGGATTATATCAGAATATTCTTAAAAACATTACAAAAGTTGGAGGGAGAACCCTGCAATAAATCTATGTCAAGGACAGAAACGTAACATACAGTTATTGATAATAAAAGAAGCTGTAATTTTACACTGTTATTTTATTCAAAAGAATTCCCTGCTGATGAAATGTTGTTTAGCAATTTCCTCCCCCACCCCAAAAAAAAAAAAGCATGGTCTCAGTCTAGTGATAAACTGAGCAGCAGGGATTGGATGAGGCATTAGCCTCCTGTAGGTAAGCGGTTAGATTTTGTTTTAACTTAATAAGTGCCACCCATAAATAAACAACTTATAGCCTGTTAGAGACATGTTGAGCTTTCAAATGCAGATGCAGTTGCCATGGCGATTGTTTCTATTCTCTAGGAAATATAGGTTAAAATGATTCTTGCGTGGGTGGTTTCAAGGAATTCCTTAGACAAGGTAAAAAAAAAATTAATGATGACTGACTAGGCCAGTGATGGCTAACCTTTTCCGGATTAAGTGCTCAAAGCATATCCATGTGCACAAACCCTAAAAATGCAATGCACACGTGGGCCCCACACAAACACCCAACACCCCCATGTATGCGCAGCAGAGACCCATGACCGGCTGGCAGCGGGAGGCGCATGCACACATGCAGTGGGACAATGGTTTGCATGCCCATAGAAAGGACGCTGCATGCCAGCTGTGGCACACGTGCCAGAGGTTCACCATCACAGGACTAGGCCAAATTTCAGAAGGTAATCCAGACTCCTACTGTCTATTAGATACTGCTTGCACCGTATAAATCCAATAAAATATTTTTATCAAGTGAAGGAAACTCCTTTCCATTCCATGTCAAAACAATTTGACCCTAAAACTGAGTCAGTCGTGTCATTCCCATTCATTCATTCATTTAGATTAGATTAGATTAGATTCATTGGATTTATATGCTGCCCCTCTCCGCAGATTCATTTATTCATGTATTCATTTATTCATTCATTCATTTATTCATTTATTCATTCATTCATTCATTTATTCATTCATTTATTCATTCATTCATTCATTTATTCATTCATTTATTCATTCATTCATTCATTTATTCATTTATTCATTCATTCATTCATTCATTTATTCATTCATTCATTCATTCATTGGATTTCAATGCCGCCCCGCTCCAAAGACTCGGGTAGTAATTCCAAAAGCGCTAGCAGTTGTGGGTGTGCCTAGGTACACCCACATCACACCAAAACTTCATGAGCTGCACTAGCTCCCAATTGGTCTCCGGATGCAATTCAATTAATTGCCACATTTTTTCTTTCTTTCAAAGGAAAAGTTTTCTCTTGTATACCGAATGTTTTGTCTTAAAACTTTGGAAAGAATTTACATACCATGAAAAATGAAGTCTTTTTTTACTTCTCTGATGGTATTTTGGATTTTTTGTTATCTACCTGCCTTCTAGGCCAGTGTTTCCCAACCTTTTTTGAGCCGCGGCACATTATTCATATTTTCAAAATCCTGGGGAACATTGAACGGGGTGGGTGGGGTGGGGGCGGCTAAAGAAAAGTTTGGACAAAAAAAATATCTCCCTCCCTTTCGCTCTATTTTTCCCTCCCTCATTCTCTTCCTTCCCTTCTTTCTCTCTCTCCATCCCTCTTTCTTTCTTTCTTCCTCTTTTTTGCTCTCTCCCTCCTTCCCTCCCTCTATGTCTTTCTCTCTCCCTTGCTCTCTCTCTGTCTCTCTTGCTATCTCTTTCTTGCTTTTTTCTCTCTTTCTTGCTCTCTCTCTCTCTTTCACTGCCTCTTGCTATATGTCTCTTTCTTTCTCTTTGCCTCTCTTGCTATCTCTCTTTCTTTCTCTCTCTGTCTCTCTTGCTATGCCGGCTTACTTTGAATGGGGCAGGGGGATGGGGAGAGCGCACGCCGGCCCACGCCCCCAACATTGAAAATCACTTTCTCCAGCCTCCGGAGAACGAGAGAGATCGCCTTCGCCGCCTGTCCTGCAGCCCCCTCACTGAGAGCCCGGGACAAAAGCGCTTTTGGCGAAGGCAGCAGCCAGGGGCGCGAGGGGCCTAGAGGCGCGGGGGGGCGGCCGCGGCTTCGCCCTTGGAAAAGAGTGTGCGGGGGGGTGTTTTGGGGTGCGCTGGCGCAGGCGTGCGCGGCCCGGCACCCTCCTGCTCCCACCGCCCTCCCTCCGGGCCCCAAAGGACATTGGTTGCCGCCCCCGCCAGGGAAGCTCCAGCTGGGTGGGGCCCTGCTGGTGCCTCCGCCCTGGAGCTCTTGCCACCGCCATCCCCAAGCTACTACTTGGTGCCGTTGCTGATGGCACCCTCCTCCTCTTGCTGCCGGTGCGAAGAATGAAGCTCTCCTTTTTTCCCGCCTTCCTTCTTTGGGGCAGGAGAGTGCCAGCAATAGCGGCATCGGAAAGTAGCCGCACCGGCAGTGCCCCGCCCAGCTGGAGCTGCCCTAGGAGTTTGGCGGCACACCTGACCATGTCTCGCGGCACACTAGTGTGCCGCGGCACACTGGTTGGGAAACGCTGTTCTAGGCTACCATGTAGAAAATGAGATTGTATACAAGTTCATACCTAGATGTTTTGCAATACCTGTTGCTTAATTGAAAAAGTATATTTTTGCTAAAGATTCTCTAGATGTTTATGAATATTTGACTTTTATTGTAAAACATCTCTTCTAGTGGCAATATCATATAATAGGTACAGTGGATAAATATATAGTAGCACCTCTAGATACGAGCTGCTCCACATGTGAGTTACGAGCCGAGACGCGAGCAAAATTTCTGTTCGACACCCGAGCTCAAATTCGGGATATGAGCCGAGCTTCCACTAGCTGGTGCAAGAATTCCATGCTTCCAGTTATCTCGGCCCGGAAAAACAAAGTCTAAAGGCATTCGTTCGAGATGCAAGTTGATCAACATACGAGCTCGGGTCTGGAACGAATTAGACTTGTATGTCGAGGTACCAATGTACTATTGTTGTGGTTGGCTTCAGGCCAGCTCCTATGGCTGCTGATTTTGACTCAGAGGAGTTGGAGCCGTCTGATCACAGAAGACCCATTTTGGCTGGAGGAGGAATCAGACAGTGAATCAGAAGGAGAAAGGAATGAGGAAGAGGTTGGATAGGCAGAGAAGGAAATGGAGCCTATCACATCTCTAGCTAGAGTTTCATCTGAATCAGAGGGGGAGGAAATAATGAACAATCCTATTCTCAATGTCCAGGTAAGGAGAATGATGGGATGCCAGGAGCAGCTGTGCAAATGCAGAAATTCTAGGATTTAGGTCACAGGTGTTAAAGAATTAATGACACTGCTGCAGCCTTGAAAAAGGGGAGGTTTGGAGATGACGGTGTGGCAGTTTATCGTTCAGTTTTTGGAGAGACACTTTGCTGAATCGTGGCTTCGTGTTTGGTTTGGATATCTTTGGACATTCTGACATTCAAGCCATGAGTTATTTGGCTGATGTAAACCAGAAAGGCTTCTGTGCTGACTTGAGTGATTAACTCTGACCTGTTGGACTCATAAACTAGCATTGCTCTGAAACGCCGAGGCTTGTAGCCTTCTGAATATAAAGAAAACCTCTTTGCTTTCTTTTTACAAGCCTGCGAGAGTGTGTGTGTGTGTGTGTGTGTGTGTGTGTTTGTTTGATTAATTACTTCATTTCTGGATGGCCCGTGGCCAGGCAGAACAACTATGGAAAGTGGGAATGAGCTACATTACATCTGAAAATCATGGTGAATTACATATATGGTTGTATATGCATTTTTGCTGCCATTGTCCTTGTGGATGCAAGAAAATAGTTAATATAAATGACTGTGCTTATTATATTAATAATGATCCAGAAAGTAAAATCATCTGAAACTTCATGTTTCTTTAAAACATTATGGATTTGTCCCTCTTTTTGTTCTGTAGGTAAAAACTTTGTGAGGTCATGTCAAAGAAAGAAGGGTTTCTATTTTCAGCTTGTTTTAAGATTTAGCATTTTTTTTCCATAAAAAATGTTATTCTGACTTCCCAGTCTTAGAAATGTTTACTCCAAAATAAATATTTCTTTTCCTCGTGTTGATGATTTCTATATAAACATGCATAAGATGGACTCTTGCAGTATGTTTCACATATACAATATGAAACCCGCATATACTTACGTATAAACTCATCTGCACATTTTTAAAAATACACATTCCACTGCCTTTGTACCCATGTCACAGATTTTTAATTTTTACAAAAGCCGCAATGCAAAAGTTATGCCACATTAAATAGTTTGAAGCACGGAGCACCAATAGTGAAAGGAAGAGCTCATGAATAATTCAAAAGAGACTCGGAGTTTGTCTTGCAAGGCTGATGAATGAAAAAGACAAGGCTTTGGGACAGATCAGCTTATATTCTTTTAACGCTGTGAAAAGATCACCATCCATCTGGAGGGCTAAGGCAAGTCCAGGCAATGTAATGAACCAGCTCATCACTCCAAGAAAAGATTGCATTGAAACCTATTGGCACAAGGTTGGGTTCAGTGGGAGCGCGACAGCTGCCTAGTCTGCATGTTTGATGCCAAGTGAATTGGAGTCTATTTTTGAACTCAACTTCCATATCCTAAAGGAATGGTTATCAAAAGGAAAGAGATGATGAACAATAGTCTAGGTGGCCCTACGGAGAACGGGACTCTATTTATTCTACTGAAATGACTGGAATTCTTTACAAAATGGCTTGAAAGAGAAGGTCTCTTTATAGAAGATGAATGTGAGTATTGCTAAGGGTGCAAGAAGGGAGAGAAGGAGGGAGATGAGAGGGAATGGTGTTTTTTTCACATCATTCTGGGCTGTAATAATGGCTTTCTTTAAATTTCCCCTGAAACTGACAATAGCCATAGAAGTGAATTGTTTCAACTGTGCATGGACTACTTGAGCCCTTTAGAAAGGAACTTTTGCTTGGCTTTGTTCTTTCTTAATGTGTCTTAAGTATATATTAGCTCTGGGTTAGAAGGAAATTTAAGAAATGGCAACAAATAATGTCCCCAGTCTGATGAACTGTTGCAAACCTTAATTGTATCAGTAGCTGTACCTAATCTACAAGAAAGCAATTTTATTTTGAGAATTTCCCATCTCTGGAGTGGCCATTAGAAGAAACATACCCTACTTAGCTTCCTCAGCTCTTTTAAAGATAAGAAATAAATAGCAAATCTATGTTTGGTCCAATTCATAATCACTTTTGTAGGCTTTGCAGAATCCTGCAGAATGTAGAATCCTCTGGGTCTGCCTGCTTAGAAGAGCAATTAATAATTGCACAGCAAAATGGTGTTAAAATGGGAAATTTAAAAATTAAGTACAGTTTAAACAAACAGAATATCTGCAGGATGCATCTGGGGCTAAATCCTAAGTGACTCTTTAAATGAGATTCTCTCTGCTGGATTGATACTGCATTTAAGTACTGGGTAAGCACAATGTCTTAAACTCTAAATTTTCCATTCTAGATGGACTGCTTTGTGATCCTGCAGTTTTAGCTAGAAAATAAAACTGGGTAATGCAACTCAGGGAAAATTTTACTGGTACAAAATCAAAACCTTAATGTTCACTTCCTGCTACTCCTGCATCCCAGTGTAGCTTGTTAGATATATAATTGATTTATACTTAACTTGCTTTTAAAAATTAGGTGCACAGTTCATGATAGGAATGCTCTTATAGATCTTGTATGTGTTCACATAAATCATTGCCTCCTATTAGGATTATTTGTTCTTTGAAATCCATTAGAGACAGCATTAGCTTTTAGTTCATTCTGTCATTAAGTTCAATTTCCGTTGAATCTAATGATCAAATGATAAATCTTGATTCCATCCCTGCCCCACAAAAGTTCTCTTCATTTTGTAATCGGTAAATATAAAAACAAATGCCAGTTAAAATAACCTCTGAGTTTATTTTCTGACTACTATTTACAACACACTGTGCTGTGGTTGCATAAAACAAAATAATTCAGGGTCTACAGCCCTCTAAAGTTCAAAGTAACACAATCTTACTATTGAACATTTTCAGTATTATAAATAGGAGAATGAGAGGAAAATGAGAGTTTACTTACAATCAATTAATTTATGGCAAAGTTGGAACAAGAAGATTTTCTAATTTCTTAATTTGCACTTTTAATTATTGTTCTATCTATTATTCAGTTTATGAGTAGTAAAACCAGTATTTATTCAAACAAAGCAAGATCTATAGGGTTTTCTATTTTTCCATGAAAAATGGTAGAAAACCTGTCTGTCTATGTGTGTGTGTGTCGCTCTATATATGTTATAGGTTTTTCTCTATGTTATATATTAAGCAGAGTTATGGCGGAATTAGAATAATAGAATAATTGAAAAGAACCATTTAGGTCAGGTCCAATACCTTATTCATTGAAGATATTCATATTAAAGCACTCTTAAGAACTAGATTAACTAAGAACAAATCTAGTTACCGTAACTAGATTTGAACATATCCAGTGAAAGGATGTGAAAGGATATGAATTGTTCTTACTGTGTAGAAATTTTGTCCTAACATTTAATTGAAATCTGCTTTCCTGTAATGTAATTCTATTATTCTATGTTTGTCATTTAAAACAATAGAAATAGGTCTTGACTTCCTTGTGATATCCCTCCTAAATATTTCTGGAGTGCCATCATATCGTCCCATTTTCTTTTCAAGTTTAAAAATGTCCAGTTCTTTATTCTTCATAACACTTGTCTTGTTTCAATTTCTCTTAAACTTGTTTCAATTTCTCGCAGTCAATTTCTTAAAGTTAAAACCCAGAAAAGTACTGAGTAGGCTAATCATAGCAGATAACGAATACTAACATTTTTTTGGGAAATTCTACTTTTGCCAATGAAGATAAAATCATGTTTGCCTTTGTTGTATCCTCACATTGACGATCCACAATAATTTTGCAAACAATTGCAATTCTAAGACCTTTTCACAAGTACCATTATATGGGTTATATCCCATCCAATTTCTATTGTTTTGATTTTTTTATCCCTTCGATATGCATATACAGTATAACTTTAGATTAAACTTTTCCTTCCAATGCAATATATATTTATTCATTGGTGGATGGAGAGAGGTTACATATTGTTTTAGAGCTATAAATTCTGGCTGAAAGAAAATAATTATTGGATTAGATTAATTGTGGATTAAAATAATTGGATTAGAATAATTGCAAGCATGTGATTGATTTAACATATTACATGAAGCTATTACCTGATTTTGGCCTAACATGTTTATTAAATCAGTGTGGTTTTATAGTGCAGTATAATGTGCATACTAAAAATAAACTGGATTCCCCAAAAAATTCTGATGCAAAACACATAACACACTAAATAAATTGACTCCTTCTTCAATCTGCAGTTCGGAAGTACATGCATTGAATCAATGTAATTTACAGATATTTATTTTGATTGGATTATACTATTTCCAATTTTGTCTGCACATTATAGATTTCAACCAACTGAGATTTGAATACAAATCTGTATCAAAGGCTTGACATTTAATCCCCCAAACTAACTGATAATGCTGCATTATCTTGGTGCATACCATATTTACGTGTCATCATGTCATGGCAGTTTTCTGTAGAAATGCCACCCATTTGGACCTACCTCTGGTGATAATCCACAAATTTTCCAGCTATACTGCTCCAAAAAATAAAGGGAACACTTAAACAACACAATATATGTCCATCCCTTGTCTTCCTTATTCGTGGGCCTTCAGGGTTTCAGCCCACCATACTGGAATCAGCAACGGCGAGCGCCTTTGATCCTTGATAGGGAGGGAACCCTCTGCAATGGCAGGCAAATGCCTCCTACCCTCCAATGCCCGGTATACCCCTCTTCATCGACGTCATCCTCCAGAAGGATCTCCAAAATCAAAGGAAAGAGCAACCTTAAGAGGGAGATGTCCCTCTCTATAGCTGCTGCACCCCAAGAGGCCACTAGAAATACCAAACAAAGTATTCAGTGAAAATATTTCATTCATTCAGATCTCGGATGTGTTATTTGAGTGTTCCCTTTATTTATTTATTTATTTATTTTTGAGCAGTATATATTCCAGTCTACTAATGTATCCTATTATCCATCCACTGCATATGCTGGTCAACTTTTCAGGTAAGCAATTAGGCTTCTTCCACCAGACTTATTGATTGTTTTTTCTCTTGCAGTCTATTGGAACTCATAGTCCTCTTTCTTTGCTCTCACTCTTTCTCATTCTTTTATTTATTTATTTATTTATTTATTCATTCATTTGTCCAATACACAAATACAAAGGAAGAAAAATAGACATGTGGTAATATATATAAGGGCAAAAGTGAAGTTAGAAGAGAGGATATATGAAAGGAAGAGAATATATAAGATAGGTGAAAGAAAGGAAAGACAATTGGACAGGGGACGAAAGGCACACCAGTGCACTTATGTACGCCCCTTACTGGCCTCTTAGGAACATGGAGAGGTCAATCGTGGTGAGTCTAAGGGAGAAATGTTGGGGGTTAGAGGTTGACACAATTGAGTCTGGTAATGAGTTCCACGCTTCGATAACTCAATTGTTGAAATCATATTTTTTACAGTCAAGTTTGGAGCGGTTCGTATTAAGTTTGAATCTGTCGCGTGCTCTTGTGTTGTTGCGGTTGAAGCTGAAGTAGTCATTCTGTCAGTTTTCACAGCAACGGCACTAGAGAATACTACTTAAATAGAAACCATTATTGGATGAGGATTGCTTCTGCAGTAGTCGATATGATATATAGATTGTAATTGCTTTATTGTATGTTTTATAAAGTTTTTAAGATGTAACTGTAATCTACCAATAATCTTTGGATAAGCCAGTATACAAACAGGTATAAACCTCTTCCTTGATTAGTCTTGTTTAGCCCTAAGAACTTCACTTCTTAAAGACATCTCTTATTTTTCTTTTCCTGTTACTTTCCTCTCTTTGTTGACATCATTGACCAAGATACTGTATCTTGCCTTATCTTTTCTTGACTGATATTGAACATCTCTTCTTGTTGCTCAAGGCTTTTATTCCCTATCCTGTACAGGTTGTGACAGCTTGCTCTGAAAGCCACTTGAATTTTTTCCTTTTAGAATTTTTTTTTCTAAGTTTTTTAGAAGTTTTTTTTCCTGCTTCAGTTTCCAGCTTTCAGTTATGTGACTTCTATCTTCCTTCAGGATTCTTTTTTGAATAAGTTAAAACAATACTGCTCTTTTTTCCTTATACTGATTTTATATTATGAACCTATTTCCTTCAGGTCAAATCGTGTTGGCACTCCCACTCACTTTAATATTATTATTATTATTTATTATTTATTGAAATTTGTATGCCGCCCCTCTCCATAGACTCGGGGCGGCTAACAACAGTAGTCCAAAACAGCATGTAAATCCAATACTAAAAATAATACTAAAACAATTAAAAAACCCTTATTTGTAAAACCAAACATACATACATACAAACAAACATACCACGCATAAATTGTAAAGACCTAGGGGGAAAGAATATCTCAGTCCCCCCATTCCTGATGGCAGAGGTGGGTTTTAAGGAGCTTACGAAAGGCGAGGAGGGTGGGGGCAATTCTAATCTCCGGGGGGAGTTGGTTCCAGAGGGCCGGGGCCGCCACAGAGAAGGCTCTTCCTCTGGGGCCTGCCAAACGTCATTGTTTTGTTGATGGGACCCTGAGAAGGCCCACTCTGTGGGACCTAACCGGTCACTGGGATTCGTGCGGCAGAAGGCGGTCTCGTAGATACCCTGGTCCGGTGCCATGAAGGGCTTTATATTCCAAGTAATGTTTTACACACCAGTAATCCATAGTTTTTTCTCCAATCTGCATCTGGAAACACCCAGATTCATGGGATTATATCTCTACCTCTTCTGTTTTTCATTTTTAAAATAATCGAATGGAATGTCCATTCAGTAATGTACAAGTGTAAAATTATATTTAGTGTACTTGAATAAGGCAGATGTTTTTAAAACGAACAAAGTGACTCTCTTCATGAACTCTACAAAGCTGTTTCTTGCCTTTTTGTATTTGGCCAATTGAAATCTCTCTATAATTCCAGGATTCTCCATTTTTCCAACTTTTGAAATTCAATCAACCATTAACTTTATTGTTTTCTTCTTCTCTGGCATGGCATTTAGCATTGCTTGCAATTTCCCAGAAAGTTCTTCAGTGCCTTTCACCAAGGAATCTGTACTTAGGGTACTCATAACTCCACTGTTCACTGGATAGTCATTGATCTGAATAGACATGACCTTTTATTCATTGGATTAATGCCAAGCACTTACCTGCTTGAGTATCACTGCCAGCATATTCCCTTATAGGATCTCAAGCCATGAACTGTAAATCCTGTAATCAAGTAGTACCAATAAAGAAGAATATTTGTAGCTTAGTGTTTAAATGAGGGGTCCTTGATGTTCTCTGAGCTTGGTTGCTTTCTTGCAGATGTTTCATTATCCAAAATAGGCAAGATCATCAGTGCTAGTCTAATATGATTTAAATGAAGCCATTCTGGTCTGCTGGTGTTATTAATATCCTTAGCCTTCATAAACTTTTGATTATTTTAAGTTTTGTTTGTTCTATGCTTCTCACATTCTATCCAGAGGTGGGTTCCTCCCAGTTCCTCCCAGTTCTATGGATCTGATAGTAACTTGGCGGCTTGAGTCACTAGAACCAGCAGTGACCCAGACCTGCCATGCCCCAAACTGGCTATCGGCAGCATCATAGGCACCGCTACCTTGGGCTTTTTTGCTTCTGCACATGCAGAACCAGCAGGCAAGAAAACAAGAACCCAACCCTGTCTATGACCCAATTGTATGCATCCATATAAAATGTGAAATAATGTTTTCAGTATTCATCAGTAAGGGCTCTGAATTCCTTACAGCTTTGGTCTAAACAAAATATCATCTTTAGGTATATTAGTGACAGTTTGATATTCTTTCTTAGTAACAAAAAGAGCACATGCCAATCTCAGGGCTTATCATTTGATGCCCAAAAAGATTGAAATGTTTGATTCATGTCACCTTTTTTTGACAATGCTACAGAAATAATTTCCCAATGCTTCTAGGTTTGATGGTGGAGTTCTTTCTCTTTAGGAGATTGGTCCACTCACACCTGCAAAGCCCCACTTGCCATTATCTCTTTGCTTTACTCTATTCTTTTGCCCTTATCAAAATGACGCTACCAGGAGTTCTCATTCCCAGGAGTATTGTTCTCAGGACCAGTGACGCCACTAAACCTCCCTATCTATGTGAGTGGCAACCCCCTGGGAAGCTATAGAACAGAGCATCTCCGTAAGCTTGGGAGTTGTCTTTTTAACTGTGATAATAAAGAGGCGGCATAATAGTGTTGCCAAAGGACAACAGAAGGGAATATGAAATCACTCATTCATCTTCTTGCCCAGTTGGAGACTCACTGGCCCATACAAAACGCCAAAAGAACAGTTTGTGCCATGACAAAACCTATTGGGAAAATGAGGGATGAAAATCTGATATTAAAATTGGAAGTAACTTAAGTAGAATCTGTCTGCAGGCTAAGCTTTTGAACATAATCAAAAAGGGGCAAAAGACACACATACCCAGAAATTTGCATAGCCGTTTCAGAAGAGATGCACATTGCAATAATTATTTGCAATAATTATTATTACCAACAGCAGATTATTAAGTATGATAATTTAATGCTATCAACTTTAGAAAAGAGGTTTTGTGGCAAGCAAGAAGGAAGGGCATTTTCCTTAACCACTGAGCTTCAAAAAGCATCTATTTGGTCACTGTTATAAACAGAGCATTAAGACCAAGTGTAGGTTCTAATTATCTTCGCCACTGGTTCGCATTGCGATTTTGCATATGTGCATGCTTCATCCGGCCGTGCGTGCATCCCCTCGTGTGATTTAACTTCCGTGCATGCTCAGAAGGTAGATTAAGCCCAAAACACAGTTAAGGAGTTGCTCAGCTGTAGTTCGGCAGAAGAAATAAAGGTTGGTATTAACCTGGAAGTGGGCAGGAGGGCTTTTTCCCAAGCAGAGAACATTCACCATGCAATAGCACTTTTTAACGGAGCCAGCATATTGCCCCCATAATCCAGGTCCTCATTTTACCCACCTCGGAAGGATGGAAGGCTGAGTCAACCTTCAGCCGGTGATGAGATTTGAACTGCTGACCTACAGATCTACAGTCAGCTTCAGTGGCCTGCAGTACAGCACTCTACCTGCTGCACCACCCCGGTGGTTTGACACCTCTGACCTAAAATGATTATAAAGTAAGCAAGTCTTTGTCATTGGTTTTTCCCTAGTGTGTATTTTTTTTAACCAGAATCCGTTCCTCTCCATGTACTAGAAGGGAAGATCTAAGCCTACTGGAATCCTGCAAGAAGTTGATGTGAGGCTATTAGAATCCTTGTTTTGCCTCCAGCATGTTGAGAGTGGCAGATCCAAGTTAGAGGAGGAGTGTTAATTAGCTGGTCTCCCTCCTTCATGCAAGTCTAATCATTGGGATGTCAGCTGAAGTCTAAAACCCACTAATAGTCTGAAAGAGAGAAACCTCCCTTGCCTTCAGGGATAAAAGAGTTTTCTCTACCCAGTTAATTACATAATTTCAATTGAATGAACTACAATTGGCTGAGTTTACAAAAGACTCTCTACTGTAAACCACAGTTTACTATCAGTAACGGTTGGGGTTATACATAATGCCAAGACAAAATCAGAGAAACAGTGTTTCTTCGTGTGTTATATGGAGCAGGTTTCAATTTGATGGAGGGGTTTTTTGTGTGTTTTACAACAAAGAAAAATAATAATAATAATAATAATTTATTAGATTTGTATGCCGCCCCTTTCCGAAGACTCGGGGCGGCTCACAACAACGATAAAAACAATATTATACTGGCACAAATCTAATATTTAAAAAAACCTAAAAACCCTATCATAATTTAAAACCAAACAGCACATACATACCAAACATAAATTATAATAAGCCTGGGGGAAAGGTGTCTCAAATCCCCCATGCCTGGCACTATAGGTGGGTCTTAAGTAGGTTATGGAAGACAAGGAGGGTGGGAGCAGTTCTAATCTCCGGGGGGAGTTGATTCCAGAGGGCCGGGGCCGCCACAGAGAAGGCTCTTCCCCTGGGGCCTGCCAGACGACATTGTGTAGTCGACGGGACCTGGAGAAGGCCAACTCTGTGGGACCTTATCGGCCGCTGGGATTCATGCGGTAGCAGGCGGTTCCGGAGGTACTCTGGTCCAATGCCATGTAGGGCTTTAAAGGTCATGACCAACACTTTGAATTGTGACCGGAAACTGATCGGCAGCCAATGCAGGCCACGGAGTGTTGTAGATACGTGGGCGAATCTAGGAAACGATGGCTCTCACAGCCGCGTTCTGCACGATCTGGAGTTTCCGAACACTTTTCAAAGGTAGCCCCATGTAGAGAGCGTATAACTTTATATATATATATATATATATATATATATATATATATATATATATATATATATATATATATTATCTTTATTGGAGATAAATAGGGGAGGGGGATACATAAAGCAAAAGGACTATACAAATATTGGTACAAATGTATATGAATTTGAATATACAGTTATAAGTCAAAGTACGCACACTGTATATATCTAAAAGGAAAAAACTATAGGAAAAGGAAGAGAATGAAAGAAAAAGGAAGAGGAAAGAGAAAGAAGATAAAAGAAGAGAGAAATAAAAGAGAAGTGAAAGAAGGAAAAAGAAAAGAAGAGGTGAATTCATATCTATAAATTTATCAGATAACTTACTGCAGCTGTTCAGCTTGTTTATGATGTTAAAAAGTCTACACAGGGGCTCAGATTCCAGTTTTATTCCCAGTATCCCCGTTCACCCAGTCCTTAATTTTCTAGATTCTGTTCAAGCTCATTGGAAGAGTATGGGAGGTTGAATTGGGTTTTCTGATCATACCAAGGCTTTTCCTTGACTTCAAGGAAACCACAAAAATTAGGGTTTTGTAAAGGCTCCCCATAATAATGTACAATGGGTATGATATGTATTTTTATATTTCTGAACAATTCAACAAAGTGTCTGATTTTCTTCAAACCATTAAAGACGTCTCCAACTGTGTCTTATTAAAAAATCTACACATTTTCTACATCCATTCTCCAGATATAAATCCTATAAATCCTAGAATTACTAACCAGTATTGGCATTACTGATTTATGCTCTTTAAAAAAAAAATAAAGCTAGGGCTCCTGCTTTCTTTTCACTGTACATTCAGGGTCAGTGATACAATCAGGACATTATTAAATGAGCAAGGAACAAAAGGGAAGCAGACATTTAAAGTGGCCTTTTCTAATTAGATTTATAGGCAGCTATCATTTTCAATTGGTATCTGTCCCTGACAATATAATCTAGGGAAATCAAACTAGCCAAGCCCTGTGGTGAATATCAGATGCATTAGACTAGTTACATGAAGAGAATAGAACAGAACAGAATAGAATAGAACAGAATTTTTTATTGGCCAAGTGTCCTTGGACACACAAAGAATTTGTCTTTATTTATTTATTTATTTATTTAGTTAGTTAGTTAGTTAGTTAGTTAGTTAGTTAGTTAGTTAGTTAGTTAGTTATTTTGTCCAATACACAATGAGGGTTTTAGTGGGTATATATATATATATATATATATATATATATATATGTGTTAAATGTTTATAGCTGGAATTTTAAAATTAAGGGAGACCAGGATAGATATATATATATGTTTTCGTAGATTTTCACGGGTACAGGTATGACGGTCTTGGTATATTCGGGTTTCTTCCCGTGTAGGATTTGGAAATTTCTGGCGACGTTTCGATGAGGTCCCACTCATCATCTTCAGGCTGGTATTTCTGTCTTTGTTCTAAGGCGAACACTGCGAGACCTAAGCTGCCTTCCTTCTATAAATACTTGTGGCTGGGTGTGGTTTGATGGCTCAGCAATTGCCTGCTGTGTAGAAACTTCCTGGTGAGTCAGTGGGGTAACATCTGGGGTCGTTGATGTAGCTGAAGTATGCTGATTAGTTAATGGTTGTTGATTAGGCGTGATATCCTGAGTAGTTGCAGCTTGCAGGCTACTTGATTGTTTTGCAATATGTGTTCTGAGTCTAGTTTCTGTTTTTATGGCTGGGTTACGTTTGAGGGCTGGTTTCCAGATGTCTGGTAGGCGGGAGGTATCATCCCGCTTGTTCATATTTTGGGGATGTTTTTCTATCTCGATGGCTTCCATTATTATTCTTTTGCTGTAGTGTTCTGTTTTGGAAATTAATTTAGTACTGTCAAAATCAATTTCATGTCCTGTATTTTTGAAGTGTTGGAAAAGGGAGGAGGTTTTTTCTTTTTTCCTTAATGCATTCTTATGTTCTGCAACACGTGCATTTACTCTCCTGTTAGTTTGTCCAATATATGTGGCTGGGCAGATTTTAAACGGTATTTGATAAACTCCCTGGTTTTCTACCTGGATATTGTCTTTCGGGTTTCTTAGGATGTTGGCTATTTTGGCTATGTGTGTGTATATATATATATATGTTGGCTATGTGTGTGTATATATATATATATGTTGGCTATGTGTGTGTATATATATATACACACACACATAGTAAAATACATGATGAAGGTTATAGAGGAGATACTCATAGTAAAATATATCTAAGAAATAATAGAAAAGAAGATATAGTAATAGAACATATCAATGAAAGAATAGAAGAAGAGATATAAGAATAGGAGAAAGGTATAGGAGATATAGGAGAGCAATAGGACAGGGGACGGAAGGCACTCTAGTGCACTTGTACTCGCCCCTTACTGACCTCTTAGGAATCTGGATAGGTCAACCGTAGATAATCTAAGGGTAAAGTGTTGGGGCTTTGGGGATGACGCTATGGAGTCCGGTAATGAGTTCCACACTTCGACAACTCGGTTACTGAAGTCATATTTTTTACAGTCAAGTTTGGAGCGGTTAATATTAAGTTTAAATCTGTTGTGTGCTCTTGTGTACATATGCTCTCAGTGTGCGTAAAAGAAAAGATACATTTGTCAAGAATCATGAGGTACAACACTTAATGATTGTCATAGGGGTCAAATAAGTAATGAGGACACAATCAATATTAATAAAAATCTTAAGGATGCAAGCAACAAGTTACAGTCATACAGCCATAAGTGGGAGGAAATGGGTGATATGGATGATGAGAAAAAACTAGTAGTGCCTCCCAGTTCAGACCAGTTCACCCAAACTGGTAGCAGGCCTCTGGTGATGTCATGATGATGTAATCGACCCAGTTCACTCGGTGCTGGTCTGTGGACACTGCCTTTTTAAAAATTATTTATTTATTTATTTTTCTTCTGAGCATGCTCAGAAGAGAGTTTTCAGCACTGTGCACCTTGTTTTTGGCTCTCTTTTTTGGGAGGGGTTTTTTGGCACTCGGTTTGCCCATGAGGCCCAGCCACGATTCACAGGAGGAAGCAACCCAGGAGCAAGGTAAGTTAGAATCCACCCCGGTTACATTAATGTAAAGTATATAACATACAGTTAGCAGTCTGAGACGTCCCCTCTCTCCAACTTTGAACTAAGTTCTCTTAGATTGAAATGTCTGTACAGTGTTCCCTCGATTTTCGCGGGTTCGAACTTCGTGAAAAGTCTATACCACTGTTTTTCAAAAATATTAATTAAAAAATATTTCGCGGTTTCCCCCCCTATACCACGTTTTTTCCTGCCCGATGACGTCATATGTCATCACCAAATCTTCGTCCACCTTTAATAAATATTTTTTAAATAAACTTTAATAAAGAAACATGGTGAGTAATAATCTAAGTGGTTGCTAAGGGAATGGGAAATTGCAATTTAGGGGGTTAAAGTGTTAAGGGAAGGCTTGTGATATTGTTCACAGCCAAAAATAGTGTATTTACTTCCGCATCTCTACTTCGTGGAAATTCGACTTTCGCGGGCAGTCTTGGAACGCATCCCCCGCGAAAATCGAGGGAACACTGTAATCTTATCTGAAGGATAATCTATATTTTATCATTTCCACAATTCATATTTGCCTGGATTCTTTTGTAAAGAGAGATCTGCTCATTACTGAAGTGACAATACCAAGAAGTTGATGCGAGCTAATTGGTGGAACTAATTCTCAAGATCATTAGCTTGTAGCACTACTTGATTAGATGGCTTAAAAGACCTTTCCGGGTCTTTGATGCTCCCTTTGCAGTGAAGTGATCATGCAGCCTATTAGGATAAGGCTGGTCCTTTATATGTCACTTCAGAAATTCATATAAGGAAACAATATATGGAAACAATATATGGGTAATATATATTGATATACAGTGATACCTCATCTTACAAACCCCTCGTCATACAAACTTTTCGAGATACAAATCCGGGGTTTAAGATTTTTTTGCATCTTCTTCCAAACCATTTTCACCTTACAAACCCAAGCCGCCGCCACTGGGATGCCCTGCCTCTGGGCTTCTGTTTCCAGCTAAGCGCTCGTTTTTGCGCTGCTGGGATTCCCCTGCAGCATCACAAAAACACGGAAGTCCGGAGGTGGGGTTTCCCATGGAGGGGAACCTCAGGGGAATCCCAGGAGCGCAAAAACGGGCGCTTCAGCTGGCAAAAGGGGTGAGTTTTGGGCTTGCACGCATTAATCACTATTGGAAACATTGTTTCGTCTTACAAACTTTTCACCTTACAAACCTCATCCCGGAACCAATTAAGTTCGTAAGATGAGGTATCACTGTATAGGAAACCAAACTAAACATGGTTTATATTCATCAGACCGTTAAAATCCTTCATAACTGAGCACATATATGTCGAACCATTAGATATACACTGCTCAAAAAAATAAAGGGAACCCTTAAACAACACAATATAACTCCAAGTAAATCAAACTTCTGTGAAATCAAACTGTCCATGTAGGAAGCAACACTTATTGACAATCAATTTCACATGCTGTTCTGCACATTCAACTTTGTACAGAACATTCAATGAGAATATTTCATTCATTCAGATCTAGGATGTGTTATTTGAGTGTTCCCTTTATTTTTTTCAGCAGTATAGTTTATAAATGATGTGGGTTGGAGTTACTGGTTATGCAAAACCAAACAAACTGCATGATAGCTTAGTGTGACTGATCCATGTAGCTTAGTGCTCTTTATCAGAAATAGTTGTAGTGGGAAAAGTAATTGGACTGGGAAAGAACTCAGGCAGGATTTTTCCCCTTAGCTGTAGGCCAGTGATTCCTCCATGAAAAAATAAGATGACAATTACAGCCACACAATTGAAGTCCCACCTTTTGTACCTGCATGCAACATCAACACACATACGAAAGGGTTAATGTTTTAATTGTGCAGCTCAACCACCATTGTGACTTTTTTGACACCTCATAGACATTGCTCGGTAAGTTGGTCTTTTCAAATTGTTAACTATAAGAAATTGAGCCCATGTGCCCTTTGGGGGCTTTGCCTTGTTGAATATAAATGTCACATTCTAACCATCTGTTTGCTGTATTCCTTTAGCTTTTACAGATGGCAGACCCCAGCGATATTCAAGTCAGATATATGCTAGAGAAAAAGGTAGATCTAGATCCTCCAATATTCAGATCTAGTCAAGGCCAAATATATTTTATTTATTTGTAATATAATATAAATATATTTTATTTATTTGTTTGTTTGTTTGTTTTGTCAAGTACACATTGGTGGTATACAGAGATATAATAATATTTATGTACATGATGCTAGTAAAAGAGAAACATTAGGACACGGGATGGAAGGCACTCTGGTGCACTTATGCACAACCCTTAAAGACCTCTTAGGAATTAGGAGAGGTCAACAGTGGATAGTCTAAGGCAGTGATGGGGTTCTACAGGAACGGTCAGGAATGTAGTTCTGGTAGCAAAATTTGGAGCTCCACTCCATAGCACACAATTTGCACTGAAAGATGCATAAAATTCATAAGCCACGGCCACAGTGTGGTAGTAAAAAATTTGGTAGCCCATCACTGGTCTAAGGGTAAAGTTTTTGGAGTAAGGTGATGAAACTACAGAGTCTGGTAGTGAGTTCCATGCACCGACTACTCGGTTACTAAAGTTGTATTTCCTGCAGTCGAGTTCAGAGCTGTTTACTTTAAGTTTGTATCTGTTGTGTTCTCGTGTGTTGTTGTGGTTGAAGCTGAAGTAGTCACTGACAGGAAGGACATTATTTTATGGGCTATGCTTAGGTCTTGTTTAAGACAATATAATTCTAAGCTTTATAAACCTAGAATTGTAAGTCTAGTTGCGTAGGGTATTCTGTTGCGAGTGGAGGAGTAGAGGGCTCTTCTAGTAAAGTATCTCTGGACATTTTCTAGAGTGTTTATGTCTGAAATGCGGTGGGGGTTCCAAACAGAGGAGTCTGTATTCAAGGATTGGTCTGGCAAAAGTTTTGTATGCTCTGGTTGCTAGTGTGAGATGATATTGTTGCAGTGGGCTTTGCCAATTACATCATTTGATATGAGTATTCCAAGGTCTTTTATGGAGTGAGGGTTGTCTGCAAGGTCTTATTTATTCAGCTTGTATTTGGTGTACTGATTCTTTTTCCAATGTGCAGAAAAGAGAATTTTTGGTTGGGATTTGGAGTTGCCAGATGTTTGCCCATTCAGACACAAAGTCAAGGGTTTTTTTGGAGAGTAGCTGTGTTATCAATGATTTTGAAAAGTTTTACATGTCGGCGAAGAGAACACAGTTGCTTGCAATGTGATCATAAAGGTCTTTTATATAGAGTATGAAGTGTTGGTCCAAGTACGCTGCCCTGGGGTACACCGCTCTGTCTGACTTCAATCACTTTATTTTAACCCTATTAACATCCGAACTAATGTTAAGAATTTAGGAAATTTATAGAAGAGCAGAAGCAGCGCTTGATGTCATTTGTATCCCACAATAACATCAGATAATAATAATAAAGCAATATTATGATGTATCCTTCATACCCTTGAAGAAAAAACCTCTTGATGTGCTTGAACTAACATGCAAAAAATTCTTGTGTTCATATTTTACCTTTGATGCTGCTGACAATTGTTTTCATTCATACAGTATGCATGCTACTAACTGTTTGCGTGGAACAAAGGCTGGTACATATTTCAGGAGTAATAATAATCCTCTATAGTTATAACTGTTGTTCAGTAATCTGAACTTTCAGTGTGGGTGTACATCCAAGTGGGTTCCTCCCAGTTCGGACCGAGTCTCCAGAACCAGTAGCAACCCACTGGTTCTGTCGGTGCCAGTCCATGGGAACTGTCATCTTATTTTTGTTTTGTTTTTTAAATTAATTTATAATTAATAATAATTTATTAGATTTGTATGCCGCCCCTCTCCGAGGACTCGGAGCGGCTCACAACAAGCAATACAAAGTACAAATCCAATATTTTTTTTAAAAAAAACTATTTTAAAAACAATTATACAGCCCAAAGAAATCATACATAAAATGGAACAGCCAAGGGGTATATCAATTTCCCCATGCCTGGCGACATAGGTGAGTTTTCAAGAGTTTACGAAAGGTAAGGTGGGGGCAGTCCTAATCTCTGGGGGGAGTTGATTCCAGAGGGCCGGGGCCGCCACTCTTCCCCTGGGTTGACCCCAGACGACATTGTTTTGTCGACGGAACCCGGAGAAGAACAACTTGGAGAAGGATAAAGAGGGGACATGACCGAAACATTTAAATATGTTAAAGGATTAAATAAGTTTCAGGAGGGAAGTGTTTTTAATAGGAAAGCGAACACAAGAACAAGGGGGCACAATCTGAAGTTAGTTGGGGGAAAGATCAAAAGCAACATGAGAAAATATTATTTTACTGAAAGAGTAGTAGATCCTTGGAACAAACTTCCAGCAGACGTGGTTGGTAAATCCACAGTAACTGAATTTAAACATGCCTGGGATAAACATATATCCATCCTAAGATAAAATACAGAAAATAGTATAAGGGCAGACTAGATGGATCATGAGGTCTTTTTCTGCCGTCAGTCTTCTATGTTTCTATTTAACTCTATGGGACTGAATATTTTTTGAATGTTTTATTTTTCTTCTGAGCATGTGCAGAAGCCAGGTTTCTGGCACTATGCATGTATTGCCATCTCATTTTTTTTATTTTGCATGCACACACACATGAAATGCCCATGCACCCACAAGGTGCAGGAGAAAGCGAATCGGCAGTGAAGTAAGTTAGAACCCACCCCTGGTATACATGCATGTTTTAAAGGACTCTGACTCTTATAGAGTTCACACATAATACATAGATGCAATTTAATGATGATTTATTAAAGTATAATTAACAGAATCACATGTGGCTCAGCTGACATAACATAATAGGTCTTCAGTAAATGATCTAGATCAGTGATGGTGAACCTTTTCTCCCTTGGGTGCCAAAAGAGACTGTACACATGCTATCGCGCATGCGTGAGTGTCTACACCCATAATTCAATGCCTGGGGAGGGTGAAAACAGCTTCCCCTGCCACCCGGAAGCCCTATGAAAGCCGGAAATGCTCTGTTTCCCAAATTTTGGTGGGCTCAGTAAGCTTGTGTTTCACCCTTCTCAGCTCCAAAGGCTTCCCTGGAGCCAGGGCAGGATAAAAACGCCCTCCCTCATCCCCCTCCAGAGGCTCTCTGGAAGCCAAAAATGCCAGAGCCTTGTACGAGCCAAAAATCAACTGGCCAGCATACATACCCTGTTTCCCCGAAAATAAGACGTACCCCAAAAGTAAGGCATGTCAGAGGTTTTGCAGAATTTGCTAATATAAGGCACCCCCCCCCCCCGAAAATAAGGCGTAGTCAAGTTTACATACGGTATGGTGGAAAAACATACGGTACCATTCAAAACTGTTCATAGCGGTACCGTAATAATGTGGCGTCCCCTGCTGGCCCCTTCCATCACTTTGTACCGTCATTACAGTCTCCACTACAGTGCGTAGATTGTAGTTCCTCTAGTGGCCGGAAGCTACAATAGCAGGAGTATACTGTTGTACCATATACCTCTGTTGGTGTGTGTGTGCCATACTGACAGGTACCGTATCATAATCAGTGTACCGTACGGTACACTTTCTTTGGGGGTGTCAGCTTTTCTGCCTGTGAATTTGTCTTATTTGAGAAATATAAGGCACCCCCCGAAAATAAGACGTAGAACAACTTTTGGAGCAAAAATTAATATAAGACAGTGTCTTATTTTTGGGAAAACACGGTATGCACATTAGAACTGAGCTAGGGCAATGGCTCGCGTGCCAGCAGATATGGCTCTGCATGCCATCTGTCGCACCTGTGCCATAGGTTTGCCATCACTGATCTAGTTGAAGCAAGCATCCAAATAAGCAAAATTTGTTTCTAAGCAGGAAATAAACTATACTAACATCATTACTGCATTCTCTATCACTCCTTTGAAAGATACTTGGGAGGGGGAGAGGGTAGGCAGGCCTTCCAGCCTGCTGGACACTAGCAACTTGTAAATCTACAAAATCTTATACCCTGTGTCAAGTCAATAGCCTGCTGACATGCTGATAGTTCTTTGGGTCCAGCTGTCAGTTATGTTTTAAGATACCCTGCAGAATTTAAACTTCATCCAGCTTTCAAGATATAAATACAGCCAGCTTGTCTTGACAAAGTGGTTTTATTGCCATCCAGCAAAACAGAAACATAGAAAATGAAATTTTATCGCCCAACTCTGCTGTTTGTACAATGTAGGCCAGTTTATATTATCAGAAAAGGTACGAAGCTGATATAATTATGATTCTAATTGTTTTTATCACTCTTTTTATATTAACGGCTTCACCCTAGCTTGTGACCAGACATTTTCATTATCTAATTAAATGTTGATTTATTGCGCATTTTTGTAGGAATTTATCCAAAGTTTGTATCCCTGATTGCAGAGTTCTTCTAATGCAGACAAAACAGTTGCTCTTAACAGATTGTTAGCCCATTAAGTCCAATCAGGCAGTCTAGAGGACGATGTAAACATCAGATAATAAATTAGTTGGTAATAAATGTCCCAAATGATCAGTTTATGTGCATATTCCATGGGCTTGGCAGTTAAGTGTTATTTCTTCTATGGAATATTATTAGCATAGGTTTCTTGGAGCAATAGAAACAAGTTTTTGTGTTGTCTTAATCAGTGTTTGTCAACTTCAGCAACTTTAAAATATGGCTGGGAAATTCTAGGAGTTGAAGTCCATGCATCTTAAAGTTGCTAAGGTTGAAAAACATTGGTCTAATGTAGACCTGGGCATTTTATGGCCCCTGGGCGAAATCTAGCCATTTGGTTGTCCTTGGTCCACATGGATTGGTTTACCAGTATTTTGAAGGCAACTGTTTTTTGCTTTCCCCCGCCCGTCCCAAATGTACATACTGTATGTCCATGTGTGGATGCTTACACATCTTCAAAAGCCCATTGGTTCAGGCCTCTACAACAATCTGGGTTTCTCATATGGCCTCTTGGGAAAATTAATTGCCCACCCTGGTCTAAACTATGCCAACAAGTATTGTTATTGTTAAAATATGTATTGGTAGTTTGCATGCGTGCTTAATTCATTTTTGCTGTGTCTAGAGAATTTTAAAGAGTATATTCAAGAAAACATGTACTTAGTATAATCATAGTTTCCTCAAATATGTTAGATTTCTCTTGACAACTCTCTGGTAAATATCAATTATAATGAGAATAAAAGAAAGGTGTTTCCCAAGAGGAAAAACCATAGTCTTTTTCATTATAGTTTATTTATTTATTTATTGGATTTGTATGCCGCCCCTCTCCGTAGACTTGGGGCGGCTAACAACAATGATAAAAACAACATGTAACAATCCAATCCAATACTAAAATAACTAAAAAAAACCTTATTATAAAAACCAAACATACATACAGACATACCATGCGTAAATTGTAAAGGCCCAGGGGGAAAGAATATGTCAGTTTCCCCATGCCTGACGGCAGAGGTGGGTTTTAAGAAGTTTACGAAAGGCGAGGAGGGTGGGGGCAATTCTAATCTCTGGGGGGAGTTGGTTCCAAAGGGCCGGGGCCGCCCCAGAGAAGGCTCTTCCCCTGGGAAGTCAGTTTGTCAGTTTCTTCCTTTTTTTTCCTTTTTGTGAGAACAAGGTGGATGGATACCCAAGAGATAAGACTTTAGTGATTCTCCGTAACTGTATTCTGAGTACCTAGTTATATTCTCAGTCATTTTTCCAATGTCTTGTTTTTGATTCTATGTTTTCCAAAACATGAGGACTTACATCTGTTTCATAAGCCAAGGTTATAGGTATTTAAATTTCATTTTCTCTCTATGCAAACAGACATTGGACTGTGCATTTTTGCAAAATCATTCCATGCTTTCTGGCTTATATTTATATTAGATTTTTTCACGTTCAAGAAATAACGTGCATTTGCAAAAGAGAAATCCAAAGGTAGTTTGCTGTAGTGGTTAAAATCCCCAAGATCCAGTTCTTATGCCAAAATGGATAATACTTGTACATCCAATAAAAATTTTCTATTCTCCTTTGTGACCACTCCCTCCCCATGCAGAAGCCTTATTAACCCAAATACCCAAATCCAGGGGGCACTTTTACTCTCCCCAGGCTTCAGGGAAGCTTTTGGAGCCTGGGTGTTCTGCCTGACTGTCTCAGGCAATGCGTAATAGTCCAAGGAAAAGAAATCAAACACACATGTGCTCTGCTAATCAGCAAACTTGTATTAAATAAACAAAAAAGGGTTACTCAAAACAGTTCTTAGTGTCCGAAAACAATGATAGTGCAAGGCTTACTTCATCCGCTACAAAAATACAGGAAAAAACAAACAAAGACAACTTGGAATGAGCAAAGACATTTCAGGAGTCCTTTTGAATCTTTGAAGCGAACAGCAAGTCCCAGAGTTTTCACCTCCCACTTGTCTGAAAAAGCTGGGTTGAAAATTCCAACGGCACGGAACAGAAACTTCAGAGCAGGAGCCACAAAATAACACAGATAAACAGCCACAGTTTGCCTTGGGCCTCTGTTCCCTTTTATCCCTTTAGCCCTCATTAAGGAAACCACACCCAGCCCTCAGTATAAGAACCACACCCAGCCCAGGTGCTCCTATGATGCCTTGTAATACTCCTTCAGTCGATCCCTTCTCTGCATAGCTCTTCTGCTACGCAGATCAATATATTGATCTGCAGAAGAATCCAGAGATGAAAGACTGTCTGAGGGACTGTATGCCAAATCCCCTGGGCTGTCTGCTGAATCCTGCGTACCAGTGGCCTCGTCCTCCTGGCTGTCTGCCACGTCTTCCTGGCTGTCTGCTACATCTTCCTGGCTGTCAGCCAGGCTTTCGCATTCAGTGTGTGCCGCGTCTCTCCCATCTGTGGGTGCAACGGCTGGCCCAGGCCCAAACACAACACTGGGGAGGGCAAAACATGAGCTCACTGGGACCACCAGAAGTTGGCAAACAGGCCGTTTCTGGAGTTGCAACATTCAATACTATATAAATTGAAAATCAGATGATAGCTAACATGTATTAAAAGCTACTTACATTTTATCTCAAAAATGTAGATATCGGTTTAAAAAATTGAAACAATAATATAACATTATCTTAAGTTATCTGTCAAAGGTAACATTATTTGTTAAGCAATAATTTATTTAGAAAATGTATGAAGGAAAATTTATGCAAAAGTCAGGATAGCTCATCCATCCTTGCTGGTGCAAGCAAAAGAAATATGTTAATCTTTTAATTAGAAGAAAGTTACACAATCAAAATCTACTTTTGAATGTTTTTATACCATTAGCCTACTTTAACCCAAAATAGGTTTGTTTTTCTGTAAAAATGATTTGTGTCCAAAAATGATTTAAATATAAAACTTGTAAATCTAAGATAGGTTTTACTATCTTAATAGTTTGGATGTTTTATTTTGTTTTGTTTTGTTTCTTAAGCCATTTCCTTGTAGCTTCTTGGCTGCAGAAATTCTGCATGTGGTATCTGTGATCCAGACAAATAAACATTTGGCAAATAAGAAATATCAGGGTTTGCTAAAGAGTAACCCATAACATTTTAAAGCAAAAAATAAAGATTTCATATATGGATAACATATGTCAGAAACCTCATGCTGTTAGTATCCATTTCCCTATTTGCACTTTCATTCAAGCTGGTTTATAACATAATTACTTATGGGTAAAGTAATAATTTTTCAATCTTTTTCTTTATTTTTGTATATGTTTAAACCATTTCTGTCTTTTGCTTTTGTGCATTTACCACTTTACAGTTGACTATGCAAAAACACTGACAGTGGTTTACAGAAGTATAATTACTGGAAACCACTTGGAAATGTTTTGAGTAATAAATTATATGAGCATGTTCTTTAAACAAAACAGTGCACTGAATAATGCACTTATTTATCTACAAAAAAATATTAAACCTTCAAAACAGTCCTTTAAAAATGTGAAAATGCCAATAACATTGATGTGTTCTTAGTAGCCACCCTGGTAACCTGCGAAATCCCTGAAACAGAGAGAAAGAGAAGATAAAATTTATTATAGAGTGGATCACAGCGCACTAGGGGAATCGAGAAATAAAAGGCAAGTGGCATATCTCTATATAGCTGTTGGTCCTCATGAGTTTCAAACATTTAGGCTACCAAGCTTCATGGCTGTAGTTCACTGAATGATGATATATTATTAATTTCAGATTGAAAAGGAACAGTCAAAAAAACCAGTGCAATCCTAGGCTGCATTAATAGACAGACAGACGGACGGACGGACGGACGGACGGTAGATAGATAGATAGATAGATAGATAGATAGATAGATAGATAGATAGATAGATAGATAGATAGATAGATAGAATCAAGATCACATGAAGAACTATTATCACTCTATAAAGCCTTAGTAAGATCACACTTAGAATATTGTATCCAATTTTTGTTACCCCAATACAGAAATGACTTTGAGTTTATTTATTTATTTATTTGTTTGTTTGTTTGTTTGTTTGTTTGTTGTTTTGTATGCCGCCCCTCTCCGTAGACTCGGGGCGGCTAACAACAATAGTACAAAACATCATGTAAATCCAATACTAAAACTAATACTAAAACAATTAAAAAACCCTTATTTATAAAACCAAACATACATACAAATAAACATACCATGCATAAATTGTAAAGGCCTAGGGAGAAAGAATATCTCAGTTCCCCCATGCCTGACGGCAGAGGTGGGTTTTAAGGAGCTTACGAAAGGTGAGGAGGGTGGGGGCAATTCTAATCTCCAGGGGGAGTTGGTTCCAGAGGGTCGGGGCCACCACAGAGAAGGCTCTTCCCCTTGGTCCCGCCAAACGACATTGTTTAGTTGACGGGACCCGGAGAAGGCCCACTCTGTGGGACCTAACCGGTCGCTGGGATTCGTGCGGCAGAAGGCGGTCTCGTAGATACCCTGGTCCGGTGCCATGAAGGGCTTTATAGGTGATGACCAACACTTGCAGTACGAGCACGATTTTGCTGCTGCACCTGTGGAGGTAGCAAAATTGCGCACAGAGCCGCAGGAAAAACCTTACTGAAACACGGGCGCAATTTTGCTCCCTCCACAGGTGCAGCAGCAAAATCACGCTGGTCCCACAAGAACTTATGAGCCGCAGCAGCGAGTGCAATTTAGCGTTCTGGCTCATAGCCCACCGCTAACCAGAGGTTACATGATAGCAGTCTTCCAATATTTTAAGGGCTGCCACAAAGAAGAGGTGGGCAACTTATTTACCAAAACATCTAAGTAGGACAAGAAACAATATATGGAAATTAACCTAGAATTAAGGAGAACATTCCTAAAAGTTACTCTCCAAGGAATCATATAAATGCAATAAATAAATAAATAAAATGCCAATCAGCCCACTTTGCATTTTTCTACTACATAAGTCATGTAGCACTGATATAAAGGGGGGGGCAGTTCCTTCTTCTTTCCATTGTTACCTGGGTTGACTCCCCTTACTCTCAACTGGTAGGTCTCCCAATTTACTCAACCAGAGGCAGATGAAATGGGGAATCCCACCTCTTATCTGGTTGCAAGTTCTGGAGAGCTGGTCATGCTAAGTTTCATGGGTTCTTCTTTATCCTGGAATCCACTGTCACTTCGTAGTGGTAGTAGATCACATGGCTAGACTTTATGGGGCACTTTATATTAAATTGGCATACAAGGTGTAGATGTCTATTGTGCTTTCCCATAATCTCTCTGATTCCAAATAGCTCTTCCAGTATATCAAATATTCTAGCCCAGTGATGGCGAACCTATGGCACGAGGGCCACAGGTGGCACGTGGACCAGATTACCTCAGGGACCGCCTTCTGCCGCACGAATCCCAGCGACCAGTTAGGTCCCACAGAGTGGATCTTCTCCGGGTCCCGTCAACTAAGCAATGTCACCTGGTGGAACCCAGGGGAAGAGCCTTCTCTGTGGCGGCCCCAGCCCTCTGGAACCAACTCCCCCCAGAGATTAGAACTGCCCCCACCCTCCTTGCCTTTCGTAAACAACTTAAAATCCACCTCTGCCGCCAGGCATGGGGGAATTGAGATCCTCTTTCCCCCTAGGCCTTTACAATTCTATGGATGGTATGTATGTATGTATGTTTGGTTTTTATATTAATTGATTTTTAATCATCAATACCAAATTACTATTGTACACTGTTTTATTGTCGCTGTTAGCCGCCCCGAGTCTCAGGAGAGGGGCGGCATACAAATCCAATAAATAAATAAATAAATAAATATCTGCTGGCACGTGAGCTGTTGCCCTAGCTCAGTTCCAACATGCATGTGTGTGCTGGCCAGCTGATTTTGGGCTCACACAGAGTCTGTGGGAGGGCATTTTTTGTGCTTCCAGGGAGCCTTCCAGGGGGGATGGGAGAGGGCATTTTTACCCTCTCCGGCTCCAGGGAAGCCTTTAGGGCCTGGCGGATGATGAAACACGAACTGACTGGGCCCATTAGAAGTTGGGAAACAGTCTGTTTCCGGCCTCCGGGGACGGGAGAAGTTATTTTTGCCCTCCCCAGGCATTGAATTATGGGTGTGGGCACTCTCACATGCGTGATTTATTTATTTTATTATTTATTTATTAGATTTGTATGCCGCCCCTCTCCATAGACTCGGGGCAGCTCACAACACAATAAAAACAGTTCCTGACAAATCTAATAATAGAAACATAGAAACATAGAAGACTGACGGCAGAAAAAGACCTCATGGTCCATCTAGTCTGCCCTTATACTATTTCCTGTATTTTATCTTACAATGGATATATGTTTATCCCAGGCATGTTTAAATTCAGTTACTGTGGATTTACCAACCACGTCTGCTGGAAGTTTGTTCCAAGGATCTACTACTCTTTCAGTAAAATAATATTTTCTCATGTTGCCTCATATTTCCTCATAATTTACAATTTAAAATTTAAAATAGTTTAAAAAACCCATTTTTAAGCAGACATGCCTACAAACATACCATACATAAATTATGTAGGCCCGGGGGAGATATCTCAGTTCCCCCATGCCTGACGACAAAGGTGGGTTTTAAGGAGTTTGCAAAAGGCAAGGAGGGTAGGGGCAGTTCTAATCTCTGGGGGGAGCTGGTTCCAGAGAGTCGGGGCCGCCACAGAGAAGGCTCTTCCCCTGGGGCCCGCCCACTGACATTGTTTAGTTGACGGGACCCGGAGAAGGCCCACTCTGTGGGACCTAATCGGTCGCTGGGATTCGTGCAGCAGAAGACACGCACCCACACTCCTTGGGCACTGGAGGAAAAAAAGGTTCACCATCCCTGGTCTAGCCTGTTTGCATTTAGAGTTCAGAATAGCTTTTATATAACACTCTGGGATGGAATGTGTGGATGACCTTGGGGTGGAAAAAAAGAGGAACAAATGCTGCCTAGGAAACAGACAAGAGAGAAAGATCCCCCAGCGGCTTAACAATCAGAGAAAGAAACTTAGGAATGATCCACAATCAGGCAGTTAAAAGTAATAACTGGAAATGTGTATTCGCAAGGTTCTGTTAATGTTGCTTTGCAATAAAGTGAAATTAGTTCATCTAGTCCTGTTTCCTGCCAGGCTTACTTGCGAGGGCTGACATATTCCCTCTCCCTATTCAAGAAAATGGGAGGAGGTGGAACTATTTTAAAAAAGTAAGCTGTGATGGGGGAAAACCTCCTGCAAAAGTAGCAATTGATGGGAAATGTGTCACAGGGTAACACTTCTTCCTTTAAAAATAGGAGAACATATAAATGGCTATTGTGAATCAGCTGAAATGAAAGGTTGAAGAATCAGTCTGTGGATTCCCTCGGAGGTCATCTGTTCCCCTCCTTGCCTGCCTAGAGAATGAATCAGACTGTAACATCTAAGGCATCAGTTTGCACTATAAATTGGAAGCTGGGATCTGAGGGTCTGAATAGAGTCTGTAGAGGATTAGAGGAGAAAAAAAAGGTTTTCCTTGAATAGGTCATGTAGATTTATATCATTACTTTAGGAGTTGAAATAACAGTCTTCTACCACCTACAAAATTAGGGGTGCATTTTCTTATATAAATTAGCAAAACCTTTAAAAATCAGGTATATCCTTCACATTTTGGGGGGTTTTTTGTTTATTATATAAAAGATTTTATCAAAATATTTAACACACATATACAAATTTCACATATACATAATCATAATGTAAAAATGATAGAAGGAAAGTCAAAGACAAAAACACAGAGAAAAAAAACAAGTAAACCCACCCTGAAACAAAAAGAAAAAACAAAAAAATTAAAAATTGTAAGGGAAAAAAAGGTTTTGGTAAAATGAGAGAAACCATCTGTTTCTCTCCAAACTTCCAAATCTCCGACATAAATTCTTGATAATCTTATGTAGTTTTATGTATGATTATTTAATCTACCCTTGTACTATGTCTTATTGCTTTATCTATCGTAAAAATCTACCCTCGTCGGTCAGATTTAGCATGTTAATACTTACGATATTAATCACATTGATATTTAATTCACACTTATCTCTACTCTATTGTACAGTTCTAAGAATTCACATTTTAGATGACTGTAGAAAAGTATGGACTGTATCCAGCAAAAGCCTGCAGTCTTCAGGGCTATCGGTGTGACCTCCGAGACCGTCGCAGGCGTGCATGTATCTGGCACACATGCGTGCCTTTTGGCGTGAGATTTGGCTTCTGTGCATGCGCAACATGCAAAATCCCACATGAGGATGCATGCGTGAGCGAGATTTTGGTGATTTTCGCTGATACTTTTGCATCCGCACATGCACAAAAGCAGAAAATTGGTGAAAGTTGCCGAACTCACTTATGCAAGTGTCTTCACGGAGGATTTCGCTTGCTGCGTATACACCGAAGTTAAATCCCACATGCGCTTGCGTCGGAGGCGTGCAGCTTTGTATGCATCCCAAAAATTGCACCTTACTTTGCATCATGATCATAGCACCTTACTGTTCCGGTAGCATCCATTTCTATGACTTCACTAGAGATCAAGCAAATTACTGTGCCATTCCACATGGGAACAAGAGTAAAACCATGGAAACACCTGTTTAGTTGGTTAGAGAGGATGACAAGATAGTGAGGAATAAGAGGGAAGGGACTGACCTGCTTAAATCCTCACTTAAATTGAATCTGTCCTTCAACAAAAGGAAATCTGATCCAATCTGCCAGAAACTGCACCTCAAGAGAAATTCAGGTCACGGTACAGAAGGAAGAGATAAGAAAGCATCTAGGTCCATGATGGCGAACCTATGGTTCATGTGCCACAGATGTCACGCAGCGCCCTCTCTGTGGGCACATGAGCCATCACCCCAGTTTAGCTCTGCTGCTAAGTACTTGCAGAGCCAGCGCGATTTTGCTTCTGCACCTGTGGATATAGCAATATTGCGCATGGAGCCGCAGGTGTGCCCATGTTTCGGTGAGATTTTTTTGCTTCCACGCATCCCGAAACATGGGCACACCTGCGGCTCCGTGCACACTTTTGCTATCTCCACAGGTGCAGAAGCAAAATTGCGTTGGCCACACAAGCACTCATGAGCCGTGGTGGTGAGCCCAATTTAGTGTTCTGGCTAGCAGCCCACACCTGCGTGTGCACCTCCAGCCACCCAGCTTATCATTGGGTCTCCACCACGCATGTGTGGGAGTGGAGCATGTGTAGGGGAGTTGTGTGTGCATGTATGAGGGTGGGGCACTGCAGGGTATCACACATGCATGTGTGAAGGGCATAGCACATGTGGGTGGGTTACAAGTGCATGCATCAGGATGGGGTTGGGGTCGTACATACATGTACGGCAGTGGTGTTGTGTGGCGGGTCTCACACATATATGTAGGGGTGGGGCACATCAGGAGTCACATGTGCATGGTTGTGGGGGTGGGACAATTGCAGGGAGGTCATGCATACATGTGCGGGGTGAGCGTGCATTGCATTTGGGGGGTTGGGCTGTGTGCGGGCACTGTGTGCTGTATGGTTTTTAATTGTTGAGGTTTTTATATATTTTATTATTAGATTTGTTCCATTGTTATACTGTTTTTATTACTGTTGTGAGCCGCCCCGAGTCTTTGGAGAGGGGCGGCATACAAATCTAATATATTGAATTGAATTGAATTGAATTGGGCCCTCTGTCCGGAAAAGGTTAGCCATCACTTCTCTAGGTGCTTTAAATAAATTCAAGTTGCTGGGTATTGCAGAGTACTATTAGAGCTGATGGCTATGATTCCAACACTGAGCTGGCTCTTTCCCACCATCAAGAGACTGAAAGTAATGCCGTAAGTAAGAAAAAAAACCAGTAGAAAACAGTGCTACCAATCCCAAATCCCCAACCCAGCCCAGGACACTGTGATCAATAATATTGAAAGCCTTTGCAAGGTAAGAAAAGGATGGATGCACCATTCTCATCTTGATGATACCAAAGCTTATTTATTTATTTGTTATTACAGTTGAAAGGGACCTTGCAGGTCATCAAGTCTAACCCCTGCTCAAGCAGGAAACCCTACACCACCCCAACCAGATGGCAGTCCAATTTTCTTTTGAATGTGTCAAGTGATGGAGCGTTCACAGCCTCTGCTGGCAGGCTGTTCCACTGGTTGATCGCTCTGACTGTCAGGAAGTTCTTCCTTATTTCTACATTGAATCTCTCCTTGGTCAGTTTCCATCCATTGCTCCTGGTCTGACCCTCCGGTGCCCTGGAAAATAGTACATATTACCCCCTCCTCTCTGTGGCAATCCCTCAAGTATCTGTATACTGCTATCATGTTCCCTCTGGCCTTCCTTTTTGCTAAACTATCCATGCCCAGTTCCAGCAACCTCTCTTCGTATGTCTTCATACGAAGTTCATCTAGAAGTGTAGAGATTTTCCTCTAAAGTTTAGATTTTTCTGGGATAATCTAAGGATTCCTTTTCTTAGGTCGGGAGTTGAACCAAAAGATTTCCAGAGTCTCTTCCACCTCTTGTTTATTTTATTTATTTATTAAATTTGTATGCCGCCCCTCTCCGCAGACTCGGGGCAGCTCACAACAATAACAGAAAACAATATATAATACAAATTCAATAATTAGATTCTCTTGATTCTATAATTCCCTGGCTGAATCCATTTCATGTCATTTGCAGAACAAACCATTACAGAACTGGCAGAAATGACACTGTTTGCAAAACATTTTAATTGCACAAATGACACAAACTGATACATGTATTCTTATGTAAATGAGCTATCATTATTCAAATGATGCAAACTGCAGCCAAAATGTGACCCATTGCATGCAAAACCAATTGCATGAAGTTCCCAAAGAACGGGACTTTTTTCTTATAAGCATCTTATTTTTAGAACATGTGCTTCCATGCAATCTCTTTCCCAGTGCATTAAAGTAAGTGGATAATTAGATACACTTTCACTGTTGTTTTAGTTTCCACTGACTCTAAAGGTATTTTAAGCTGAACTTAAGGAAGCATGCATTAATATTTTACACTGCCTCCATGTCCAACAAGAAGCGATGTGGAGGAGGAATATTACCACAATGTGACAATGTGTGCTTCCCTTAATAATAAGAAGGCTGTGCTTTCTTAGTGGGTGACTCACTTCATTTACCAAGGCATGCACATTAACAAATTCCTTCAAGCAGAAAATGACATTGTCTCTTTAAAGTGCTTTCTGAGAAATAGTTCAGAAAACCTTAATGCATCTGATATTTTTCATAAAAGCAATTAAAAACAATTTAGCTTGACATCAGAAACTCCAAATGAGATTATGATAAACCAAAGGATTTTTTTTAGTTTAATAACATAATTGCATTTGATACCTATTGTGTCCTCTTTTTAATATATCATATTGCAAAATATTTTTCTAGAGTCTATCTAAACAAGCTGCTTCTGCCATCGTTTTCTCCCCTCTTGATAGTCTAGAACATTGACATTGATCTCGGTCAAAGACATAGTCAACAAGATAGTGTTAAATCAGGAAAGGAGCATTATCATTTAATCATGCTGCTTATTAAAGCTCCTTGAGTCAATCACTGCATCCCAGATTAACATATTTAATTTTGACATGAGGACAAAACAAAAAAGAGGAACCACATACACTATCCTTCGCTTCTTAGAGGAAAAAATATATAAAAATATAGCCAACATCGTTGTCATGACAATCCTTAATATCGCATCAGATAGTTTTTACAACAGAACTCCCAAAACATATCAAGCTGGGCTCTGCTAAGAGTTTAATTAAGGAAAAAAAGGTAATCCTGAATGGAGCAAAATCCCTCTTTCAGTTTCAAGGTTTTTTAAAAAAGAGAGCCACACATGGGATTGTTTCAACATGAATGGATAGAAGAAGAAAGTTTAAGCTCCTTCAGGCATTCCGGATCAGATTGTTGTGCTACTATATTACCTAAATATTAATAATGGAATCATTTGTAACCTACAGCTGGAGGTATAATGTACCACATGATTTTATCCTTAAAGTGGCCAAAGTGAGATGAAGGTCTCTCTCTCTCTCTCTCTCTCTCTCTCTCTCTCTCTCTCTCTCTCTCTCTCTCTCTCTCTCTCTGTGTGTGTGTGTGTAGAACATATTTTTGCTGATAATGAAAAGGGAGACTACTATAGCTCTATTTCGGGTTTATTTGCCCTCATCAGGTAGTTACTTACTTACATCAAAACCCTTACTGGGATTTGAACCTGGGCCTCTGCCTTGTAAGGCAGTGGCCCTAGCCTCTAGGCTACAGGTTTATTTCCTGTATCATCTTGTGCCAGGGAAGTGTGATTTTTTGTCAAGTCTAAACAATGTCATTTGGCGGGACCCAGGACAAGAGCCTTCTCTGTGGCAGCCCCGACCCTCTGGAACCAGTTCCCCCCAGATATCAGAGTTGCCCCCACCCTCCTTGCCTTTCGCAAGCTCCTTAAAATCCACCTCTGTCGTCAGGCATGGGGGAATTGAATTTTTTTCCCCTTCCCCCTAGGCTTATAGAATTTATACATGGTATGCTTGTTTGTATGACGGGTCTCTTAAATTGGGTTTTTTAAGATTATTTTTTAATATTAGATTTGTTACATTGTTTTTTTTATTGTTGTTAGCCACCCCGAGTCTTCAGAGAGGGGTGGCATACAAATCCAATAAGTAAGTAAGTAAGTCAGTCAGTCAGTCAGTCAGTCAGTCAGTCAGTCAGTCAGTCAGTCAGTCAGTCAGTCAGTCAGTCAGTCACCGGGGCCATATTCCAAGGCAAATATGCTTTTCATAGCCGACAACTATAATCTATAAGTGTAACATATGTTCGCTGATAATAAAAAGGAAGGGAGATTACTATAATTCTATTTTGGGCTTATTTGCCCTAATCAGGTAGCCATACCCTTTCTGGGATTTGAACCTGGCACTTTGCCTTGTTACTGACATAGGTGCCAAGCCAAAGTCATATTCATTTTTATCTGTATTGACTGTCTATTCAATTCTATTATTTATGCCAATTTGCAGTATAAATTCTTGAGCTTTGGCTCTTCATTTTATTTTTTCCCTTCTGTGTCATTCAGCCCGTCCTTTAAGAATTTTTGAAGGGATTACTCATGGCATTCTAACAGACAACGGGCAAAGCATGCGGTTTGTTCCTAATCGACTTGAAATTGTAGGGTTTAAATAGTATTGCTTTCAGTGTTTGTGTTTTGCATTTATCTTTTTTAACATTACTATTTGGTGAATAGTAAAATTTACATACTTTTAATTATTGCACTAATATAAATCAGTGACTATTTGGAAAAGTTGCATCCATCAGAAACATAAGGAAGTGTACTTGTAAAAGGGCTGATAGTAGGAAAAGAGGTAAGTAAAATGTGTATGTTAGAGAATATATTAAGTATGACAACTAATGCAGATTGTGTTGTTGATTTCAAAAAGTCACTGAGCTGACAGAGGAAACCAATACTGAATGCATGACATATTGAAATAATCCATATTCAGTATGATTTGCATATTCCTTAGTAGAGCACTCCTCTCAATATAGCAATATATTCATAAAAGCTGCCAATAGCTACCTGCTGATATGATGGGGATATATAAATTGCATGCATGTGTGATATATACTGCATGAGTGTCTCTGTCTGTGAGTCTGTGTGTGTGTCTCTATATCTGTATACAGTGGTACCTCTATTTATTTTATGTATTTATTATTTATTTATTGGATTTATATGCCGCCCCTCTCCGAACACTCGGAGCGGCTAACAGCAATCATAAAACAGTGTACAATAATAATCCAATAATAAAAACGAATTAAAAACCCTTTAATATAAAAACCAAACATACATACAAACATACCATGCATAAAATTGTAAAGGCCTAGGGGGGAAAGGAATCTTAATTCCCCTATGCCTGGTGGCAGAGGTGGGTTTTAAGTAGCTTACGAAAGGCAAGGAGGGTGGGGGCAATTCTAATCTCTGGGGGGAGTTGGTTTCAGAGGGCCAGGGCCGCCACAGAGAAGGCTCTTCCCCTGGGTCCCGCCAAGTGGCATTGTTTAGTTGACGGGACCCAGAGAAGACCCAGTCTGTAGGACTTAACTGGTCGCTGGGATTCGTACCTCTACCTAAGAATGCCTCTACTTATGAACTTTTCTAGATAAGTACCAGGTGTTCAAGATTTTTTTGCCTCTTCTCAAGAACCATTTTCCACTTACAAACCCAAGCCTCCGAAACTGTAACCGGAAAACGCAGGCAAAAGGCACATTGGGGCCTCTCTAGGAATTTCCTGGGAGGAAACAGTGCCGGAAAAGGCAGGGCAAAGCTTCTGTGAGGCCTCTCTAGGAATCTCCTGGGAGGAAACAGGGCCTCCATCCTCTCTGTAGTTTCCCCAATCGCACGCATTATTTGCTTTTACATTGATTCCTATGGGAAAAATTGCTTCTTCTTACAAACTTTTCTACTTAAGAACCTGGTCACAGAATGAATTACGTTCGTAAGTAGAGGTACCACTCTACATATATGTGCACCTGAGTGTATAAAAATATAAAAGAAAATATTCTGATGTACTAAATTTAGTCAACCCACGATCATAACTGAGCCTGGAATTATTCTAATAAGTCATGGTTGTCCTTAAGTGAGTCACATGCAATTTCATACTATTTTATACATTTCTTTGCAATGGTCATTAAGCAAATGCCACAGGTGGTAAATGAATGCCATGGGCATTCAGTATATGCCACAGATGTTGAGTCTATGCCGTGAGTGTTAAAATAAATCCATTATGTTTAGTGGGAGTTATTTTCCAGAAAAAGGAAGTAAATGCTGGAATTAGCAAAAAAAAAAGGAAAACCCACTAAAAATTTCAGCAAAGGGACCTCAGATGAGCTGTCCTCAATGATGGTCAGCTCTATCTGCCATGGAATCATACTGATCTTTGTGATTAAATGATATTCTCTGCCTACCCACAAATTTATTTATTTATTCATTCATTTGTCCAATACACAAATACATAGGAAGAAAAATAGACATGTGGTAATATATATGAGGGTAAAAGTGAACTTAGAGGAGAGGATATATGAAAGGAAGAGAATATATATGAGAGGTGAAAGAAAGGAAAGACAATTGGACAGGGGACGAAAGGCACTCCAGTGCACTTATGTACGCCCGTACTGGCCTCTTAGGAACCTGGAGAGGTCAATCGTGGAGAGTCTAAGGGAGAAATGTTGGGGGTTAGGGGTTGACACAATTGAGTCCAGTAATGAGTTCCCCGCTTCGATAACTCGATTGTTGAAATCATATTTTTTACAGTCAAGTTTGGAGCGGTTCGTATTAAGTTTGAATCTGTTGCGTGCTCTTGTGTTCTTGCGGTTGAAGCTGAAGTAGTCATTGACCGGTAGGACGTTGCAGCATATGATCTTGTGGGCAATACTCAAATCGTGTAAAGTAAAACAAAGTTATGGGATTTAATATTTCACCACCATTTTCATTTCCACTCCCAGTTCATTTATAAAGGGGCACCATTCCAGCTTACTTTTGCATAGGAAAAAAAACATTAGCCCATGCTTGGCAGTCCTAACAATAAGGCCTATTTTTTGTTGCAAGATCCATTACTACTATTTTGAAATAAGCTAGCAAACGAAAGAATTGAAGAACTCCAACGATTCCTATCTAATCTCAGAGCCTTTCTCAAGAAATGTAATCCATTCTGAATAAAAAGACAACCACACAAAATACACCTGTTTATTTATGTTAGATAAGGGAAAGAAAAAGCTCTAGGCTCTCGTTTCCAGAGCAAAATTCAGATGAGTCAGGAGTAACTATCACCGCAAGGTAGCAAGAGGCAGATTGAACTATTTTCCAAGTTGCGAATCCAGCCTGGAGACAAGGCAGGCAGGCTAAACACTGCCTCGGAATAAATATATACGAGGCTTCCAACATATTGTTTAAATGTGTACCAAACTGGGGAGTGGGGGAGACCAAGCAAAATACCCACCAAAAATAGAATGGGGACTGCTACAGCTTTCAGGCAAATATGATAATTTATGCATGGAACTAGCATCAAACTAGCATACAGTATTTAAAAATATATTTTTTCCACTCAGGAATAGCATGAATTTTAATCCATCTTGTTACAAATATATATATATTGTAATTATGTATTTCCCTCTCCGACATATTGCAATTATTTTTACATGTTATCACTTCCGTAGTTTTTGTTTTGCCTTTTTCTTAAAACAGTTTGGAAGCAAACCAGAGTCATCTCTGCTTTGACACACAAAATAAACATTTGGAATAAATCTCACTATCCTTATTTGGGGGTTCCTTTAGGAGCTTTTAATTGCTTGTCCACCAGCTTCTGCTCAGTGACTGCAAGCAAGTGAACTATGGAGACCTTTTATAGAAATTTATTCTCAGGAAAGGGAACTTGTTAGGATCTCAATATTTTTCCTCCCCTTTTCCTGTTGTTGTGAGATGAAGAAATGTCATTCATGCAGAGATTCAAGAAACTTTGGTTCAAGGCTACGATAGCTGAACTTCTTTTCCATCTACAACAACTCGGTGTGGCAATCCAGATTTCCACATATTTTAATTAAGCAGGTTTCTTGCAAAGAAGAAAGATTAGGGTTAGAATCATGGAAAGGGTTGATCTCTGCCGGGGCCCTCGTTTATCTTTAAGTATGTTAAGAAATGAGACAGTTTTAAGCAATGGTTAAGGCACTGTAGAAAGTTAGCACCCACCCATCTCCTAAAAGAATGAAGGGAGGCGAACAGAGGGCAGGGAGGAGCAGCTAAAGGGGGCGGGTGGAAGAAGCAAGGCTAGGCTAAAGGGTGAGTGGGAAGGAAGAAAGGCAAGAGGGGCACCCCTCCCTTTTCTTTCTTCAAAAGACACCCTTTGCTGTTCTCTGCAAAGTCTTTCCTCCTCCAAGCCGCCCCTCCCTTTTCTTTCTTCAAAAGACACCCTTTCAGTACCTGCAAGCACGCTGTTCTACTTTTTTTAATGCAAAGTCTTTCCCCCTCCAAGCCGCCCCTCCCTTTTCTTTCTTCAAAAGACACCCTTTCAGTGCCTGCAAGCACTCTGTTCTACTTTTTTTAATGCAAAGTCTTTCCCCCTCCAAGCCGCCCCTCCCTTTTCTTTCTTCAAAAAAAGGGGGGGAAAGAAACCCCTTCATCCCAGCAGCAGCGGCTTGGGTTTGTAAGGTGAAAATGGTTCGGAAGAAGAGGCAAAAATATCTTAAACACTGGGTTCGTATCTTGAAAAGTTCATTAGAAGAGGCGTTCGTAAGATGAGGTACCACTGTATTTCTCTAAAAGAGAAATGTAGAAATATGTTTTTGGAGGGGATAAGCAGCCCTTTTTCTTAAAAGCCCACTGCAAATATCAGCACTTAAGAAATAAAGAGATAGATAGCTCTATTCATAGGCAAAGCAAATACTGCAGGCAGAAATCCATTCAAGACTGAATATTTTGAAATTCCCTGCAGCAAAGTCTGAACAAATGCAGAGTGATATGATTAGTCCTCATACAAGATCCAAACCAGGACCAATCCATTAAAGCATAATAGGAATTGCCTGACAACCTTTCAGAACACAAGCCTCTTCAATGCATCAACTCAGCAGTCCAAATTTCAACCAAACCTGGGAGCTCAGACAACCTATAGAGCCAGCTATGACCCCTATATAACCCCTACAGGGCCCCAGGGGAGTCTGACAACAGCCAATAGAATACCTGTTTTTCCACAGGAAGCTCAAATGCAAGAGAAGGTATGAAAAAAAAACCATTCTCAATTCCATGTGGTCAGCTGCCCAAAACCACACATGTGGTTCTGCTTCATCATTACTTTTCCGGCCGGCTTGGGGTCATTGATCTTGCAATTTTATGAGGTCCGGCCTTGAATGATGTGTATGTGTGTGATTTTTTAACTGTTCTTTGAAAGCAGCCTCCAGTCTTCATTGGGTCTTCAGCGCATTTCGCCTGGTTTGAAACTGAATCAGATGGATATTTCTTCCAACAGCACCCACGCTAAAAATCAAGAGACACTAACAGGTGGGACCGTGGGGGAGGGCCTTCTCTGTGGCTGCCCCGGCTCTATGGAACTACCCCCCCCCCCGGATGTCCATACTGCTCCCACACTGCTGGCCTTCCACAAGGCCACGAAGACCTGGCTTTGCCAGGAGGCCTGGGAACCATGAATTGTACATCTTTCATGGCCAAACTTTATGAATGGTGTGTATGTATAAGATTTGACTGTTTTTTATATAAATGGATTTTATCACGGGATTAGTTTTAGAGATTATATTCGACTTCCTTTTTATTGCTTGTGTCTTTTGTATTGTATCATATTATTTTGTAAGCCTTCCCAAGTCCTTCGGGATTGGGCGGCATAGAAATCAAACAAATAAACAAACAAATAGAATTTAACAGATTAACAGGGTTGGAAAGGACCTTGCAGATCATCTAGTCTAACCCCCTGCACAAGCAGGAGCTATGACATCTACCTCTACCTAGGATCAAACTCACAACCTCCTGATTGTGAGGCAAGAGGTCACAGCACTTGGGATTCTACCCTAGTCACAAAGCCAACAAGGTGACCTTAGCCAAGTCACTTTGTGTCAACCCCAGGGAATCACTTCCGAGTTTGTAAGGATTTCTCCAGGCAGACTCTGAGAATCTTACATTCAAGAATCTTTCTTGAATGGAAGGGGAAAAAACCTTTAATGAAGACTTTCCTTTTTCCTTTGATTTTTTTTTAAGGAATCTTGATTGGGGGGTGGGTGCTAATTGCTATGTTGATGCCATGAAAGTCCATACTTCTTCTTTTGCAATATTTTGTAAACATCCATTTTTGATTCCTGGTGTCACTGAATTACATACACCCATAGATTCTCCATTCTGATACCTACCTACTTACCGATCTACTTATATTAAATCTCCTTACTCAGATACGAGAATAGTTTTTAGTGGCTCCCAAAATTTGGGTTCCTATTAACTTATCTGGATGGCAAGCTCTCTAAATTGTGATTGAAGTGACCTGTGTCTACATTATCATCCATTTTTTATCATAATCAGCAAAAGCATCATTGTCATTTAGTAATCATATACCATCATCAGGTCAACATATTATTTAACCTTAGCACTTCAGTAAAACTGCAAGAGGCAATAGCTACTACCATTCATTGCTAAAAGGAAAGGTTAAATCTAATTGGTTCTTGTTCCATATTTCAACCTTCCCTAGCAACCTTCAGAAGTATTTTATCTCAGCTCCTTTACTTTTTAGCCAGTGCAAAGTCTTTGAATAGGCTATTCTTTGGGGCTACCTTTGAAAAGTGTTTGGAAACCAGATCGTGCAGAACGCAGCCGCGAGAGCCATCGTGGGGCTTCCAAGATTCGCCCATGTTTCCTCAACACTCCATGGCTTGCATTGGCTGCCGATCAGTTTCCAGTCACAATTCAAAGTGTTGGTCATGACCTTTAAAGCCCTACATGGCTTTGGACCAGACTACCTCCGGAACTGCCTGCTACCGCACGAATCCCAGCGACCGATAAGGTCCCACAGAGTTGGCCTTCTCCGGGTCCCATCGACTAAACAATGTTGTTTGGCAGGCCCCAGGGGAAGAGCCTTCTCTGTGGCGGCCCTGACCCTCTGGAACCAACTCCCCCCGGAGATTAGAACAGCCCCCACCCTCCTGTCTGTCATAAACTACTCAAGACTCATTTATACCACCAGGCATGGGGGAGTTGAGATATTCCTTCCCCCTAGGCCATTACAAGTTATGCATGGTATGCCTGTGTGTATGTTTGGTTTCATAATAAGGGTTTTTAGTTGTTTTATTATTGGATTGTCACATGCTGTTTTTATCATTGTTGTTAGCCGCCCCGAGTCTACGGAGAGGGATGGCATACAAATCCAATAAATTATTATTATTATTATTATTATTATTATTATTATTATTATTATTATTATTATACTGCTATGTTCTACCACAATATGGGCTTCAAAGAAATTTAGCAAGAGAGTCTCTGCCGGGTTGCTGGGTGGGTGTGGCCATGGTGGGTGTGGCATAATCTCCTGCTCCACGATGGAGGAAGTGTTTTTGCCCTCCCTGGGTTCCAGAAGCTTTCACTGAGCCTCCGGAAGGGCAAAAATGGCCTTCCCAGGCTCCAGAGGCCCTCTTCCCAAACTTCCAGTAGGCCCATTTTTCATCCTGCCAAGCCTCCACATGTGACCTGCACTTGCCTCCATCCAGAAGGGACCACTTGGGGACTCCTGGGAAGGGAAGGGATGGGTGGGCCAGCCAGGGATTTGGGGGTTCTCTGACCTGCACAGAATCTTAGCTAGAGGTTCTTCTGAACCCCCAGCAGCTCAGCCCTGCATAATAATAATAATAATAATAATAATAATAATAATAATAATAATAAGTTCACACACACAAAAATCCAACAAGTAGACTTTTAGATTTCAGCCACGTCCTTTAAAATGTGCACACATCGATCAGAGCTGTTTGCCTTGCCAATTGATTAACTTGAGGGTCATGCTTTGGAAGTAAGTCTTAAATTTAAATCAGGTTTCATTTGTAGCTGCTAAAAAAGAAGCCTCATGTTCTTGTTGGCATGATCCATCAATGAAGCACTCCTGAATTTATTCTTCTAGTTAGAAAAGAACACAAAGGAGAATAGAAAACTCCCCTTCTGAGTCTTCCTTTTTTAAAAAACAAAAAATCTGATCTAAATTTCCTACCAGTTCAAAATAGGGTATTTTAGATCTTTCATCCCTTAATCCACACTTGTGACACTTCTGCAGGCTTTCCAAGAATCCTTCCAAGGAAACAATAAGTTGGATCTAATGTGTTCTTCTTCAGAACTCAGAGACCTGTTTCCATCTATGGAAAGAGAAGGTGAACACAATCTGAGGTTAGTTGGGGGAAAGATCAAAAGCAACATGAGAAAATATTATTTTACTGAAAGAGTAGTAGATCCTTGGAACAAACTTTCAGCAGACGTGGTTGGTAAATCCATAGTAACTGAATTTAAACATGCCTGGGATAAACATATATCCATCCTAATATAAAATACAGGAAATAGTATAAGGGCAGACTAGATGGATCATGAGGTCTTTTTCTGCCGTCAGTCTTCTATGTTTCTATGTGAACAGCATTATGAATTCTGATATCTTATCTCAAGGATTGCAGGATTGTGAAGTAAAGCTTGAAATTGCATATGCAAGCCATAGATATACTAACCAACTGATATCATGCGCATGGTCTCCGCTTAGTATTGAACTATTGGTGGAGTCATTTGTTCCACAGTAATTTCTATTACATTATTATTATTATTATTATTATTATTATTATTATTATTATTATTATTATTATTATTATTCTGGTCTAACAGCATCAGCTGTGGTGGTGCAGTGGTTGGAATGTAATGCCGCAGGCTACTTTTGCTGTCTGCTGTCTGCCAGCAAGCAGTTTGATTCTCACCAACTCAAGGTTAATGCAATCTTCCATCCTTTTGAGGTTGGTAAAATGAAGACCCAGATTGTTTGGGGCAATATGCTAACTCAATAAACTGCTTAGAAAGGGCTGAAAGCCCTGTGAAGCGGTATATACAGTAAACTTAAGTGCTATTGCTATTGGCGCAACAATCAACTGCAGATTCACAGAGAACATTCCCTAATTCCTGCCTATTCAATTGATTGTATGCTTCCTCTAAATCAATGTTTTCCAAACTTTTGACGTATGTGTACCACTTTTATAATTTTCGTAACGCCTAGGGCCCATCGTCAAAAAAATGGATGTACTGTATTTTAATAACAATCAAAATATTTTTCTTTTTTTGGTACATATACAAAATATAAAATTATTCATAATAAAATATAAATAAAATTTATATTATAAATAACATTTATTTGGATCAATGAGAAGGATGAAATTGTTTGTGCTGAGATGACAGAACGTCATAATTTGGTTCCCTGTTGTTAATTTTTATCTGAGATGTGATTCTATGTCCAATAGTCTATTCCTTTTTTCTACTTAATGTCTACAAATGCTGAAAAAGCAACTTCACATAAATATGAAGTTGGAAAAGGCAAGATGTACTCTTTCCATACCCCTGGGGGTACACGTACCACACTTTGGGAAACACTGCTCTAAATCAACAAAATGTACAAATAAAAGTGTGGGGAAAATTTAAAAAATCTTTCACGATGGGTAAAAATAAGTTTTTATTGTATTTAAATAAGTTTCAAAGTTATCCCCAAGAATATTCTGTCCGTTCGTCTACTCTAATATTCAGAAAGCTCAACGAAACCTATGCCAGTAATGTAATAATGAATCAAGCTGCTTCAGAGATAGTCCTCATCTTACAGCAGCAACTGAGACCAAACTTTCTGTCACTAAGTGGCAGTATGTGCATTGTTTGATGATTAGAGAATAAGCTTTGTTACAGAAGCCATATATTAAAAAAGAGTCAGGATATTTACAAAGTGTAATGAAGGGAATAAAGTATACTAAAAGTAGTTTTGACAATGATTTTGTTGTTTAAAAACTTAAATATTAAACTACTTGTAGTACAAGTTCTAATGAAAGTAGAAATGCATGGTATGTATCAAGTACAATAATTAATTAATTAATTAATTAATTAATTAATTAAAGAATTTTGCTAGAGCCAAGGCACAAGGCAACACTCACAAAGCAAAAAAGTCTGTTACAAGTGGTGATTACATTCAGGACATCTGGAAGTGATACAAACATCTCCTGGAGGACAAAGAACATTTGTCTGAGACAATTTGATGGGCTAATAGGAATGACATTCATCAACAGAGTAGACAGATGCAATTGTCTCTCCTTCACAAAAGAGGCAAGCTTCCAGAAATAAAGGTAGAAAAACTGCAGAAAATGAACTATAGTCTCTATGCTCCAATTTGCCTATAAGGTGTATCATTTAAAAGTAGGCTACTTGCTGGCATGCTTCGGTTGCATCTTTAACATTACTTGGGCTAATGTTCTATTAATCTTAATCTACTATTAACTTTAATAATTGGAGCCTCTTAGCGTTGCCCCAGAGCATGAGATGGGTGGCGTATAAATTTAATAAATAAGTAATCATAGCTCTTACACTCTTCTTCTTTGAACTACTTGTTCAAACTGATTGCGAGGCAAGAGGTTTGACAAGCAAGTGCATACTACCTAAGTGAGGAATAGTCTCTGGTGAGTATTTCAAAGAAGAAGCACTGAATTTCAATTATCACTGAAAAAGAGGTCAGATCTTAATTGCAGGACATATCCCATGTTTCAGGAAATATTAATTTCCTTTATAATCTCATCCAGAAGTCTCACCTGGTTCAAAACATATCAGCCCTTCAAGGTAGATTGGACTAGGAATCCAACGGCACCTGTGACAATGCTGCTTTTATTATAAAGCTATAGTAACTTAATCTTGCAAGTCTGCGCAGGTTCCCACTTCTTCCTTGATTATCACAAGAACTAGAAAGGGTCTTCTTTGTGATAATTTCTCAACTTACATTCCTTTCCCTGACTCAGGCCTCTTACATTCAACCATGATCTTGGCACCAGCTCTTTCCTCTTTCTCTCCTCTTCCTCTCCTGGTGCATATGCACCAAAGACAAATTCCTTGTGTGTGTAATCACACACTTGGCCAATAAAAAATTCTATTCTATTCTATCGGAAAAAATGTCTGTAGTTGTTGCTGAACAATTGTGGGATAATACAGGAAATATGTAATCTTCACATGTTTCATCTTAAATATTTTTTAAATTCCTGCAAATTGGAAGCATTAGTAAATTATTTACATTTGTTCCCTTTATTTGATAAGCCATCATTCAGAAGCATATCAAAAGATGTTTGCAGTTATCTTTGCACCAACCCATATTTCAATGGGAATGAAGAACCTTGAGAGAATTAAGAGGCATATGTCTTTTGTATATGATTGCTGATGTTTTCCTGACCGTCAGCCAATATTGAGCTATGGGAAAATTCATAGCCTGCTACCAATAGTGAAGAAGAAATTACTGCCCTAGTCGGAGTCCCTCTGTGTTTCTGTTCAAGCTACTACTTTGAAAGACTCCTGGGCTTTCTGGGAAAGTGAACATTATTATTTTACCTTGCAGATTTCTCTCCTTTGCACTTTCTTACTATAGCATCCCACAAAGTATTCACTGCACGGGCAATGAATGAAACCTACACTGAGCCTTGTGGTCAAATGCATATGCATTCATCTAACAATCAGAAGCTGGAGATTTAGAAGATATTCTACATCAGTAGAACTCAAAACAGTTGTCATGCTCCGAGCATTTAGGGCAAATAAAGCAGATTCTGCAGAATAGAAAGCAAAAAGAAGGCCTACATTATAGAAAAGCAACAATTGTACCCCAGGGGAAGAGCCTTCTCTGTGGCGGCCCCGGCCCTCTGGAATCAACTCCCCCCGGAGATTAGAACTGCTCCCACCCTCCTTGTCTTCCGTAAACTACTTAAGACCCACCTATACCGCCAGGCATGGGGGATTTGAGGGATCTTTCCCCCAGGCTTATTATAATTTATGTTCAGTATGTGTATGTGCTGTTTGGTTTTTAATTATGATAGGGTTTTTAGTTTTTTAATATTAGATTTGTGCCATTATAATATTGTTTTTATCGTTGTTGCGAGTCTTCGGAGAGGGGCGGCATACAAATCTAATAAATTATTATTATTATTATTATTATTATTATTATTATTATTATTATTATTAAGAAATCAAAGGATATAGCTGCCTATAGCTCTCTGTTACAATGAGCTGAAACAAATGTACATAGGTAGCCCTCGCTTATCAATGGTGATTGGAACTAGGAACTCTATTGCTAAGTGACCTGGTTACAAGGCATGATATAAGTGTTGACTTATAATAGCAGTTCCAACTGTCCCACTCGTCATTAGGTACTGTAAATCCTGTATGGTTGCAGCATCCTGTACTTAAATGATCACAATGTGCAACATCCCACAGGCTTCCCCACTGACTTTGTTGTCAGAATATGGCAGCCAAGCTGCACTTGATTGCAGGATGTACCAACTTTATAATTGCAAGCTGGTTGGCAAGCACCTGAATCACAATCTGACCACTTCAAGGATGCTGCAATAGCTGCCAAACTGATGTGGTCTGTCAGCCACTGGCCCTTCCAGCAGCCAAATTAGAGGAGGAGGAAGCGTGGGAGTCAAGGTCAGCATCAAGGCAGCCTAAGAGCTGCCTAAGGGGAAGAGGAAGTGGAGCTGGTGGCGAGAGACGGAGACAGAGTCTGGGTAATCCATCAGCCCTCAGATAGAGAGTCAACAGCCCCCAGGTCTGGAGGTGGCTGATGTGGAAGAGAAGGAACAGCTGGGTCCAGAGCCTGATGCGCAGATGCACAGAAGGCAAAGGAGAGCAGTGAAAATCTATGGGCCAATCCTTGGGAAGGAAAAGCCACCCCTGCTAGCAAACCCCACCCTAGCTTGATTGACGGAGATGAACAGATGTAGCAGACAACTATTCATCTTACGTATGGACAGATGGACGGACTCGTTAGCCTGCGGTAAGAAAGAAAATTTTTGCTTGGACTGCTGACTCCTAATAAATGAAACTTTGAGTTAACTTCGGAGGGTTTGTTGGGGGTGGGTGGATTAGAACACAACTACAAGTTGTGTAAGATGAACTGTTAATGAACCAGTCGATCCAAACTGAAGAGTTACACCTAGCTTAACATTGGCCCACTTTAGGGATCTTTCAAAGATAGAACAATGCTGAATAAGAGGATCCTATGATCATAGAATTTAAAAAGCTCCGAAGATCTGAGGGGGGCAGGGATGTTATACAATATTCTCGTCCATCCTTCCAGCCCATGAAGTAGGAATGGAAAAGGAAAGAAAGAATACAGACAATGCAAACCGTATTGGGACAGCTTCAGTTGCTGAGATTATGCTTAAGTTATCCAGATAATAAAGTCTAGCATGAGAGGACAAAACTTGACAAAAATCAGTAAAATGTTTTTATTCTATTTTGATATTTCAAATAGTAACTCATCTTCTCACATATGTATCAGCATGGATTTGTTTGTGTGTATGCTTGCTTTTAATAATGGGTTTTTTAGTGTTTTTTAAATTATTAGATTTGTTCTTACATTGTCTTTGTATTGTCGTGAGCCGCCCCGAGTCTATGGAGAGGGGCGGCATGCAAATCTAATAAATAATAATAATAACAGTATCTATGGGTGGCTAATAATATTAAACATCATAAAAGCACACAAAAATATGCTGTTTCCACCAGAATACTAACTGGGGGAAAATCACAAATTATTTGATTGATTCTCAAAGTTTCAAATTAAATTTGCGATGGGGTAGAAACAATTTTAAAAAAACACTGTAGTGTAAAAAGTGGAAGTGTTGCTAAAGTGAAATTTCGTAAAACAATTTTTGGAAAATCGGACAGTACGCTGATTCATATAATTGATTGTCTAGATGTTCTGATTATTGGAAAGAACTAAGTTTGACATCTTAGTATAGAACTATAAATATGATTTAATAGGTGTAATAGAGACATGATGGGATGACTATTGTGATTGTAATGTAAGTCAGCATGGATTTGCCAAGAACAAATCTTGCCAGATGATTCTTATCTCATTTTTTATTGGATAGCTTCCTTAATAGAACCTGAGAATGCTATAAACATTACACATCTTAATTGAAGCAATGTTTTTGATGAAGTACTTGATCACATGGTAATTAGTTACTTAATTGAGGGCTGGATAGCATGACATTTAAATACGTACATTTTTGGCTTGAAATGTGTGTTCAAAAAGTGTTTATCAATGGTTCATTATAACATTAGACAGAAGGTTACTACATGAATCAATCCTGGATTCTTTGTGCTTTAATTATTTTTATTACTTACTTGAATGAAGAGATGACGGGGACGTTTATCGGATTTTTAGTTGATTCAAAACAGGGTAAAGCATCTAATATTCTTGAGAAGACAGAAATGAAAGTGGAAGTGAACTTGATAGACTAGACTAGACTAGAAAATGAGCTGAAAATAACAGAATGAAATTTAACAGAGACAATAACTAGGGTCTTCACTCAAGAAACAAAAAAATGCATTGGAAAAACAGTTGACAACTGCAAAAGAAGTGAAATGCTGTTTTAGGCTGAATAACAGAAGGATGATTTCCCAATCTCACAAGTAATCATTTTACTTTATTCTGAATTGATTAGAATCCCTCTTGAGAACCACCATACCATACTTTAAGAAAGATTCGCTGCAGATGAACGGATATTTTTGTTTTTAATGGCAATGTGGAGGAACCAGGAGACTACAAACTATGGAGATAATAGATTGAGGAGCTGTCTATGTTTAACATTGATGGGGAATGCGATAACACTTTTCAAATGCTACAATATAGGACCCAGAAGAATAGATTCAAAGTACAAGAAGACAAAGGAAAAGGAAAACCTCTTAATTATAAGTGCAATTCAATGGTGGGACTAATTACCCCAAAAAGTGGTACTCTCTTTTTCATTGGATAAGTTCAAGCAAAGACTAGGCAGCCATTTATCTTGGATCTCTACATTGATCAGGGGAATTGATTTTTTGTTCCTTTGAGTCAATGTTGATTCCCAAAACTGTCTGGACAAGATCTGGAGTTTTCTGGACAAGGTTGTTTGGAAGTGGCTTGCCATTACTTATATTCCAGGGTCGAGAGAGAATAACTGGCCCAAGGTCAATCGCCTAGACCGAGAACTCACAAAATATCTTGATGTTTGCCTGATGCCTTAACCCCTACACTTCTTGGGTGAATGAATGTAATGATTAAATGTTCCCTTCCAACTTAATTACTTTACAATTCTTTAATATACCTTTCCATTGTTATTTCATGCAAAAATCAATCTCTTTATTTCATTTCATTCAATATTTTTCTTTTTACAGTGGTCTATAATTATTTCATATTCATTTTCATTTTATAAAGTTTATTTTCTAGTTTGTATTTGTTTTTTATTATTATGAAATTTTATTATTCTGTGAGAGAGATGGTCAGTAGATAGGTGGGTAGGTAGGTAGGTAGGTAGCTGGGTAGGTAGGTAGCTGGGTAGATATGTAGATAGATAGATAGGTAGGTAGGTAGGTAGGTAGGTCGATCCACCGATCCATCGATCGATCCATTGATCCATCGATAGACAGACAGACAGACAGACAGGTAGATAGATAGATAGACAGACAGACAGACAGACAGACAGACAGACAGACAGACAAATCTGAGCCTTTCCTCTGCAAAATTCAAGGCTGTACAAATCAAGTTTTCTGCTCACTTTATTCCTATGATTTTTCTGTCTGGTAAATTGATGTGACATAATGGGACCATAAGTCAGTCAGATGAGATCCTCAGCTGAGCTTGAACCTATATTACCACAATCTGAGTCCAATACATAATGATTATGCCATATTGACTATAAAGGCCATAGGCAAAGAAATATAAGTTCTACACAGGCATTGGCTTTATTCATTTATCTTCAGCCAAGTTGTCTTAAGTTTTCAGATTATGTCATCTTCACTTATGATTGCTCCTAGCAAAATTAACAGAGGCATATTTACCCTTCCCTTTCGCCAACAATCTGGATTTCTTTTCTAGAGACTTCATTTTTTTTCTTTTGTTATAACATAAATGTATGTCATAGACTGAAAGAATACTGCTGTCATCATGATATATTGCTTCATTGAGTCTAAGATCTTAACTGTTCAAAGAAAATGAAATTTCTCTGGACAAATATCAAAAGCTTGGGTTCTTCAAAATATTAATCTTGATTGAAGAAACATATGTGATAGATGAAGAAAATGAAACTAAATATGAAGAGATCTAATCACTTTCATCTTAACTGAAGTAACCATACAATTAAATAGTTTTCATTAAAATTAAAGTCAATTTATTTTTAAAATTTATAGGAATTTATATTTATGTTTTAATGCTGTAAAGTCAGTGGTCTAAGGCACACAAAAAAATCCCCAATTCTCCACCATTTGAAGGAGTGTCCAAGAACAGTTTTATGCAGTAGCAATTGTTCTTAACACATTGGCTGCTTATTGTGGAAAAATGGTTTTGCTGAAAACTCTTAATTCAAAACATGTGCAAAAACCACAAGCTCCATAAGAAATCAAATGCTCAAAATAGTAGCAGCGATATATTTATTACTTTCATTAGATTTAATGCTAGGCATGGTGCAATGCATTTCAAATTGAGGTTTTACCCTTCTGTATTATCAATATAAAAAATACATTTTTCTAGGTGTTATTATTACTTATTAGTATTATGCAATTTAGGTGTCATACATTACACAAAAATTAAGAAAATGAATAGATGTACTTTAGCTAATTTCTTGGATGAAAGTCCTAAAGGGAAAAACAACTATGAGCCGGAGAGGCGCAGCAGGTAGAGTGCTGTACTGCAGGCCACTGAAGCTGACTTGTAGATCTGAAGGTCAGCGGTTCAAATCTCATCACCGGCTCAAGGTTGACTCAGCCTTCCATCCTTCCAAGGTGGGTAAAATGAGGACCCGGATTGTGGGGGCAATAGGCTGGCTCTGTTAAAAAAGTGCTATTGCTAACATGTTTGTAAGCCGCCCTGAGTCTAAGAAGAAGGGCGGCATAAAAATCAAATAAATAAGTAAGTAAATAAGTAAGTAAATAAGTAAGTAAATAAGTAAATAAGTAAATAAGTAAATAAGTAAATAAGTAAATAAGTAAATAAGTAAATAAGTAAATAAGTAAATAAGTAAATAAGTAAATAAGTAAATAAGTAAATAAGTAAATAAGTAAATAAGTAAATAAGTAAATAAGTAAATAAGTAAATAAGTAAATAAGTAAATAAGTAAACAAACAAACAAATAAATAAACAAACAAACTCAGGAATCTTGGGAAACTGAAAAATATGACCAAACCAGCACAATACTGATGAGAAAGAAAAACAAGAAATCCAAGGAGAAACCAACATGGCTGCACAAAGATATTTCCGACAAATTAAATGGGGGGAAAAGGACAAGTACAAAAAAATGGAAACGGGGACACATACCTAAGGCAGAATATCAGCAGATAGTCAGAATCTGTAAATACGAAGTAAGGAAAGCAAAGGTCCAGAATCACTTGCAACAAAAGTAAAAGATAATTTTAAAAAAGTTTCTTCCCACATATAAATTGTTCAGTCTGGCCGGATCAATTATCAGGAATAAAGACCCACTCACCCTTTGGTTCAGAAGTACTCGTAGGGAAAGTCTCTTTATAATACAAAATTCTGCAATACAAGGGTTAACTCAAGGAATGAGGTGTTGGCTGCACTAGCAGGAGATAACTAGAATCCGGGATGCCAGCCAGAGTAGAGTCATAAATCTCTCCGCTACTGATGTGTCTTCTTTAACTAATTACTCACACAGTTCAGAGGAAAATACAGCTCAAACCAAAAACGCATTGAAATCCATGAGAACAGAGAGTCTTCCAACTTCGAGGCAACTGTCCTCCATTATGAACATTGTTCACCACACCCCCTTTCCCATCAGTCTGTCTTTATATAATACCAGGGTGTGGCCAAATATCCCATAGACCTAATCAATGCCAAGAACCCTTCCTAGAGAGATATTCATGCCTGGATCTCATCCTCTTTATTCTTGCATCTGTTCTGGTTTCTGGTAGAAATTCAGCAAGTACAAATAACTTTTATCAAACACATTATTTCATAAACAAAGAAACTCCATTTTATTCTCTTCTCTTCCAGCTATACACACATTTTATACTGGCGTATCTCTCCTGGCTCCGTTATCTTTCTTAATTGCATTCCTTACATTCCTTCTCCTGCTCTGCTAGACAAGATTTATTTCGTAAAAGCATGATCACTAAAAAAACAGCAGACGGACAGTTAATCACACAGAATACTTGGCTTACTTGGAGAGCGGCATAAAAAATCAACATCTTCTTGTTCGGCAACGTTGAAACTCCACCCTTCTTCTTCACTAGTCCCATGACGTGCCAATTACCCCACTCAATTATTTAACCCATTCATCTCCTTAATATCTTCTTCCAGACCTTTGCTCTCTATGTTTCTGAATTCTTCTGAACTTAGGTTTAATCCAGCGTGCCTCTAATTCTCCCTCACTAGATCCTAAACTCATAACCCCATCCTGTGGCTGGCCTCCCACCTGTTGTACTACCTGTAACCCCTGGCCCCCCACTACTTCATAAACACTATCTGAATCTGAGTCCTCAATATCTTCACCATCCTCCAACTGATCAAGAGTATGTACAATAGCATCTAACAGGGGTTTCCTGATCCTCAAAGTCCCAATTGTCCTCTGACTCAGAAAATACCCTAACTGGAGGTTCCACAGCCTCTGGTGATTCCTCAGTCCCTAACTCTTCCTCACTCTCAGACTCAGATGCCAAGAGCACTGACCTGCAATGCCAGTACTCCTCCGTCTCATGGTCCTCGAAATCCGTGACCAGCTGAGCTGGATGTGGACCATTCACAGCATAAATAACAAAAAATAATCAAGGAAACAGTTGGTCCACTAAAGAGAGAAGATGGCAAGGAAGTAACAGGCAACAGATAGAAAGCAGAGCTGCTTAACTCACTCAGTCTTTGCATCATTCTTCACACAAAAAGAAACTATAGCCCAACCTACTATAAATATAACTGCAAAAAACAGACTGGAAACTAAAGTTAAAATAAGCAAAAAAAAAACCACCTGTCTGAACTTGATGAATGCAAATCACTAGGACTGGATGGATTACACCCCAGAGTACTAAAAGATGTCATTTCAGAACCACTGCACCACATCTGGAACACAAGAGAACTATCAAAGGACTGGGAAAGAGCTGATGTGGTTCCCATCTTCAAAAAAGAGAGGGGGAACCAACCCAGGAAACTACAGAACAATCAGCCTAACATCCATACCAAGGAAGACACTGGAAAAGATAATAAACAAATGTCTCAACACCTAGAAACAAGTATGTTTTAGATTAGATTTATTAGATTTATTGGATTTATATGCCGCCCCTCTCCGTAGATTCGGGGCGGCTCACAACAATGGTAAAAAATAATACATAGTAACAAATCTAATATTTAGCAATCTAAATTACAGTTTTAGGTTAAAAAATCCAAAAGAAACCCCAATATATAAAAAACAAGCACACAGTCCAATCATACACAGAAACTACATGGGCAAGGGGGACATGTTTCAATTCCCCCATGCCTGATGGCAGAGGTGGGTTTTAAGGAGTTTACGAAAGGCAAGGAAGGTGGAGACAATCCTAATCTCTGGAGGGAGCTGATTCCAGAGGGTCGGAGCCACCACAGAGAAGGCTCTTCCCCTGGGTCCCACCAGACGACATTGTTTAGTCAACGGGACCCGGAGAAGGCCCACTCTGTGGGACCTAACCGGTCGCTGGGATTCGTGCGGCAGAAGGCGGTCCCGGAGATATTCTGGTCTGATGCTATGAAGGGCTTTATAGGTCATAACCAACACTTTGAATTGTGACTGGAAACTGATCGGTCAACCAGTGCAGACTGCGGAGTGTTGGAGTAACATGGGCATACTTAGAGAAACCCATGATTGCTCTCGCAGCTGCATTCTGCACGATCTGAAGTTTCCGAACATTCTTCAAAGGTAGCCCCATGTAGAGAGCATTACAGTAGTCGAGCTCGAGGTGATGTTTTAGAACAGTTGCAGAGTCCCAGGGTCATATGATTGGATGCCCCCTGGGAAGTTTCAGTGGGAAAGCTGGATTTGTTTAATGACTGTGGTTTTTTAAAAGTTGTAAAATTGGGCATGATTCACTTAACTATCAATAGCAGTCCTGGTCCCGACTGTAAGGCAAGCAAATAGCAAAGGAAAGAAATCTTTAAATCACAGAGTAAAAATTGCAGTCAAATTGCTTCCTATACAGCACTTACATATCTGCTGAAGACTATCAATTGGCTTTATGTTATAAACAGATTCAGGAGATCATGCAATTAATATTATAGCGTTCCAGAAATGATTTTTAGTAGAGTATAGTATCATGAAACCATTTGATTTTATAGTACCATAAAAGAACCATTACCACCTCAGAACTCCTTTTATTCCTTTTTTTTTTTTTTAAATCATCATCCTTGGATATTAAAGCTGAGCCAAAAAGAAATAGGACTGCTTAAAAAGTGCACCACAAGTTTGCACTTCCTACCTTCTTTCCTGTCTGTCAGTAATCGGGGCTATTGCATTCAATCTGAGTATTGCATTGGCAGTTCTGTGTTAGCAAAAACTTCAGAAGAGAAGGATTTAAGGGTAGTGATTTCTGAGAGTCTCAAATGGGTGAGCAGTATGGTCGGGCAGTAGGAAAAGCAAGTAGGATGCTTGGCTGCATAGCTAGAGGTATAACAAGCAGGAAGAGGGAGATTGTGATCCCCTTATATAGAGCGCTGGTGAGACCACATTTGGAATACTGTGTTCAATTCTGGAGACCTCACCTACAAAAAGATATTGACAAAATTGAACGGGTCCAAAGACGAGCTACAAGAATGGTGGAAGGTCTTAAGCATAAAACGTATCAGGAAAGACTTAATGAACTCAATCTGTATAGTCTGGAGGACAGAAGGAAAAGGGGGGACATGATCGAAACATTTAAATATGTTAAAGGGTTAAATAAGGTTCAGGAGGGAAGTGTTTTTAATAGGAAAGTGAACACAAGAACAAGGGGACACAATCTGAGGTTAGTTGGGGGAAAGATCAAAAGCATCATGAGAAAATATTATTTCACTGAAAGAGTAGTAGATCCTTGGAACAAACTTCCAGCAGACGTGGTTGGTAAATCCACAGTAACTGAATTTAAATATGCCTGGGATAAACATATATCCATTGTAAGATGAAATACAGGAAATAGTATAAGGGCAGACTAGATGGACCATGAGGTCTTTTTCTGCCGTCAGTCTTCTATGTTTCTATGTTTCTAAACCCTTCATCAATCAGAATAGACTTGGAAGGAACTTTGGAGGTCTTCTAATCCAGGCCCCTGTTCAAGCAGCGGACCCGATACCATGTCAGACAGGTGGCTGTCCAGTCTCTTCTTAAAAATCTCCAGCGATGAAGCATCCATAATCTCTGAAGGCAAGTTGTTCCAGTGGTTCATTGTCCTCACCATTAGGAAGTTTCTCCTTAATTCCAGGTTGCTTCTCTCCTTGATTAATTTCCATCCACTGTTTCTTGTCTTGCCTTTTGGTGTTTTGGAAAATAAGTTGACCCCCACCCCCTTCATAAATAAGTATAGGAGATCTCTGAAAGGGAAGGTGAACAACCTGAGAAAGCAGTGGATCAATTCAAGTATTACAATATAGGAAACAAACTATTATCAGGTGGTGGTTATGATTTATAAAGACTGTCATCAATCAGTGGTGAAATCCATTTTTTTTACTACCGGTTCTATGGACCTGGCTCTCTACATGGGGCTACCTCTGAAAAGTGTTCGGAAACTTCAGATCGTGCAGAACGCGGCTGCGAGAGCCATCGTGGGGCTTCCTAGATTCGCCCACATTTCTGCAACACTCCGTGGCCTGCATTGGCTGCTGATCAGTTTCTGGTCACAATTCAAAGTGTTGGTTATGACCTTTAAAGCCCTGCATAGCATTGGACCAGAGTACCTCTGGAACCGCCTGCTACCGCACGAATCCCAGCGGCCGATAACAGAGTTGGCCTTCTCCAGGTCCCGTCGACCAATGTCGTTTGGCGGGCCCCAGGGGAAGAGCCTTCTCTGTGGCAGCCCCGGCCCTCTGGAATCAACTCCCCCTGAAGATTAGAACTGCCCCCACCCTCCCTGTCTTTCGTAAATTACTCAAGACCCATCTATACCGCCAGGCATGGGGAAGTTGAGACACCTTTCCCCCAGGCTTTTTTATATTTATGTTTGGGTATGTATATGTTGTTTGCTTTTTTAAATATGATAGGGTTTTATGTGCTTTTTAATATTAGATTTGTTTTCGCTGGAATATTGTTTTTATTATTGTTGTGAGCCGGCCCGACTCTTCAGAGAAGGGGCGGCATACAAATCTAATAAATTGAATTGAATTGAATTGAATTGAATTGAATTGGTGGGCGTGGTGTGGCTTGGTGGGCGTGGCTTGGCGGGCATGGTAGGGGAAGGATACTGCAAAATCTCCATTTCCTCCTCGCTCCAGGAGGAAGGATATTTCAAAATATCCATTCCCACCCTACTCTGGGGCCAGCCAAAGGTGGTATTTGACAGTTCTCTGAACTACTCAAAATTTCTGCTACCAGTTCTCTGAACTACTCAAAATTTCTGCTACCAGTTCTCTGAACTACTCAAAATTTCCGCTGCTTCTTCAGAACCCGAGGCTGAACCTGCTGATTTTCACCCCTGCTTTTATGGCGCAGGACTAGATTATTTGAAAGATCGCTTATCTCTTCCCACTATACCACAAGTTCCAACAGGTGAAACATGCTTTGAGTTCCTACTACTTAACTAAGTCATCTGACATGCCCAAGAAATATGTGTTCTCTGTTGGGGGATCTACCCTGTATAATAGTATATCCCTGCGATTAGAATGGCATTGTTCTTGCCAGCTTTTCATGAAGACTAAAAACTTGATTTTTCTTTTAGTGAGCTGTCTCTAGAGGTTATTCGATTGTGATTGGCATCAGACAAGCTACATTTTTATCTTTGTGGTTTTGAAATATTTCTAAATTGTCAGTCTGAAAACAATGCTAGCTGCTCGAAGTTTCATCTGCAAGTGGGGTGACCAAATAATTGAATAAATAAATATTGATGAATAAAATTTGTTTTTAAATCTAACCCATTTTTCAAACTCCAACTACAGTTTGAAATATCTACAGCAATATCTGTATTTCATCAGCACATTTTTAATATCAATGATTTTCATCGGCTCCTCTAGCCCAATTAATTAATTTAATTTAATTAATTTGCTTACTGTAATTAAAGTAACCAGTCAGCTTGGCACTGAGCTCAGAAAAATAGGGTGGGCTGTCCAATGTCTTTTGACAGTCCCATCTTTTTATTTATTCATAATAAACTTCATATTTCCAAGATAAATACAGACAACGCATTTAAACCTGATAAATACTCTCTGTTAGAGCACATGGCTTCATTTTTGCAAATGAAGAAACACTGAAAGTGTTTCTGCTGAAACTGAAAGTTGATTAAATATACATTATAGAAAGCCGTCCTTTGTAAAAGTGTTTTTTGAAGACTGCGAATTTGTACTATAGAGCAAGCTTCCGTGAACCAGGACACAATAACACAGATTAGCTTTTTAACTGAGATATTTACAGGCTACTAGTAATTAGTTGCAATTTTAAAAATTGGATAAATCACAAAGTTAGTATAAACTTATAATTATGTGGAGGTACCTATATTTACACCCTCTAGTGCAGCTGTATGCAAAATGCACAGTTAAAAATTCCTTCAAAGTCTACACAGTACAAGAATAGAAAGCCTAATGATATTTCACCGGAAGCCCATAAAAACATTAAAATTAATGTGTTTTGGACTGTAATTTTGAAGCAGGTAAAATCAGGTTAAAAATATCAGAATTAGCCTCTTTTTATGATCATATTTTTCATGAAGGTTTTTCAGGATTTGTTAACCAGCTAATATATGCCCATTATACAGTACAGTGTTCCCTCGATTTTCGCGGGGGATGCGTTTCAAGACCGCCCGCGAAAGTCGAATTTCCACGAAGTAGAGATGCGGAAGTAAATACACTATTTTTAGCTATGAACAGTATCCCAAGCCTTCCCTTAACACTTTAAACCCCTAAATTACAATTTCCCATTCACTTAGCAACCATTTAGATTATTACTCACCGTGTTTATTTATTAAAGTTTATTTAAAAAATATTTATGAAAGGTGGATGAAAGTTTGGCAATGACATATGACGTCATCGGGCAGGAAAAACCGTGGTATAGGGGAAAAAACCATGAAGTATTTTTTAATTAATATTTTTGAAAAACCGTGGTATAAACGTTTCGCGAAGTTCGAACCCGTGAAAATCGAGGGAACACTGTATACCTATTTAAATCACTTGTCAGTTTGGTTCTGCAAATGAGATACCTGTTATCATCCTCCAAAGTGGTTGTAAGGTAAATAGTTCTGCAAATGAGATACCTTTATCATCCTCCAAAGTGATTGTAAGGTAAATGGAAAGCTTTGCTTCTTCCCTTTCCCGTCCTGTTTACTTCAGTTAATTATTAAACATGACCCAAATATCTATTGATCATACTGTATTTTGACAATTATGTACTTTCTCATTGGATGTGGTCTAATGGACGATGCCTCCAATACCATGGTTCTTTGAGCAAGGATAGTTTCACTATGGAATGTCCTGGTTTGAAGATCCGTCAAACATAAAACTTCACTAACTTGGTTTCATAAATTATTCAAGGTATGACAGTGGTAGAGGTGGTGTTTATACCATTATAACCTTTCAGTCTGAGAACTAATGCTGATGTCTCCTTCTGGTTATTTAAATAGCTACAACACTTCATAAGAGGACCTCTCTTGTTTCCTCAAAGCTGCCAAGAATCTTTGGAGGAGGGCTTTGTCAAGAAAAGTAAATGTATATACTGAGTCATTCCAATGGTCAAAGAGTTCTGAATATAATAGAATAGAGCAGAATTCTTTATTGACCAATTGTGATTGGACACACAAGGAATTTGTCTAAGGAGTATGTATATGTTCTCAGTGTACATAAGGAGAATAAAAATAAATTCATCAATAATTAAATTTTTTTAAGTGATAATGGAGGTTACTAATAAGCTATCAAATTGTACCAAGAAACAAATAAAAAAAATATAATTGAAAGATACAAGTAACATGGCTACAGTAATAAGTGGGAAGAGATATATACTAGTAAGGAAGAGAAGAATAATAGTAATACATTCTTAGTAAATTATTTGTTTTGTGGGAATTAGTTGCTAAGCAGAGTGATGGCATTCAGGAAATAAAATGTCCTTGTGTCTAGTTATTTTGGTGTACAGTGCCCTATAGCATTGTTTTGAGGGTAGAAATTGAAATAATTTAGTTCAGTGGATTTCAAGCTGGCTGAAGCATAGACATCAGAGAGTTATTGTTAATGGCGAGTATTCTGAGCAGAGACAGGTTACAAGCGGTGTGCCATAAGGGTCTGTTCTGGGTCCTATTCTTTTTAATATGTTTGTGAGTGACATAGGGGAAGGTCTGGTAGGGAAGGTTTGCCTATTTGCCGATGACTCTAAAGTGTGCAATAGGGTTGATATTCCTGGAGGGGTCTGTAATATGGTAAATGATTTAGCTTTACTAGATAAATGGTCAAAGCAATGGAAACTGCAGTTTAATGTTTCCAAATGTAAAATAATGCACTTGGGGGGAAGGAATCCTCAATCTGAGTATTGCATTGGCAGTTCTGTGTTAGCAGAACTTCAGAAGAGAAGGTTTTAGGGGTAGTGATTTCTGACAGTCTCAAAATGGGTGAGCAGTGTGGTCAGGCGGTAGGGAAAGCAAGTAGGATGCTTGGCTGCATAGCTAGAGGTATAACAAGCAGGAAGAGGGAGATTGTGATCCCCTTATATAGAGCGCTGGTGAGACCACATTTGGAGTACTGTGTTCAGTTCTGGAGACCTCACCTACAAAAAGATATTGACAAAATTGAACGGGTCCAAAGACTGGCTACAAGAATGGTGGAAGGTCTTAAGTATAAAACGTATCAGGAAAGACTTAATGAACTCAATCTGTATAGTCTGGAGGACAGAAGGAAAAGGGGGGACATGATCGAAACATTTAAATATGTTAAAGGGTTAAATGGGGTTCAGGAGGGAAGTGTTTTTAATAGGAAAGTGAACACAAGAACAAGGGGACACAATCTGAAGTTAGTTGGGGGAAAGATCAAAGGCAACATGAGAAAATATTATTTTACTGAAAGAGTAGTAGATCCTTGGAACAAACTTCCAGCAGACGTGGTTGGTAAATCCACAGTAACTGAATTTAAACATGCCTGGGATAAACATATATCCATCCTAAGATAAAACACAGAAAATAGTATAAGGGCAGACTAGATGGACCATGAGGTCTTTTTCTGCCGTCAGTCTTCTATGTTTCTATATCCAGGATGTGAGGGGTCTGTAGATATTTTCACAGCCCTCTTTTTGACTCATGCAGTACATAGATCCTCAATGGAAGGCAGGTTGGTAGCAATTGTTTCTTCTGCAGTTGTAATTATCCGTTGAAGTCTGTGTTTGTCTTGTTTAATTGTAGAGCCAAACCAGACAGCTATGGAGGTGAAGACTTAATAATTCCTCTGTAGAACTGAATCTGCAGTTCTTTGGGCAGTTTGAGCTTTGTGGATTTGTGCAGAAAGAACATTCTTTGTTGAGGGGTTTTTTATGATGTTTTTGATGTTAGGTATCCATTTTAAGTCCTGGGATATGATAGAACCTAGAAATTTGAAGGACTCTACTGTTGCTCCTGCGTTGTCTAGTATTGTAAGAGTTAGTAGCATAAGAGGTTTTCTTCTAAAATCCACCACCATTTTTACTATTTTGAATGTATTTAGTTCAGAGGTAGGTTCCTCCCAGTTCAGACCAGTTCGCCCAAACCATTAGCAAACTGCTGGTGACATCATGTAGCTGATTCAGTCAATGCCAGTCCATAGACGCCGTCAACTTTCTTTCTTTGTAGGGATTTTTTATTTTAAAAAACTGTTTTTTTTTCTTTTGCACATGTGCAAAAGTCAGGTTTCCAGCACTGTGCATGCACCACCATCTTGTTTTGGGTTTTTTTTTTTTAAATAGAATTTTTATTACTGCACATGTGCATGAATTCAATTCAATTCAATTTATTAGATTTGTATGCCACCCCTCTCCGAGGACTCGGGGCGGCTCACAACAGTAATAAAAACAGTATAACAATGGAACAAATCTAATATTAAAAATTATATTAAAAACCCCAACTGTTAAAAACCATACAACACATACATACCAAACATAAAATATAAGAAAGCCTGGGGGAGATATCTTAGTTCCCCCGTTCCTGGCGATATAGGTGGGTCTTGAATAATTCGTGAAACACAAGGAGGGTGGGGGCTGTTCTAATCTCCGGGGGGGAGTTGATTCCAGAGGGCCGGGGCCGCCACAGAGAAGGCTCTTCCCCTGGGACCCGCCAAATGACATTGTTTAGTCGACGGGACCCGGAGAAGGCCAACTCTGTGGGACCTTATCGGCCGCTGGGATTCGTGCGGTAGAAGGCGGTTCTGGAGGTATTCTGGTCGAATGCCATGAAGGGCTTTAAAGATCATTACCAACACTTTGAATTGTGACCGGAAACCGATCGGCATGCGCGCCCATGAGGTGCACCTACGTGGCATGTGAGGAAGCAAACTGGCGGCGAGATAATTTAGAACCCATCCCTGATCTAATTCAAGATTGTTCTAGTTGCACCCCAAGTGACTAATGGCTAGTGACAAATGACTAGTGAGATAAGGCTAAAAAGAACAGATTCCATGTACACCATGTTCCATTCTACATGCTTAATAATGAATCATGCATTCCATATTTTATAGTCAACATTAAACATATTTTGTGTCAGTGTAAGCATAATGACCCAATAAGCTGAAATGTGAGCAAAAGCTTCCATTTAGGAGAACATCAGAGGAAGGAAGGAACATCTTTATGGACCTGTAGCTTCTTCACACAGTACTAAACCAGTTTAGCATTCTGTCTAAATTCCTGCAGGCAAAACGAGCCAAAAATATTAATTCCATATTGAGTATTTTGAATATTTACCAATATAAATAAAGCTGGTGGGAAGTATGGCTTCAGATCTTTCAAAGGGAAAGATAGTGGGAATGTCTCTTCACCTTCTCTTTATAATAATAGCAGAGGTCGTTCAGTGCATATGACTGAATGGAGCATTGTGAATTTCACAGAATCAAGGAAATCTGCAAATTGTTTTGAGGAGATTTGAGAGTAGAAGGAGTAATAGGATAAATGTCTATGGAGTTTCTCAGTTGTTCAGGTCAGGGTTGTCCCAAAGGTGATTTTTCAAGAGGCAAAAAAGACTTTCTGGTTTTTCTTTGAAAACGTTTCACTTCTCATCCAAGAAGCTTCTTTAGCTGATGGATCAAAGTACCAGCTTCTGATCTTGAGTAGTAAATTGTAAACTATGTACAATTTTGAAGTTGGGATCATGCAGTGTGGTGGCCATAAGCCTATAAAAGCTGGAATGTGCAATTGCTTGTAGGACAATTATATACATTTTTATCCTACCTTTTATTGTTATTATTATTTATTAGGTCCTACAGCTCACATTAGAGAAACATCTTTCAGCTGTGGCGAGGGGGGCGTTTGCCCAGGTTCGCCTGGTGCACCAATTGAGGCCCTATCTGGACTGGGACTCACTGCTCACAGTCACTCATGCCCTCATCACCTCGAGGCTTGACTACTGTAACGCTCTCTACAGGCGGCTACCTTTGAAGTGTTCAGAAACTTCAGATCATGCAGAATGCAGCTTCGAGAGCAATCATGGGCTTCCCTAAATATGCCCATGTCACACCAACACTCCACAGTCTGCATTGGTTGCCGGTCGGTTTCCGGTCACAATTCAAAGTGTTGGTTATGACCTATAAAGCCCTTCATGGCATCGGACCAGAATATCTCCGGGACCGCCTTCTGCCACACAAATCCCAGCAACCAGTTAGGTCCCACAGAGTTAGCCTTCTCTGGGTCCCGTTGACTAAACAATGCCGTTTGGCAGGACCCAGGGGAAGAGCCTTCTCTGTGGTGGCCCCGACCCTCTGGAACCAACTCTCCTCAGAGATAAGAGTTGCACCCACCCTCCTTGCCTTTTGTAAGCGCCTTAAAACCCACCTCTGTCGTCAGGCATGGGGGAACTGAGATATTTCCTCCCCCTAGGCTTATAAAATTTATGCATGGTATGTCTGTGGTGTATGATTGGTTTCTTAAATAAGGGTGTTTTTTTTTAAAATTAACTTAAATATTAGATTTGTTCATATTGTTTTATTATTGTTGTTAGCCGCCCCGAGTCTACGGAGAGGGGTGGCATACAAATCTAACTAACAAACAAACAAACAAACAAACAAACAAATAAATAAATAAATAAATTGTTTCAACTCCTACCCTCAAAACTGCACACCAAAACGACTAGACACAAGAACAGTTTTTTCCCAAACGCCATCACTCTGCTAAACAAATAACTCCCTCATCACTGTCAAACTGTTCACTAAGGCTGCATTACTATTATTATTAGTCTTCTCGTCGTTCCTATCACCCACCTCCTCCCACTTATGACTGTGTGACTGTACCTTGTTGCTTGCATCCTTACAATTTATATTAACATTGATTGCTTCCTGATTGTTTATTTTAACCCTATGACAGGCATGATTCTTGACAAATGTACCTTTTCTTTTATATACACTGAGAGCATATGAACCAAAGACAATTTCCTTGTGTGTCCAATCACACTTGGCCAATAAAGAATTCTGTTCTGTTCCGTTCTATTCTATTCTGCATACCTCTCAGTGACTGATTAGAGCCCACAGGGTTGGCCTTCTCTGAGTCACTAAGCAATGTCGGTTGGTAGGCCTGCAGGGGAGGGCCTTCTCTGTGGTGGCCCCATCTCTTTGGAATCAACTACACCCCCCAGAGGTCTGTACTGCCCCCACCCTACTGGCTTTCCAAAAGACCTTGAAGACCTGGCGGCATCCCTGAGAGCTGTGAGACTTGGCATCTTTAGTCCGGCCTAGATTCAATTGGGATGCTTGATGGTATGATTGTAGCGGGAGATTTAAGGCTCTTTTATAATTTTATTAATTGTTGCATTTTAACCATTTTAGATTGGGCAGCATACAAATCCAATTATATAAATAAATAAATATTTGGGGGGGAGGCTATGCATAGCATTCCCTTCTCTTGTTCCCCAACAGCAACAGTGCTGCGAGGTAAGTTGGACCAAGAGAAACTATCCTAAAGTCTTCCGTGAAATTCCATAGCTGCAGATGGATACACCTGGGTTTCCTTAGTTTCAATCCACAACCTAACTGCTACATAATATTGGCTTTCAAGGTATTACTCAGAAGTTACCTATCACTTTTATTATCACTACTGGGCTTACTTTTAGAGAGAAGATCTAGGTTTGTAGCCATAAACCTATCTTACCATGATTACATCTTCTTGTAGTCACTTTTTTTTTCTTACCAGCTATGTTTGGAGTATTGTATTAGGATTCAGTTGTATAGTTTCAGAATGTTACAAGTGTTCCTGCTTGCTGGATACAGCTTCTGAGTTATGCAGCTATTTTACGATCAGCAAAGATATCTTTGATACAACTTCATTTGATTTATAAAAAGCCAGAATCTGTTGATCTTCTGGGTTTCTTCCAGAGCTCATCCATTTCCTCAGGTGTTTTGGGGGGAAGAAAAGCAAAGTAGAGTTTCCTAATGAAAAGTTTCAGGGTGGTTTTTTTTTACTTTTAGTACTATTATTTCAGAAGAAGTTGGGTTCCCTCCGCCCGCTCCCTCCCCAATTGTGACTTGTTTGCAGAATTTATTTTACTTCTATGAGTGTTAATTTATCTGCAGGTGTTTTGCATATTGCATAGCTTGACATTTTTTAAAAAAACTGGCAGGATGGCTAAAGCTCTGGATGTATATACTAAAAATTGATTTATATAAATCAAAATAATCTTTATTAGCTTTTTAAAATTGAAATCTTAACTATGGAAGATAAATACCTCTGAAAGAGGGCTTATGTATCCTAATTTTTTTTAAATTAAGGCAAAGTTTATGCATTATTTGAGCCAGTATAGATTATAATTGTGTAATCACATATAGCTGACCATTTGTTTAGTGACCATTCAAACTTATGAAAAATGGCACTGAAAAAATGACTTAAAACTGGTCTTCCCACTTATAGCAATCCAAGCATCCCCATTGCCAAACATCAAAATTCAGGCATCTGCCAACTGTCATGTACAGGCAGTCCTCAACTTATGACCACAACTGACTCAAAATTTATGTTGCTAAGAGAAACATCTGTTAAGTGAGTTTGCCCCATTTTATGACTTTTCCTGCCACAGTTGTTAAATGAATCATTGCAGTTGTTAAGTTAGCAACATGGAATCCCCCCCTTGACTTTGCTTCTCAGGTCGCAAAAGGGGATCACATGACCCTAGGACACTGCAACTGTCATAAATATGAATTAGTTGGCAAGCATCTGAATTTTGATCATGTAACCATGGGGATGTTGCAAAGGCTGCAACTGTGAAACATGGTCATAAATTACTTTTTTTCAGTGTCGTTGTAACTTTGAATGGTCACTAAATGAACTGTTGTTAAGTTGAGGGCTAGCTGTGCGTCTTTTGAGCCCTTTCCCTTAGCATGTAGCCCCCAAGATGAGAAAATTCTGATTACAAGGAAACATGAACAATCTCTCCAATTCCAACATCAGAAAGCCGTAGGTAATTTCTAACCTCATCGCCCTATACTAGTCAGGTAATTAGCTAATTTATGGTTCAGTGTGGTACACAAACATAATCATAGTGCTTAAAAAGGGTCCTCGTTCAACTATGCAAAGGTTCTTCATATTCTGAAATTGAGGGAAAGGTCAGCTACTCACTTTGCGTTTAGTTTTCAGTCTATCTTCCCTATCCTGAAGCTCTCCAAATGGATTGAATTAGAAGCCTCAACCAGTATGGCCATGCTGCTGGGATATTCTGGGAGGTGCAGACCAACAAATAGGAAAACTGCTGGACTGACTTCCGCATAACTGAATTCAAGGTGCCAAAATATGACTCATATGTGGAGTTAGGACTCATATATGGAATTAAGCAGAATTTGTGGAGTTAAGCAGATATAATGGTAGAAATCAGAAGGAATTCTGCAACACTATAGAACAGAGCTGTCAAACTCCCACCAGATGTGTCACATGCTGACCAGGCCCATGCCCAGTATAATAAAGGGGAAGGGGAGTCATGACACATCATGTGATGCCCAGGGGTGGGTTCCTTTTACTTTTTCCTACCAATGCGCATTGCTATGCTCACGCGCACACACACGTCCTTTTACATGATTTTACTTTTTTGTGTGGCAAAGAATTTTTTTATTTTTCTCTCCAATCACATGTACAAAAAAATACCATTATATTACAATGAATCATTTTTACAATTTCTGTATACATAATTTAACCAATGCTACTTTACATTTGACATCTGAACAAAAATAATTACTCAAATTTCTTATATAGTGTTTAAAAATACTGTTAGCTAATACACATTTTAGGCTGTTCCTAATCTTAATCACATCGAATTAATTAGGCCATAGTGCTTCAATTTTCTCCAAATCTCCTCCATACAAATTTTCATATATATTTTTAACCTTCTTTTATAGTAAATGCCCTTTAAAAAAAGAAAAACATTTAAAAAGGAGCAAAAATTTCTAGTTACATCCAATGGTATTTAAATTAAATCCAACCCTTGCTTAAAAATAATTATACCAACTTCACGGGGTAAAAGAAAATAAAAATAAAACAAAATAAATAAATAAATATGTAGAGGGGGGGAAAAACCAAATAATATATCCCTAATATCGCCAAATTAATAAACCTAATTAATAAACCTAATTAAAAATAATCCCCTTTAATAAGTAAAATTAAAAATTAAAATTAAAAATTAAAAAAAGTAAAGATTAAGAAAGAAAAGGAAAAGAAAAAACAAAAACGAAGAAAGAGAAAGGAAGAGAAAAGAAGAGGGGGAAGAGATTTTGCATGATTTTACTTCTGCACATGCTCAGAGAGCCAAAAAATCTCCGAAAATTACACCCCAAAAATGGCAGTGTGCATGGACCAGCAGAGACAGCACCAGAGCTGTTGCACCAAAATTGCATCATCAACGGGCCACTACCAGAGCACCTGCACCAGACTGCACTGGTAGAAACCCATGCCTGGTGACACTGCCATGATCTGAGTTTGATACCCCTGCTACTGAACAACAAAATGACAGAGTTGGGAGGGAATTAGTTACAATGAAGTCAAATGATCTAACTTAGGATATTTGCTATCAGGTTTTCTGCTTGAGTAAGCCGTTCTAGATCTTCCAGTCCAACCCTCTACTTGAGCAGGAAGCCCTGTCTACTAGAACTAGACACTACTACTAGCCTAAGTCATATCATTTGACTTTACAGTAACATTCTTTTCATAAGTAGGGATGTTTCTGTCCTTGTTAAAACTTGCCATCCAACTCCCAAGGACTTTGGGCAGCTGCAAGTAAATGCATTAAATAAACAAATTTTGACATTAAAAGAATAAAAGATAGCAAAGTCCAAAAAAATGTGGACAGGAATGAAGAAGAAACAAATCTTTATTCACCTTTGCCAAACGTCTGGGCAAAGAGCCAGGTCTCCCAATCTTATACTGAATGCCAAGAAGTTAGTTTAAATATACAATAGCATGGATTTCCACGCATAGCTAGCCTCTCTTCTGTATACAGCTGAAATGGTTTAAATGCTAATATTAACCATATTAGTGAGAATCAGGGGAGAAACTTGCTTTTCTGAGTTCAAAATAAAGACCATCTGTAAGAAGCATCTGTCACTTTATGGAAGGGACTCAAAGATTGCCACTTGTTTTCTTCTGAGTATGAAGCAAAGGGAAACAATTTAATTAAAGCCCCTTTTTTGGAAGTTGCTCTCCAAAAGCCAAAAAGTTCCCTCTGCTCTTTCAGAGTTTTCCTGTGTTTGAAAAGAAGGTGCAAATAAATGCACAACAGGATTTCCTTCTTATCACATTCTTCATCTAGGACTGGGTCTTTTCTTTAACCATGTCAACCCCTAAAGTATTTTTTTTTAAAATAAAAACAACTACCCTGTCTCAGGTTGGCAGCTGCTCCATAGCCAGGAGAAAAAAGCACTCTGGCTATGTTCAGAGGCTTCCTTTTTTAACTCCAAAGTTCTCAAGAACTTAAAATAAACAAAGTCACAGGGGAAAAACATGAAGCAGAGTTTTTCTGTTGGAATGCTCAAGTGGATATTTATTATTTATTTTTATTTATTATTTCATATTTATTTATTTATTTGTTGGATGATGATGGTGATCATTATTATTATTATTATTATTATTATTATTATTATTATTATTATTATTATTATTATTAGGAATCCAAAGCATGATACCATGGTCTTTGGAGACTGAAGGATGCCAAAGCAATTTGTTATTGATTAATTAGATTTCTATGCCGGATATTTAACCTTTCATATTTTTCAATCCAGATGTTCCACCAAACCTCTCCCCACCCCCACCCCAGCTAAATTTTAACCCCAAGATTTGCTCAGGGTTTGTTGGTTTGTTTTGCCACATACACTTGCTCTTTCTTTGGACTATTGATTTTCCTGACAGGAAAAAAGGACATTGACCTAAGATACAAAGAGAGAAGAGGAGGGGGGAGGGGGCTTCTTCAATCGTTAGTTCGTCCCGCAGACTACGAAACTGCCCGCCGACCGTCCCCTCCCTAGACACACAACCCAACTCATTGCTCGGTGTGTGTGTGTACGTGTGTGTGTGTCTGCACATGCCGGGCCGGCGCTGAGGCAAGGGTGGGGCCCAGCGGGCGACAACGCGCGGCCTTGTGGAATTTGCAGGGCGGGCGGGAAGGAGAGCGGTTCAACCGACCCGCCAACCCCGGCGCGTTCAGCGCGTGCCGTTTCTCCGACAGGGCTTTCGGGCGATACCACAGGGGGCGATGTTTTCTCATTGACTTTAACGCCCCCCCACTCTTTTTACGCCGTTTACGTAAGGACGGGCTCTCCGGCTCTTCCATTCTCTCTCCCCCACCCTCCTCCACCCTCCCTTCTCCGCCTGCTTCCTTTTCTTTTTCAGCGCTACCGGCGTAGCTTTTTTCCCCCGCTTTCCATCCCCCCACCCCTTCGCAACTGGACGCGAAGGAGCCGGGAAGTTTCCGGTGCCGGTTGCGGGTTGGAAAACTGCTTGGTGGGCGTTTGTGTTTTTTCTCGCCGCCTCCCACCGCTTTCCTCACCCGACCCGACACCCAGCCGATGTTACCAGAAGCATCTGGGCGGCTGTGCCCGACGGGTGTCTAGGTGTGTGAGTGTGTGTGTGAGGGGGGGGAGTGTAGAGAGAAGCCATCCGTCCTTTTCTCGCGTGGGAGATCCCCCCCCCCCCGTCTCCTTCTTTGGGAAAAAGTGTCCCCGCGCTTGGGGCGTTGAGGGCTTTTGCGGGAAACTTTGGGAAGTGATGGGGAGGCGCTCCCCTTTCCTGCCCTTCCCTCCCTCCCCTTTTTCTCTCCCTCCCTCCCTCTTTCTCTCTCTCTCCCCCTCCCTCTTTCTCTCCCTCTCCCTCCCTCTTTCTCTTTCCCTCTCTCCCTCCCCTCTCTCCCCCCTTTCCTTCTCTCTCCCCTCCCTCCTCTTTCCCTATCCTCCCTCCCTCTTTCTCTCTCCCTCCCTCTTTCTCTCTCTCTCTCCCTCCCTCTTTCTCTCCTCTCTATCTCCCTCCCTACCTCTTTCTCTTTTCCCTCTCCCCTCCCTCTTTCCCTCTACTCCCTCCCTCCCTCTTTCTCCTTTTCTCTCTCCTCCTCTCTCTCCTCCCTCCCTCCCTCTTTCTCTCTCTCTCTCCTCCTTTTCTCCCTCCCCCCTCTTCCTCCCTCCCCCCCCCCCTCTCTCTCCCCCTCCCCTTCCATTAAGACTCCCAACAGGGTCTGGAGTGCCTGGTGCTGAACTGTGCCTGGTGGGGCTGCTGGTTACTTCTGGACCGGTGGCAGAAGCACTAGCAGAAGCTGCCACAGAACACAAAAAGAAGTCTGTCTTGTTCTTGTCTCTCCATCCCGTTCCCTCCCCCTCCCCTTCCTTCCTTCCCTCCCTGTCTTATCTTCTAATGCTCTTGCTCTCCCTCTGGTTTGCCTTCTCCAGGATGGCATGGATCTAGGGAGCGACCCCTGCAGCAGCCGCTCCAGCTCCGAGTCCAGTTCCAGCAAAGTGACTCCTTGCTCGGAATGCAAATCTTCCCCGTCGCCTACCAGCCTGGATTTGGCTGCTTTGGAGGACTCCGAGGAGGAGGAGGAAGAAGAAGGAAGAGAAGGGGAGGAGGAAGAGGAGGAGGAAGAAGACGACTTCCAGGAGTCCGCCGAGAAGAAAGTGATTGATGTGTGGAAGGAGGATGGGGACTATGCCCGCCGCCGCCGTGCCAAAACCACCCCTACCAGGAGGAGTTTAACCCAAGAGCTGGTGGAGGTGAGAAGTACCTGCCTCACCCACCCCACGGCCACCATGCCCCCCCCAGCTCCCAGCACCCACCCCCCTGCCCATCCTCTCCAGCCTCATCATCGTCACCTGCCGGACCTTAGGCACAATGCCAACATGGTGCCGTCCAGCCACCTGACTGGACACAAAGGGGGTGGGGGCTACAGCAAAGCCCCCTGCCTCCAGAGAGCTCAGCAGGGAGGTCCTTTGCTTGCCTTCCGCCCCGTGGAGAACTCCTCAGCAGGAGGGAATGCCCTGAAAGAGCCGGAGCCTCAGCTGCCCACTATGGACTGGGAAGCCCTGGAGAAACACCTGGCCGGGTTGCAGTTCCAAGAACAGGAGCTCCGGAGCCAGAAGAGCAACTACACCTCTGTAAGTTGGTCTCTTTCTTTCCCCCCCCCCCCTGCTCCTTTTTCAGAGTAACAGGGATGAGAATTAAAGTGTTAATGTGAGTGGAATTGCTGCTACTTAAGGCGACCGGAGGGTGAGTCATTTCCCATGCGAGGGAGGGCATTGGATGATGATGTGTTTTATTTTTTTCCCCATAGAAGGTAATTTCCAAAGGGCAGCTGTGATTACTTAGATTGGGATGGCTGGCTGGTTTCCTTTCCTCCCTCCAAATCCCTCCTGGGTTTGCAAGAGGAACCGGACCTCGTGGGCATTGGTGGGTTCTGTAGAGTGGGAGGACACGGCTCCTTTAGGTTCAGATTTAGCCAGGAAAGAGGCAAGGGTTCTCCCTGGTCCCTTTTGTTCTGCAAGAGAGAAGGAGTTGGCTGGTCGGCCTGCCTTGGCATTGAGGATTAGGGGCTTTGGTGGGTGACCTTTTCTGTGGGGAATGGAAGATAAGGCTGGGAGGGGGGGTCCTAAACTACTTCCTGTTCCTTATCAGAAGAGCACCTGGCTGCATTCAGAAAAGCCAGACGTGTGGGTGGCCTTAAGAGGGGGAGGAGTAGGAGGTGGGGGGAATTGTAAGCAGGAATCTGAGCCAGCTGGTGCATGTCTGGTTGTGAATTTGCCCTAGTGAAAGGGTTTGTGCTGTCTAATGCATGTTTCCCTGCCCTTTCCTTTCCAAAGGTACAGCAGAACTTGCAGACTTGGGTAGTTTAGAATGTTTTATTTAATTTTTTAACATGCGCTTTGTTCTGCCAAATATATATATACACTGCCTTGTTTAATCTAATTAATAGCTCTGCTAACATTGCATCACTTTTGCCTTGGGATGTGACTTGAAAATCATCTAAGGCCCTTCAGCTTTTAGAGATCGGGTGTAACACTCTTTGACTTTAGGGCATGATAAGTAACTTCATTTTTCAGCGTAATTGGCATTGCTGCTTCCAGCAAAAGAAGGGCGAAAGGAAAGGGGATTTTGTATGCTGTCTTCCCTGATGGACAGAGCCGGTGAGGATCTGTTCCATATTGCAATCTGTTTTAATTGTCCTTTTCTCTTTGCACCCAGAACACATGGTCTATAAATACTGAATAGAAATAGGAAGACATGATCTTCACTAGATTTAAAGGGAGAATGCTTTCTTTCAAGGTTTTTTCTTTTATTTAAAAATTTCACTCTAAAAACACATTAGATGCGAAGTCCAATAATAAAGTGCTATTATCCCAGCATTTCAACTTCAATAATGTTAGATTCAACAGAGATGCTGATGACATTGCATTTTAAATGTGCTATACTTTTGGGGACAATATGTGATTTTGGAAGGAATATTTTGCCTGTAGATAAGAAATCAAGAGGAAAGAGAGTTGAAATGTCCAGCTTTGTTTCTTTCTAGGGCAGAGAAGTCTAATATTGTTCTCTAAAGCAAAGAGGCTTATTTTAGGCTTCAAAATCTCTTTGGTGCTTGCTCTCTAGTTTTTTTTCTTTTTCACTTTTGCAGATCTTTCAGCTTAGCAGGTGTTTGTTAATGACTTGTGAGAAGATGCCCAATTCATGTTTCCTAACCCTCTAGTTAAATTATATCTGAGTCAATCTGCTTTGCCTGTCAAAAAGCATTAATGCATTTTCATTTTTATAAACAATCTGTAAATATATTGTCCACTTACTTAAATGTTTACTTAAATGAGTGGAACTGCACAATGAATTGCAAACACTCTTAATAAAGTTAAATTAAATGTGGTAATTTGACTTGAAGTCTATAGTTTTACTTCCAAGTTTAAATGATTTCCCAAGGTTTTTTTTAGAAGTTTATAACTTACTGGTGGTCTTCTCATGTGACTTTAATGGATTGATATAATAATAAACTCTCCTGTCTACTTGTCTCTAAGTTTAAATTAGATGAAAGGGTGCATCATAGGATAACACTTTTTGAATCAAGATACTTCAAATGGGCTAACTTAAAGAATGCTACCTAAAACCAGTACCCGTATGATTGAAATTTCAAGGAACTTCAGGCCAGTGATATTGGCAAAGTTGTGCAGAGCTCTGCAGAGTCACCACAGTCACACATTGCCACAACAAACTGCAGACACATGATTGTCATTTCTGCCAGCTTTCCACAATCAAAGGAAATTCAGAAGTTGGTAGGAAGTTGGAACTAGCTTCCATTCTCATTGCTTTTTCCCCCCTGCACATAGTCATTTAGATTATCAATCTAGGTAAAGAAAAATCTCTGAAACAATGATTCAACAGATCATGGATTGTCTAGTTTCTTGTTGTTTCTTCTTTGAAAAACTTTTTTTCTTTCTGAACCCTAAGGACCACATCAAAAGTGGCCAATAGGTTCACTGGATGACTCTGGAATTTGCTAAATGACTGTGGTGTTCCATTAATGACTGTAGCATTTGCACACACAAAAAAAGTAAAATAGAGTCGGTTAAGTCAAGGTTCGACAAACCCAGGCGCCTGGTCGCCAGTGGCGCCTAGAAAATGTTGTCTGGCGCCTAGAAAATGTTGCCTGCTGTACTGTATGTGTATACAGCAGTGTTTTTCAACCGGTGTGCCGCGGCGTGCCGCGAGGTGGCTCCTGCAAGTGGGAGCTCCAGGGCTGAGGCTTCAGCCCTGGAGCTCCCACTTGCAGAAGCCGCCCCCCGGCTATTGCCCGCCGCCGCTACCCGCACACCCCAAAATACCCCCCTGCGTGCCCTTTTCCATGGGCGCGCAGTTCCCATTCCCCTGCCTGCCTGGGGGGGGCGGGGGCGGGGAGGCGCCGGCAGTAGAAGGCGCTGCCCCCGCCCACCCGATCCGCTCCCTCTCCTCCTCTTCCGCTGAAAGAAACGCGCGGAAGCTGCCTGCTTGAGCCTGGCGTTGCTCCACCCCGCTTCTTCCTGCTTGTCATCCTCCGTTGCCAGGAAAGCCGGGTTTGTTTTCCGTGAAAGCAGCGCGCCTTTTAACACGCTGCTTTCCTGCACCAGCGACGTTTGGCTGCCGGGGGGGCGGGGAGGAGAAAATCCTCCCCCCCCCAGGAGCAGCAAAAGCCTAAGCGGCGGGGTGCACCGTTTGCCTTCCGGCTCAGTCGCAGAGGCTTTTGCTGCTTGTGGAGGGGGGGGGGTTTGGCGGTGCCGATGCCAAATGCTTTCCCTCCGTGGTGGGGGGTGCAGGGCAGGCGCAGTCAGCCCCAGGAGACAAAGATGGAATGAGAGAAAGGAAAGAGAGAGAAAGGGAGGGAGAGAAAGAAAAAGTGAGAGATAGAAAGGATAGAGAGAAAGGGAATGAGAGAAAGGAAAGAGAGAGAAAGAGAGGGGGAGAAGGAAAGAGTGAGAGATAGAAAGGATAGAGAGAAAGAGGGAATGGAAAGAGAGAGAAAGGGAGGGAGAGAAGGAAAGAGTGAGAGATAGAAAGGATAGAGAGAAAGAGGGAATGAGAGAAAGGAAAGAGAGAGAGAGAGAGAAAATAAGAGAGAGAGCAACAGAGAGAGAAAGAACAAGAGAGAGAAAGCATGAGAGAGAGAAAGAACAAGAGAGAGAGAAAATAAGAGAACAAGAGAGAGAAAAAGATAGCAAGAGAGAGAGAAAGCAAGACAGATAGGGAGAGGAAAGAAGAGTGAGAGAAATGAGAACAAAAAGGGGAGAAAAAAGGAGAAATGATAAAATGATTGAGGCAGAGAATGAGAGGAGAGAGAAACAAAAGAGAGAGAGAGAGAGGTGATTCTTGAAGCATATGGTAAAAAGCATCCAAATAATAAGAAAACCCCCCCCCAGCCCACACCTGTTTTTGAAAAGGATAAAAGAGAAAAAAAACCCAGCCCTCAACTGGTTTTGGAAATGGTTGGAGTGTGTATACATACACACACATAAGGGGGGGAGAGAGACAGGGATGGAAAAAGAGGAGAAGTGAGAGGGAGAAGGAATGAGGGAAAAAGGGAGGAAGAGAGAGAAATGAGAAACATGAGAGAGAAAAGGGGGAAAGACAGGAGAAGTACCCATAAATGAGACAGTGGTATAAATTTCAGGAGGGATGATTGATGATTGACTGTATTTATAAGGGGATGTTACATGGGATTGTATATATGAGGGGGTTATTTATGTATGTATGTATGTATGTATGTATGTATGTATGTATGTATTTATTTATTTTTTATTTATTTATTTATTTATTTATTAGATTTGTGTCATTTTGGTTGGTGGTGTGCCCCAGGATTTTGTAAATATAAAAAGTGTGCCGCGGCTCAAAAAAGGTTGAAAATCACTGGTATACAGTATATTTTTCCCGCCTTGTGTTTACGCCCAGAAATGGTACATCTTGGCTTCCGTAGCTCCGCCCATCAACCTCGGAGCGAGCTGCTTTCCCAGCGTCCCCTGCGCTTGCGTGCGTCTCTCCCTCCCCCCCTTGCCTCCATTCCGCCTCCTACTCGAACCCCTTCACTCCCCCCCACCGCACACAGACGCTCCGATCTTGGCCGCTCACCCGCCTTCGGAGAGAAGCGGAAGCCCCTCCCCTCCCGGCGTGAGGTTTTGTTCATTCCTCCTCCGGCCGCGTGCGCGGTGACTTCCGACCAGTAACCCCTCCTCCCCCCTCCCCCCCTCACCCGCGTCCCCGGCCCGGTCTCCCTTTCCTTCTTCTCTGTTTCGGTTTCTGACTAACGGTCTCCCCTCGGATCCCGACGGGAGTACAGCAGAGCCGGCTCGGCGGAGCCAGGCCTGCGCCGGGGGGGAGGGGGTGAAAGCGATGTCAGGTGGAGACTCGGCAAAAAACCAAGTTTGCTTAAAAAAAATTCTGGCTCCTAAATTTTTTGGCTGGCTCCTAGATTCTGAACAACTTTGTCGACCCCTGGGTTAAGTCATGATCCCTTAACAACCTACTTTTTTTTCTTTTTGCGATCCTGTAAAATTCCTTTTTAAATCTGGGTGGAGTCTGGGCAACTGACTGGAGTTGAGCATTTACTGGCCAGATGCTCTTCTTGATGCCTATGCAGAGTTCACAGCAGATATTTACTCTTTGTGCCCTGATAGAAAAACATATTTCGCTGTCTAGGATTGAATTTACAATCTTCCAAGTGGGGGGTAATTGTCTTCACCTCTAGGCCACTGAGCCACTCTTAACAACCTGCACTACTTACAACTGTAATTCTAGGTTCAATTAGGGTCATAAGTTGAGACGACGTCACTCGTGAAGGCATATTGTCACATGATGAATTGCAATCTTTTCTCGCAAAAAGGGATGGGCATGGCCAGTGCATTGATGTATTGGCTCGCGGGCCGTAAATTTGACAAATTTGAATTTTTGTGTTAATATATTTCCAAATAATGAATGTCAAACATTGAGTCAAAATGGAAAATAGGCAGTAGGCTCTCAGATTTTTCCAAATGCCAATTCTCATCTCAGCAGACAATGGTGTCTACTGAGAACTAATTGCTAGCCTAAGTTCACATGACCATTGTTCTGAATCAGGAGTGGACAACCTGAGAATATTGCTAAACAGTTGGGACAAATCCATCTCCTAAGAGGTCAGTAAGGGGCTAGTACAAGTGCACTAGAGTGCCTTCCGTCCCCTGTCATATTGCTCTCCTATATCTCCTATCCCTTTCTTCTATTCCTATATCTCTTCTTCTATTCTTTCATTGATATGTTCTATTGCTATATCTTCTTTTCTATTATTTCTTAGATATATTTTACTATGAGTATCTCCTCTATAACCTTCATCATGTATTTTACTATGTGTATATAGATATATACCCACTGAAACCCTCATTGTGTATTGGACAAAATAAATAAATAAATAAAATAAAAATAAATAAAATATCCTCATCTTCATTCAACCTATGTTGCCATGAAACTACGTGTCAGGGTTCCAAGTAACACTCCCAACCAAGTAAGACTCCGTGGCAAGTAATTCTTCAAAGGTCCATTTTATTAGAGATGTCATATTGGCACGTCTGGGAAAACCTGAATCTGAGATTTCTGGGATTATCTCCACCTAAAGAAAAGTCAAAGTTCCTTCTCCTGAACCCACATATCCATCACATGGTCCAGTCAATCCACTGTCCCATCTGGAGATGCTTCCCAGTCACCCCTCCCCAGGTGCAGTCTGAACATCCTTGACACTCAGAGGAAAGAACGCTGTTATGGCTAAATAACGCTACCAACTCAGTGCAATCCACCTTCCACTTACCCACAGGATTCAGTGAAAATCCAAAGACATAGGTGGCCTCCAAGGCTAATAGTAAGGCTATATCTGACAGAGTTTGTAGTGTATTCACCACTCTGATGTTTAACCTAGAGTATTTCACTCAGGATACATTGGCCAAGATACATCGTTTGAGTATCTGAAGGAAATGTGGTGTATAAATCTCATAACATTACTTTCTTCCAAGGAGCAGCAGACAGTTTTCAGTCTATCTAGATCAGGGATCCCCAAACTTGGCAACTTTAAGGCTTGTAGACTTCAACTCCCAGAATTCTCCAACCAGCTATGCTATGCTGGCTATGCTGGCTACTGGCTGGAAAATTCTGGGAGTTGAAGTCCACAAGCCTTAAAGTTGCCAAGTTTGAAGACCTCTGATCTAGATACTATTTCAACTATAACTTTTTTGTCTGGAAACTTTGGAGTGTCCAGTGATGGTGGTATAAATTTAAACTTTCATAAATATGCTCAGAAAAAAACTCTGTTTAAAACAGATGCTGATGAAACCATTCCCAATGCTGTTGATATGTAACTTCCAATTGTTCTTCAGCTAAATACTTTATGACAGTCCAAATAAGATTTGGTTCTTCCTGTTTATTGGCTGTACCTTTGGGGTGCTTGTCAAGCTCCATTATGTTGACCTATTGCTTGGTTCTTATATTTCTTATTGGTATTCCACCCAGTAGCATCAATAAAAGACTAATGAATTGTACTGCCATTACTCACTGTACTTAAATGATTAGCCTCTATTTCACACTTCATCTGAAATAACTTATTTGTTTGTTCATTTTGGTTCATTAATAATGTAATTGAAGCTAAAGAAACTCAGAACTGACTTAACACATTGTGCTAAGGAAAAGTATTGAAATTACACTGCTGGATCCCAGAACGAAGCCAAAACTATATAAAACTACTTACGGCTTAGTGTGATATATGAAGCTACATAGTGGCTTTTGTATCATCACAACATCTTTTTATGAGCATTTCTATCTCTCTCCATCATGCAAGGGAGTTGAAAGTGGGGAGGTTGGAATAATAGGAAAAATGTTTTCAGATCAGCATCCAAGGCTGAGAAACATGTGGAAATAAAGTCAATTCATACTTAAAATGAAAAGATAAAGATGCAGATAAGCAAGTGATGCTGCCAAGGTATATGGAACTACGAGTAGTTGGAATAGAAAAGGGTCAGGCCTCTTAAAATACCCTGTTTCCCTGAAAATAAGATGTACCCCGAAAGTAAGGCATGTCAGAGGTTTTGCAGAATTTGCTAATATAAGGCACCCCCCGAAAATAAGGCGTAGTCAAGTTTACATACGGTACGGTGGAAAAACGTACGGTACCATTCAAAGCTGTTCAAAGCTGTACCGTAATAATGTGGCGTCCCCTGCTGGCCCCTTCCATCGCTTTGTACCATCCAGTACAGCAGACACAGTCTGCTGCTGTCTCACCGCCATTACAGTCTCCACTACAGTGCGTAGACTGTAATTCCTCTGGTGGCCAGAGGCTGCAATAGCGGGAGTATACTGTTGTACCATATAAGTGCCGTCGTTTGTGTGTGTGGGTGCCATACTGACAGGTACCGTACCGTAATCAGTGTACCGTACGGTACACTTTCTTTGGGGGTGTCAGCTTTTCTGCCTGTGAATTTGTCTTATTTGAGAAATATAAGGCACCCCCCGAAAATAAGACGTAGCAGAACTTTTGGAGCAAAAATTAATATAAGACAATGTATTATTTTCAGGGAAACACGGTATTCAGGTCTGTAGATATTTAATCTTTAATACTAAATGAAGTTGCATTTCACTCTTCAGGGTGATGTGTAATTTGGGGGTCACAACTCCTATTCAAAGAGCAGGTACCAGCTGTGGCAGGTCTATGACAACGCGCCATGGGACAATTCACCATGGCCAACTTGCCACAATGGGACCATTTGCCATGGGAGGAGACTTACACTAATATCAAAGAAACATTAAAATAGAATCATTGAAGAAAGGATGCCAAAGGCGGGACAAAATGTTACGTGAAAGGACAAAAAAAAAATCAAATAATGTTGTAACTATTTTAAATAATTAAATTGAATTGCTGAATTTTCCCACAGTGAGTTGTCCTATGGCAGGTTGGTTATGGCAAGTTGACCATGGCAAATTAGCTATGGCAAACTGTCCCATTCTGGCTGTGACCAGGGAGGCTTTTACACAAATTCAAAGATGTTCATGGTGTGCCAATTGCCCCTATACTTGGACAAGGAGGGCCTTAAATGGTTACTTATCTTTGCTCATTTGGATTATTACAATGCGCTGTAGGCAGATCCTGAATCATCCCAAATGCACCAGCCCTTTGTTCACTACGCCCATATGACACCTCTGCTTTGTGGGCTGCACTAGTTACCAGTAATCTTCTGGGTACAATTCAATGTGCTGGCTATAATATGTAAAGCATATAGATCTGATTATCTGAAAGACTGTCTATCTTTATAGTTTCTGTCCATATCACATGATCCAGCAGAATCAGCATACTATGAGAGCCATCAATTAAGCAGTGAGGGGACGAAAACAATATCTTATCATAGATCTATTTGGCCCCTATCCTGACCTTATTTAAACAAGCTTTCAAAACCAGAGTCTCTAAACCTTAGGCCAGCGGTCTTTAAACTTGGGAACTTTAAGACTTGTGGACTTTTAACTCCCAGAATTCTCCAGCCAGCATAGTTGGCTGGAGAATTCTGGGAGTTGAAGTCCACAAGTTTTAAAATTGCCAGACTTCCTGTTCTCCTGCTGTGCTGTTTTTTACACTCCAAAGCCTTCAGGGAAGCTTCCAGAAGCCCCAGTGTGTGAAAAACAGCAAAACGGGCAAACAGGAAGTCCGTTTTTCCAAACTTCTGGTTTGTACATTGGATGTTTTTTTTGTACTCCAGGGCTTCCAGGAAGCTTCCTGAAGCCTTCAGCGGGCGAAACGGCCTTCCTCAAGGCTGAAAATCAGCTGGTTAGTGTGCACTCGTGTGCTGGAATTGACATCATGTGCCCTCTGATATAGATCTGCGTGCCACAGGTTCACCATCATGGCCTTAGGTGGACTCCTTGTGGGATGATTGCTTTGCCAGATTTTATTACTGCGCTTGCACGCGTTCATTTTTCATTCTTTTGTATTTATTCTTTTCTGTTGCTTCATGTTGCATCCTACCTATAGTCATGAGCAAAGTCAGGCAGCTTATAAATGTAATAAATAAATAATGAGGGTTTTAAACCCTGGAGACGGCACACACTGCACATATGGTTACATTCCTAGATTCTGAAAGAGCAGACACTCCTTTTGGTTAGATTTGCAGTGACAGTAGCTTACCTACCTCTGCCTTGTCCTTGAATCCTCTATTGTTAAGCTCAAGAGTATATGTTTGCATATATGGAGGGATCCGTTGACATGCTTATGGGGAGGCTCTGGCATCACAGGGATTTGAATTTTGACAAATTCCTGGTTCAACTCTAAAATGACACCCTCCCTTTCATTGCAATAAGGCTTTTGGAGTGTGGCCAAGAGGAAAGAGAGTAGATCTGAATCCATTGAAAGACTTAAAATATACTTCAAAATAATATTTCGATCATTTTATAGGTGCTGGATTGTAATAAGGTTCTGGGCACTTATGTAAGATTTTATGTAAGACTTGACTTTTTCTAACGTTGTATCATAAAAGGAAGCGCCAGCCACAGGCTCAAACAGAAAATCACATCTTCATTTATGACAATTTTCTTTGGTCCGACACATGTGAATGTGATACTTTTTCCAGCTGTGTCGCGTCTGCTGAAAAAATCCTGTTGCCATTTAATGGCTGCTTCTACAACAAATGTAGCATCCAGGCTCTAGACTGGAGGATAAGGTTTTTGGGGGGGTTGTTTTTTGTTCAGCTGCAGCACATAAATCACCTGGAGGAGGAATTTATGAATGGTAGATCTGTCAGGATGGAACACTTGTATTTCTCTCCTGTTTTCATTAGTTGGTCTAGCACGGTAGAGAGTTTTAGAAACATAGAAACAGAGAAGACTGACGGCAGAAAAAGACCTCATGGTCCATCTAGTCTGCCCTTATACTATTTCCTGTGTTTTATCTTAGGATGGATATATGTCTATCCCAGGCATGTTTAAATTCAGTTACTGTGGATTTACCAACCACGTCTGCTGGAAGTTTGTTCCAAGGATCTACTACTCTTTCAGTGAAATAATATTTCCTCACATTGCTTTTGATCTTTCCCCCAACTAACTTCAGATTGTGTCCCCTTGTTCTTGTGTTCACTTTCCTATTAAAAACACTTCCCTCCTGAACCTTATTTAACCCTTTAACATATTTAAATGTTTCGATCATGTCCCCCCTTTTCCTTCTGTCCTCCAGACTATACAGATTGAGTTCATTAAGTCTTTCCTGATACGTTTTATGCTTAAGACCTTCCACCATTCTTGTAGCCAGTCTTTGGACCCGTTCAATTTTGTCAATATCTTTTTGTAGGTGAGGTCTCCAGAACTGAACACAGTATTCCAAATGTGGTCTCACCAGCGCTCTATATAAGGGGATCACAATCTCCCTCTTCCTGCTTGTTATACCTCTAGTTATGCAGCCAAGCATCCTACTTGCTTTTCCTACTGCCCGACCACACTGCTCACCCATTTGAGACTCTCAGAAATCACTACCCTTAAATCCTTCTCTTCTGAAGTTTTTGCTAACACAGAACTGCCAATGCAATACTCAGATTGAGGATTCCTTTTCCCCAAGTGCATTATTTTACATTTGGAAACATTAAACTGCAGTTTCCATTGCTTTGACCATTTATCTAGTAAAGCTAAATCATGTACCATATTACAGACCCCTCCAGGAATATCAACCCTATTGCACACTTTAGAGTCATCGGCAAATAGGCAAACCTTCCCTACCAAACCTTCCCCTATGTCACTCACAAACATATTAAAAAGAATAGGACCCAGAACATTTTTTGAATGTACTGAAGCTCCTAAATCTATAGACCTTCACATTTGTTCCACCTTATTTCCACACACCTGAATTAACAAATGTTGTACTGACATGGGGGTGGGGGGAGAGGAATTGCTTCATTTAAATTTTACACCTTTCATTTTCATTTTGTTATTTGTGCATGGTTGCTTCATATTTGGGTACCATAATCAGCCACAATAACTGTAATTACTGAGCCTAGGCCTTGTAAACTTTTCATAAGAAAATCTTTGTAAATAAAATCTGCAAATGCTTCAGATGCATTTCATCTCTAATTAGCATGCAATGTTTGTAGCAATCTGGCTAACTGTCTTTTTAAAGCTGAGCTAGAGATGCAGTGCACCAAAGTGCCAGTCACTGGATGGGTGGATTTTTTTTTTTTCCTTTGAGAAAAAGTTTTATTGCCTAGCAAATCAATCTGTAATAAATTTCCCTTTCATTTGCATATGTAAAGTTGATATAACAATAGTAATTTAAAATTTCTTGGAGGAAGGGAAGAGAAAGTCCGCTCCGAGTCTCCGGAGACGGGCGGCATGCAAATCTAATAAATTATTATTATTATAAAGTGCTTGAATGATGAGCAGGCATAATTGTCATATATTTATGAGTTTTATGAACCAACCAAGTTATGTACAGGCAGTGAATCCCCAACTTAGAATCACAATGGAGTCTTCCCCTCATGGTCATAAGTTATGACAGTCAAAACCATCCCCAATATACAGCAGTACCTCTACTTATGAACTTAATTTGTTTCGTGACCAGGTTCTTAAGTAGAAAAGTTTGTAAGAAGCAATTTTTCCCATAGGAATCAATGTAAAAGCAAATAATGTGTGTGATTGGGGAAATCACAGGGGGGATGGAGAACCTGTTTCCTCCCAGGAGATTCCTAGAGAGGCCCCACAGAGGCTCCTCCCCGCCTTTTCCAGCCCTGTTTCCTCCCAGGAGATTCCTAGAGAGGCCCCACGGAGGCTTTCCCCCGCCTTTTCCAGCCCTGTTTCCTCCCAGGAGATTCCTAGAGAGGCCCCACAGAGGCTCCTCCCCGCCTTTTCCAGCCCTGTTTCCTCCCAGGAGATTCCTAGAGAGGCCCCACGGAGGCTTTTCCCTACCTTTTCCGCTTACCGTTTCGGAGGCTCGGTTTGCAAGTGGAAAATGGTTCTTGAGAAGAGACAAAAAAATCTTGTACACCCGGTTTTTATCTAGAAAAACTCGTAAGTAGAGGTGTTCTTAGGTAGAGGTAGCACTGTAGTTTCCAACTCTTCATACTGGTTGTAAAGTGGTCCCTGCAGTCATGAAGTGGCCACTGTGGTCATTAAGCAAACCTATGGTCCATTATAGGCACAGATTGGCTGAAACTGGAAGTAAATGCCAGGTTTGGGCAAAATGTCATAAAATTCAGTCATAGGATTCTGCAAACAATTATAAATGTGGCCAAGTTGCCAAGACCTTGGAGGTGCCGTATTGAGAGGGGTGATCATTGATACTTCAAATGTAGGTCATGAGAAGCCCCCACTAAGTCTGTTGTAATTTTGAACAATTGCTAAGTAACTGGTTGTAAATTGGGAACTGTTTCCAAAGGGAGGAACAAACAGTGGAACTTGTTAGGGACAGGGAAATAAAGGTAAACCAATTGCTCCCTACTTATATAAAGACAGAAGATTGGTTCTCAGATCAATCCCAGCCCAAGCCAACATTATTCATTTTATACTTTGAATAATACTTATTTATATATACTTTATAGGATACATTCGTACTCATTGTTTACTTAAACATTTTGCTCAAGTTACAAAATCTTACCTTGCTGAAAAAATCACACACCAGCACTTACAAGTTAAATATAATTTCTTAAGTAAAAACATGGAAAGACATGCTTCATTGAACAGAGAGAAGTGGCTTTCTTGTCAGACTTCCTTAGGAAATGAGTTCTATTTGTGGAATGTGCATTTTCCTTGAGAAGTATCCAACTTGCTTGTTTCATTTCAATACATTTAAAAACCTGCAACAGGGGTGGGGTTTTTTTTAGCCACATACATATAATTAGTTTGGGAATGACATAGAACATAAGAAGAGCCATGCTGAATCAGGCCAAAGCCCATTGAGTCCAGCATTCTGTGTCACACAGTGGCCCACCAATTGTCCATGGGGATCTTGAGTAGAAAGAGAAGGCAAAACCCTCCCTTTCCCTTGACCCCCAACAAATGGTACTCAAGGGAATCCTGCCTGCCTCAACCAACATAGAAGGGGCACATGGACATCCGTTTCAATAACCACCGATACACTTGGCATCCATGAATCTGTCTAATGCTGCCTTGAAGCTATCAAGGCTGTCAGCTGTCACGACCTCTTCTGGAAGTGAATTCCATAAACCAACAACCCTCTGGGTGAAGAAATATTTCCCTCTATTTGTCCTCACTTTCTTACCTATGAGCTTTAGGGAGTGCCCCCTCGTCCTAGCATTGTGTGACAGAGAAAAGAATTTTTCTCTATCCACCTTTTCTATCCCATGCATGATTTTATACACTTCGATCAAGTCATCCCTTAAACGCCGTCTTTCAAGGCTGAAGTGACCAAGGCGTTGCAACCTGATTTCAAAAGGGAGGTGCTCCATTTCCTTTATCATACTTGTTGCCCTTTTTTGCACCTTTTCCAGTTCCATTCTTGAGGTGAGGTGACCAGAACTGTACACAGTACTCCAAGTGTGGTCTCACCTGCTGCAGCCCACCAAAATCCCAAGATCCCTTTCTTGGGTTGTCTCAGAAAGCTTGGTCCCCATCAATTGGTAGGTATAATTGGGGTTCTTTGCCCCGATAGGCATAACTTTGCACATTGTTTAGGTCACCTCTAATCTAGTGAATTGCACTTGTGGCTCTTGTGACAGCATTTGTCAGGCTCCAAAAACCAACAAGGACACGTTGAGGCAATATTCTTCATTGTTCCTCAGCTACAGATAGAAATTTTGACAAACTAAAGCACGCTACTTATACCATAGAAAACATACTCCGGGAACTATTGGGGAGGAGCTGACTTACCCCTCTTTCTCTCACACAATCAAAACTTCAATGTCTCTTGCTCCTCTGGAACGCATCTTCTCACTCCTGGAAATCCAGACAACATTCCATCACAGCTGGATTGCAGCTGGCAAGAAAACTGGCCAGAACCTTGTACTAGAACTGCTGAAAAGGATGTCTATTTTGAAGATCCACTTAATGGGCTCCGAATGCTTTGTATTACAGCACCCGTCCATCTCAACTCCATATTGAGGACCAAAAGGAGTTAGAGCACTGCACCAGGATTGGTTAGACCCATTTCAAGTTCTCGATCTTCTTATTTCTTTGTTTGTTTGTTTTCTATGCCACCATTCTCCTGGGACTCAGGGCGAATCACAGCATGTAGAAATCTAAGAACATTACATGTTGTGGTTAGCTCTGGCCCAGCTCCTGCCCCAAGGAATGTGCAGGTGGATGTGGGGGAGGCAACCACATGCCGTAGGCCTGTTTTGCTCCCAGTGGAATCTGCCGACGAAGTCTCCTCTGACCAAGGAGACGTGAGTGACAGGGAAGATGGGAGTTTTGCAGACAGCCCAGGAGGAGATCAATCATCTGTATCATCCCTGGATTCTGAACAAGAATTAATGACACATCCACGCATGCGTAGAGTAATGCATAGGAGACAACAACTGAAGGATTATTACAAGAGAAAATGAGGCCACCTGTGGTTGGGTGGGGCTGCTGTAATTAGTGCTACAGATAAAAGCGCAGCCTGGTGTTTTAGCCTCATGGCAGTTTATCTGATTCATTGTTTCATCAAGATCGTGGTTTTTGTGCTGTTCAAGATTGTGTGTGGACTCTCTGGACCTTAGAATTGGACTCAATTTCCCAGTTATTGGGTGAGCAATTGGATTGCATTTAACCTGTGCCTTGTGTGTACCAGAAAATCCCTTTGACATCTAAAAAGGGAGCTGTTTCTGTTTTTCTGTTTATAAAAACTTTTGGGTTTTCCTTTTATCGTGTGGTGTGTGTCTTCCTGGACTAATTAACCTGTAATTACGGGCAGTTGAAACATGCCAGCAGAACAATTACATATTAAAATCCCCATAATTAAAAGTTAACAACACATTCATCCATCATCCATTCATTCATTGGGTGGGGCAAGGTGTTGAAATTTCAATGGCCACAGGCCTGCCGGCAGAGGTGGATCTTTAATAGTTTACGGAAGGCATGAAGAGTGGGGGCAGTACAGAGGTCCGAGGGAAGCTCATTCCATAGGGCCGGGGCCACCACAGAGAAGGCTCTTCCCCTAGGCCCTGCCAGACGACATTGTCTGGCTGACAGGATCTGGAGAAGGCGACTCTGACCAGCTGCTGGGATGTTAAGGCCACACTGAGATATGATTTGATTAAGACAACATGCACTTCACAGTCTTACTACTCAAGTGCAATAGAGATTTTATTTCCTTTTCACTAAAACAAACATTTTATTATATTGCATTATTCCTGTGCGAAGAGAAATTTGATTTTCTTTTGAATGAGATGCTAGTCAGTGAAAGGGCCCCACGGGCTTCCTGCTAATAACTTTGGATTTTTATAACATTTTTTTTCTGGTGATAAATGTATTCCCTTCGTGTTTTACAGTTATGGCAATAAAATTATTGTCAGTGGTATTACTGCAGTGTTTTAGGTACGTAAATGTGTCGTAATCAAAAAACGTAATAACAGAATGGATGTAAAGGTATAAATATCTGTTATGTCAAAAAAAAAAATTGCGGTGTCCGTTCTGTCATGGTAGGACCAGATTCTATAAGGATGCAGTTAGCAGTGTATAAAAAATGAAAAAACTGAGAAGGATTGATAATGCAAATTCATAAAGTTTGGTCCAAAAATATTGTGCAATGCTAACTCATAAATTATAAACTCATAAAGCCCTTCATGGCACCGGGCCAGGTTATCTCCGGGACCGCCTTCTGCCGCACGAATCCCAGCAACCAATTAGGTCCCACAGAGTGGGCCTTCTCCGGATCCCATCAACTAAACAATGTCGTTTGGCGGGACCCAGGGGAAGAGCCTTCTCTGTGGCAGCCCCGGCCCTCTGGAACCAACTCCCCCCAGAGATTAGAATAGCCCCCACCCTTCTTGCCTTTCGTAAGCTTCTTAAAACCCACCTCTGTCGTCAGGCATGGGGGAATGAAGATATTCTTTCCCCCTAGGCTTCTACAATTTATGTATGGTACGTTTGTATGTATGATTGGTTTTAAAATAAGGGTTTTTAGCTACTTTAGTATTGGATTGTCGCATGTTGTTTTTACCACTGTTGTTAGCCGCCCCGAGTCTACGGAGAGGGGCGGCATACAAATCCAATAAAATGAAATGAAATGAAAATGAAATTTGATAGAACAGGGATGGCTTTAAACCAACAATGTAAGAATTGGAATGTCTTGCCTTGTGATAACACAGCCAACTTCAGAAACATCTTGGATATTCAGAAGTTGTCAGAAAACAGAGATTCACGAAGGCTGAAATGGGTATTTTAAATCCCCGAAGTGTTTCAGAGCAATATGTCTAGACTCATACAGGGCTGAGGTGAGAAGAAATGCTGGAAACTTTCCAAAAATGTTTTGCAAAAAGGCTGGAGGCAGAGAAGGAGTGGGAGGAAATTCAGGGAGAGAAAACATTAAGAGGGCAAAAGATTGCGGGCAAGTCTCTTCATCTGACTTGAAAGATAAAGAAAAGGTGTGATCAGTTGAGAATCTGAGGGGTTCCAGGAGCAAATAGATGGCTCAGAGGAAAAAATTATTGTTATCCTGTGGCCATTTTGGTATGTTGAAGATAAATAAAGATCGCATCTAATATTTTTAGCTCCGGAAATGATTTCATTCTTTTTTTAATGTTTTATTTATTCATTTTTTCACGCTTTGAAACATCACAATAATTTAACACAGATCTATACCCAATCTCTTACATTGTGTCTATTTACAGTATACATTATCCCAAGGATCGACAAACCCAGGCGCCTGGTCGCCAGTGGCGCCTAGAAAATGTTGTCTGGCGCCTAGAAAATGTTGCCTGCTGTACTGCAGCGTTTCCCAACCGGTGTGCCGCGGCACACCGGTGTGCCGCGAGACATGGCCAGGTGTGCCGCTAAGCTCCAGCTGGGCGGGGCGCTGCCGGTACTTCCGTCCTAGGGCTCCCGCTCGCAGCTGTCCCCCGCCTCCTGCTCGATGCCGCGGTTTTCGGCGCTCTCCTGCTGGGCGCCAAAGAAGGAAGGCAGGAAGAAGGAGAGCTTTATTCTTCGCGCCTTTTCCCCGCCTTCCTTCTTTGGGACCCAGCAGGAGAGCGCCGAAAACCGCGGCATCGAGCAGGAGCCGGTTGACAGCTGCGAGCGGGAGCCCCAAGAGGAAGTACCGGCAGCGCCCCGCCCAGCTGGAGCTTTTCCTGCGTCGACGGCAAGTTTCCTTTGTGGCCCGGCGGGAGGGCACTGGCGATGGGAGCGGGGGGCGGGGGCGGCCGCAGTGGCCGCAGGCAGTCGTGGGGAGATGGCGGCGGCGAGAGGGAGCGCTCTCTCTCTCTCTCTCAGCTGACTGCAAGCGGGAGCCCTGACGGTGGCGGTTGGACGTGCTGCTAGACGTCGTACATGCTGGCGCTGCGGGCCTGGCATATACGGTGTCCAGCAGCATGTCCAGCTGCCGCCGTCAGGGCTCCCGCTTGCAGTCAGCTGAGAGAGAGAGAGAGAAAGAAAGAAAGAGAGACATATAAGAGAGGCAGAGAGAGAGAGAAAGAGAGACATAGCAAGAGAGGCAGAGAAAGAGACAGAGCAAGAAAGAGAGGCAGAGAAAGAGACAGAGAGAAAGAGAGACATAGCAAGAGAGGCAGAGAGAGAGAGACAGAGCAAGAAAGAGACGCAGAGAAAGAGACATAGCAAGAGAGGCAGAGAGAGAGAAAAAGAAAGAGAGACATAGCAAGAGAAAAAGAGAGACTTAGCAAGAGAGGCACAGAGAGAGAGAGAAAGAGAAAGAAAGAGAGACATAGCAAGAGAGACAGAGAGAGAGAAAGAGAGAAAGAGAAAGAAAGAGAGATAGCAAGAGAGGCAAAGAGAAAGAAAGAGACATATAGCAAGACAGTGAAAGAGAGAGAGAGAGCAAGAGAGAGAGAAAAGCAAGAAAGAGATAGCAAGAGAGACAGAGAGAGAGAGAGAGCAAAGGAGAGAGAAAGACATAGAGGAAGGGAAGGAGGGAGAGAGAAAGAGAGCAAAAAAGAGAGAAAGAAAGAGGGATGGAGAGAGAGAAAGAAGGGAAGGAAGGAAAAGAGAAAGAGGGAGAAATAGAGCGAAAGGGAGGAAGAGAGAGGGTTTTTTTGTCCAAACTTTTCTTTAGCCCTCCCCCCCCGCCCCGCCCCCCCCCTTTCAGTGTTCCCCGGGATTTTGAAAATATGAATAATGTGCCGCGGCTCAAAAAAGGTTGGGAAACACTGCTGTACTGTATGTATACAGTATATTTTTCCCGCCTTGTGTTTACGCCCAGAAATGGTACATCTTGGCTTCCGTAGCTCCGCCCATCAACCTCGGAGCGAGCTGCTTTCCCAGCGTCCCCTGCGCTTGCGTGCGTCTCTCCCTCCCCCCTTGCCTCCATTCCGCCTCCTACTCGAACCCCTTCACTCCCCCCCACCGCACACAGACGCTCCGATCTTGGCCGCTCACCCGCCTTCGGAGAGAAGCAGAAGCCCCTCCCCTCCCGGCGTGAGGTTTTGTTCATTCCTCCTCCGGCCGCGTGCGCGGTGACTTCCGACCAGTAACCCCTCCTCCCCCCTCCCCCCCTCACCCGCATCCCCGGCCCGGTCTCCCTTTCCTTCTTCTCTGTTTCGGTTTCTGACTAACGGTCTCCCCTCGGATCCCGACGGGAGTACAGCAGAGCCGGCTCGGCGGAGCCAGGCCTGCGCCGGGGGGGAGGGGGTGAAAGCGATGTCAGGTGGAGACTCGGCAAAAAACCAAGTTTGCTTAAAAAAAATTCTGGCTCCTAAATTTTTTGGCTGGCTCCTAGATTCTGAACAACTTTGTCGACCCCTGCATTATCCTTTATATTACACCAATACTCAGCAGTCTGCATTGGTTGCCAATCAGTTTCCGGTCACAATTCAAAGTGTTGGTTATGACCTATAAAGCCCTTCATGGCATCGGACCAGAATATCTCCGGGACCGCCTTCTGCCGCACGAATCCCAGCGACCAGTCAGGTCCCACAGAGTTGGCCTTCTCCGGGTCCCATCGACTAAACAATGTCGTCTGGTGGGACCTAGGAGAAGAGCCTTCTCTGTGGCGGCCCCGACCCTCTGGAACCAGCTCCCCCCAGAGATTAGGATTGCCCCCACCCTCCTTGCCTTTAGTAAACTTCTTAAAACCCACCTCTGACGCCAGGCATGGGGGAATTGAGATCCTCTTTCCCCCTAGGCCTTTACAATTCTATGAATGGTATGTATGTATGTATGTTCGGTTTTTATATTAATAGATTTTTAATCATTTCTAATACCAAATTACTATTGTACACTGTTTTATTGTGGCTGTTAGCCGCCCCGAGTCTCCGGAGAGGGGCGGCATACAAATCCAATAAATAAATAAATCTCCTGGGAGGAAACAGGGCCTCCACCCTCCCTGTGGTTTGCCCAATCGCACACATTATTTGCTTTTACATTTATTCCTATGGGAAAAATTGCTTCTTTCAAATTTTTCTACTTAAGAACCTGGTCACGGAACGAATTAAGTTCGTAAGTAGAGGTACCATTGTACTTGCATTGCTAGATTGCACTACAAGTAGTCCTCGACTTACAACCTCAATTGAGTCCTAAATATCTTCTGTGTTTTGTTTTCTGTGCATGCACAGCAAATGAAATGCCCTTGCACATGAGGTTTCACCAATTCTCAGCTATTTCTTTGCTTCCGCGCATGTGCAGAAGCAGAAAAAATGCCAACAATCGATGAAATGTAGCACATGAGAACATACTTGTGTGAGATTTTGCTTGTTGTGCATGCACAAATGACAAATCTCACGCAGGCGCGGGCGTTAAATTCCACTATCAGAATTTCAATCCCAGCCTTACCAGATGCAACCCCGTTACTGGCGGGCAGAGCCTCCCATTGCCGGCGCTACCGGTTCTAAGAACCAGCCCAAACTGGGACAACCCACCACTGATGAAGACACTGCAATGGTTGCAAGTATGCAAAAGAAATCACTTTTTTCAGCACCGCTGTAACTTTGAACAGCCATTAAATGCACTATTGTAAGTTGGGGCTACTTGTAGTATATTTTTCTAATTTATTCATTAATGAATTAAATACAAAAAAAAATTACACAAAAGAATTTTTAAAGAGAAACAAAAACATACAGGACATTTAAAAATAAAAATAAGGCCCTATGCTAACAGCATCCTCAGAACTAGAATCAGACATTGTGCTAAACTCTGTCATTTAAAGACTAAAATGGACAAATTCAAACAAAATACAAAGGAGCTATATTGTAGGTTAGTTTGATTTTTGTACCCTAGTACTTGTCTCTGATAGATGAGTATATTGGAACAAGCCAACGCACCTTGGTTAATAAATACCTGGTGGCAGGTTTTCATTATGTCCCATTTTCAGAAGTTTCCCAGTGAGAGTTGAAGGTTGTGCTGACTAGAAAATGTTGCATCTGTCACAGGTCAAACTTCTCTTGAATTTAATAATAGTCCTATAACGGCTTTTTATTAAATATTTTAAATAATAGAAACATAGAAGACTGACGGCAGAAAAAGACCTCATGGTCCATCTAGTCTGCCCTTATACTATTTCCTGTATTTTATCTTACAATGGATATATGTTTATCCCAGGCATGTTTAAATTCAGTTACTGTGGATTTACCAACCACGTCTGCTGGAAGTTTGTTCCAAGGATCTACTACTCTTTCAGTAAAATAATATTTTCTCATGTTGCCTTTGATCATTCCCCCAACTAACTTCAGATTGTGTCCCCTTGTTCTTGTGTTCACTTTCCTATTAAAAACACTTCCCTCCTGAACCTTATTTAACCCTTTAACATATTTAAATGTTTCGATCATGTCCCCCCTTTTCCTTCTGTCCTCCAGACTATACAGATTGAGTTCATTAAGTCTTTCCTGATACGTTTTATGCTTAAGACCTTCCACCATTCTTGTAGCCCGTCTTTGGACTCGTTCAATTTTGTCAATATCTTTTTGTAGGTGAGGTCTCCAGAACTGAACACAGTATTCCAAATGTGGTCTCACCAGCGCTCTATGTAAGGGGATCACAATCTCCCTCTTCCTGCTTGTTATACCTCTAGCTATGCAGCCAGTAGGATCCTTCCATCTAGAGGTCCATGGATTCATCAAAACTAAACCTGAATGAAACAAATCTATGTACTGACATCTTAATGAACATTAATGCCGTATTAATTTAACTTGAGACCCTGCTAGAAAAAAAAATCCTAAATGGAGGAGAGTTCTGCATTGGGATAAATTCAATCAGATGCGTTTTTAAAAAAATGTGCTTTAGCCCTGGTTCTTGGATCTGTACATGGTTGCTATGATTTTGGCATGGTCAGGAATGTTTTATTAGGAGATAAATTCTGCTGGATGCAGTAATTGTGCCTGCCAAGAAATTCTGCCTAACACTGCAAGGTAAAGGCCAAGTAAGAGATACTGGGCAACAGTGTAAATGCAACTTATCCCTTCCTATTTGGCTGAACGTCAGTGATTTTATACATTTTCCCTCTCAGCTTAGGCATGTGGTATTTAATACAGGATGTTACAGGAGCTGCTTTCTTTTGCCCGTTATAACAGTGCTGCATAAAACGTGTTTTGCAATAAAGAGCTGAACTAAAAGTATAAATGATAGTTTAAAGAGGAAAGGCTACACTTGAACCTACATTATTCTTAGTTTTGCACAAAGGGATAGCAGCTCTCTGTTGCTGCTGCAAAGATGGGCTGTTTATTTTTGTTTAGGTGAAGAATTATTATGTGACACCTTTTGTTGGGCAAACACATAGAGAGCAGGCATCCTCACTTTTACAAAAGTGATACTTGTTACTGAATTTTAAGGAAGCTGCTTATCTGCTGGTCATCACTACAAATCTTTGTCCTCACTTTTCCCGATGTAACTTAACTTTGGATAACTATATTATAGTTAAATGCAGGGATATACAGATAATCCTCAACTTATGACCACAATTGAGCCAAAATGTCTGTTGTTAACCCCCTTTCTTGCCACAGTTGTTGTCTCATGACTTGGTACACAGCATTGGTCATAAGTATGAACCTGTCTGTCTGTCTGTCTGTTTGCTTGCTTGTTTGCTTGCTTGCTTGTTTCCCGCCCTTCTCCATGGACTTGAGGGCAGCTAACAGCATATAATACAGTACAACAGAAAATCTAATTAAATTTAAATTACAATCTAAAAATCCAGTATTTAAAAACAATCATATTGAGCCGGGGTGGCGCAGCAGGTAGAGTGCTGTACTGCAGGCCACTGAAGCTGACTGTAGATCTGGAGATCAGCGGTTCAAATCTCATCATGGCTCAAGGTTGACTCAGCCTTCCATCCTTCCGAGGTGGGTAAAATGAGGACCCGGATTGTGGGGGCAATAGCCTAGCTCTGTTAAAAAAGTGCTATTGCTAACATGTTGTAAGCCGCCCTGAGTCTGACTGCGGCCACTTTTATAACCTCTTTTGCAGCAGCCATTAAGTGAACACAGCATTCATAAAGCAAATGACATGGCTTTAAATGCCCACAATGGGCATTTATTGCTAGAAGCCAGCAGAAAATGTCACAAATTATGGTCAATTGAGCACGGGCTGCTGCAAATGACTGCAAGTGTGGGCCATGCAGAAGGGGACAGTAACCAGAACTTAAAATCTGAGTTGTTAGTAGCTTTTGGCAGTCCTGTCAAAACTTTGAACAGTTGCTAAGTAACTGGTCATAAGTCAAGAACTTGTTTACTTATTTAGTATATGACAATTCAATTCAATTCATTAGATTTGTATGCCGCCCCTTTCCGAAGACTCGGGGCAGCTCACAACAATAATAAAAACAATATTCCAGCGAAAACAAATCTAATATTAAAAAGCACATAAAACCCTATCATATTTAAAAAAGCAAACAACATATACATACCCAAACATAAATATAAAAAAGCCTGGGGGAAAGGTGTCTCAACTCCCCCATGCCTGGCGGTATAGATGGGTCTTGAGTAATTTGCGAAAGACAAGGAGTGTGGGGGCAGTTCTAATCTCCGGGTGGAGTTGATTCCAGAGGGCCGGGGCCGCCACAGAGAAGGCTCTTCCCCTGGGGCCTGCCAAACGACATTGTTTGGTCGACGGGACTCGGAGAAGGCCAACTCTGTGGGACCTTATCGGTCGCTGGGATTCGTGCGGTAGCAGGTGGTTCCGGAGTACTCTGGTCCAATGCCATGCAAGGCAATGTTAAAAAGCACATCACAATTACATTCTCAATGAACAGATATGGAACTCTTTTATTTACAAATTCAAAGCTAGACTGTTTAATTAATATATGATGGAATTGGACATAGAAAAGACCACCTATCAGATATTTGGGAAAGGCAGAATTGAAATCTAACATTCACAAAAATAATGTTTCTTTGAGTATTTAGTGTCCAGACAAAATAACTGCATCCCAGGATACTGAAATAACTTGTTGGGGTTTTGGTTGAAACTTTTATACATTATCCTTTAGAAATTTTGAAGGACAGGTAGAGTATCAGATAACTTGGTAAGAAAAATACTTCCCCCCCCCCCAAACAGGGTAACCACAGTCATTGATACTGATGACGGTTCTAGCAATTGCTGTATAAACACCTGAAAACAACATAATAAATAGCTGGAGTTAACATGAATTTGGAAAAAACAAGTTTTATTAGATGGATCTACTTTTTTAATAGGGCAATTCCCTTGCTAAACTGTAGGAATGCTGTAAATATCAAATAATTTCCATTCAGTATTATGTCATAACCTAGTTAAATGTGGGCTGGATGGCTTGGCAATTAAATGGATAGATAACTAGCTCAAAGATTGTACTCCACAAGTGACCCTTGGTAATTCTTTATCTAATAGGAGGAAAGTATTTAGTTCAAAGTTGACAAACTCATGGCCCATAGGCTGAATGCATCATGTGATGGGGAAGAGCTGTGATACGTCACATGACACAATGTGAGTTCGACACCCCTGATTTAGTTAAATGTTACAAATTTACTCCAGAGTCAACTATTTTTCAATATTTTTACTAACTACTTGAACCAAGAGGTGGGAGCCCACCGGATTCACAGATAACAAACTATTGAGTTGGATCACTAACAAAAATAAATTCAAATCAGTCTAGAAATAAAAATAGTCTGAAAATAACAAAATATAATAATCTCTATGGAAAAAAATGTGCTAAAGTAGGTGATTGCTAATTCACACTGCTGATTCATTTATTTGTCAAAGAGAGCAAGGGTAATTTTAGAATGCCTCAGCAGAAATATAGCTACTAAACCACAGGAATATTTTTAAATATTTAAATATTTTTAAATTTGTCTGTTTACTTATGATTTGTTTCTACATGTTGTGAGCCGCCCCGAGTCTTCGGAGAGGGGCGGCATACAAATCTAAGTAATAAAATAAATAAATAAATAAAGCAATAGTTAAACTTTATTATTGCACCTCATCTCAAATATTGTCCCCAGTTCTGGGTACATCCGGGTTTTAGATATACCACAACAAGGTTCAGTGAGGTTGAATAGGGCACTAGAAATAAAGTCTTGCGAACAGTGATTTGAGCAGGGAATATGATAACAATCTTCAAATATCTGAAGGGATTTCATATGGAAGTAGGTCAGTCGGTTTCTCACCAGCCAGAGTGAAACATACAAAATAATGATTTAAGGCGGAAACCAATTGATTGCTCGGTAAAACAATTCAATGGGTGGATTGCCCTTCACTAGATGAGCTTAAATAGAAGCTGCATTGGGAATGGATTGAGGGAGGTAGTTGGACTCAGTGACCTAGATGGCTCCAGTTCAGTGATTGATACGGCAGTCACTTCTCACATACAGTATTTATAGCACTTACCTCAACCCTAACCTTTTAAAAGAAATTTTATTTCTAACATTTCCTGGGAACAAAATGTAAACTAATAGCATTCGGTGGCAGAAAACTGCTATCATTATTTCTTTTTTACAGCCAAGTCCAGGTTTTAGCTTATATGACACAGAATAGCAAATGTGTCACTGCATGATTTATTATGCTTAGCAGTAGATGTAATAAGATCCTTTTTTATGAATAGGAAATACACCCCTTATATTCTCAAACTTCAATAATATTTCTTACAAAATCAACATTAGCTTTAATAGGTTTAGTTTCAATCTTCTCATCATTTTCCCGTGGAGCGCAGTTATCGTTTTCGCAGGATATCAAGTCTATTGATTATATGTGGAGTGAATTACGGATGCTTTTTTTGAAGGAGGTAGGGAATATAGTTACAAGTAGGCCTCAATTTACAGCAGTTCATTTAGTGACTGTTTGAAGCTCACTGAAAAAAGTGACTTATGACCCTTTTTCACACTTTTGGCCATTGCAGCATCCCGATGGTCATATGAAAAGTGTTCAGATTGTGCAGAATGTAGCCGCGAGAGCCATCGTGGGGCTTCCAAGATTCGCCCACGTTTCTTCAACACTCCGCAGTCTGCATTGGCTGCTGATCAGTTTCCGGTCACAATTCAAAGTGTTGGTCATGACCTTTAAAGCCCTACATGGCATGGGACCAGATTACCTCCAGAACCGCCTGCTACCGCACGAATCCCAGCGACCGATAAGGTCCCACAGAGTTGGCCTTCTCCGGGTCCCGTCAACTAAACAATGTCATTTGGCGGGCCCCAGGGAAAGAGCCTTCTCTGTGGCGGCCCTGGCCCTCTGGAACCAACTCCCCCCGGAGATTAGAACTGCCCCCACCCTCCCTGTCTTTCGTAAACCACCAGGCATGTGGGAGTTGAGATATTCCTTCCCCTTAGGCCATTACATGTTATGCATGGTATGTTTGTTTGTATGTTTGGTTTTATTATGAGGGTTTTTAGTTGTTTTATTAATTGGATTTCTACATGCTGTTTTTATCATTGTTGTTAGCTGCCCCGAGTCTGCGGAGAGGGGCGGCATACAAATCCAATAAATAAATAAATAAATGATCAAAATTCAGATGCTTGGCAACTGAGCCATACATCTTTTGTACCCTTCTGACGGGCAAAGTCAATGGGGAAGCCAGATTCACATAACAACTGTGCTATTAATTTAACAATTGCATTGATTTACTTAGCATCTGTGGCAAAAAAAAAAGTGGGTCTAAACTTATTTACCGAACTTAACAGAAATTTTGGGCTCAAATGTAGTTGTAAGTCGAGGATTTACCACTACATTTACATGTTCTTTTTGGTCACAATATGTTTGTCTAGAAGTGGTAGTTGTTTAGAGCCGTGTTTCCCAACCTTGGCAACTTGAAGATATTTGGACTTCAACTCCCAGAATTCCCCAGCCAGCAAATGCTGGCTGGGGAATTCTGGGAGTTGAAGTCCAGATATCTTCAAGTTGCCAAGGTTGGGAAACACTGGTTTAGAGGATAGACTGGGCTTCATAATATTTAATAAAGTATATAGCGGTTTAAGCCATATGTGGTCCAGTGATATCTCACAATTTTTTTTGCTTTATGTGGCAAAAATATTAGAATAATCCTGATGGATTACACCAAAGATCTTCCTAGTTCATCATTCTGTTTTATCCACATAATCCATCTAGTCTGCCCTTATACTATTTTCTGTATTTTATCTTAGGATAAATGTTTAAATTCAGTAAAATAATATTTTCTCATGTTGCTTTTGATCTTTCCTCCAACTAACTTCAGATTGTGTCCCCTTGTTCTTGTGTTCACTTTCCTATTAAAAACACTTCCCTCCTGGACCTTATTTAACCCTTTAACATATTTAAATGTTTCGATCATGTCCCCCCTTTTCCTTCTGTCCTCCAGACTATACAGATTGAGTTCATTAAGTCTTTCCTGATACGTTTTATGCTTAAGACCTTCCACTATTCTTGTAGCCCGTCTTTGGACCCGTTCAATTTTGTCAATATCTTTTTGTAGGTGAGGTCTCCAGAACTGAACACAGTATTCCAAATGTGGTCTCACCAGCACTCTATATAAGGGGATCACAATCTCCCTCTTCCTGCTTGTTATACCTCTAGCTATGCAGCCAGGCATCCTACTTGCTTTTCCTGCTGCCCGACCACACTGCTCACCCATTTTGAGACTGTCAGAAATCACTACCCCTAAATCCTTCTCTTCTGAAGTTTTTGCTAACACAGAACTGCCAATGCAATACTCAGATTGAGGATTCCTTTTCCCAAGTGCATTATTTTACATTTAGAAACATTAAACTGCAGTTTCCATTGCTTTGACCATTTATCTAGTAAAGCTAAATCATTTACCATATTACAGACCCCTCCAGGAATATCAACCCTATTGCACACTTTAGAGTCATCGAAAAATAGGCAAACCTTCCCTACCAAACCTTCCCCTATGTCACTCACAAACATATTAAAAAGAATAGGAACCAGTTATTTACTTAACTGAACTTTTAATCAACTTTTTTTAACAAACTGAAATGAGCACTAAAAGTAAAATGACTCCTATTTTCACTCCTACTGTAAATAAAGTTTTTTATCCTGAATGTTTCTATTTGTCTAAGAATATAATCATATTTAATGGTACTGTTTATAATAAATGTTGGTGTACTTTGGCCAGTTTTCACCCAGTTCAAAGGTTGAATGAGGCTGGCAAGATTTTTGTTTTATTAAGGTGCATATTTCTGGAAACTCTAGGTTGCATGCCATTAGAATTTCATGGAGTAATTTAAGCATTCGTCATAGAATTTTGGCTCCTATAACTACAGAAGGCATTTTACAGTCAGTAACTATGAGGTTCAACAATGTTTAAACATGTACAAGCGGGTAAGCATGGCTATGTGAGAATACTTTACCAATATCATTCTACTCTGCAGTATGGCAGCAAATCAGTTGCTTTCATTTCATCTTCGTTGGGTAAGTGACAATTTAATATAATATATAGTGAAACATGTGTAGACAAATGACTTGACAAGATGTGAATTGTATCTACACTAAGTCTTAAATATGTTTTCATATAGGGAAATTGTTAGGCTCATTGTTAACTGATGAAAAGGTAGTTCTATGTTACATTAAACTAATTATAAGTAAGTGAATCTAGTCAAGCATGAATTTAAGTGATTTAAACTCCTATTTATTTGTTTTTTCATTCATTCATTCAAATTGTATTCTGTTTTGTAAGGAGTCAAAATTTGTGATACAGCAGAATCAGTATATTTTACAATGTAAGATAATAGAAACTTCATCTACTTATTCAGTCTGGATAAATAAGCATTAACTGTATTGCTGAAAGAATTTGCTAACATATTTATAGAGTAGAGTTCTGAGATGTACCACTCAATCAATTATGATTACTAAGGTCTACCTGATACTACTTAAGTATATTCTTAACATCTGTTGGCAATAAACCTTGGAATCGTAGGTTGCTTTCTTAACAAACACATTATTAAAGTCCTATTTAATCCATATTGATTAAAAAATATAGACCATTTTCTAATAAATGGCATCATCACTCAGAAATTCTTAGACAAAATTGGTTTTCTAAAACTGTATTTTTGTACTCTTTACTATTTTATGAGTTGCCTAAAGTTGTTCTGAAAATAATGATACTAGGTCAGGGGAGGTCAAACTCGCGGTATCAGTCGTTGTCAAGTGATGCATCACAACTTTTTTCCCCTTCGCTAAACCGGGATGGTCGTGGTCAGTGTGTGACGCATATGGCCCATGGGATGTAAATTTGACATCCATGTACCTATAAATAAAAACAGATTGTCTTAGTCTATGATCTTTATCCATAAAGTATATGTAATGTTTATCTTCTAGTCTTTGTCATTTTTTTACTTAGCTTCTTGTTTTCTGGGTTTTTTAAAATTTATTTATTTATTTAACTATTTAACTATTTATTTGATTTTTATGCCACCCTTCTCCTTAGGGCGGCTTACAACATGTTAGCAATAGCACTTTTTTAACAGAGTTAGGCTATTGCCCCCACAATTCCGGTCCTCATTTTACCCACCTCGGAAGGATGGAAGGCTGAGATTTGAACCGCTCACCTTCAGATCTACAAGTCAGCTTCAGTGGCTTGCAGTACAGCACTCTACCTGCTGCGCCACCCCGGCTCTTATTGGGTTTTGGGTTTTCTTTTCCCCTGTCTGCCATTCACAGTTGTTAGGAACAATCTCACAGGCAGCCTGTGTGCACAATTTGAGTGGATGGGTGGATAGATGAAGCTAAGGTTCCAGAAATTTGCACCCCAGTGCTATATAAACACTGTTACTCTGTGTTGTGGAAGACATTGAATGCGTTATTGAAGGAGAAGCCACCTCTCCGTCTATACTGTTAAAACACAAGTTGCTTATTTGTTTCTTTTTTGAGGATTGTCTTCAGTCATTTACAAAAATAAACAAAACAGAGGTTAAAATATTGCCCATTAATGAAACAAAAGTTGTCATCTGAAGGCTTTGTAAACTTCTCACAGTTAACCATCTGCTTTGCACATTAAAAGTCCAAGTGGACAAAGCCTAACACGATTAGGATTTATAGTGTTTTCAACCAGCATCTGCAGTATAAAACTATGGTTTTTACGGTGATACGAAACATTTGGTGCAAAAGCAAAATAGTAACTTTTAGTCTTGTGGCAGGGCTATAATGTGCTCCACACCTGCCATCGTACAAAAACCCTCAGCCCTTTAAACAATCATTTGTAAATGAAAATGTAGGCTTAGCAAAGCATGAAGCTTTTTCTGTGTGTAGCAATCAACACTGAAATGCCAGGCTGCTCTTGTACTGGGAGTAATTGCATATCCAGAGCATACAGGTTAACTGCTGCTGACTTAGCTCATAAATAATAAATACAATTTACCATGCCCCATGTCCATAAGGCACCTAACACAGAGTGATAAAATAAATATTACAGGTTGAAAAGCAGCATGGGCCATCTATAGCTACAGAAGTTTCCCCCCCCCCTTCTAAGGAGTTTCAATCAGTGATGGGCTCCTACGGGTACAGTCAGGTACGCAGTACTGGTAGTAAAAATTTGGTCAGGTACACAGTACTGGTAGCAAAATTTTTATTTATTTTTATTTTTTTCCCTTCTGGGCTCTGGGTATGTTTTTCCTATCACAGTAAATGAGGTTGAATGTGTATAATTTTAGAAGAGCTGTGTGTGCGTATACTTTATATTTATTTATTTATTTATTTGGTTTTTATGCCGCCCTTCTCCTTAGACTCAGGGCGGCTTACAACATGTTAGCAATAGCACTTTTTAACAGAGCCAGCAAATTGCCCCCACAATCCGTGTCCTCATTTTACCCACCTCGGAAGGATGGAAGGCTGAGTCAACCTTGAGCCGATGATGAGATTTGAACCGCTGACCTACAGATCTACAGTCAGCTTCAGTGGGCTGCAATACAGCACTCTACCTGCTGCGCTACCCCGGCTCTTCTATATAGTAGATAATCAGGAGTGGGCTACTGCCCAGACAGAGGGGAATGCAGTAGGGTAGCAAAAATAGACCTCCACCAGAACACCCAATTGTTATATACTACCCTGAGTCGCCTTGAGAAGGGCGGCATAGAAATCGAATGAATGAATGAATGAATTTGCACTGAAAGATGTTGAAACAAAATGCATAAACCACGCCCACAGTATGGTAGTAAAAATTTTGGTAGCCCATCACTGGTTTCAGTGAATATTTAAGTTTACATTTTAAATGTATGAATGAACCCCAGCAACATGCTTCTGTTTTCTTTCTGCTACGGTAGTGTGAGTCTTGGGGGAGAAAATCAGCCTATAGGGCCAGGGTCCCCGAGTCCTGGTGTTTTTATTTATTTATTTATTTATTTTGTCCAATACACAATGAGGGTTTTAGTGGGTATATATCTATATGCACATAGTAAAATACATGATGAAGGTTATAGAGGAGATACTCATAGTAAAATATATCTAAGAGATAATAGAAAAGAAGATATAGTAATAGAACATATCAATGAAAGAATAGAAGAGATATAGGAATAGAAGAAAGGAATAGGAGATATAGGAGAGCAATAGGACAGGGGACGGTTCATTAGGGTCATTCTTTGTCAAGTGGACCAGTGTCCACGACTGATTTTTGCAGCGTTATTTGAAAAGAAACCATCACAAAAGCAACATATATGACAGGAAAAGACGTGTTCTTTCTAATGAAATAAAAATGAAGGTGATTGAAGGTGAGAAAAGAGAGAGCTCTGTTTCCTCACCTTCAATCATCTTCACTTTTATTTCATTAGAAAGAACACGTCTTTTCCTATCAGGTGTGTTGTTTTTGTAATGGTTTTTTTTCAAATAAGGCTTCGATTTCACCTGGTCCATTTGACAAAGAATGACCCATTACCATGGGCCATTCAGAACCAACCCACACTAGGGGCGGGGCAGTGCATGCTTATGCAGCTCAGTTTTCACAAATGGCGGGCCAATTTATTTCTCCCCGTCCAGTGGGCCACCAAGCAATAGTGGACGGGGACTGCTGCTATAAGGATTTGGGGGGAGGAGTCAATTCAGGCGGAGGGGAGGTGAATACAGATTTTGTTGGCTGGAACTGATGTTAAGACCTAAATGAATGGTTTTGAAATTATTTTTAATATATAGTATTCATGTCTTCATATTTAATGGAGTATAAACGTTTGTTGTTCAGTATATTGTCAAGTACAATTGTTTCACAAAGTAAACATTAAAAAAATAAGTGGGTAGACAGTATATTATCCTTCTCAGTTAATTTGTCATTATGTTAATATCTAATTACAGCAAGGAAGAAGAAAAGAAAAAAGAGACAAGCTTTGTTAGTGCAATAAGGCTAAGACACTAAACCATGCCAGTTGCTTCAATCAATTGATTTTTTTTTTCATTTTCTGGATTGGGGTTATGGTCTAGACCAGTGTTTCCCAACCAGTGTGCCGCAGCACACTAGTGTGCCGCGGGACATGGTCAGGTGTGCCGCGAGCCCAGCCTGGCTGGAGCTTCTCTGGCGGTGACGGCAAGTGAGCTTTTGGGGCCCGGTGGGAGGGCGCCGGCCACTGTTGCTTCTAAGCTGCGTGGACGTGCGCCCGCACAGGAAAACCCCCCCACAGAAATTTTTGAAGTGGCGCAAAGCCACGCAGTCCTGAATCGCTCGCTTCTCCAGCCAGCAAAGTCGGCTGCCCAGGAAAGCGCCGTGTTTGAAAAGCGCGCGTTTAAAAAGCGCCCCGCTTTCCCAGGCAGCCAGTTTGCTGGCTGGAGAAGCAAGCGATCCGGGACTGCGTGGCTTTGCACCGTGATTACAACAACGACGCCGTGATGGCCTTCAAGCGCCCCCCTTCGTGGCACCCCACCCCCTGTTCCTGCAGGTAGAAGTCTGGCGCGCTACCGGGAGGCAGAGCGCCATGGACACCTGGGAGGGTGAAGGGGTGGATGTGGCTGCTGCCTCTTAGCTGCAGAGCCGGACGGGGGTGGGGGCGGAAGCGGAGGCAACGGCGGAGTCCGTGCTGGGGCCATGCGGGGCTGCTGATCCAGGGGGGCGCGGACTGGCAAGCCACCCTCCACTCTCTCTCTGCTCTCTCTCTCTCTCTCTCTCTTTCTCTGTTGCTGGCGTATTGTACAAGAGAGAAAGAGAGAGAGAGAAAAAAGAGGAGAGAGAGAAAGAAAGAGAGAAAGAGAAAGAAAGAAAGAGAAAGAGAGAAGGAAAGCAAGAGAGAAAGAGAAAGCAAGAAAGAGAGGAAGAGAGAGAGAAAGAGAGAAAGAAAGCAAGAAATAGAGAAAGAGAGAGGAAGAGAGAGAGAAAGAAAGAAAGAAAGAGAGAAAGAAAGAAAGCAAGAGAGAAAGAGAGAAGGAAAGCAAGAGAGAAAGAGAGAGAGAAAGCAAGGGAGAGAGAAAGAGAAAGAGAATAAAAGAGAGATAGCAAGAGAGACAGAGAAAGAGAGAGAGAAAGAGAGAGATAGAATGCAAGAGAGAGAGAAAGCAAGAAAGAGAGAAAGAAGGAGGCAAGGAGGGAGAGAGAAAGAGCAAAAAAGAGAGGAAGGAAGGAAGAAAGAAAGAAAGAGGGATGGAATGAGAGAGAGGGAAAGAAAGAGGGAGGGAGAGAGAAATAGGGCGAAAGGGAGGAAGACAGGGGTTTTTTGTCCAAACTTTTTAGCCCCCGCGCCCCCCCCTCAATGTTCCCCAGGATTTTGTAAATGTGAATAATGTGCCACGGCTCAAAAAAGGTTGGGAAACACTGGTCTAGACTGTAGTAAATTGTTCTGATGTTGCATCCCAATGCCATAATTATCCCTGCCAAATTGTCCACAACAATTACTGTTAAAAATATAGGAAAGGCTTATTGTCAAAGAATAGGATAATCAGATGTATCCTGAAAAAGTGAAGACTATAAGAATACTACATTGGAATTATAAAAATGGTTGTGTTGCGTTGGCTGTTATAGTTCTTTTCTGAAGCTAAAGCAGATTGTTCACTTTAGGGCAAAAAGATTATAGAAGACTATCTTACATGCTGATCCTAATGTCTTTGATAAAGAGTTTCTAAAGAATTGCACAAAGGCCTTAAAAGCCTTTGGTCAGCCTAAATATTATTTCTTAACAATAGCATTTTATATTATACCTGTATTGTCAATGCTTTTCCAGTGAGTTATTTTCATGCTGGTTACATGAAAGGAGATGGCTTAGGCTGTTGTTGGAATATTCAAAGCAATATTGTTGTTTTATTTAAGACTATCTCTTGCTTGACTGCTGAACTTACACTTGGGCTGTTGTAAGAAGGTTATTCTAGCTAAAACCCCAAAATGTTCTCCCACATAGGAAAGCAGTGTATTGATCTAGCTTTGTTTCTGACCTGCTTGAATTTATTTGTTGGTCAATGCCTTTTTGTGAAACAGCATTGATTCTTATCAATCTTCATTTGCTGTCTGAATGGGTAAGACCCATTCACAGTGAAAGCCATATTTATATCTCAGTGAAAGTCACATTTCTTTGTGTTTTTTTCTGCTAATTTAAGAAATCTATAGAATTGGATGTAGCGAAGAAATGATAAAAATAGATGGAGCACCATCAATATTAAGCCTGCCATATGGTCATATTTCTCACTTGTTTCATTTCTTCTGATAGCACTTCCTTCACCTATATATTAATGCTACTTGGTTTACGAACTTAAGAATCAAATAATCTTTGTGTATGCTTGCAAAATATCTTGTCTCTAGAAGCAAGTTATGATCCTTTTTGCAAATATTAACATATAGAGATATATTTAGAATGATTACAGTAATTAGGAGCCTCTAGTTAAAAGTATTTGGAGATTGCGACTCATTATCAATAAGTTCACTCACCCACTCTACATCTTTCCTTCATCTGCTTTCTATAACTATACCTGATAAAAAGATCACTTGCTGAAAATAGTCATTTTTTAAAATTGGACTATTAAATATAGTGCTTTGACGGTTCAATCCCACCACCAGGTTGCAGTGACATCCAAATAGTTTAGGCAGGGATGGCACCATTCAGTTGGGGAGATAGGACAGTAGTATCATACCTAGCTTGTCCCTGCTGCCCAGTTTTACCTATAGCAGTGATGGTGAACCTTTCTTTCCTCGGGTGCCAAAAGAGCGTGGGTGTGCACTATCATACATGCGCAAGTGCCCACACCCATAATTCAATGCCTGGGGAGGGCAAAAACAGCTTTCCCTGCCCCCCGGAGGCCCTCTGGAGAAATGGCCTGTTTCCCAACTTCTGGTGGGCCCAGTAGTCTCATGTTTTGCCCTCCTCAGGTTCCAAAGGCTTCCCCCATCCCTCTGGAGGCTCTCTGGAAGCCAAAAATACCCTCCCAGTGTCTTTGTGTGAGCCAAAAATCAGCTGGCTGGCATACATATGCATCTCCGAGCTGAGCTAGGCAATGGCTCACGTGCCAGCAGATATGGTTCTGCGTGCCACTTGTGGTACCCATGCCATAGGTTCACCATCATTGACCTATAGGCAGGGGTGGGCTACTGCCCGGATGGGGGGGGGTAGTGAATGCAGTAGGGTAGTGAAAATGGAGCTCCACCCCAGAGCACCCAATTTGCACTGAAAGATGTTGAAAGAAAATGCAGGGTGTCCTGCATAAGCCAAACCCACAGTGTGGTAGTAAAAATTTTGGTAGCCCTTCACTGCCTATAGGGCCTCACATTTTCTGGCAAAATATTTCCAAATACTGTATTCCTATCTTAAAAACATAGACCTATAATAATTGATTTTTGAAATTTGGAGCAATTTATACTACATTTTTAAAAAAAAATGATTATGTACCATCAAGTTGTGTCAACCTTATCCAACCACACAGAAAGATGTTTTGCACATTCTGTTCCCAGTTTGGCCTTTCAGAACTTCCAGCTACACTCATAGTATGCAGTAATCCATTCTATGTACCTTGCTCCCAGTTGTCTTCTTGTCTTTCTTCTCTGCTTTCCCATCTTTATAGACTTCTCAGGAGATCTAGGTCACCATGTAATACAGAGGCATGGAGACCTTTTGGCCACCGGGGAGCAGTTCGGTGGAAAGAGGTTTTCCTGCAGACTGGAGGGAGTGTGGTTTCATATACTGCCTGCATCCTGCAAATGGGGCTTATTTGTTTTCAGTGCCTGGTTCCTGGCATGCTGTGTCCCAGTGTCACTCCATTGGGGGGGGAGGGAATCCCTGATGTATCCAAAATGTGATAATTTAAGCCTCATCATCTATGGTTCAAATGTCTTGCCTGGCTTTATTTTATTTATTTTTTGACGATCCATTTGTTTTCTTTCTTGGCTATCATGGTATTGCTGGAAATCTTTTCCAAGATTCCAAAGTTTTTTTTTAAAAAAATTAATTATTAGATTTGAATGCTGCCCCTCGGAGCGACTCACAACAAGCAAATACAGAGTACAAATACAGTACAATATTAAAAACAGTATTTAAAACCCTTATAGTAAAAAAAACAATCATACAACCCAAATAGACCATACATAAATCATAATAGCTGAGGGGTATATCAATTTCCCCATGCCTGGTGACATAGGTGGGTTTTCAGGAGCTTACGAAAGGTAAGGAGGGTGGGGGCAGTCCTAATCTCTGGGGGGAATTGATTCCAGAGGGCCAGGGCCGCCACAGAGAAGACTCTTCCCCTGGGTCCTGCCAGATGGCATTGCTTTGTCGGCGGGACCCGGAGAAGGCCAACTCTGTGGGACCCAATCGGTCGCTGAGATTCGTGCAGCAGAAGGCGGTCCTGGAGGTATTCTGATCCGATGCCATGTAGGGCTTTTTAGGTCGTTACCAACACTTTGAATTGTGACCAGAAACTGATCGGCAGCCAGTGCAAGCCGCAGAGTGTTGACGAGACATGGGCATACCAAGAGAAGCCCATGATTGTTCTCCCAGCTGCATTCTGCACAAACTGAAGTTTCCGAACACTTTTCAAAGGTAGCCCCATTTATTTATTTATTTTATTATATTTATTTGTTTGTTTATTTATTTATTGGATTTGTATGCCGCCCCTCTCCGCAGACTCGGGGCGGCTAACAACAGCAATAAAACAGCACATAATAATAATCCAATACTGAAACAGTTAAAAACCCTTATTATAAAACCAAACATACGTACAGACATACCATGCATAAAATTGTAAAGGCCTAGGGGGAAAGAGTATCTCAATTCCCCCATGCCTGCCGGCAGAGGTGGGTTTTAAGCAGCTTACGAAAGGCAAGGAGGGTGGGGGCAATTCTAATCTCTGGGGAGAGTTGGTTCCAGAGGGCCGGGGCCGCCACAGAGAAGGCTCTTCCCCTGGGTCCCGCCAAGCAACATTGTTTAGTTGACGGGACCTGGAGAACACCCACCCTGTGGGACCTAACTGGTCGCTGGGATTCGTGCAGCAGAAGGCGGTCCCATGTAGAGAGAAGTAGTCGAACCTCGAGGTGATGAAAAGTCTCGATACTCTTTCCATCCTGCTTCTTCCAAAACAAAAAACAAGTAGTTTGTGGTATTATTGGCAACTTAAGCAGCTTTTATCTTTTTTTGTGTATAATGTGGGAAGTGAATTGTGACAATCTTTTAGGAGCATTTATTTTTAAGTGATTATAATGAGAGCATTGCAAGCTTTTATTTTAAAAACAGTTGTGTGCATATGTATTAACAGACTGATTTCCTTGTATAACTAGGACATGTACATTCTCAGTTTTAAATATTAATTTATAAACAAAACATTTCCAAGTAGCAATATTTGAAGCAGAGAAGAGGTTAGTTAAATAACTTTCATGGATCACAACACTTTAATATTGTTCTCTGGCCATATATTTATATGCAGCATGTTTTAAGTATATATTGTATTCCATAACATTTGGCATCGTAGACATGGAGTTGCTGTTCTTAAATGAGCCTATTACGAACTGGTCTTCCTAGAAATTGGAATAGTGTAGAGATTAGTAATGTTGTATGTTATTAACCTTGAATGTGAACTGTTCTAATAATTGCATTTATTACAATATCAATTTCACAAACATGTAAAAAAATACCAATCGCTGAAAATTGTGAATGTAACACTGGACAAAGCCCATAATAAACGTGGCCTAAGGGGGATTCAGCTTTTTTTTAACTGACAAGCCAATTGTCATAAGCTTGGGAAGCCAGCAATGTAACTGAAATAACATGTTCTCTTATCTATTTATTTATTGCAAAGGAACAGATATATAAATTGCTTGCAATCATTAATTTCCTTTTCCTAATAGACTTGCATTGGCATCATTCAGACCATAGTATCATGCTCGGGATTCCCAAGAGCATGAAGCCTGGGTAGGTAAGTTAGTTAGTTAACAGTGAGGTTACTTTTGCCATATAATGTTTTGGCTCTTCATAGAATTACATAGAATTAATCCATAGATTACAGTCACATTTGCTACATGTATTAAGGCAATGGTTCTCAAATATTTTGGTTTCAGCATCCCTTTACATTCTTACAAGTGATTGAGGGTCTTTGATTTATATTAGTTATATCAATACAGTATTTGCTTTATCTCAATTGTAGAAATTACAATTGAGATATCTAATAATATTTATTTGACTATGTGGATTCACTTAAAAAATACCATGGAGGACCAGGTCCTTAGACCACAGTTTGGGTACCACTACAATAGGGAGTTAATTGTCAACTAAATATAAAAGCCAGTGAGGGCATTTGAGTTACTATAAATAGATGGAGGAGAAGGTGGAGGCAACCAGTTGTCTACAGAAAGAGAACTATAGTACTCTTTGTTGGGGAAAAACTCAGAAGGAGCCTGTTGCATCTTTTTAGGCTAACAAAATTTATTAAAAGAGATAAGCTATTGTGCCTCTGAGGAATTGAGTTGCAGCTTCTACACACTTGTCCGTATTAAAAAAAATGTATGGTTAGAAAATCAGTATCACAGTGCATCGTGTGAGCTGAGATACTATATGGTGGGACTCTAATCTTTATCTGCCCATTGAGATAAATGCATCTGATCTGAAAACAGTATTCCTCTAGAGGGAAGTTTTTGGAACCAGCAATTTTTCTCATGTCTTGAATAAGTATCTCTAAACATTCCCTTAAGGGTGGTTGTATACACCATAAATGTATCTACTTCTGAACTCACTTCTGACTTCCGGATAAATGTCAGTTACTAATCAGATTAGAGTTATTTCATTTGTATGTGAATTGCCCGTAGTGCAAATATGCCTCCTCCAAGACTACCTCCCTATTCACAGTCTCTTCCAGCGATGCATGCCTAATTTAAATCAGTAGATGGACACAGGCTCATCTTATCTTTCCACAGAAGAAAGAACAAGACTGAATCTCTGTTGTAAATTTAAAATGATCCAAATATCTAGTCAGTTTGCATGTGATTGTGCATGTACAGTGTTCCCTCGATTTTCGCAGTTTCGAACTTCGCGAATAGCCTATACCACGGTTTTTCAAAAAATATTAATTAAAAAATACTTCGCGGTTTTTTTCCTATACCACGGTTTTTTTCCATCCGATGACATCATACGTCAAATAAATAACAAAAAAAATAACTATTGTTAATAAATAATTATGTTTATAAATATCAGGATCACTATTCAATGGTGAGTACCAGTAATAATGGTGAGTAAATGGTTGTTAAGGGAATGGGAAATGGTAATTTAGGGGTTTAAAGTGTTAAGGGATGGCTTGTGATACTGTCCATAGCCAAAAATGGTGTATTTACTTCCGCATCTCTACTTCGCGGAAATTCACTTTGGTGGGGGCTGAAAATCAAGCCTTAAATTATTCTGCAACATTTTTTATCTGGATAACATGTACTTATTTGAAATGTTCTTCACTCAGCCATCAGTGAAAGGTATGATTAGCCTTAGCCCTTGGCAAAAGAAATATATATAGATACATGCTTTAAAAAGTAGGGTTTTTTCTTGAGACGTTTTCAACTCTCAGCATAATGACTATAGTGGTAATAATAGTGATTGCTTTGTTGAATTGTAATGTCTGAGACTACCTACATTTAGGTGTGAAATTCAAAGAATATTCCTGCTGACTAACACTAAAGTTTCTTTAGCTAGAAGTTCCTATGGATAAAAGCCCAGCTGATGTTGGACTAAAATGCCCATTATCCTATTAGTGGTACTGATTGGTAATAAGATTAAGAAATAATAAAGCACCTGGGGCCTTCTAAGCAACAACCAGAATAGACGATTCAGTAGAAATATTAAAATTGTATCAGAAATAAAACAGAAAATTGAGGGGTCACAACAAAGAAGTCATCAACATCACTACAAAAACAGATTCTTCAGAAGAGAGTATGACTGCCCAAACTGCAGTCGTCCAAAGCCCTTCATGGTATCGGACCAGAATATCTCCAGGACCGCCTTCTGCCGCACGAATCCCAGCGACCGGTTAGGTCCCACAGAGTTGGCCTTCTCCGGGTCCCATCGACTAAACAATGTCATTTAGCGGGACCCAGGAAAAGAGCCTTCTCTGTGGCGGCCCCGACCCTCTGGAACCAGCTCCCCCCAGATATCAGAGTTGCCCCCACCCTCCTTGCCTTTCGCAAGCTCCTTAAAACCCACCTCTAGTGTCAGGCATGGGGGAATTGAATTTTTTCCCCTTCCCCCTAGGCTTATAGAATTTATACATGGTATGCTTGTTTGTATGATTGGTCTCTTAAATTGGGGTTTTTAGATTATTTTTTAATACTAGATTTGTTACATTGTTTTCTTTATTGTTGTTAGCCGCCCCGAGTCTTCGGAGAGGGGCGGCATACAAATCTAATAAATAAAATAAAATAATAAATAAAATAAATAAATCATTTTAAGATTTGATAGCAATCATAACTTTCTAGACTTCTTACACAGGCTTTAACTTTCCTGGCAGAAAACTTTCAGACACAGGTTGGCGAGAGTAAAAAGGGCAGAATAAAACCTGTAATACAACAACCAATTGCCCATAATAGAGCAAGGTATTCAAAACCTTAGATATTGATGCTGCTGTGTTTAAACTCTCTTTTGCCTTACATGTTCTCGTGTTTGACTTGTCTTTTGATGGGAAACAACTGGAATATGTGTCCAGTTCTTTCATGCTTATTAATCAGTTTTAGCTCTTACAACAACAGGAACACTCCCTCTGGCCTAGCTGATCTGCCATGACGAATGTTCTCTTCATCTTAGATCAGGACCAGAAGAGTATCTGAATGGATCCAAATAATCCAGCACATCTGGGAGCATTAGCTCTAGTATCTTACATAAGAAAGTAATTTGGGTTATTTTTTGCAAAACAGGTCCTGGTACTTACTTTTCCAAGCATTCTTAGAAACATAGAAGTCTGACAGCAGAAAAAGACCTCATGGTCCATCTAGTCTGCCCTTATACTATTTTCTGTATTTTATCTTAGGATGGATACCGGTATATGTTTATCCCAGGCATGTTTAAATTCAGTTACTGTGGATTTATCTACCATGTCTGCTGGAAGTTTGTTCCAAGGATCTACTACTCTTTCAGTAAAATAATATTTTCTCATGTTGCTTTTGATCCTTCCCCCAACTAACTTCAGATTGTGTCCCCTTTGTTCTTGTGTTCACTTTCCTATTAAAAACTTGGCTTGTAGGAGTTGGTGACATCCAGATGTTTGAGATTACAAGCCTCACAACCTCTTGCTTTTAATTATGCTGGCTAATAGTATCTGTGTGACATCAAAGTGATATAAGCAAGTTTGCTATCTCAATCTCTTTTCTACATGAATCCCGACCAGGAAAGAGCAGAGTTTAAGGCACAACATTGATGCTTGTTAGGGCTAATCAAAATTGAAGTTCATTTGATGGGCAAAGAGCCACCAGTACAGATTCAGACTGTTGCACAAGCTCAAAAGTGGTTGGGAGGGAAAAAAAGTATTCTTGCAGGAAGAAAAGTAATCTGTGTAAAATGCTTATTTTAGTAAATAACCTTAGTAGCAAAATAGCTTTTATGGGTGGAATTCTTTACATAATGTACAAAAGCAGCAGTTCCAGAGCTGAGTGATGAAAAAAGTGTAACTAGTCTGTCCATAAAGGAAACTCCCATCAAATGCCCCCGCCATATCTACATACAAAATGTCTTGTTTCAGCTCTGCTTCTGGTCTACCAAGAGTAAAAGTGCTTTTAGTGCATTATTAAAAATTCAGTTGAAATATGTTTTTTATTTAATGAGAATTCTGCGTTGAATGTATTAAATTGAGACTTGGGAGTAACCATTATGAACACTGTGTAAATGTAAAATCTAAAATAACACCATCTATGGTGGTTGGTTTGTTTTGATTTTACCTTTTTTTATAGTCAAATTTCCTGTATAGTCACATTTCCTGGTGTACTAAAGTTTTATTTTATTTATTTTCTATATTCTAAATATAGATACATATCTAGGCTAACCTTTCTAGAAGCAGGCAGGCAGACAAACAGACACACACAAACAGACACACACCCTAAGCTTTATAAAGGCACAGTTTAGTACATACCCAAAATATTGAATAGCTTTTTTTTCTTGTCCTGCTTCCCAAATTCTTGACATTTCCATATCTGTTCTCCCTGGAGTTTGTAATGTAAAAGCAATATTTACTGTTCCCTTTTCCAAATCCCAGGATACAGAGAACTTTTTCATAAAACGAAGTTGTCTGGGCCTCTTAATTTCTTAATTGCTTAACATTTTATATACAAACTTAAACATTTTATTTTAATGCTGTTTTTCAACCTGGGGAGGTGATTAGGTCACCTCTCTCAATCAAAGTTGACAATATGATTAAATAGTAGAGATTAGAAAAACAGATGACTCCTGAACTTTAAATACCATTTAGTATAGCTTTTGACTTTAATAGGACTGTCGGCTGCTACCAAAATGTTAAAATGAAGTTTTTCAGCTGGAAGACAAAGGTTTATTTTTGAAGTAGCATTCTAGGCTTGTAATCCTCCATAAACAATCTTTCAGGCTGTAATCCTACATACTGTATGTGCATGTCAGAGTAAATTTTATTTGATGAAACATAGCCATTTAAAATAATTTGTTATTAAATGTTTAGAAGAGCAGTGAAAACCTGATTGTTCACCAGGCCTTTGACGTAAGAAAGTGAGATCCCTTGCTTCAATGAGCTTGCTATCTTTCATCTTTGTCTTTTATGTTTTACTGGTTTTATTATGATTTCTTGGCTTATTGTGAACTCCCCAGAATTTTGAGTCTGGAGGCATACAAGTTTATTAAATTATTATAGTTGTGTTCACTGTCAACCAGATACGGTATTTAGGTTGGCATTTTCAGTTTCCTACTCAATTCTTCCTAAGGACCTGGCATAGGCAGATGCTGTTTCATGGTGCTAATGGCATTGTCTCAGGATGTAAACTGTTCTAACTAAAGCTGCCTTTTGCAATTGACTAGGGATGATTTTGTCAATGCCAATGGTGTTCAAATGGCCTTGTATGTATTTGTTCTTAAGGCTTGGCCTTATGCAGAATTATGCAGCCAGAATTAACCTCTCTGTCTCTTTCTTCAACTTTCCTACTATTAGCCATTGCTGGTCTTGTTATCATCTGCTCTGTGTGTGTGTGTGTGTGTGTGTGTGTGTGTATTGCTCATATCATACTTTAATCTTACAATGACTCTTTTAAGTTCTTCATTTGGTCTTTCTTGTAGGCCAGTTTGGCATCTTTCAATATACAGTAAGCCGTTATGGTATACAGATGGTCCCCAACTTACAATGTTGATCCATTCCTATGTCACCTCGTAAACCAATTTTCGGTTTATGTAAATAACATACTGTAAGCACTTATCCTATCCTAACACATAATTATCAAAAACACATATAAAATACATTTAATAATGAAATGAAACAGGAATAATAAACAGTAATAAAAAAGGAGAGAACAATTCCTTACCTTTATTCCTATGGTTGGCTTGCACATTGGAAGGGGCGTTGCAAGGGAGGGAGAGACAGGCTTAATGGGAGGAGGAAGCTGCAGAAGGTGCTGGAGATACTGGGGCAGGTGACAATCGAACTTAAGTCGAAACAAGGCTTTATACAGTAAGTGGGAGATGTGTCGTAACCACGGAACATCGTAACTCGGGACTGACGTAACCCGGGGACCACCTGTACTAACTTCAGTGCATCCTTCTCGCTGTCCTTTAGATATTTTTTCAATGCCATTCCCCCCCTTCTTCAGCTGTCTGGTATACTTGCAAAATTCCACACCCACCTATCTTTCTTGATAAATAGAGTCTGTCAACGTTACTGCGTGGATGAAGTGCATGATTCATTGCCATTATTTCTCTGGTCTTCCTATCCAGGGCTTTTAGTTCTACTTGAGTCCAGAGTCCACTCTTCCAGCTATATATCTAATGACTAGAGTTATCTTGGTATTAATTGCCTTGGTGGTATTTCCACCTCCCCGAGTTTGGACTTTCAATTTAAAATCTTCTTCACTCTCATGATGTATTCTCTCTTCTTGACATCCGCGTGCTTAATGTTGTCATTGTGAAGGATGTCCAGGCATTTGTAGTGATTTTCTTTATCCAGACTCTTAATGTTATTTCCATAGATTCCCTCAGTTTTCACTATCTTTCCCCTGTTGATGTTGAGAGTAGCACATTTGTCAATATAACAACTTTGGCAACGCCATTGCAGTAACTTGGTTGCATATAGTGACAATAGACCAGTGTTTTTCAACCAGTGTGCCGCGAGACATGGTCATGTGTGCCACGAAGCTGAGAGAGAAAGAAAGCAAGAGAGAGAGAAAGAAAGCAAGAGAGAGAAAGAGCGAGCGAGCGAGAGAATGAGAGAGAGAAAGAAACCAAGAGAGAGCAAGAGAACAAGAGCAAGAGAGAGAGAGCAAGAGAGAGAGAAAGCAAGAGAGAGAGAGGGAGGGAAGGAGAGAGAGAAAAACATAGAGGGAGAGAGGGAGAGAGAAAGAAATCAAAAAAGGAAGGAAGGAAGAGAAAGAAAGAGGGATGGAGAGAGAGAGAAAGAGGAAGGAAGGAAGAGAAAGAGGGAGGGAGAAAGAAATAGAGCGAAGGGGAGGAAGAGAGAGACAGATAATTTTTTGTCCAAACTTTTTTTAGCCCCCACCCCCACCCCCGCTCAATGTGCCCCAGGGTTTCGTAAATGTAAAAAATGTGCTGCGGCTCAAAAAAAGTTGAAAATCACTACAATAGACCATGTAATTCTGTTTCAAGTGGTAATTTTCCATACAGCTTTTAGGTGAAGGAAATATGATAGCCTTGCATGCGGCTTTGATACTTGATAGCCAAGACCTAACTTGTTCACTATTGTTGACAGAGAAATCAAACTGTAGTGGTGATATTGATTCTCAATGAAAATTTCCTCTTTTGATATCAAAACATCTTAAAGTCTATCATCATTGGTCAGCAGTTGTGTGTTCCATAGTGCCACTAATGTTTACACAAAGTTTTCTGATGTTTCTGCTGACTTCTGTTATTTCTTGACATTTAATTGTTCAACCATCTGGCAGAGTGTCGAATGACTTCTTGTAATACTATTATTCTTATATAAGGATGCCCAGTATCTGGCTTATGTAATAGATTTTCTTTGGGGAACCTAGCAGTTTCAAATCTGTTTGTTTCTTTCCTGCTGTTTAAGCACTGTTTTCTAACACTGTGTCATAGGGACCTCTAGTGATTAAAACTGCATTACATCCTTTGATCTTATAGGTGACACTGGTGTATTTGGCTTCACTCTGGTAGACATGTGAGCCTGTCTTATACAGCAACATGAATATGACTGCAAAAGCCATTTCACGCTACATAAATATGCCATATTGCAAAGATGTTCTTTTAGATTTCATAATTTGCATATATTCTCTAATCCAATTTGTTTTCATTATTTTTCCATTCAGTGGTTGAAAACTCTCTTTACTGGACAATATCAGTGTTTCTCCATAGCTAAAGGTTTGGGGAAATACAGAGTTGATAAACTGGGGAAAGGGATTCTGTTGTGGTGGTGTGAATACATACAAGCTAATCAGTTAGTACATACATGTTTTATCTGCTTAATTTGCCCACCTTCCTTATTCTCTAGTTTATCACTTTTGACAAAATTGAACGGGTCCAAAGACGGTCTACAAGAATGGTGGAAGGTCTTAAGCATAAAACGTATCAGGAAAGACTGAATGAACTCAATCTGTATAGTCTGGAGGACAGAAGGAAAAGGGGGGACATGATCGAAACATTTAAATATGTTAAAGGGTTAAATAAGGTTCAGGAGGGAAGTGTTTTTAACAGGAAAGTGAACACAAGAACAAGGGGACACAATCTGAAGTTAGTTGGGGGAAAGATCAAAAGCAACGTGAGAAAATATTATTTTACTGAAAGAGTAGTAGATCCTTGGAACAAACTTCCAGCAGATGTGGTTGGTAAATCCACAGTAACTGAATTTAAACATGCCTGGGATAAACATATATCCATTGTAAGATAAAATACAGGAAATAGTATAAGGGCAGACTAGATGGACCATGAGGTCTTTTTCTGCCCTCAGTCTTCTATGTTTCTTTCTTCTTCTGCTTTGTAGATTTAATATGTACAAGGGGAATTGGATGGGGAATGGGTAGCATTCCATCTTAATTTCTTTCTGGATCATGACTAATCAAACTTTTTGCAGCTGGGAGTATGTAATCACAAGCCAGTAGACAGTATAATGGGAATATAGAGGTAGTTCTTCATTGAACTGGTTGCTTAGCAACTGAAGTTGTAACAGATCCAAAAATGGTTCCTGTGATCTAGATTCAAAATTTCAGTGGTCACCACTACCCAATGATCATATGATCATATGTTGAGTGCTTAGCAACCAGTTTACATTTTATGACCATTTACAGTATTCTGTGGCCACATGGCCATAAATTATGGTGGGGTTTTGCCAGAAACAGAAATTTACTTCCAGGTTTCTGACAAAAATATGTCCATTGTAAATAATGGTTTTGCTTAGCAACTGCAGTTTATGCTTAATAACTGTGGAATTACTTTTATGATCATTGCATTCACTTAAGAATTGTATCAGAAAAGGTGGGAAAGTCAAGTACAGTCACATGATGATCCCCTTAGCCGCCCCGAGTCTTCGGAGAGGGGTGGCATACAAATCTAATTATTATTATTATTATTATTATTATTATTATTATTATTATTATTATTATTATTATTGACCAGTACAACTTACAACAGTAATTCTGGGTTCAATTACTTATAAGAAAGGACAACTACAATGATGTCATTGGAAGGATAGGGACCAGAATTGTCAGGTTTTGTTGAAAATAAAAAATAAATCAGGGAACAATCAATGGAAAGACTATTGTATCTATCATATCTCTCCCCCACCTCTCTCCCACCACCACCTACTACCTATCTACCTACCTATTTTTCTAAGTCAATAAATGAGTTGGAAGCAAGTCTGAATGTGGAGTTATAGATAAATACTATCTCTGAATGGTTTTTAAAAAGTGCTCTCTGTTTACCAAAAGGATTTTAAAGAATGGGCTGTATTCACCAAAATATATATTTATCATATAACATTGTCTTTTGAATACAAGAACTAACTTTACTATAAAGAAATAGTATCCTGAACGGAACAATTTGGATGGTAAGCGAAGTGAAGTGAGCCAAACTCTGGAGACAGGCTGGACACAATAAAGTCCTTAATCAGCCTTTCAAGACATTTCATAATGATGGACGTAAGTGCAACCAGATAACAATCTTTAAGACCTGTGTTTGAAGATTTCTTTTGGCACTGGCAAAATTTATTGTCTTAGAAAAATAGGTAGGTAGGTAGAGATGGATGGATGGATGGATGGATGGATGGATGGATGGATGGATGGATGGATGGATAGATAGTGTTCTCTCTGGGTCACTCCAGAAGCCAATACCAACCCAAAAAGAGAAGCCAGACACACTGGTAAAAGGCAAAGGCAGTTTTATAAAATTCAAGAAAAACACAGGTAACAGAAAATGTCCTTACAAACAGGAAAATGCTGTATCTTCAGATATATTCACAAAGGCCAAAAGTCCATGCAGCAATACAGAATTCTTGCTGCCAAGCCAAGGCTGGAGATAGCAGACCTACACCTCCCACGGATCTTCCAAAGCTGCTGGGCCACAAGCCAGGAACAGACGCCGAGAAACAAGACAGGATAACACCACGCCAAGCTGATAATAGTCCACATGGCTGCAAGGGTTTGCCTGCCTTTTAAACCCTGCTGATGAGGACCACACCCAAACCCAGCTGTTTCTAATTCAATGGTGAAAATATCTCTTTAACTGCTCTTTTCGTTGCTCTGCATGTCGCTGTCTCATGTCAATGACAGCTTGTGCGTCATCCCCTAATGACTCCAAGCTACTGGCTGGGGAGAGCCCCCCACCCCCGGGCTCTCATGCTGTTCTCCTTCATCCCATTCCTGATTTTCCTCTCCCCCGTCCGACTGTTCATCCCCCTCCTCTGCGCTGTCATCCTCCTCTGGGCATGGAGCCAGCAGAGACACAGCTGGTCCCTGAGCAACCTCAGGCTGAATCACAACAGATAGATAGATAGATAGATAGATAGATAGATAGATAGATAGATAGATAGATAGATAGATAGATAGATAGATAGATAGATAGCAGTTCAAAAGCACATAAGAATGCAAATAGAAAAATACGGATAGATAGATAGATAGATAGATAGATAGATAGATAGATAGATAGATAGATAGATAGATAGATAGATAGATAGATAGATAGATAGCAGTTCAAAAGCACATAAAAATGCAAATAGAAAAATACGGACCACTTTGGTGGGAAGTAACAGTGTCTGTGCACCTTTGCTGTTGAGTCATGCTGGCCACATGATCAGGGATACGTCTTTGGACAGCGTTGTCTCTTCGACTTAGAAATGACTAGCATGCATGTGCAGGAGAACCTTTACCTTTACCGTATGAGAACAAAGCCTCACAGAATATTTGACTCCAATATGTATCCTATCTTTGCAAATAATGTCAAATACAGTGGTATCTTTACCTACAAATGCCTCTACTTACAAACTTTTCTAGATAAGAACCGGGTGGGTTTTTTGCCTCTTCTCAAGAACCATTTTCCACTTACAAATCCAAGCCTCCGAAACTGTAACCGGAAAAGGCGGGGAGAAGCCTCCATGGGGCCTCTCTAGGAGTCTCCTGGGAGGAAACAGGGCCTCCACCCTCCCTGTGGTTTCCCCAATCGAACACATTATTTGCTTTTACATTGATTCCTATGGGAAAAATTGCTTCTTTTTACAAACTTTTCTACTTAAGAACCTGATCACGGAACAAATTAAGTTCATAAGTAGAGGTACCACTGTATACAATAAAATTTGCCATAGATTGATCTGCTCACTCCACCTCTGATTCAAAAATCATAAATTATTTCTGCGAAATAGACCCTATAGATTGATGACTTTATCTTTATTTACTGTCAACATTGTTTCAGTTTGTGGAGCACTTTCTTTATAAGAATATTTTTCATGTGAATAAATCACTAATTTATTTCACTCCCCTGTTTTCCGAGTCAAAGATCCCAGTGCCATTCATCTCCAAAAAGTTCTGTCTTTCCATAGCAAATGTAATTTGCATCTGCATGAATTCAGTCAGTCTAAAAGACTATAAATCATATGAAAGACCTTTAAAGTGTTAAGCAATTTCACACACCTTTATTTCGCTATTTTTCTCTGCTACTTGTTTATGTGGGTCATGAATAAAGGTACCGTATTTTTCGGAATATAAGACACACCTTAATTTTGGGAGAGAAAAACAAGGAAAAAAGGCCTCTACCTCTCATCAATTTGCCAAACAGCACAGATGATGTACACTGTTTGCTATGTATTTCTGTGCATGTGTGTCTAACCCATAGAAATAGCAAAATATTGGAGAAATATACATTTTGGGCAATATATTAATGTTTTCTTAAATGTAATCACACTAACTCCGCTCAATTATTTAAATAGATCTATTCCAGTGAAAGGCTGCAAAAAAGTTTACAACCACACTGTGGGCATGGCTTATTTTGTGGGTGTGGCTTGTCAGCCATGTGACCAGGTGGGAGTGGCTTGACCATCATGTGACCGGGGTGGCTTAAAGGTCATGTAACTGGCTTAAAGGTGGCCAACTTGACGTCACTTAGGGTTAGGGTGCCTGGCCTCTCCTTACCTCAAAGAGATACAATTTCCCTTACTATTAGTGAACATCCAAAATATATTATTTACTTCTATGTATATATGTCATCGTGTACATACATATTATACACAGGCACACAAAAATATACATTATCTATTATATAAAGTGTAAGTACACACACGCACGCACAGTTCTTCTAAAATTATATACATTCAATCTCATTTATTGCCTTAGGAAAAACACCCTAAGTCTAGAAGGGAAAAAAAGAAAACAAATCAAAATTTTTCTACCCGTTCTGCATAGCTGACCACACCCGTAAGAGCCCATCACTGAATTCTACTCCAAACATGATTAAGTCAGGATTTAACTCAGCTGCCTTATTTTAATACTAAAACAGGCCACTGTTACATTTCAGATTATACTTTTACAGATCTTTAAAATTGAAGTATTCTCTGCTATTTAAAAGAAGATACTATAGCACTGGGCCTCTTCAGATCAAGCATTGATTTTAAAAACCCTCATTTTGTTAAGTTAATAATAAAATAGTCTTTAAAAAATAAGTCTAATAATCTGAACATTCTATAAGCATTTATAGTTATTTTCTTATCTCCTTGCAGCAAAAAACAAACAGCCAGTTTCAGCACAGTCTGATCCCTCCAGCAATTTTCCTCCCTGCAGCTTTAATTTCATTTTCATTTTAGCACATGGGCTTTCAGCAACTTCCATCAATCAGCTGACTTTAGGAGGCAGATAATCAGTGACTTGTGCTAAGCAGCTTCTGCTGCTGTTTACTGCAACAGGTAAATTGCTGGTAGGCAGAGACCAAAGACTGGGGGTGGATGGGGCTACATTCGGTGTATAAGACACACCCAAGTTTTCACCCTCTTGGGTGGTTAAAAAAAATGCATCTTATACTATGAAACATATGGTAGATTTTAGTTCTTTAGCACAAGTCACTGCTCACCTTCAAATTGGTAGGGTGGGGGATCCTTGCCTGCTTTGTATTCTAAATTTAAGACTCATAATTTATTATTACCAAGTAGTAGCCTAAACAAAATGGAACAATATTTTAACAATAAACTAGTCAAAAAAAATTAGCATGGTGGAAAACAATTGTCAGGACATCAGAGTTGCTTTTTGTGTGATGGACAGCCATTTGATGGATGGGTAGAGAGATAAACATCACTGTTTGAATCAAATATTTTATTCAGTCCTACATTTATACATAAGGAAAACAAAGCACTATTGAAAAACTTCATGCACCATTATGAGAAGGCTTTGTAGAGAAATGGGCACCATGCCCATTTTGTCTTTGCTTGTCGGTGCCCAGTATATGCAAACAAAATTCTAATCTTTTCACAGCTCATCAGTTAGCTCAAAACTATTGCTTAATCAGTCAAAGCAGTTTAATGGAAATTAATTAGAATTTTTCAATTTAGAAAAAAATTGGAAAAGGGTCCATTCTTTGAATTTGTGATGCATCTATGATCAATTACAAATTACCAGTGTATTCCGTAAATGGAGTGACTTGGTGCATAATAAAATTTGCTCTGAATAAATTGAAATACATGCATACAGTAATTTCACCATGCAACCGTCTCTAATATTGAGCTCCTGTGATAGAATGTAGAATGTTTACCTAGAAAGCAAAGAAGGGGCGGGGGCTCTCCTAGGCCGGAGGCAGCACATTCCAGAGAGAAGGTGTTAAAAGATTGTGGTGTCCTGAGCTGGATAGAGGAAGAGGAAAGAGATTCAACAAAGCCACACCCTAGAAACTCTCAGGATATACCTATCAGGGTAGAAGGTTATAGCTTAAGTCTGGCAAGATTGTCTCCACTGGGTGTAAGCAAATAAAGAATTTGACTCATTTGGATTTGTGTGCTTGGCCTGCCGGCAAATTCTTTACACTTCTTGCTTGCTTGAACATGATCTGAAGCCTTCAGCCTGAAAGTGTGCCCCCCCCCATCACTGGCTTGGCACTGCGCTCCAGAAAAGCCAAACTTCTGTATTCTAGCATGCATGTGCACCTGACTATCAACTGGCCAGCACGCATGCTCAGCCCAGTTTGCATCACTGCTGCATGCACGAATGGATTGCGCTCTGGAAAAGTTGAACTTTTGGGGTGCATGTGTACCCAACAATCAGCTGGCCAGCACGCATGCACACACCAGTTTTTGGCACTGCCCCGTGTGAAGGACATCTTATCATCGTGCGCACAGGCTCGCCAGAAACCCGGAAGACAAACAGGCAAGGACATGCATGCCACTTTGGGCACACGTGCCATAGGTTCGCCATCTGGGCTATAGAGAGAAAATGAGACTGAGAGACAGTGATTTGTTTAAGGATCTAAATTCCTGCTTTAGCTGATAACAACGCAAGACAGAGACTTATGCCAGGAATTAGAAAACGTCATTCAGTCTTGGACAGTCTGATTCAACTGTCTTTTTCGCGTTCTTATTCAATGATAACAATAATAAGAAACACAGCAAGTTTTAGGGCATTTTTTCTCAACACAAAATGGAAGGCCCCAGTCTCTAAATGCCATTTTGCCAACCAGTCGAGTTCCCCATCAAACCTTTTCCGAATGTTGATAAGGAAAGTATTGAGACACTGTGGGAGAAATTTCTGCAATACGGCAAAAGATCCATGAAGCAGTCTTTAACTGAGCGCTTTGAATCATCTATACCAGCATCCATAGTTCCCTCTAAGCTGAGCAGTGAGCAATCGCTCACTTAAAAATCATCATCAACTCAGAGTTTTCCAAACCTGCCCAGAAGCCAAGAGGGAAGGAGAGAGAGAGGAAGAGAGGAAGAGAGAGAAACAGATAGAAAAAAGAGAGGAAGGAAAAGAGAAAGAAAAAGAATGGGAGTAAGGAAGAGAGAAAGAAAATCAAAATCTAGTTTGAAACTAGCTCAACTATTGAAGTGGCATTTTGATATTGATAGAGTTGCCCTATTATGAGCTCACTGTTATAGACACACAGTACAGTATTTTATTTTGAAATTCTCTAAGGCAAAACAGGGTGGGTTTTTTGTTTGTTTGTTTGTTTGTTTGTTCATTTATTTATTTATTTATTTATTTATTTATTTATTATTTCTGTGCCGCCCAGTCCCGAAGGGACTGCCGCTCAGACACTATACTTTTCCGCCCACCCCCCAAAAAAATTAGAGGGAACACTGCCAGCATCTATACTATCTTTTATAGATAGTCTTCGACTTACAACCACAATGGAGCCTGAAATGTCTGTTGTTAAGGGAGACATTTGAAAATGAGTTTCACCCCATTTTATGATATTTCTTGCTGTTGAGTTCAGGTACTGAAGAGGCAGGAGACTGGGAATGAGACTTCAGCTCTTTACTGGTTAGAGTGAGTAAACATCAGCCCCCACCTGCTTTTGACAGGGGTTTAAACAGGGAGCCCTTTTGGGACGGAGCCAATCAAAATTTCCCTGCTCCACTTCCTTGTCGGACTGGAGTGAAAACTTCCCAGCTTCTCAAGACATAACACTTGCCATAGTTAAGTAAATTGCTGTAGTTGACAAGTTAGTAATCCGGTTGCTAATTCAATCTAGTTTCCCCAGATTGACTGGGGAAACATTGACTTTGCTTCACAGAAGATCGCAAAAGGTTATCACAAAGGTGACTTTGGCCCACAACAACTGCCATAAATATGAACCAGTTGCCAACCATTTTAATTTTGATTATTGCTGTAGAACATGGTCGGTGGGCGTAATAACTGAGGTAACTCAGCAGTTGCCTGGAATATAACTTTAATTCACTATGAAGAAAAAAAACCTCAGAACCTAACACATGTTTAACAGGAACGCAGATGCTGTTTGACAGCTCCTTAAATAGTCAGCTGTCAAACGGCTTGGCCAATCACAGACTACCATCATACCGCCCTTCTAAAGCAGCCCCCTGGTGGCCTTCCATTATATTACAATTATGACTGCAAGGCTGCAAAGGTTAAACCTGTGAAAAACTGTCATCAGTCACTTTCTTCACTGCTGTTGTAACTTCACTACATGAAATGTTACAAGTAGTGGACTACATGCATTGCATTTTCTCCCTTTATCCAGCAAATGGAAGTACAGTATATGCAACAGAATAATAAAGAGACCAGCTTATTTTTAAAAGAGCAGAGACTATTGACCTAAAGAGAGTTTGTCAGGGGAAATCTTTATTTTTAGACGCATGCAATCTTGGTACCAGGGGAATAAAGCAAATAAGAAAACATGTTGTCTTCCACATTGGAATATCACTTGTTGCAGGTTCATGATTTGGTACAGTCTTGAAATAATCTTTTTTTTTTTTTGCTGTAAAGCATGATAGTGACTAAGCAATGCATTCAAAACAACTTTACGTTGATTAGGATAAACTATGGATAAGTATGGATTGCTTAATGGTGCATATAAATTTAGTTGGGAGACAACAAATAAACAGCAAAATTCATCTTTGTGATTTTAATGAAATCTATAAAGACAAGAGATGGCTTATTGATTTTATTTGTTTGTTTATTCAGTTTCTATGGCTGCCCATCACACATTCTTGATTCCATTCCAGAGAATATGTTGCATATAACATTATGTCATTTTTCCAATCTTAAATGTGACTCAGAAAGACCTGAATATATATTGGCACAAATAATATTCCAAAAACAGGTTATTCCCTAAGTATGACTAGTAACAAACAGATTGCATAATGCAGGAATGCATAAGAATGTGCTGTCATTCTTGTAAGTAAGAAATAGGTGTTTTCAGGCCCCTATAACCAGCCATGACTTCATCTCATGTGCATATAATAAATAAGAAAGGAACTTAGTTTTTACCCATAGAATAAAGTGTGGATTAAGTTAAATGTCCATCAAGTAGATATTTATAATTAGATTTAGTGGGGAGCTCTTAGAGAAATACTATTATTGTCAGATCTTTATAAACTCAAATATTAGGAGTTATATGCCTGAATAACATCTGTAAAATGCCAAGGCTGGATTAAAAAGCACCTGGAGCCTCTGATTAATAATATTCTTGTGGTGCCTTGTCAGTTTGAAACCTGGGTCACATTTATATACATATTGCACAAAGTATATACATCCTGTACCATCCATGCCCTTCAGCCATTTGTAATCGCACCTCCCAGAATTTCTATCTTGGTTAGAAATATTTTGAATTGAACATCAGGTACATTTGGGGAGACTGTACATATTTATATTGTAATGTGAAATTCAATCTAAACCCTTAAGCCAGATAATAATGGCAAAAAAAATGAGATTTAAATGGAAAGGAATAAAAAAGAAAATAATCAGCAAATGTAACTTGCAGGTGCATTCATTAAGTTGTATAATTGTATAGCTAAAGGCCATTTGGAGTGTGAAATACCCCATAATGTCCGTTCTTTGTTAAGGCCATAGAACGGGCGTCAAACTCAATTTCATTGAGGGCCGCATCAGGATTTTGTTTGACCTGAAGGGCTGGGGTGGGTGTGGCCTAATCAATGTCACTTGTGTCAGGGGTGCCTGTAATGGCCCAAGCACTCGGCCAGTGAAAATGGGCTCCTAAGCTCCATTTCCGTCTGAGGCAGCCTCCTGAAACCCTCTGCCACTGAAAATGGAGTTCACAAGGGCTGCACACAGCCCTCCTGAGCTCTGTTTTCGCTGGCAGAGGTACCACCAGCCAGCCCTTCACTGTTTCCATGGGAGTCCTGCAGGCCAGATCTGAGCACAAAGAATTGAATTGAATTTTATTGGCCATTTTATTGGCTATCTTGCAATATGGTAGGATCTAGAAATTTCAAAGTCTTTACTGTTGATACTGTGTTGTCTAGTATTGCAAGAGGCGGAAGTATGGGCGGGTTTCTCCTAAAGTCTACCACCATTTCTACGGTTTTGAGTACAGTGAACCCTCGAGTTTCACGTCCTCAAGGATCGCGAAAGGGCTATTTCGCTAGTTTTCAACCCGGAAGTAAACTCCACCATCTGCGCATGCGTGCCCTTCCACGCATGCGTAGATGGTGGAGTTTCCCCGCCGGGCAGAGGCTTCCCTGGGTCTTCCCCCTCTTGCCCCGGTAAGACCCCAGCGGCGGTGGGCTGGAGCGCGAGCTTGGGGCAGCCTAGCTCCGCTTCCCAACTGGGAAGCGGAGCCGGCAACAGCGTGGGCGGGCGGGCGGCGCGCGCGAGCTTGGGGCAGCCTAGCTTCGCTTCCCAGTTGGGAAGCGGAGCCGGCAACAGCGTGGGCGGGCGGGCGGCGGGCGCGAGCTTGGGGCAGCCTAGCTTCGCTTCCCAGCTGGGAAGCGGAGCCGGCAACGCGCGCGCGCTTGGGGAAACCCCAGATCCGCTCCCCAGCTGGGGAGCAGCCCCAGCAACGCGCGCGCGCTTGGGGAAACCCCAGATCCGCTCCCCAGCTGGGAAGCGGAGCCGGCAACGCGCGCGCGCTTGGGGAAACCCCAGATCCGCTCCCCAGCTGGGGAGCAGCCCCAGCAACGCGCGCGCGCTTGGGGAAACCCCAGATCCGCTCCCCAGCTGGGAAGCGGAGCCGGCAACGCGCGCGCGCTTGGGGAAACCCCAGATCCGCTCCCCAGCTGGGAAGCGGAGCCGGCAACGCGCGCGCGCTTGGGGAAACCCCAGATCCGCTCCCCAGCTGGGGAGCAGCCCCAGCAACGCGCGCGCGCTTGGGGAAACCCCAGATCCGCTCCCCAGCTGGGGAGCAGCCCCAGCAACGCGCGCGCACTCCCCAGCAACGCGCTGCGGGCGGCGGTGGAAGTAAAAACACCATCTGCACATGCGCAGATGGTGTTTTTACTTCCGCACCGCTACTTCGCGAAAAATCGATCATCGCTTGGGGTCCTGGAACGGAACCCTCGCGATGATCGAGGGTTCACTGTATATTCAATTCCAGATTGTTTCAGTCACACAAGGTTAGTTGTTCAATCTCCCGTCTGTATGCGGATTCATCATTGTCTCAAATGAGTCCAATCACTGTTGTGTCATCTGCGAACTTCAGTAGTTTAACAGATGGATCGTTAGAGATGCAGTCATTGGTATAGAGAGAGAGAAGAGAAATGGAGAGAGCACCCAGCCTTGGGAGCCCCCTGTGCTAATTGTACAGGTATCTGATGTGATTCTGCTTAGCTTTACCTGCTGCTTCTTGTTAGGAAGCTTATGATCCACTTACAAGTGTGTTCAGGTAGTTATAAGAGTGTCAGCTTAGTTAGAAGAGTGGTTCAGCTTAGTTAGAAGAATGTCTAGAAGTATTGAATGTGGAACTGAAGTCTACAAAGAGGACCCTTGCGTAGGTCTTTGGAGATTCAAGATGTAGAATTTAGTGCAGAGCCATATTAACAGCATCATCTGTCGATCTATTTGTTCCAGTATGCAAATTTCAGGGGTTCTAACAGTGGATCTGTTATGGTTTTCAAGTGGGACAGCACTTGCCTTTCAAAGGTTTTCATAACTACAGATGTTAGAGCAACTGGCCTGTAGTCGTTTAGTTCCTCAATGGGCTTCTTTGGCACTGGGATGATAGTAGAGTGTTTGAAGCAAGAAGGAACATAGCACATCTCTAGTGATTTATTGAAGATTTGGGCGAAGATGGGGGCCAAGTGGTCAGCACGGACTTTTCAGCAAGAAGGAGTTATCTTGCCCGGGCTGGAGCTTTTCTTAGCTTTTGTCTGTGAAATAGGTCTTGCACTTCCTTTTCTGTTATCACTAGGGGTTGTGAATGGGATGGGTCAGTTGTAGGAGGCTTGGTTGTTGTTAGTGTGACTGAGATGTGGGTTGTCAGGACAGGTGGCTGTAGTTTCCTTTCAAACCTGCAGTAAAACACATTCAGGTCATCTGCCAATTGCTGATTTCATTCAGCCTGGGATGGTAGTTTGCTATAGCCAGTGATATTTGTTTCCTGGCTCATTTGTTGAGAACTGATTCTTTAGCTTTTCAGAGTAGCTTATTTTTTCTGCACTGATCTCCCATGTTAGTACTTCAGATCGTGCAGGATGCAGCTACGAGAGCAATCATGGGCTTTCCCAGATATGCCCATGTTACACCAACACTCCACAGTCTGCATTGGTTGCTGATCAGTTTCCGGTCTCAATTCAAAGTGTTGGTTATGACCTATAAAGCCCTTCATGGCACCGGACCAGATTATCTCCGGGACCGCCTTCTGCTGCATGAATCCCAGCGACCAGTTAGGTCCCACAGAGTGGGTCTTCTCCGGGTCCCGTCAACTAAACAATGCCGCTTGGCGGGACCCAGGGGAAGAGCCTTCTCTGTGGCGGTCCCGGCCCTCTAGAACCAACTCCCCCCAGAGATTAGAATTGCCCCCACCCTCCTTGCCTTTCGTAAGCTACTTAAAACCCACCTCTGCTGGCAGGCATGGGGGAATTGAGAGACCCTTTCCCCATGGGCCTTTACAATTTTATGCATGGTATATCTGTATGTCTGTTTGGTTTTTATTATAATGGGTTTTTAATTGTTTTTAGTATTGGATTATTATTATATGCTGTCTTATTGCTGTTAGCCGCCCCAGTCTCCGGAGAGGGGCGGCATACAAATCCAGTCAATCAATCAATAAATTAATAAATAAATTAATTAATTAATTAATTAATTAATTTCTGGCCTGATTGTACAGTATTTTATCACTTTTTCTGTAGGCTTCCTCTTTGGAACAACACAGCTGCTTATGTTTAGCTGTGAACCAAGGTTTGTATGCATAGGTCTTCACAGAAGCTAACATATGATGTTACAATATCTGTGAGTTCATTCAAGCTCATTCATTCAGTGGTATCTTCAAAAATATTCCAATCAGTGCAGTCAAAGCAAACCTGTAGCTTTAACTTTGCCTCCTCAGTCCCGGTCTTCACTGATTTAATTGTTGGTGTTGTGGTTTTAAGCCTTTGCCTCTAAGCAGACGCAAGGTGAATCATGCAATGATCAGACTGTCCTACAACTGCCTGTGGTACAGACTGATAAGTATCTTTTAGTGTTATTTATTTATTTATTCATTTGTCCAATACAGTGGAACCCCGACATAAGAGCTGCTCTACTTAAGAGCAACTCGAGATAAGAGCTGGGAGGGGAGAGATATTTTTGTTCTACTTACAAGCCCAAATTCGAGATACAAGCGCCAAGGAGCTGTCTCCTGAAGCCAAACGCTAACTTCCGCGTTCGGCTTCAGGAGACAGCTGCGAAGCGGCGCGCGTGTTTTAAAAGGTTGCAGCTGGCCTGGGGGGCTCGGGGGGGGGGGGTGCTTGCAGCTTTCTTTCTTGCTCTTTTTCTTTCTCTCTTTTACCTTCCCTTCTATTTCTTCTTTTCTTTCTCCTTCCCACCTTCTTCCCTCCCTCCCTTCACTCATTCCTCTCTTACTCTCCCCTTTCATAAGTTTCCTTGCTTCCTTCCTCTGTTCCTGTCCCTTCCCCCTTTCTTTCTTTCTTTCTTTCTTTCTTTCTTTCTTGCTTGCTTGCTTGCTTGCTTGCTTGCTTGCTTGCTTGCTTGCTTGCTTGCTTGCTTGCTTGCTTGCTTGCTCTTTTTCTTTCTCTCTTTTACCTTCCCTTCCTCTATTTCTTCTTTTCTTTCTCCTTCCCACCTTCTTCCCTCCCTCCCTTCACTCATTCCTCTCTTACTCTCCCCTTTCATAAGTTTCCTTGCTTCCTTCCTCTGTTCCTGTCCCTTCCCTCTTTCCTTCCTTCCTTCCCACCCTCCGTCCATTCATTCACCCATTCCTCTCTTGATCGCTTAAAGCCGGTCCCTGGTGCAAAAAGGGTTGGGGACCTCTGTCCTACAGGATTGGGTGGCAGAGAAGTTGAACATATGTAAATTTAAAAGTTTAAGAAAGTTTACAAGTTAAGTGAAAGAAACTTCATTATTCATTTATATGTACATGTACATTTCTTCATTAAAAACATGTCTTTCTGCATAATTTAGACTAACTTTGTGAGTTTTTTGAGGGCTGGAACCAATTAAAATTATTTACATTAATTCCTATGGGGAAAAGTCGTTCGAGATAAGAGCTGCTCGACTTAAGAGCCCAGGTCCGGAACGAATTAAACTCGTATCTCGAGGTACCACTGTACACAATACATATGGAAGAGAATAGACATGGAATAATATATATAAAGATAATATGTAAAAATAGAGGAGAAGATATATGAAAGGAAGAAAATATATATGATACATGAGATAAAGGAAAGACAATTGGACAGGGGACGAAAGGTTGATTTCTGATGACTTCATGGAGATACCCATGCAATTTGTTTGGCAGAAATTCTAGTTTGACACTCCTGCAACAGAAGGACTCTGTGTTTATTTCTACCCTGGTGTTTAAGAGATCATCCCAGCTTGGAAAAACTAACCCTAAGCCCCACTATCTCAAAAATTGCAAAATCAGTTTCCTCCAGTTAAAGAGGGGAATGTTCCACAGTTCCTTGGAATGTTTTAGCTACAGAGGTAGAATATTTGTAATGCCTATTTAAAATTTATCTTGGCAGCAGGTGAGGCCACATGACAGATTTTAGTTTAAATTGGGAACTGAACAGAATTCAACATGAGGGAATTCCAAAGGATTTTCCAAAGAATACTAAGGCGGTAGACTGAACAATGGAAAGCCTCTGTCATTGCTGCCAAACAAATTGCATGAAGTCATCAGAAATCAAACTCAGTCAAAGAAAGCTTTGTGATTGTTTGATTTGCTTATTATTAGTTGCTTCAAGTTTCTAGACATTATTTTCCAGTTATTCATATGATGATAATTTTTAAAAGCCAGAAACTCAGCCTTTGTGGAAGTAAATTAACGTAATATATTATTGCTTATATCAGGCCTTGGGCTTTAGCATCTGTCTCATCTTGTTTTTATTTATTTATTTTATTTATTTATTAGATTTGTATGCCACCCCCCTCCGTAGACTTTATTCTGTGGTTATGGAAGATAATTTCTGATACCTGGCACATGCTCTACTATTTCTACCTGGAAAATATTTAAAGGGAACTAATTTCACTTAAGATTGACTTTGTGTAAAAATGTTTCTACAGGCATTTAATAGTAGATGCCTGATAGTCACATTCATTCAAGCTGCAGCCTTCTTTTTTTTCCCCTTTCAGTAGCTTAAAGGATTAGAGTTAAAAGTCATAGAAATTCCTGAAATACCAGGATAGGGTGTAACAATGAGCCAGCAGACAGTGGAACATATCAACCAGCTTGTTGAATTCAAAACATGTAGGAATTTAAGCACTGGAAGGAAAGGTGTTATTTGTACTCCTCACAAAAGAGATAAAAATATGTTGACCTCTTTTTAAGGAAGGCTGAGTTCCTAAGCTCTTTATCATGCAGTTGTATTTGGTACAGCTTCCTATTTCACACACACACACACACACACACACACACACACACACTTAGATCCTTCCATATATACTTATTCTCATCTGTATGCTCCTTAATTCAAGAGCCGGGGTGGCGCAGCAGGTAGAGTGCTGTACTGCAGGCCACTGAAGCTGACTGTAGGTCAGCAGTTCAGATCTCATCACCGACTCAAGGTTGACTCAGCCTTCCATGCTTCCAAGGTGGGTAAAATGAGGACCCGGATTGTGGGGGCAATAGGCTGGCTCTATTGAAAAGTGCTATTGCTAACATGTAAGCATAAAAATCGAATAAATAAACAAATAAATTCAGTTAACTACTATAGCAGTGATGGTAAACCATTTTTGGTTCATGTGCCAAAAGGGTGTGTGTGCATGTGCTATCATGCATGTGCGTGCATTCCCCCCATGCATACACACACCCTCCCCATGCTGCCCCTGTGCATGAACAAAACTCCCCCATCCCCATGCATGCGCGCAGGTCTCACTGAAGCCTGTGACGGTTAAAAAAAACAGCCAAAATGAAAGTTTAGAAAAATGGACTTCCGGTTTGCCCGTTGTTCTGTTTTTCCCACTCCAGAGCCTTCAGGGAAGCTTCCTGAAGCCCCAGAGTGAGAAAACAGCAAACCGGAAGTCCATTTTTTTTAACTTTCGTTTCACCTGTTGGGCTGTTTTTTGTATTCCGGGGCTTCGAAGCCTCTGGAGGGCAAAACAGCCTTCCCCAAGGTCGAAAATCAGCTGGCTAGCACAAACATGCACGCTGGAGCTGACATAGAGCAATGCCTCGTGTGCCCTCTGATATGATTTCACGTGCCACCTGTGGCATGTGTGCCATATTTATTTATTTATTTATTTGATTTTTATGCCGCCCTTCTCCTTAGACTCAGGGTGGCTTACAACATGTTAGCAATAGCACTTTTTAAACAGAGCCAGCCTATTGCCCCCACAACCCGGGTCCTCCTTTTACCCACCTTGGAAGGATGGAAGGCTGAGTCAACCTTGAGCCGGTGATGAGATTTGAACCGCTGACCTGCAGATCTACAGTCAGCTTCAGTGGCCTACAGTACAGCACTCTACCTGCTGCGCCACCTCGGCTCATATGTTCACCATCATGGCACTATAGCATGGGGAATATTTCTTCATGTTTTGTAGGTCCATCAACTGCAACCATTTCTGGAGTGTCCTAAATTGTCCCAGGTTATCCACATGCCTTGCCACCTATTAGCAAATTATAATGCTGACTAAAAAAATGTTGTTGGAGATCCTTTCAGAGTTCTAATTAGTCCAAAACGTGGCACTGGGCATTTAACTGTCTGAAAGTTCAAAGGTCTAGTTCAAGATACTGGCGGTGGACTTTGAAGTCTTAAATGACTTAAATACTATGTATATAAAGCAGCAATAGCACTTAGACGTATATACCACTTCATACAGAGAGTGCTTTACAGCCCTCTCTAAGCATCTTACAGACCTTAGCATATTACCCCCAACAATGTGGGGGCCCATTTTACCCACCTGGGAAGGATGGAAGGCTAAATTAAGAAGAGAATCAAAATGCTGGTAGTCAGCAGAATTAGCTGCAGTACTGCATTCCAACCACTGCACCATCACGACTCTTAAAAGTACATAAAAGACACAGGAATCCAGCTATATTATACTTTATAATCTGAAGCTAGTCTGGCCTCAATAGACATGATTTTTTCAGTGATCATTCTCATTTTGTAAAATCATCTAAAATTCATTTGGACCATCAGGCAAAGATTTCACTTTTTTGCATGTTTTTGACTAGCTTTATTCAGTAAGTTTTCTACAGTATTTGGCTCTGAATTATCTGGATAGTTATACTAAATATAAAATAGCCCTCAATTTTCAACCATAATAAAGCCTGGAATTTCCACTTTATGTCCTGATGGTTGTAAGTTGAGGCACCTGTATGACTGGCTTGATTTTATGACATTTGTGGCAGTTCACTAATTCATGTTAAGTGAATGTGACAGTTGTAAAGTGAATACTGCAGTCATTAAACAAATTTGTGGTCCTCCATGGGCAGTTTTGCCAAACACTGGAAGCAAACTTTGACCATAAAAGTTAGAGAACATGGTCAAATGGCTGTGGGAGATTGCAACAGCTGTAAATGCAGCTGGTTATCAGGCCCAAAATATGATTATGAGACTGTATCAGAACTTCAAATGCTTGCTAAACTACTAGTCATAAATCAAGGACTTTCTCCACTGCATCTGGAAGGAGAGTCCAACATGGGTAATAAACCAATCCTATTGGTAGAGACTGAGTTATAATTAGCATAAAATTAGCTACCGCCCCCTTACTGCTCCCATGAGCCCCAGTTTTTAAAAACTCAGTCTAAGAGTAGAGACATACTGAGTTTTACTCCTGAGGAGTTTTATTGTTTTTATTAATTTTTTACATATATGTAATATTGAAATTGTAATAAATTGATAGAAATTGACCTGTTTAATCTTGTGCTTTGTCTTTCAGGAAGAAGGAACACAGAAGACAGATGAACAGGAGAAGGGGTCTTTGCCCTCCGTGGGCAGCACCCCCAACGATCCTCCTTAGGGGTTTTGTATTCCCTCCGTGGGAACACCCCGTAGAGGAGCACCCAGCCTGGGGTCCCTGACCTCCGTGGTCAGACCAGGGCTGTCGGCTGAAGGTGGAGGGGTCCGCCCCCTCCACTGGGTAGCCTGAAGGCGCTGTAGCGAGGCTCCCAGCAGAGAGCGGAGCTGCGCCTCTCAGCTGTTCGGCGGCCGCCGAACAAGCCGCCGCCGCCGCCGGCGGCGGCTAGGAAGCCGCAGGGCAAGCAGAGCGCGCTCGGATGGCCGGGATCGGTGCCGAGATCACCGGAGAAGCAGCGGAAGGCTGCTATGGCCACATTGGGGGCTGGAAGCCGCAGCGCTCCCCCCCACGCCCCCCCCCGGAAGGGAGAAAAAGCCGCGAAAGGCATGGGGGCCGCCATCTTGGTTGCTACTTGCGCAACCCAAAGAGCGGTAACCGGAAGTCCTCCGACAGCTGGTGGGCGCGAAGAGGCTATATGCCCAGTGCGCATGTGCAATTGGCCAGAAAGACGGTGGCCATTTTTCTTCTTGACTCTGAGCCAGCAAAATTATTGTGCCACGAGCTTGCAGGCCCAAAGGATTCTTCAGTTACTATTACTGTGAGTACATGGAAGAACAAGTGGGAACCGAGAGGGCTACCTCCCCTACTATGGCTAAAGAAAAGCCCAAGGGGAAGGCTAAAGAGAAGTCTAAAACTTCACAAGCCTCTGCTTCGGCCTCATCCATAAGGGAGGCCGAAAAACGCATTAAGGCCCTGGAAAAGAAGCTGGAGGCAGCCTTACAGGCCTCCCCATCTACAGTGCCACTGGGCCAGAGGCAGGCAACACCAGAGCAAGCCACCACGCTCAGCTTTGGCCTACCTGAAGGGGACTGGTCACCAGATAGGCACTCAGCTATATTGCCTCACACCATGTCTTCCCCAGGCCCCTCATGGAACAGACCAGGGTCAGCTAGCCAGACTGGAAGGAGTTCCATGGGCCCAACAGCCACATTCACCCCCACAGCGGCGGGACTGAGGGCACAGGCAAGCACCTGGCAGGACATGCCACCAGACTTGCAGGACCTTATTGCAAACGTCTATTCCCAGGGCATAACAGCCGGGGCCAACAGATATGCTCAGCAACCATCTCAACCAGGACAGGTCTGGTCAGCACCGCCCCCCTCAGGCTTGGGGTCCTTATCTGAGGAACCACTTATCGGAGAGGACAGTGATAGGGAGTATGAGCTCTCTGAGGATGAAACAACTCCCGAGCAACCCCAACCGGTAGGCCTGTTTAAGCCAGCCTTGTTCAGGACTCTGTTGTTTAAGGCTAAACAGGTAATGAACCTACCAGGTACAACCAAGACACCGGAGGATCCAGAAAAGACCCCGGATGCCTTGCTACAGGAATCCCAGCCTGAGTCTGAGCATTTCCCGGCATCAAATATTTTTCTGCAAGGAGCCAAGCGCCCTTGGCAATACCCAGCGGCGGCTCAAGGCCCATCCAATCTGGAACGTCGATTTTACACGTTCGACGAGGAAGTGGAGAAACTCCTGGAGTTTCCGCCCATCGACCAACCGGTAGTGACTTTGGTCTCCAGCGCCCTGGTGCCCTCCGAAACAGGAGAGAGCCTAAAACCGGAGGATCGGAAGGCAGAGATACTCCTGAAAAAGGGACACCAGATGGCGGGATGGGGATTCAGGGCAGCAGCGGCCGCTTCGTTTATCAACAGAGCTTCCCTCCGGTGGATACAAGAGATGCAATCTCGCATGGGACCAGAGGACGGCAGACTACGCCAGGATCTAGCTAAACTGCGAGCCGCGGCGGAATTCTCCGCAGATGCCACGTTGCACGCTGCAAAGTTTTCCAGCAGGGGCATGGCCACCTCACTTGCGGCCCGCCGTCTCCTGTGGCTCCGTCATTGGCCTGCCGATCTGAAGTCCAAATGGAGACTGGCATCAGCCCCATTTCAGGGATCTATGCTCTTTGGAGATATTCTGGACAAGGTCCTCATTGAGGACAAGGACAAGAGGAAGGTCCTACCCAGAGCAGGCAGGCGGCAAGACCGGAGGTCAGCGCCATATTCAAGGCGCCAAGCGCCCCGCTGGGACAACACTGCAGGAGCAGGCCAGAGTCAGAGACCGTACACACAGGGTCAGTACTCCAACCAAACTTTCAGAAGCGACCGGGGGTCCTTCCAGGATCGATCCAGAGGCTACCAGGGTTCGAGACGGCCCTTTCGAGGGAATAACCAGAGGGGCTTCCGCCGCTCAAAGTGACTCTGCCACCCAGTTTCCTCTCGGCGGGAAGCTCCAGCACTTCCACGCCTCTTGGTACGCCACCACCACAGACCAATGGGTCAGGGCCACGGTGGCAGGGGGACTATGCCTGGAATTTGTGGGCTTACCCCCCAGCCGGTTTATACACTGCCCACAAATCAGGAAACCGCAAGACAAGCAGCGGCTACAAAACGAGATCGCTCATTTGCTGGAGATTCAAGCAATAGAACCGGTTCCACAACACGAGCAGGGGAAAGGATTTTACTCAAGAATCTTCATTGTCCCCAAAGCCTCGGGAGGCTGCAGGTTGATTCTCAACCTAAAACAACTCAACCTCTTCATAAAGTACCGGCGTTTTCGCATGCATTCGCTGCAAACTATTTTGAACTCCATCAGATCACACGACCTGCTAACGTCTATCGACTTGAAGGAAGCGTACCTTCACGTCCCCATACACACAGCACACCGGAAGTACCTACGGTTTTGTTCAGAAGGGATGCACTTCCAATACAAAGCCATGCCATTTGGCCTTTCGTCAGCCCCATGGACTTTTACCAAGCTCCTGGACGCCCTGACGGCACACCTGCGATCTCAATCCATCAGACTGATGGCGTACCTGGACGATATCATCATACTGTCCAGGTCGCCAGCGCAGGCAACCAAGGACCTGAACCTGACCATACGAACTTTGGAGGATCACGGCTTTACCATCAATCTGGAAAAGAGCCAATTGGTCCCCAATACCAACCTTTTACATCTGGGAGCGGTCATAGACACCTTGGCGAGCTCAGTCTCACTCTCCCCAGAAAGAATCACAAATATACGACGGTTGATGGCCGAACTCAACCAAAGCAGACGGGTTCCCATGTCACTGTTGTCAAAGGTGTTGGGAACCCTAGTCTCGACTATAGGGATTGTACCTTGGGCCAGACACCATATCCGAGACCTACAGTGGTTTCTACTACCGGCGCAAAGGGCCAAGGTGAGTCACTCACACCGGCAGACACGTATCCCACAACAAGTCAGGGTTTCCCTGCGGTGGTGGACATCAACCGCATTACTCAGAGGTTCCTCCTTTCAAACACAAGACAAGATGATCCTCACTACAGATGCCAGCCTTTACGGTTGGGGAGCTCACATCGGCCCCCACATGGCGCAAGGCAAGTGGTCGGTAGAGGAATTGACACCTATAAACATCAACTTCCTCGAACTCAGAGCGGTCTTCCTGGCGCTCCAAGCCTTCCAAACTATTGTCCAGGACAAACACATACTAGTGCTTACGGACAATGTGGCGACCAGAGCCCACTTGAACCATCAAGGGGGTACCAGGTCGCGCCGCCTCATGGACGAGACGGCGAAACTTTTCAATTGGGCCGAACTTCACCTAGCGTCCTTGTCCGCAGAGCACATAGCCGGGACCACCAACACCCAGGCGGACTGGCTCAGCAGGGCTACTCTAGACCCATCAGAGTGGAGGCTGGATCCGGCCCTTTTTCAACAGATATCGCAAAGGTTTGGGACTCCATCTGTGGACCTGTTCGCCACTCACCGAAATGCGCAGACCCCAAGGTTCTATTCACGTTTCCCGGAACCGAGATCAGAAGGGGTCAATGCCCTACGGTCAGCTTGGCCGACAGGACTACTATACGCATTTCCCCCAGTGAACCTGATACCAAGGGTCATAGAAAAGATTCTCCAGGAAAGGGCAGAGGTCCTGATGGTGGCGCCACACTGGCCACGTCGGCCGTGGTTTGCCGACCTGATGGCTCTGTCATTAGAACCGCCGTGGAGGATGCCAGACAACATCATCAGTCTCAGCCAGGGGAACCTGTTACACCCGGATCCTCAGTGGCTACAACTAACCGTCTGGCACTTGAAAGGCACAGATTGAGACATCAAGACCTGCCGGAGAAGGTCATCGATACCATTCAGGCTGCTCGACGTCCCTCGACCTCCAGGATATACCAGGCCACTTGGGCGGCCTTCTGCACCTTTTGTGACAAGGAGGGCAAGAATCCCACGAGAGCATCGGTAATTACGGTGCTGGAATTCCTGCAAGCAGGAATAGACCGGGGTCTAGCCCCTAACACGTTGAGGAGACAGGTGGCAGCACTGTCTACCATGATTCAAATACCAGAAGCTCGTTCGCTAGCTCACCATGCGTGGGTAAGAGACTTTATACGGGGAGCCTCAAACTCACATACACCACCGGTACGCAGATTTCCCTCCTGGGACCTATCACTCGTACTCAAGGCCTTGACAAAACCACCTTTTGAGCCTTTGAGATCAATTCCACTTAGGCTCCTTTCCTTGAAGACAGCCTTCTTAGTAGCGGTCACATCGGCACGCAGGGTGTCAGAGATTTCAGCACTCTCAGTGAGACCGGACTTATGTATATTTTACCCGGACAGAGTGGTGCTCCGTTTGGATCCGTCGTTTGTTCCCAAGGTGAATACTCTGTTTCACAGGAAACAGGAACTTATATTACCGGACTTCTGCGCACATGGAGACCATCCATCCGAATTAAGATGGCATAAGGTCGATGTACGGCGAGCTATAAAGATTTATATCAGGAGAACTGCAGAATTCAGGAAGTCAGAAACTTTGTTTGTTTCCTTTGCACAACACAGGATGGGACTTGGACTATCTTCCAAATCGATAAGCCGTTGGCTAAAGGAATGCATCATGGAAGCCTACAGAGCGGGAGGTCACGATCCTCCGCAGGGCTTAACAGCTCATTCAACCAGAAGTGCAGCCACATCGGCGGCCTGGACGACACAGGCCTCTATAGAGGACATTTGCAGAGCTGCTACCTGGGCGGCACCTACGACATTTATTAAGCACTACAAGTTGGACTCATTTGCGTCTGCTGAGGCAGCGTTTGGTAGACGGGTGCTACAGAAAGTGTGTGCATCTCCAACTTCCCAGTCCAGACCTTCTCCCTCCCATGGGCAGTAAATCTTTGGTATATCCCATGTTGGACTCTCCTTCCAGATGCAGTGGAGAAGACCCGTTGTACCTACCTGAACGGTCTTCTCGATGCACTGGAAGGAGAGTCCAAACCCACCCGACTAGTTGAAGTTCAGAGACGTCGGAGATGGGAAGTTACAGTTAATTGTGTTAATAAAATTTGGTTATCCTCTTACACCTTTTCCTCGTTTTTAAAACTGGGGCTCATGGGAGCAGTAAGGGGGCGGTAGCTAATTTTATGCTAATTATAACTCAGTCTCTACCAATAGGATTGGTTTATTACCCATGTTGGACTCTCCTTCCAGTGCATCGAGAAGACCGTTCAGGTAGGTACAACGGGTCATCTTAAATAAGTATTTTTTTCTTAAATTTTACATTGTATATTATTATAATGTACAATATAAATCTTGGAGTTTTTAAAATTTTCTTCTTCCTGACTACAATATTTGAGATTTGGGGATATTCAGATGAGGGGGGAAAAGAGGTAAGGGCATGTTTATGATTTATAATTCAAACTGTTAACTAGAGAATGCTGTCCAAACTGGACAGATGCTAAAATAATCGAATATAGCATCCGTTATTTATTATACCTCTGCATTATCTGCACTTAAAAGCATCATCTCAAAGGAAGAAAAATGCTGTAAATAATTGTATGTTCAAATTGACCACTAGATGGTGGCCTGTAGCACTTAAGATAAATGAAGATAGTTGCTTGTTGAAATCTTATTCTAGCCATGATTTTATTCACTATCATCCTATAAACTGTTAAGCATGGAGAGACAATTATATCAATAAATCAGATAGTCATGATCAAAACAATGTGTCAGCACTTTAAGGTAGTTAGTTGAGATTAGGAATCCAATGCCATGTAGGCCAGCACTATTATTATTGCAAAGCTATAGTAACGAAACCTTGCAAGTCCGGATGCACTTCCCCCTCTTATCTTCATAAGAACTAGGAAAGATCTTGTCTGGGATGTTTGTTCAGGTGATACTGCTACCCAAAATTCAGTCTTCTTTTATCTGAACATTTTCTTGGTACTGTCCCTTAAGTAATTCCCTCTGCCACTAGAGTAAGAAAAGCACTTTGGAGCAACAATATGTTGTCACAGCAGGTGGAAACTTCTAGTTGCCTTTGGCTAATCTGAAAATGAAGCAGGTAGTGAGTATTTGGATGAGGGACCACCAGAAAATCCCTGAGACTAGATTGGAAAGTTGAAAACAATCTTCCAGAAAAAGGCTTCTTGCATATTGTTAGCAATATGGATGTGTGCCCTTGTTGCATCCAAGAGTAAAGTTGCAATCCAGAGAGACTTTCCTTAACCAATGGATTATTTACCCAGTTGTCATTATCTCAATCTTTTCTTGCAAGCACCAACCGTAGGTTCTGCTTTATATACAAAAAAACCTGTCCAATTACACCAGAAAATTGCAAATAGCTTTTGTTTCTGTATTTAGCTTAGAAACATAGAAGTCTGACAGCAGAAAAAGACATCATGGTCCATATAACAAGCAGGAAGAGGGAGATTGTGATCCCCTTATATAGAGCGCTGGTGAGACCACATCTGGAATACTGTGTTCAGTTCTGGAGACCTCACCTACAAAAAGATATGGAAAAAATTGAACGGGTCCAAAGACGAGCTACAAGAATGGTGGAAGGTCTTAAACATAAAACGTATCAGGAAAGACTTCATGAACTCAATTTGTATAGTCTGGAGGACAGAAGGAAAAGGGGGTACATGATCGAAACATTTAAATATGTTAAAGGGTTAAATAAGGTTCAGGAGGGAAGTGTTTTTAATAGGAAAGTGAACACAAGAACAAGGGGACACAATCTGAAGTTAGTTGGGGGAAAGATCAAAAGCAACGTGAGAAAATATTATTTCACGGAAAGAGTAGTAGATCCTTGGAACAAACTTCCAGCAGACGTGGTTGGTAAATCCACAGTAACTGAATTCAAACATGCCTGGGAAACATATCTAGTCTGCCCTTATACTATTTTCTGTATTTTATCTTAGGATGGATATATGTTTATCCCAGGCATGTTTAAATTCAGTTACTGAAGCTTTTTAAAGTTTTTTATATTAAATGGAAGGCAGGGGAGATGTTAGCTTCTCAGAGCTCACTTAGGAATTACTGAACATATATTTATACTTTTTCTAGTCAGTTTGCACAATAAATAATTTAAATACTTTTAAAACTTAAGACCTTAAGACCCACCTTTTTCGTCAGGCATGGGGGAACTGAGACATCTCCCCCGGGCATATACAATTTATGAATGGTATGTCTGTATGTATGTTTGTTTAGAAAATGGGTTTTAAAAAAAAATATTTTTAAACTGTAATTTAGATTTGTTGTAAATTGTTTCACTTTGTTGTGAGCCGCCCCGAGTCTGCGGAGAGGGGCGGCATACAAATCTAAATAATAAATAAATAAATAAAGTTCAGAACAGTTTAATGCCTGTAAGCTATATTATCCCATTAGGTAAAAGGCTGAAACCAAAGTCTGTCTGAAACTTTTCTTATAGCTTCCTGTCAATCTTTTATTGAATATTTCCAAGGTAGCAATTTGTCTCCCTTCAGTCACCATTAGTACTGAGATTGGATCTTCCATCTGGAATATTTATTCAGTCATTACCGGTATATATTTTTCTTTGTAAAGGCCAAAGAAGAAAACCTCTCAAAATGTATCCTTGAATTTTGGAGAACACAATATGAAAGGATGAAGAAAATAGACACAGAGATATAGGTACTGTAGAAATGGACAAATAAGAACAAATGTTTTAGTGTTGCATGAAAACTGCCAATTCTAATTAAATTGTTTATTTGCTTGGTTCATCATAGGCTGAGATTTTTTGAATAGCCATCACACAGTTTTATTCATAGCCACTTAATTTGTTTTTTTTAATATTTACAATATGTTTTCCTAATAACTCTCCTAACTTTCCTAATAAGGATGCTACATTTCATTGAGGTTCTATATGCAAGTAGGTTATGGCATCACAAATTTTATGATCCTTGCAAAAATATCTGCAGAAAAACCAGTTAGCCCATTTTAACAAGAATCAGATTTTATATCGACTGTTCTTTTGTTGTTTTACACCAAAGGTGTACCTGGCAAAAGTCAGGCCACAGCCCTGAGAATTTATGCAGTGTGAAATAGCTCTGAGTCATTTTGGCTATTAATATAACAGTAATTTATGAAGAAAGGAGTTGTTATATTTGAATTGTTTATGAGATATGTAACATGAAGATACAAATTAATATAATAGATTGTACATAAAAAAGATTTATATGAGAGAAAAATATAGACAAAAATCACAAATATTTATAATTCTAATAAAAATCATAATCATACACCTTTTTATTTATTTAGAATAAATGTATTCCTTTAGTTGGAAAATATTCAAGTTACAATCTTGGTTGGATTAATTAAAAAAATAAAATAATTAAATCAATATAAATTGTAAACAAAATGAAGAATGAATGGGTTGAGAAGAAGAGAAAAATGAGAAAGATATATTTGAATGCAGATGATGAGAAACTGAAAAGAAAAGATCAAAAGAGATGTTTAAAGAACAGTAGTCAGTACTTGAAACAGTCTATGGGCCTGATGGAAGCAAGTTTGATTTGCAATGATAAGAGACAATTTAGGATATTAGTACAAACTACTTTTCGCTGTGTGTCCTTTTTTAAAACCAGTCTTAACTTCTAGGATTCCTATGGGAAAAATTGCTTCTTCTTACAAACTTTTCTACTTAAGAACCTGGTTATAGAATGAATTAGGTTCATAAGTAGAGGTACCACTATATATGTGTGTATATACACACATACATACAGTACACACACACACACACACACACACACACACACACTGTATATATTGAAAATATATACTGTATATATATTTTCAAGAAAGATGCATTCCGGGCTAAATTTAACAAAAATACCAGAGAATATTCTAATAAAGAGCAGGTTGTCCCTTGTTTACCATCATTTTCAACCATAGACTGTCATTGGATGAATTTGGGCCAGTCACTCATCCTCAGTTCAAGACAAGGTGTTGGTGTGGGGAAAAATATGGCACACTATATATGGGGTCTTAATCTCCTGTATAAAAGCATGCATATAAAACACATGAATAAATTAGGGCTGATTTTGGGATGTCAACATTACTTAATTGATGCCATAAAGCATCAGTGAGAATAAATTCTAATGTGTTTTACTGAGATAAAATATTTCTTAGTTTCTTTTAGAAGAACCTCTAAAATGGGAAAGTTGTCTTTAAATTCAAGGTTATAAGCAGATGGGGTTTTTTTCCCTATATAATCTGTGCATGTGGGCAGTTGTCTGGTATTCCAAGGCACCTGTCATTTGGGTAAACGCACCACAACAGTACACAGAAGTAGATCAATAGCAATTCATCCTGTGGTGGCCTCAAGCCACTTTTGAAAAGGATTTACCAGGTCTAATGGTTCATTAGAAAATGTTAGTTTTGCATTGTATTAGAAATTAGTAATTAACAATCTCCAAACCGTTGAATCTGGTTTTACTGATTTGTGTGGTGGTTCTGCTGAAAGAAAAAGATCCCATTACTTTCCCCACCTGATTTTAACATTTTGTTTTCGGTATTATTATTTTTTAAGTCATCAAAGCAACATTTTGGTATTTTCTTAAGATGGCTGACTTTTAAAAAGTTGTTAGCATGTAAAAGTTACTCCTTCACATTTGATTTAAAGTCTACTTATCCAGAAAGAAATGACTGCAGGAAGGATAGGATTAGACCTTTGTGGCAGTGCTTAAGTTCACCTTTTTCCCCCCTTTCCTTTTCATTTTTTTAATGAGGACTAGAATATTTCCACTGTGAACTGCCTTCATAGAGCACCAAAAGATCACACTTGCGTCACGCCAATCTTTTTCTTTGTGCCTATAATATAATTGGTTGATTGTGCTAGCAGTGCGTGAGCTGCTCTCCCCCTTCCTTTCCCCTCGGCACAGCCTTGGCTACCTATTATTAAGCCTTGTTGCTGGTTCCCTGAGAGGGACTGCTCTGCTCTATCGCTTCTTGCTAGCAAAGGCAGTGCCATTGCGCAGGTTGAAACAGCAGAAGCAGCATCCATTTTAATCTGCAGGAAGCCTCTCTCTGTAGAAAGCCCTCCTCTTCTTTTTTAGACCCAGCAGGGTTTTTCAGTTTGCAGCTTCGGTAAACAGTCTCAGCTCTTCAATCTGCTTTTCTGGATGATGCACTGAGATGGTACACCAGGAAAATTGTTCTTATCAGGTAAGGGAATGCATCTCTTTTCCCTTAATCTTCCATCGGAAGAGATAAACAGGCCTTCCTCTTTTTTTTCAATGCAGCAAGTTGCTTCTTTTCAGCTTCAGCAAAACTGGGTAGCTTTTTTCCCCCTTAAGCTTGTATTTTCTTCTTCTCAGTGCAGCTGCTAGGGGGTATGATGAGCAGGGAAGAAAATAATCCATATATTTCTTTAAGGTAGTCGGTTGTTAAGTATCTGTTGCTAAATCTGTATCTCTGTGCCTGCTTAGAGTGAATGAAAACAACTCTGGACAAAATAATAATTAGTTCTGCTTCCTAATTGCATTTCATTAGGATTGAAAATCAATTTATTCCATATAAGAAGATGTTACTGGCTGTTATTTTGATAAAATGGTTAACTGTTGAAAAATAAATATTGTTATAGTTATATCTATTATGGGAGTTAATGTATTCCAGCTCTTTTTAGCTTGTGTTCAGCATCAGTGTATGTGGGTTTTAAACTAGCAAGAAATATGCCGATAAGCTGCATCAAATGTTTATTGCCGTTGATCTTTAAAATCAAGATGCTGTGTTTTGATTATAGTGCTTACATTTACTTCTTAGTTACTACTGACCTCTGTCTACTGAGAAAGAAGTCGCTTCTTTTCTAAAAAAAACATTACTACTGGTTTTCCTATGAGAATTATAACACTTCAAAAACAAAGCATATAAAATGTAGATAGCATGCAGTTTTGACAAATAATATTCTACCATTTTATATCTTTTTTGTACAGGGACCTTTCAAGACTCCAGTAGGAGTTATTGAGCTGTATTGTGTTTAGACTGTGTGTAATTGGAAGGTGGTATCAAGAATCAGTGGTGTGAGAAATCTTATCATCGAAGCAATATAAAACACTAAACCAAACTTGGATGTGTTTTCATTTCTAATCAGCATTTTCCTATTTTTTTTAATAGTGGGTTATTTCAACGGGTTTTAGTAGAGATGTTAGTTTATATAGCGCTACTCCCTTTTTTAAAAAAAATGTGTTATATGTTTTCCGTTTGTTTAGACAAATGGGCAACTATAGAAGAAAAGTTGATATAGCATAAATCTGACATTATTATAAAAGATATGTATATAATAATTTAGATGAAAATACAAGAAGGTAATGCTATCTAAGGACAGGGCAGGGATAAACGACAACTGGCTTTTTAAATTTTTAATGAATGCCCCAGCTGTGTCACAAAGAATTCTTCTGAAGCCATATTTTGAATTCTGGTTGGTGTTAAAGGTCATCTTTTATCTCTTTTCAAAAAGAACTCCATTCTTTAGCAAGTTTGATTAGCAGAAAATACTCTGAGCAGCATCAGAGATACTAGAGGGAGTAGATTTTTATGTAGTTTGGTATTTAAACTCTGGTTGCCTGGCATAATGAAATTGTTATGGATTATAAATTGCAGATTAACAGATAAAATCTTTGCAATAAACAAACCAAAACAAAAAGAGGGCATAACACCATTGTTAAGCAAAGGGGAAAAAAGAAATTATATGTTAATCCATATTTTTAACACAACCGTCCGTGATACAGTATCTAAATTCTAGAATCATGTCGAAAAATAACATGATTAGATTCCTATACTGCAAGCAGTAAAAAGCTGCTTCTTTCATCTTAAAATTAAAACCACTTCCATCTTTGGGTACATAATAAATGCCTTGTTTACATCATCTTTCTAGGTGCATTGAGTCACCTACCTATTAAAATATGATGCTCCATTCTTTTTAAAGACAAGATGTTCAAACAGTGGAATCTTCTTTTATTTTAGAACCAAAAATCACTAAGGACATTTTCACACTTAGATTTCCCTCCTTTATCATCATAATCCATGACTTGTGGCTTAATAGCCACTAATAAACAAACTAATGTATCACTACTTTCTTCATTTTTGCCCTTTTCTATGTGCCATATCAACAAACAATCCAGAAATTAGAGAATTCTGTATGAGGTTCACAGCTGAGATGACATTTTATGCTGTTTAAACAAGCCAGGATTAGTAAACCAGCTTTGAATCTGAATCTTGCTGTTGGCTTGTAAACCATTAGCCCAGGGTTTGTTTGTTTTTTCATTGAAAATTCTCCCAGACGATTAAAAAGTCTACCAATGAATTGCTTAGACAAATTCTGATTTATAAACAAGGATTCATGGCTTTCTTTGGGATTTTTTTTTTTAAGAGTGGGAAATTAAATATAGAAAAAGCCACCTCCACTTTGTTTACAAGATTTTTCTTGTTGCACAGAAGCCCTTTTCATTCTTGGAATGAAAAAATAAAAATAAAAATGGTAGATGGCTGCAACCCAGTGTTTTTCTTTAACGTCTGCTTTTCCAGAAAAAAACAAGATAAAGGAAGCACAAGGCTACAATGGATATTGGAGAACAGAATTCAGCCATTTTACTTGTGGTACATGTCTTACATCAGTCTGATTACCATGGCACTCATTTTGCAAACAACTACCTCCACCCCAGGGAAGCCATTTTGTACGAGCATCTATGAAATACTTGCAATGTCCAAAATGCCTTCACAGACACCATACAGTTTCTCTAACTGTAAGATTCATACAACCATGAAGAGAGGAACTACTAGTTCTAGGTTAAACCAACAGAAAGTAATGCTTCAAACAGACCTGGAACATGTAGGAGAATGAATCTAAGTTATTCTTTTGAACGTTAGAACCAGTTGTGTAGGTACAGTAGCTCCAAGATGTATTTGCTGGAAATGAACATTTTAAAGTCAACTGTTGAATTTTTGTTTCGGTTTGTCTGCTTTTGGAAAGCAGAGAGGAGAGAGGAGATCAATATCAGTGCATAAATAAATAAATAGGAGGATAAAGGATCATTAGATATGTCCGCCACTTTGAGTTATTTATAAAAACTAATAAAGACAGGATAAAAAAAATCTTTAAAATGGATAAATAAAATGAGGATTCATATGTGCTTTCATATTTAAAATGTAATCTTTCCTTTGTTTAGAAGTGTTGCTTCTGCACTCCTTGAATTTTGAATGTATTTTAGCAGAATTAGATATTTAGTGGCTCTGTGTACTTCTAGTACAAATTTCTCTACCAATAAAGAATCTAGATTTCTTGACCAAAGTCAGCTTGCAAACTCACTATACTATTGATGGTTTTATTATGGTCTATGAATAATGGCTAATAAATTATGACAATTACATTCTAACAAATCTGGAAGGAAGCAAGTTGAATAAGGCTGGATACATATGAGCAAATTAAGCGAGTTCATTCTTTAGACTAAGCCAGAGATGGGCAACAAGTGCATTGCAAAGTCATCTCTGACCCCTATCCAGTTTCAACAGCCGAACACTGGAAGATAAGACCTACCCATACATTGTTTATAAACAAACGGTCTCTTCCTAAAATCAAACTCTACAAGGGTGGCTGAAAGTTGTAGTACTCGTACTCATTAAAATTCTGCTCCCAACCATGAAAGTATTCAAAAAGATTTCTTTAAAATATATATATTGAATTTTCCTTTAAAAAACATAGAAACTGTATACATACTTCAACAAAAATAGATTAAAAAAAACCAATCCAACCAATATAAAAACAGATTAATTACAATAAAGACACATCATATACAATTAATTACATACGTAATGCCCACTCTATTACCTAACTTTAATCCTGGTCTCTTGTAAACTAGAAAGCCTAGATAGAAATTATGCACATACCAAACTGCATGACCGTTTCCCAATGTGTAAATTATCTTATAGCCTAGAAAAAAATGGGTTAAATCAAGCCACTAGTTTTAAATGACCCTAAAATCAACATTCAATTTTTGACTACATCAACAAAAATATAACTCACTTGGCTGCCCAGTCTGGATTCACGCATTAAAAGGGACTCAGAGAAATTGGATTAGATTCAAAGAAGCACAGTGATGGTGATCAAGGTATCAAAAATTGAATTTTCTAAGAAGTTGTTATTGCACTGGTTATATTCTTAGAACACTGCTTTCTATCAGTTGGTTTTTTATCATTCTACTCTGACATTTCCATGGCTGTTTTCCAATCTTTACATTGTCACAACACATTCAGAAATCATCAGTGTATGGCTGATGATATGTAGGAATGCCCCAGTGTTACACTGAAGATAATTTTGAAATTCATCAGTTTACTTGGGTTTTCACACACATAAACATTCAAAGGATTATTCACAATATATGAATATCTTAGTATTTATGGTCTTGTTGTCAATGTAGTAGTTTGTTTTCATTTATTTTAAATTTCCGGTGTTTAAATATTTTTAATATTATGTCATGGGGGGAGGGAGGGGGAAGGGAAGGAGGGAGGAAGGAAGGAAGGAAGGAAGGAAGGAAGGAAGGAAGGAAGGAAGGAAGGAAGGAAGGAATTCTCTCCATTGTCAGAGAAGACTATATACTGTATTCTCTTCATTCTCTTATAAATTAACCAAATTCAAAGATGCTTGGAAGTTTTAAGCACCAATGAGGCTTTGAAGCAAAACATATTATCTACATACTTGAAGGATTCTCCTGATATTGTAGCAGGAAATGCCTCATTGAAGCAACTTACAAATGTTTCCCTAATGTAAACCAAACAAGATAAAAAATGAGCAGCATTACATGAAGGCTGATTTTTTTATATGAACAAACCATACACTAATTCTCACTATTGAAATGAGTTTATAACGGTTGAATAAAAATTAATAAAGCCAACAGAAGGCACCAGCTATGACATGTTCTTTAACACCTGTTTTTTCCCATTTTGCTAGTGGAAAGAAAGTGTGTTATTACTTATTTATTCTATTTTATTTATAAAATTTTTGGCTGCCCATCTTACCATATGGTAACTCTGGGAGGCTTATAGTCCTAAGTCTGCTTTCAGAAACATATTACAATTGATTTTTTTTTTTTAATGTAATAGAAGTCACTTTCTATAGCAGTTCATTCAGAAATGCAAGTATCACTGGTAAAAAATGTAAAAGACAATAAACAAGAAATACTTTCATGGCAGAAGTGCAAGGACTTTGTTGAAGAGGCAAAGTGTGAGTGAGATGTTGATTGATTGGGTTTTTTTTCTTTATTCTGAATGTGCCGTGTCCTCATTATACCCAATTTCCAAAATGAATTGAGTAAGTCATAGCAGTCTAGAAAACTATTGGGTTGGAACAGAATGATATTGAGGATATCATTTGGAAACAAAAGATTTTGTGAGATGGAAGATTGGACATCTTAAAGTACCCCAGGAAAGGGTAAAATTCACTGGAAAATATTCCTAAAGAATTGTGTTTAAGATTATATTTTTAAACTTTACTATCTATGTCAGGATTGTCAAACTCCCAGTCCGTGAGCCGGACGCGTCATGCGCTGGCCATGCCCACACTTGGTTTAGCAAAGGGGGGGAGTCCTAATCCATCACATGACACTGCCATGACAACATCAGTTTGACACCCCGATCTATGTTGTTTGTAGACATAGAAGTTCATTCATGATGCAAGGATATTCAATTACCACACATTGTTCTCACATAAAAATACAATTTTTTCTGCTATTATAACCCTAATTAAATTCAAAAAAGTATATATTTTTTAAAGTTGTCAGCAGTACCTTAGGAAAATTTTGTCATTCAGTATTTAAACATTTTTAGTTAATAAAACTTTAAAATCTCCACCTTCGTAAATGAATAGATTTTTCACAATATGAATAGATTTATCTTTTGTTTGCCTGGTAATTGAACAGGAAAAGGGAAGAATTAATTTTAGTAACACTAGGAAATGACTGAGTCAGCTGTGAAGATGGGAGCCATAAAAAAAAGTAAAGCATATTAACATAATTCCTATGTGCAGAAAAGTAATTACACAGAAGCCTATAAGAAAAATAATTGAATTTAGCTTGCCCAGCATACTAATGCGTGTCTTCTTCTTTTAAACTTTTGAATAGTACATACTAGAGGTTTTAAGTCTTTTACAATTGATGTAAATGTATTGTAGGATTAAATATTTTCTGTATATTTAATAGATTTGAAAGGGAAATGTTAATAGCAGTTTTACTGATATTCTTGGATGTGAATTCATAGCACAATTGATTTTATTTTACTAAGTGGGTCATCCACATTTTTTTTCTTAATAGTTTTACCCATTGCAGTGGAAGCCACACGTTTAGGTCTGAAACACCTAATATATATATATTAGTGGATATCTAAAGCAAGGTTTGTATATTTGAAATCTCAATTGTATTGGAACATAGAAAATACTTAAACAGTATTTTTTTTTCTTTTTGTGTTTGTTATTCTTCTGCGTATTTTCTTTTGTGGCTTATTAGGTCTAGCAGATTAAATACCAGGAACATTCTATTCAAATTTTCTAAAAATTACGACTAACCATTGCTTGCATATGCCTTGGTAATTATTTTACTTGATCATTTCATCTGTTCCTTTAAGTATAACATAAGGACAAGCTTGGAAGGTTTTGAACAAATGGATCATATCATTTTGTTGATCCTAATTTTCTGTCACTAATCCTAACAATGTTTTCTTTGGAAAAGGTAGATTTTAAACCATGGACACTAGAAATAGCTTCTTAAAAATAAATTTGGGTTGACTTGAAGCAAAACCTCAGTCTACAGTTAATGGATGGAAAGTTTTCAGAAATTCAATTCAATCTTGCCAGAAACCAAATTGGCCTTGAGCTAAATCCAGTAATATATTAAATGTAGCTTACTGTATATCCAATTGCAATTATAATTATTCAATGACAGTAAAACCTTAATGGAACAAGGAACATCCATCACTGAAACTACATTTGCCAACTAATACTATATTCTGGATATGTTTGAACTATAATTTCTAGCTTATGCCAACACATCTGAACAATAGTAACTTGCAAAAGAACTAATGCCTTTTTCTATAAACTGTCTAAGGAAACATCTTACAGCAAATGCTGAAGAATAATGTTCTTCAAAAGTAGCTGAATTTTCACTGCTGGTTATAGGTTCTGGATATGGTGGCTTTGCAGTATCTGGAACTCCATTCCCAAAGCTAATTTGAAGCAAAATACTCTCTTACACTATCTCATGTGAAAGCTGGTGATAAATTACCCTTCCAATAAAAAATAACAGTATGAAAGAACCTTCACCAATTAAATAGTTGTCAAGATTGTTGAGAGCCACGAAAGTCAAGGGACCACTGTATATACATTATACATTGCTTTGTTGATGTTATGACTGCATAGTCCTTATAAATTTTATAAATAAAATTAATTCAAGAACTTTTATTAAGCTACTGAAAAGTAATTATTTTGGAGTAATTGATTTTAACTTATTTATTGAGATGAAAGAGAGCGGGTTACAAGAATTTGGGCAAATGGGTGATTTCCCAGTTAGAACAGTGACCTTTTTTTTAAACCTTCTTTCTAACAATTTCCTGTGATCCATCAGCAAAGCAGGTATAATCCACTGATAATGGAAAAGCTTGCAGCTGTTAATATGACCATCTCCTGAATTTTTATCCGCATGAAAACTCACATTTATAATTGTGCTTCTCAATTTGCAGTGAATTTGACAGTGCAGTGTTGTTCGCAATTGTTTTAGCACCTTTTTTAAAAGGGTGCTAATAGGTCCCACTTGGCCATCTGACCTCTAGGCCTAAAGGTTCCCCAATTCTATAAAATGATTTTTTAAAAAAGCTAATAACAGTGTCCAGGGGGAAAGCATTTTGAAATCTCCTGATATTTCCCTGACATTTTCCTGTAACTTGCGATCTAGTTAAGGCGTGGTTGTAGATGACGTCATACCAAACGGCTAAGCCATGGAGAAATATTAGTAGCTGGGGAAGCAGGTTCTTGTTACAGTTATGATCATTTTTGCTTGACTGCTAGGCATCACGTCCCATTTTTGTTTTTGTTTTTCATGATTTGTCCGACTTTTAAACATTTTAATAGTTTGTTTCCTCCCCCTTATTTATTCCGTTTTTTTTCACGAATTCCCTGATATTTCCTGAACTGCCGATTTCCCTGTTTTCCAGGTTTGCTGGACACCTTTTAATAACTGAATTTGTCTCCAGGTGACTTAACCCACATCATTTTACCCAGATTCTTCATGCTGGTGTAATGTAATTCACTAACATTTTGAAGTGATACTTAATTTTATTTATTTATTTATTCTTTGTCCAATATACAATACATATGGAAGAGAATAGAGAAAAGAGAATTAAATAATATATATGACGATAGAAAGTAAAAAGAAGAGAAGTAGATGGGAGGGAGAGAGTATATATGATATAAGAGATAAGGAGAGAATATATATGATATACAGTATATATATGATAGATAGATAGATAGATAGATAGATAGATAGATAGATAGATAGATAGATAGATAGATAGATAAAGGAGAGAATATATATGACATATGAGATAAGGAAAGACAATTGGACAGGGGATGATAGGCACATCAGTGCACTTATATACGCCCCTTACTGGCCTCTTAGGAACCTGGAGAGGTCAATCGTGGAGAGTCTAAGGCAGAAGTGTTGGGGGTTGGGAGTTGACACTATTGAGTCCGGTAATGAGTCCAGTAATTTGAAACACAGTTTCTCTCACAGGCAGTTCTGCTTCGCTTATCTCCTGTTTTGGGATCTGAAGGGTAATTTAAAGTTAAGTCTGCACAAGATCAAAAAGGAAGTAAAGAGATACTGTTATGAAATTAACTAACAGCAGCACATCAAAGTGGGATGCCTCAAAGTTTTGTGGGAAAGCCAAACCAACTCCAGATGTCCAGTCGGAGAGGCTGGTGAAGAATGTCAAAACACAGCCAAAATGTTTGCTCAAGCAGACTAACAAAAATCCCAAGCACTACGGGAACTGGCACCTGTTCATTCCAGAGGACTTTTGTCTCTGTGAACTGATTGTTCTTTGCAATCAAACAGTAATGTTTCCAAAGTGTCTTTTAACTTTAGGAAAAAATATATTTTGAACAACTCCCTGAATCAAGGACTTATATACTCTAGATTAGTGATGGTGAATCTTTTTTCCCTAAGATGCCAAAGGCATGTATGCACACTATGGCACATGCGCGAGTGCTCATAATCATAATTCAATGTTTGAGGAGGGCAAAAACAGCTTCCCCTGGCTTCCTAGAGGCCCTCTGGAGGATTGGAATGGCCCATTTACTGACTTCCGGTGGGCATAGTTCCCTCTAAGCTGAGCAGTGAGCAATCGCTCACTTAAAAATCATCATCAACTCAGAGTTTTCCAAACCTGCCCAGAAGCCGAGAGGGAAAGAGTGAGAGGGAAGGAGAGAGAGAGGAAGAGAGAGAAACAGATAGAAAAAAAGAGAGGAAGGAAAAGAGAAAGAAAAAGAATGGGAGTAAGGAAGAGAGAAAGAAAATCAAAATCTAGTTTGAAACTAGCTCAACTATTTAAGTGGCATTTTGATATTGATAGTTGCCCTATTATGAGCTCACTGTTATAGACACACAGTACAGTATTTTATTTTGAAATTCTCTGAAGCAAAACAGGGTGGGTTTTTTATTTGTTTGTTTGTTTATTATTTCTGTGCCGCCCAGTCCTGAAGGGACTGCCGCTCAGACACTATACTTTTCCACCCACCCCCCAAAAAAATTAGAGGGAACACTGCCGGTGGGCCCAGTAGGCCCATTTTTCACCATCCCCAGGCTCTACAAGCTTCCCTAGGGTCTGGGGAGAGCGAAAATGCCCTTCTCTGTCCCCACGGAGGCTCTCCAGAAGCCAAAAGTGCCCTCCCAGACCCTCTATGTGAGCCAAAAAATCAGCTGGCCAGTGTGCACATGAGCTGGAACTAAGCTAGAAACATAGAAACATAGAAGGCTGACGGCAAAAAAAGACTTCATGATCCATCTAGTCTGCCCTTATACTATTTTCTGTATTTTATCTTAGGATGGATATATGTTTATCCCAGGCATGTTTAAATTCAGTTACTGTGGATTTACCAACCACGTCTGCTGGAAGTTTGTTCCAAGCATCTACTACTCTTTCAGTAAAATAATATTTTCTCATGTTGCTTTTGATCTTTCCCCCAACTAACTTCAGATTGTGTCCCCTTGTTCTTGTGTTCACTTTCCTATTAAAAACACTTCCCTCCTGGACCTTATTTAGCCCTTTAACATATTTAAATGTTTCGATCATGTCCCCCCTTTTCCTTCTGTCCTCCAGGCTGTACAGATTGAGTTCATTAAGTCTTTCCTGATACGTTTTATGCTTAAGACCTTCCACCATTCTTGTAGCCCGTCTTTGGACCCATTCAGTTTTGTCAATATCTTTTTGTAGGTTCAGTCTCCAGAACTGAACACAGTATTCCAAATGTGGTCTCACCAGCACTCTATATCGTGGGATCATAATCTCCCTCTTCCTGCTTGTTATACCTCTAGCTATGCAGCCAAGCATCCTACTTGCTTTCCCTACCACCTGACTGCACTGTTCACCCGTTTTGAGACTGTCAGAAATCACTACTCCTAAATCCTTCTCTTCTGAAGTTTTTGCTAACACAGAACTTTGCTTATCAGAAGATTGAAAAAGATGTTGCTAGGGCAACAGCTCGCGTGCCGGCAGATATGGCTACACGTGCCACCTGTGGCCTGCATGCCATAGGTTTGCCACCGCTCTAGATCTAGATGAAAGATTGTTTAAGAAATATAGGTATTGCACCATCCCATTGGTCACATGATCCAAATTCAGCCGCTTGGCAACTGAGCCATATTTATGACACTTGCAGTGTCCTGAGGTCATGTGATCATCTTTTTCAATCTTCTGATAAGCAAAGTCAATAGGGACACCAGATTAACTTAACAACTGTGTTGCTAGCTAAACAACTGCAGTGATTCACTTAACAACTGTGGCAAGAAAGGTAGCAATAGCAATAGCATTTAGACTTATATACCGCTTCATAGTGCTTTTACAGTCCTCCCTAAGCGGTTTACAGAATCGGCATATTGCCTCCAACAATCTGGGTCCTCATTTTACTCAACTCGGAAGGATGGGAGGCTGAGTCAACCTTGAGCCGGTGGTGAGATTTGAACTGCTGAACTACAGGTAGTAGTTAGCTGAAGTAGCCTGCAGTGCTGCACTCTAACCATTGCGCCACCCCAAATCAAAGGGTCTTAATATGGGGCAAAAAAATCACTTAGCGACAGAAATTCTGGACTCAATTGTGCTTGTAAGTCAAAGACTACTGTCTGCAATAGAAAATTTTCTGTTAGTTGGAGAGGCAAATTTGATAGTTCTTTTATGCCCATTGAAACTCTGGAGAAGGTGCAGAAAAGAGCAACCAAAATGATCAGGGGTCTAGAAACCAAGACTTACGAAGAGAGACTGTGGGAACTGGGCATGGATAACCTAGAGAAAAGGAGGGCCAGAGCGGACATGATAGCAGTCTACAGGTATACGAGGGGTTGCCACAGAGAGGAGGGGATCACTTTATTCTCCAGGGCACCGGAGGGCCGGAGAAGGAACAACGGCTGGAAGCTGACCAAGGAGAGATTCAACCTAGAAATAAGGAAGAACTTCCTGACGGTCAGAACGATCAACCAGTGGAACAACCTACCAGCGGACGTAGTGAACTCCAATACTCTGGACATTTTTAAGAGGAAATTGGACTGCCGTTTGGCTAGGATGCTATAGGGTTCCTGCTTAGGCAGGGGATTGGACTTGATGACCCGCATGGTCCCTTCCAACTCTTAACAATAAATAAATAAAAATAAATAAAAGTGGGCTTTCAAAAAAGGGGGAAAGAAAAAGAATCAAAGAAGCCGCTTCATTATTGCAGGAAACTTTGCCTTAGGCAGGGAAGCTGACGGAGAGACTTCAGACCAATTGCTCTTCCTCTGCCTACTCCACCTCACAAAGTTGTTGTGGAAGCATTGGAGGAGAGAGGATTATTACATAGTCACCTTGAGATCTCAAAGAATAAAGGCAGGATTGAATAACTGATCACAGTCTGAGGAGATAAACAATATTTTTTTTTCTCTATAAGAACATTTCAGGCAACTGAATTTTTTAAAAAGAAAACAAAATTGGGAGATAAGTCTCAGCACTGCTGAATATAAAGCAACTACAGAACTCTGATTCTGGATTACTGTCCTATACTTCAGAACGTGAATAACAGCAAGCTGATTTTCCACAGTAGAGAGGGGACAGTTACTGTGTCTGATATGTAGGTGTATTTTTAGTACAGGGATGGGCAGTGTTTTTACACACTTAATATGGGTGAGTCACTGGTAGGGCTGTGCCAAACCTCTGGATAGGGCCACAGTTTTGTGTACTTCTGAAGTTAAACTCATCTAAAATTATTTTTGCACTTACTACACTATTTATTTATTTCCTGTCTCAGAAATGACAGTAAACAATACCACTGATTTTGAGAAATGATGGTTGTGGGGGACAAAAAGATTGAAGAACCCTATGCAAGTCTGAACATGCAATCTGTTTTATTATTTTTGTAATTTACATGTGCGTGCATCCTTTGGTTCTCTGGTTATGTCTAGGTTCCCTGTATCTTTGATTTTTATACCTTTTTAAAATAGGAGGTTATGATTTGGGCTTATGCTTCTCCCTCCCCTTCCTCCCTCTGCTCTGGTGTAGTGTGCTAGGCAGGCCTCCGTCTATTTTTATCCTGAACTACCAGGGACCGGAGGAAGACTGTTGCTTTCCATGTTCCAAGAGCAGAGAAGCTGGGTGCAGTTTAAAAGAAGCAGCCTTCCCTTCATTAGGTAAAATGAAAACTGCTTTGGAGTCGGTTCTAATAGCATAGTTCAGAGGTGTGTGTGTGATAGCAACAATTAAGACTGCTTCAAGCATCGTTAAGGATGAGACCTTCTTTTGGAGAATGAAAGCGATCCTCCCATCGAGGTGAAAAGAAATAGACCAGGAAGAAGACATCAGAAATTCCTGGTCTTTTTTTTTTTAATATGCCACTTAGGACAGTTTGAAAAGCAAGTTGTGAAAAGGGGGACTTCGATCCATATACAGGTGCAGGAGAATGTTATTTTATTTTTTAAACTCTTTTGGTCTTCGAGCAGTAAGGAATGCATTTTGACAGTGATGGAATGGATGACATTGTCAGTGAAATATCCAGATTGGATATGGAGGAGAATTATAAAAAGGTAAGAAAGGGTTTTGTCTTGGCACAATGGTTCCACTTTTGCAGAAAAGAAACAAACGAAAGCCATGCCCCAAAAGGCTGGGGCAAGTGAGCCATTTATATAGCATCCTTGAAGGCTGCAAAACACAGATATTTTTCTTCAAGGTCTCTTTATTTTGTCACATAATGCCTTTTATTGCCCGGATAGACATTTACTGAGTTCAAAATCTTGGTTAAACTACATAATACTTGGTTGTATGCAGCCTGGATTAAGATGGATGTTAAGAGTAGGTTCTTGAAGATTTCAGCCTGTTAAAACAAAAATCCACAGTGCATTTAAAGATAGTTTTGATGCATGTTTAAGACTTGCAAAAGGAACTTATCTTCTTTCATTTACCCTCACTACTTTTAAGATAATATAACTTTTTGAAACTAAATGGGACTAAGTTTGCTAAGTACAAGATATTTCTATAAACTGATATATTGGCATGTCTTCGGGCAAAAAATGCCAGCTGTGATATGGAACTTTAAATATAGTGATTTTCTATGCCTGGTAATAACAGGCGCACTTAAAAATAACTTTACTTATATGGCTGTGGTCTTGACATCAAACCATAAATACAAGCTTATCCTCCTTATGGTTAGAGGACAAAAAGTAACTTTTTGTTGCTGTTGCCAGCAATTGTTTCTTGCATGTCTGCTCTAAGTTTTTTAACATATTTACTGTTTGTATATATATCTTTGTAGGCTTGAAAAGTTTATTTACAGGGAAATCATTTTGTTATTTTTGAAATAACTTTTAAAAAATGGTATTTTAAAAAGTGCTTGGTTTGATGGTATTGTGGCATCAAGTTATTTTTTTTATTCTTAGAAACCACATAAGAAACTACATAAACTTGATGAGTGACTCTTAGAAAATTGATTTAATTTACATGTATTATATATTTATTATCTTTATTAAGCCTTATAAAATGGCACAAAAGTAGATGCAAGCGTTTGTGCATTTCAGAATTATTTATAAATAGATAACAAAAGATAAAACTGCAAGTAGCAAATACAATCCAAATGTTTCAGGCAATAGAACTACAACTTAAAATTGGATTGAGCAACTTGTTCATCCTTAGAAAGGGTATAGCTTCAGTTGGTGTGCGTAATTAGAATTCAGAATGTCTGGTGGTCCTAACATATCCTATTACAGCACTGGCAGCATGCTACAATCCAAGAAAACTGATAATAAGAAAGATATGAACTGCTGATTTCATGAACAATGTCATGCTTATGGACAGAAAATCTAAATCTGCAATTGTTCATGTATAATAGTAGGATCACTGTTTTCCCATATATAAATCAGAAATGTTATATTCTAATTGTGATACCAGAAAGGGTTGCTTTCATTTTAAAAAAATCTCCAAACTGATATGGTTGGAGTCTAGACTTTTGAAAAATGTCCCAGTTTGTTAAGTGGATTCTATATTCCCTAAGGTCTAAAAAGGCACTGTAATTGTTTGTTTTGTTCATTTGTTTTTAAGTAAAGAACATGTAAATGCTATTGAATTACAGATTACGTACAATATATGCCGTGTAAATTTTTCTCGATCTAAATTCTGTGGACTGATAATATTACAGCCATAGGCTGTAAATGCTAGACTGGTTTACAGCATTTGGAGATGTGACTGTGCAAACATTCACAAATTGCCCACACCACTTGGGGTTGGGGGGAGAGATCCCAATAAGAATCAGGTTCGTATAAATGTTGACGTATTTCCAGGTTCTGCACAAAAACTGTATATAACTGACTAGCAATATTTGCTAGTAATACATGAGACTCATTTATTGGTAACATATGGAATAAAACATACTTTAAAAGCCTTGGTAAAATTATCTTCTCATCTATTATTGCTGATGAGTAAACTATCAGTAAATGAACCTACTCACTTTTGTGGAGATCAGGCTTTCCATAACAGCTCAGACAAAATGATAGGAATGAGTCAGCAGCATTTCTGAAACATGGCAAAAAGCAGCAATAAAACTTAGCCAGTAAATTTTGTTTGAAGTATATCAAGAAACATTATTGGAAATAAATAGCCATAAATGTTTGGAGCTTTCCTCATCTGTTAGTCATGTTATTTTGACTTCGTATTCTGTCAAATCTGTAAAAATTAGATTACCAAAAATACTGAGAGTTCAAAAAGTCAGAATAGATTGATAGAAAATGATATTAATTAGAGGAAAGACTAGATACACTGCTGGGATATGGGGAATTCGTGTTTACTTCCTGATATTTAGGTCTTCTTAAAATTATATATTTTTTATAAATATGAAGCAGCTATTTTCATTTCTTGAAATATGATTAAATGATTAGTATTCCTGGCAGTTTACAGGAAAACTGAGAAACTATTTCTTGGATGCGATGGCAGCTGTTCTTCATCTCTGAAGAACAAAGGTGCACAGAAATTAAGAAGAGAGTTACAGGTCTAGTTCCCATCAGCATGCTTTCAGATCTGTTCACTTTCTCTCAATTCCATAACATCAACCTTCCTGATAAAAATGCAAATCTATACAAAGTCTATACAAGTCTACGGAGAGGGGCGGCATACAAATTTAATGAATAAATAAATAAATGGGATAAGTTCAGTGCTATAAGTGAAATGGCTATATTTATTTTGTAGAGAAACATTCAAGGATGCTAACAATGTGTAGCCTTTGAAGATGGATGTCTTAAGGCTACATGAGTCTTCCACAGAAGCTTCCCTTGCCCTCTTAGTTTATCTGATATGACTGAGCAGTTATTGTTTTTACAAATCTCCTACTGGAAGCTGTCCAGAATGAATGACTTTATAGATAGATTCAGATCTGACTCATAAACAACTGGGTTGCTATGGGCAAGCCCTTGATCCAATTAAAATGTAATTCCATGCTCAGTTGACATTTTCCCTCCGTCCTTAGCTTCCTGCCTTTCACAGCAAAGCATATTTTAAACTTCCACGAAATTAGTAATCTGTGTTTTTTTATATGCAATTTTGATTAAGATGTTTGCTTCCAGAACTTGAAATGTAATGACAACCTACATTTTATAAATGAAAGAAAAGAAATGGACCTGTAGCAGATTACGTTAAGACAGATAACACTCCCATTGCATCATGAGAAAGATCCCAGCTGATTAGGGTCTCTTCAACTTGAGTTCCATTATATTAACCATGGACCATGTTAAAAACCCTTTTAATTCCATTATGAGCCCATATGTTTATAGGAAAGTTGCCTTCACACATACAACTGTCCTTTCTTGGCTTCCATGTTGACAAAGATCTTAAGGATCCCATGTATGCAAATATTGAATTTGTAAATAGACTACCATATTTTTCATAGTATAAGACGCACCTTAGATTTTGGGGAGGAAAATAAGGGGGGGGGGATCTGCTTACCAGATATTCATCTGGGTAGCATCCAGCAAATTATTTTATCCCCTGGTTAGGGCTTTTAAAAAACCTTATTCAGAGAGAGTAACAATGAAAGAGCTTGCAAGCAGGTAAGAGCTGGGAACATCGTTAGCACCTGGTTAGAGCTGGAAAGAAATATTTGGAGCAAGTTAGAGCTCCAAATGAAAAAAAACCTGCAAAGACTTAGGGCTTGGAAAACACTCTTCGCAGAGAGTAACAATGAAAGAACCTGCAAGGTAAGAGCTTGGAAGATCATTAGGACCTAGTTAAAAAGAGCTTCAAAAAAGCTACACTCAAATTTTCAGCCTCTTAGTCTTATACAAAAAATATGGTATATTGAATTTGTAAATAAATAGAGTGTATTGGAGACCGTTCTTCCTTGGTAATTATTACATTGACTTTATCTATGAGTCTAAAAACTGAACTATAATTTGGCATATGATTAGTCCATTATAGCAAAGGAGCCATTAAGCCTTTTGAAGATTAAAATCTGCTCTCAAACTTCTAGGAATTAAAATATCTACACTTTTAAAAGTAGATAAATGACCCATGAAACAACTTTACAATGTATAAGTAATTACCAGCAGACTTGTAATTGTGATATAATAGGTGGCATTTAGATTGTTTGAAGTGATTTGGCCTGGGTTACTGAACTGTGATCTTACTGCCAAAATCCCTACTATAATTACCAAACAGTTGATATGTACATATAAACATTTGCTTTGTACTGTACAGTATTGGAAAAACACAGTGGATTTCAGTATTAAAACTAACAATTGTTGAGCCCTAAATGCATATGTATTTATTTTTTAAATTAATATGTAAAATTATTTGCTAATAATTCCTTCATCTTCTGCTTGTAGATATTTGTTACAACCAAAGATCTTTTATGACTGGTCCTCACATTTATAAATATGTTAATAATCCTAATTTCTTCTGTCTTCTGTTAGATACCATTTTGAATGTGTGGTGGTGGTTCTGTTTGCATTTACTGTACATTGCTTTAATATTCAATTTGTCCCTTTATATTTTAAAAGCACTCATGCCACTTTTCATCATCAACAAATCCGAGAACAGTAGCATATAAAATACTACTATAAAATATACTCTTCAGAGAGAGGCGGCATACAAGTCTAATAAATTATTATTATTATTATTATTATTATTATTATTATTATTAATATATTAGAACAAGATAAAAATACATTAAGCAGCTTTTAAACCAACTAATAATCATTTTAAAAGAACCAGCTTAAGGAAAAAAATACCTTAATAATTTTCTGAAATGCCAAGAAAATTTATATGTCCTTTTCTGGCATTTTTAAGAGGGCAGACAAATATTTTGAAGGACAAAAACATGCTAGCAATAATTTTAATAATAAATGTATAATAATAAGAAATTGATGTTATATTTAGATATATTTTGCTAATATATCTCAGTCATCCAGGTCATGATTGTTCCAAAGGTGCTTTTTCTGGAGGCAACTTGGACTTTCTTGCTTTATTTTTATTTTTTTGTGGGAAGACATTTTGCTTCTCATCCCAGAAGCTTCTTCAGCTCTAACAGGATAGTGGGAAATGGAAGGATTTATATTCCTTGCAGACAGCTGATAATCTGCATCTTTTGAAGGACTTGGAGGTTTATCTGTGTCCTCAGGGTCATCTGAGTAGTGCTCCTGGTTCCTATGGTCTGCAATTTTTCCTCTGGAAATTCATTCCTACTCCCACACCATTCAAAGGGTGTTCATTCCAAAGTGTAGGGGTTGACAAACCTTTGGCCCCTTGAGTGTGGCTCCCTGTCCCATCACTAGCTGATCTCTTCCTTCTCTTCCTCCCCTGGCTTGAGAAGGTAAGGGCGACGGCGGGAATGGAGAAGCAGGTGGGGCTGATTCTCTGGCGCTGGTTGGAGAACATAGCCATCCCCTTTGGGCAACTCTCCTCTCCCTCTTGCAACTATCTAGATGGTTGTGGTGGGGCCAGGAGGGTGCACATGCACAAGGAGTCCCTCAAACAAGCACCAAAGTGCAGCAAAGGCACATGCATAGGGTGGGCAGCGGCTCGCTTAAGGCGGGTCTTTGGATGTGGCTTCTCCCCTGCCCTAAGGATCTGGCCGTTGCCTTGCTGTGTCCCATCCCATCCTCCCGCAGCTCTTGGGCCAAGCAGGGTGGGCATAGGACAGGAGAGAAACTGCCCTGTAGTTACGTTCATACCACATTTGCACATAAGGCAGCCTTCACTTCCTGCTGCTTCGGGCTGGAGCTCACGCCCTCCTCGCTCGGCCAAAGAGCTGCGGAGTAGGGGCATGGAACAGGACTAGGCAGTAGCCGGATCCTTAGGGCAAAGAGGAAAGCCGCATCCAAAAACCCTCAAACGAGCAGTCACCCGCCCTTTGCATGCACCTTTGCTGCAGTTTGTCGCTCGCTTGAGGAGGGTCTCCCCGCACATGCCACAGCCAACCAGGAAGTGGCAATGAGGAGAGGAGGGTCACCCAAAGAGAAGCCTCCGCTGATCGGGTTGATTGTTCCTCAGCACACACAGAGAGAAGGGGAGAGAGGGGGAGAAAGAGGAGTGGGAAAAAGATGAGGGAGGGAGGGAGAAACATGTGGGGAGAAAGATAGAGATGAGGAGATGAAAAGAGAGAAAGATTAGTGAGGGAGAGAGATAGAGAGATGAAGAAAGAGAAAGAGGAAAAAGAAAGAGATACCTGTTTCTTATAGAAAAGAAAACACAGAGCCACAGGCGTAGCATGGGAGGGTCATGTCACTCAGTGGGAGTGACATCAAGTTGGCCACACCCACCCAGGTTTTGTGGCTCCGGGTGTTTTGTTTTCACTGGGAAATGGCTCTTTGAGTTTTTAAGGTTGCCGACCCCTGTTATAGCTAAAAGTCTAAAGCCTTGTACAGCTAAAAATCCTTCCATTCCTCACTATACTGTCAGAGCTGAAGAAGCTTCTTGGATAAATGAAACACCTTCAAAAGAAAAAACAAGAAAGTCCAGTTGCATCCTGAAAACAGCACCTTTGGAATATTTTTTGCTAATGTTGTAGATTCTTACAGCATGAAAATCCTCCCATCTTCATAAATTCGGTTTACCATGAAAAACAGATTGCAGAATATTGGATGAAAAAAAATCAAATGAAAGAGACCTCTGAGTTTTCTTTTACCTTTGTAGCAGCACTTATGGGGAAGAGAAAATGAACGCACCAGCTTATTAAGTTCAACAAGTGTGATTTTAAAACCATTGATTTTTCCCTCGTGTTGCAGTTTGTTTGCCTCTACACCTTTTGAGACAGAAAAGCTATGTGCCAGATGTACGATGTTCTCTGCAGATATTTCTGAGAAGTGACGAGGAATAGATTTCAGTTAATCGTGTACTGTGCTGTAGCAACATGACTAATGAGTGTTGCTAAGGGTTTGCTGCTCAGAATTGCAGAGCAAAATAGATCTTGCTGTAATTGCTTGAGATATGATGCAAAGGTGGGGGATGAGCTTCCAATTATAATAAATGTTAAGAATCTAAATATTGACGAAAGAAGGGATTCAAACTCAGCTCCCTGCCACAGATCCTTTTCCTCTAACTCGCCTGCCCGTCCCCACCCTTTAACCGAGTGCAGGAATTACAGTACCTTTGTGGATCTGGAAGGTAAGGCTAACATTTTGGGCCTGCAGACTGCTTCTGGAGGCGGGGGAGGTGAAAAACGAGGTGCACAGATGCACCGCCTCCAGTAGCGGTCTGCAGGCCAAAAACAGGGCACACGGAGGCCTCCTGGGGCATCTGCTCACCCTATTTTTCACCTCTCCCGCCTCCAAAAAATAAAGAGAGAGGAAGAGAGACAGAAAGATAAAGAGAGAAAGGGAGAGAGAGGGAGGGAGAAAGGGAAAGAAAGAGACACACAGAGAGAAGACATGACAGACAGGGAAAGGATAGGGAGGGAGGAAGAGAGGGGAAAAGAGACAAGACAAAGAGGGGGGGAATAGAGAGAGAGAGAGAGATGAGACAGAGAGAGAGAGAGAAAGAGAGAGAGAGAGTCTTGTTGATTGTAAGCTCCTTGGGACTGAGAAGAATTGCTGCAAAACTGAGTTTCCTGAAGAAGGCCATTAGACTTCTAAAGAAATGAAAAAAAGATCTAGTAAAAAGAAATGTCAACCAAAAGAGAAACATGCAAGCAAAAGCAAATAAAACACCCCAAGAAGCAAAACAAATTAAAATTTAATTTGTGTGCATTGTTTAATGAACTACTTAATTGGCCACGCCCACCTAGTCACATGACCTAGCCATGCCCACCCAGTCAGTCCAGCCCCCCAACAGTGAAGGACTGTGAATTTGCCCCATATTTTAAAAGTTTGAGGACCCATGCTCTAAAGGCTAAATAGGGAAGCACATTCAGATATATGGTCTATACTAGCAAACTAATATATTACTAATGTCACAAAGAAGAGTGGGGGAACCTATTCTCCAAAGCATCTGACAAGGAATGACAGATGGAAACTTATCAAAGAGAAATCCAACTTAAGCTAAGAAGAAATTTCCTGACAGTGAGAACAATTAATTAATGTGCATGCTCAAATACTGCTGCGAATACACAGAGGGTGAAAAAGTGCATGCTTTCGTACTGGTAGGGAAGATAAGTAGATTTCTCTGCTGGCTTGCCCTCAGAAGTTATGGGTCCTCCAACACTGGAGGAGATTTTAAAGAAGAGATTGGACAGCCATTTATTTGGAATGATGAAGGTCTGCTGTTTGGACAGGAGTTTAGATTAGAAAATGTCTGGGTTCCTTTCCAACTCTGTTATTCTATACTCTGTATTCTTCTCAGGAATGGGATACTAAACTTATTTATTTATTTATTCTGCTTAAAAAAAATTCCCTATTTTGGTCCTCCAAAACTGCACTTAAAACACTTGCAGAAAAACCAGCAGCGAAGAAGCACTTTAAGAGAAAAGAGAGGAGGGTGCTCTTATTTTGCAATGGGCAGATTAAATTCAGTTTAATCTAAAAACCCGAAAACCATTAAAAATTCCCATTCTCTCAGCCCATTCGTATGTTGAGTTATTTTCTGGAGGTCTATAATAAAACCTTTTTAAATGTGGGTTTTCCCATTTTTTCAGTGAAACATAATAGTAATTTTCAAAGCTGGTAAAAGTTATTTCTGAATATGCAAGCTTATCGTGATGGTGATGCTAGCATGTATATTATGGTATATAATCCATCTTCACCAAGGTCATTTCACAATGGGATAAGGAGTATCTTTTTATATTGGATTGTTAATATACTACCTATAGGGTCTTTTAAAATAAAGGCAATGGTGGTTTTGTTGAATGCAAAAAAGGCTTTCGATGCAGTGCAAGGGAAATTTTTGAAATAAGTCCTGCCTTGTATATAATAATCAGTGGAGTTGGACATGAATTGTTAATATATGCCAATGTAGTAGTTCTTGATTTACGACCAATTGCTTATTAATATGATGAGCCTGAACACAAAAAGATGTTCAGTGAGTTACGTAGAACAGATACAAATACATTTACTATTACAAGTAATAACAATAAAAGAGAGTGAAATCTGTAAACCATCTTTTTCTGCCTTCATTATTCTAAAATAAAACAATTTACTTCAAGGATTTTCTCTTTCCTTTTTTCATTTTGAAAAAATTGGCATCTGAAGAGCCAAAAGGGAATATTTGCCATCTCTAGCTGAAGAGCACTTAGACATACTTTTACATTTATTCAGCATTTGCTAAATACAGCGGGAGTAAGTAAGCTCTGTGTCTGCAACAGCTCTCTCTCATTTTAAATTATAAGCTATGACTTTTGATGTTTATAGAACTTTTAAAAATGTATGAGGAATGTTTATGAGGAATGTGGTTTGTTATCAGTAGCTTCATTACCTTTTTCCCCCCTTAGGCACAAAAAAATGAAAGAGAATCTATCAGGCAAAAACTGGCACTTGGAAGTTTCTTTGATGATGGCCCGGGAATTTATACAAGTTGTAGTAAAAGTGGCAAGCCAAGCCTTTCTTCTCGGTAAGTACTTGGCCCATTTCCCGTTTCAACACATTTCGGCAGGTAAGATTTTAAAGCGTGGTAGAGTCCATACCATAAAACTTCAGCTTGTGCTTTGAAAAATCGGTAATATTGTTGTTGCAAAGAACTCCGTCTCAGGTATCTGAACTCCATTTTGTGAGCAACTCAACTTCTTTCATTTCTAGTGGTATTTGTGGAACTGTGCAAATGTCATCGACGTTTTCACTTTGATAAATGTGAAGATTTTCCAGACACTGGGTCTGACTTGCTTTAATATGTGTTGCAAGATATATGCCTTTCTATTCTTTTTCAGAAGCCATTTTGAGGTTGAGAGACAAGATATAAATATTTTAAAAATAAGGCCAGGAGCAAGTTTTATTAATCATGCAATATTTAAAGCTCTAAAAATATTCGGAACATTAAGTCCTGATATAAATTGAACTCCCAATGTAGATCACAAGACTCTTGACATTGTATTATTATATATTTGCTTTGCTGCGTAGTCAGTGATATTTGGTTGTAACATAATGATGCAGGACGTGAAGAATTTACAGGGGGTTTTCTATTGTGGTGGACTTCATTCAATCTAATCCCATAAATAACAATCTGGAGTCTTGATATCATGTCTTGGGGTTTTTTTTCTGTTACTACAAAATGTTGCAAGAAATCTTCCCCAGACACGGCTATCCAAGAACTCTGTTTTCATCATCTGAATCTAAGTAGGTTGCATCTGCTTGAGAAGGATTCAAAGGATTCAGTCAAGACAAGGTAGTAACTTCCCTTTGATCTTCACAACAGCATTACATTAGTAATATAGTGTCTCCTACAGTAATATCTGAATGCAATAAACGTAGTATTGGCTACCTGTGTAGCCGATACATCTACACAAATTCTTACTTTATATTGAATAACGTATTTGTTGTTAGTTGCAAAGTTGTGTCCGACTCATTGCGACCCATGGACAACGTTCCTCCATGCCTTCCTGTCTTCTACCATCTCCAGGAGTTCATTTAAGCTCACGGCTACTGTTTCAGTGACTCCATCCAGCCACCTTATTCTCTGCCATCACCTTCTTCTTTCGCCCTCAATCGTTCCCAGGATTAGGCTCCTCTCCAATGAGTCCTTCCTTCTCATTAGGTGGCCAGAATATTTGTGTTTCCTCTTCAGGATCTGGCCTTCTAAAGAGCAGTCAGGGTTGATCTCCTCTAGGAGTGACTGATTTTGATCACTTTGCAGTCCAAGGGACTCGTAGAAGTCTTCTCAAAGGCTTCCATTGTTTGGCGCTCAGTGTTCCTTATTGCCCAACTTTCACAGCCATACATTGCAACTGGGAAAACCATAGCTTTGACTATCCGCACTTTTCTGGGCAGGCTAATGCTTTTAGTATGCTGTCTAGATTTGCCATAGATTTCCTCCCCAAGAGAAAGCATCTGTTAATTTCTTGGCTGTGGTCCCCATCTGCAGTGACCTTGGAGACCAGGAAAATAAAATCTGTCCCTACTTCCATTTCTTCCCCATCTATTTGCCAGAATTGAGAGGGTTGGATGCCATGATCTTAATTTTCTTAATGTTGAGTTTCAAGCCGATTTCTGCACTTTCCTCCTTCACCCTTCATGGATTAACTGCCTTGTCGTGACGAAAGGACTTGTGTAGCTCAATGAAGCTATGAACCATGTTGCGCAGGGCCACCCAACGTGGACAGGTCATAGCAGAGAGCTCTGACAAAATGTGATCCACTGGAGAAGGAAATGGCAACCCACTGTAGTATCTTTGCCATGAGAACCCCATGGTGAATAACCAAAAGGTGAATAACTTGTAGGCTCTTGCTATTCCAGGAAAAATGGAATATTTGTAGAGTTAAAACTAGATATTTTTGGCCTGGACGACCTCCTGCAGCCCTCTGCCAGCAAAAATGGAGCTGAGCGAGCATGTACATACACACACACCCCAGCTCATTTCTGCTGATAGAGGCACCGTGGGCCAGTCCTTTGCTGTTCCCATGACAGCCCCATGGACCAGACTAAGCATCCTACGGGCCTTGAGTTTGATACCCCTGCTCTAGAACAAGAAACCAACAAGCAATTAAATGATTAAATTTTCTTTTATAATTTTCTATTACTAAATGTTTACCCTTTATATTTGGCAGCTTAATATAATTAGCAAAAGTGGAAAGCATTTTAGATTGCAATTTTATTCATGTAATTGTGCCACAATGTGCTTGTGTTACTTATTTATTTTTTTAAATAGATTATTAAAAATAGCTTGGAAGACTATTTTATGACTTTTTTTGCTGCTGTCTGGCTATTGTTGATTTGCCTTTAAATGTCTTTTTTTTCATAATGCAGAGGTTACAAAGCATATGGAAAACAAATATTTTAATAAGTAAATTATAAACCAAAGGGAGTTAAACAATCAGGGACAATTATTTGGGAGAGATTTTTGCTTCCGAAAAAAGTTCAGGTGATAAGATTGTTGAACTATATAGAACAGAATCCTAGTTCTGCTTTATGCTATTACAAAAAACACTTATATGTCATGGCAATAGCGCTAAGATTTATATACTCCTTCACAGTGCTCTCTCTAAATAGTTTACAGAGTCAGCGTATTCCCCCCAACAATCTGGGTCCTTATTTTACCAACCTTGGAAGAATGAAAGCTCAGTCAACCTTGAGCCTGGTGAGATTCGATCTGCCAAACTGCTGACAGGTGATGATTAGCAAAAATAGCCTTGCAATACTGCCCTCTAACCACTGTTGCACTATATGAAATTGCCAGGCAAGATATTCCGTAATATCCTATTATTTCATGTTGTTCTCAATCATTTCTCCCCTTCTGGCCTTAAATTCCTGGCCATTATTGTTCAATCAAATTAATACTTTTTACCTATATTTTAGAATAGAATAATAGAGTTGGAAGGGGCCTTGGAGGTCTTTTAGTCCAACCCCTGGTTTAGGTAGGAGACCCTACGTCACTTCAGACAAATGGTTATCCAGCATCTTCTTAAAAACGTCCCCAGTTGGAACATTCACAACTTCTGGAGGCAAGCTGTTCCACTGATTAATTATTCTGTCAAGAAATTTCTTCTTCATTCTAGATTGCTACTCTCAGGTGCTTTGGAAAATATGTTGACTCCCTGTTCTTTGTGGCCACCCGAGATATTGGAACACTGCTATCATATCTCCCCATTCCTTCTTTTAATTAAACTAGACATACCTGGTTCCTGCAACCATTCTTCATGTTTTAGCCTCAAGTCCCCTAATCATCTTTGTTGCTCTTCTCTGCACTCTTTCTAGAGTCTCAACATCATTTTTGCATCATAGCAATCAAAACTGAATGCAGTATTCCAAATGTAGCTTTAACAAAGCCTTCATGTGATCTTTATTTATTTTTATTATTTATTTATTTTGTCCAATACACAATAATACACAATGAAGCTAATAGAGGACACCTTCGAGGAAATAGAATTAGAGAAGAATAGAAGAGAGAGTATAGGATAAAATAAAATAATCAATGAGAGAATAGAAGAAAGATATAGGGATAGAAGAGATTTTTTTGCCTCTAGGCCCAACCCAGGACCATTTCAAGGCAGTTAATTTATTCATAGCCGACAACTATATTCTGTATGTATCAAATGTTTTTAGCTGAAATTTTAAAATTTAAAAAAAAACAGAGCTGGAGGGATCAAGGTCTGGTGGCTCAACTGCTAATTCTCTGTCTTACAAGGCAGAGGCTGCCAGATCAAATCCCAGTAAGGAAGGATGTGGCTAGCTGATGAGGCCAGAACAAGGCCGAAATGGTACCATCCTAGTCTCCCTTAATTTTAAAATTTTCAGCTAAAAACATTTTATACATATATATTTATACACACACACACACACACACACACACACACATATATATAAAATATGCGCAGCCTAGAAATTTTTTGGCAATTGCTGCACACTGCTACCAAACAATTGTTAAATGGTTTAAATACTCATATTTAAATGGTTGTCCAATAGGACTCCAAGATCCCTCTCACAATTACTACTGTTGAGAAAGGTATTACATATAATGTACCTGTGCATTTTGTTTTTCTTGCCTAAATGTAGATTTACTTTTTTCACCATTGAATTTCAATTTGTTAGATAGCACCCAATGTTCAAGTCTGTCAGGATCCTTCTGTATCTTAAGCCTATCTTCTGCAGCATTGGCTATTCCTGTCAGATTGGTATCATCTGCAAATTTGATGAGTTCTCCATCTATCCCCCCATTTAAGTCATTGATGAAGATGTTGAAGAGTACTGGGCCTAAAACATCTTGGTGTACTCCACTGCAGTGTAGATGTAGTTCCATTGAGCACTACATGTTGAGTGTGGTTGGTCTACCAGTTTCAAATCCATCTAGTGGTGTTTCTGTCTAACCCACATTATCTAATAGTAGGTTATGGTTTACTTTATCAAGTGCCTTACTGAAGTCCAACTAAATTATATTGACAGCATTCCTCTGGTCCACTAATTTTGTCCTTTTGTCAAAGAATGCAATAAAATTAGTATGGAATGATCTGTTTTTCACAAATCCATATTGGCTTTTGGTTATTACTTTGTTTGCTTATAGGTGTTCACTGATTCGTTGCTTGGTTATCTTTTCCAGAATCTTCCCTAATATTGAGGTCAGGCTAATAGGTCTGTAGTTTCCTGGATCTATTTTTCCCCCCCTTTTTGAAGATGGAAACTATATCAGCTCTTTTCCAGTCTTCTGGCAGTTCCCAGGTGCTCCAGGATCTTTGAAAGATACAATTTTGTTATGTTAATATTGTATGCTAATTTTGATAACATACACCAGGTCAGTTTCTTCAAGAACTCATAACTCTTTCAAGTCACTCTAAAAGTCAATATTTTCTGATCCAGTGAATTTCTCCTGTGTATTCAGTACCATATTAGCTAAATGGTGAACCAGGAGAACAGCAGTCATAACCATAGTTTGTTTGTTTGTTTTTTGTTTGTTTATTTATTTGATTTGATTTGATTTGATTTGATTTGATTTGATTTGATTTGTATGCCGCCCCTCTCCGGAGACTCGGGGCGGCTAACAGCAATAATAAGACAGCATACAATAATAATCCAATAATAAAAACGATTAAAAAACCATTAATATAAAAACCAAACATGCATACAGACATGCCACGCATGAAATTGTAAAGGCCCAGGGGGAAAGAGTATCTTAATTCCCCCATGCCTGGCGACAGAGGTGGGTTTTAAGTAGCTTACGAAAGGCAAGGAGGGTGGGGGCAATTCTAATCTCTGGGGGGAGTTGGTTCCAGAGGGCCGGGGCCGCCACAGAGAAGGCTCTTCCCCTGGGTCCCGCCAATCGGCATTGTTTAGTTGACGGGACCCGGAGAAGACCCACTCTGTGGGACCTAGCTGGTCGCTGGGATTCGTGCAGCAGAAGGCGGTCCCTGAGATAATCTGGTCCAGTGCCATACATCACATGAGTAGTATAATGGAACAATTAATTAAACTGTGAAAGTTAGATTTGATGATGTCCCAAAGTAAATTTTAAATGGGGACTAGAAAAATACATGGAGGCTAGATCTGCAAATGCTATTTCTCTTGCTAGTACTTCCAGAAACACAGCTTATGGGGGTGGGGAAACTCTGAGAAAGGACCACGGCCTCATTTCATCATTGTGAGTTTCCTGATAGTCACTGTGTTACACAGCATGTCAAACTAGATGGGTTTTTAAAAAACTGACGCAAGAGGTGGACTTTTTCAGAACTATTTTCTATTAAACTTTATGAATTTATTCCCAGGTAAATGAAACTAGGACTACAGGTAAGTCCTTAAATTGCCTTACTTCATACCTGGGATTTAAAAAAGTGCTTACACATTTGTCAGGGATATTATGTCTCACACACACACACACCTATGAATTAGCCTAAGGGATTTCCCTTTGCAAACAATGCTAAGACAAAGAGACAAAAAGTCCCTGGGTATCTGTAATTTATGCCCTAAGGCTTTAAATTTAGATCTAATATCCATTGGAAACCTTGTTCAGCAGAAAAGGCCGTAACATAAAAATATGCATATAATTATTCATTATATATTACATATTAATAATGCATCCAAAGAAGCATTAAAGTAAATGGAAAGTAATATTTTACTGTCCTTTTGTCTGAAGAGTAATACAAAATTAATTCTTGGAGTGAGGCGGAGCTATCAAGGAATAATATAAATCAAAGTATATGCTTATTATGTCTTTGCTTGGTGATTACCTTCATTGTCTACAGTATTTCAAGTTCTTAATGAAAGAATAAAATTGGAATAATTTTCCTATAAATTATGGTTCCTACATGAATATTACATATATGCCTGGAAAAAGCATGCCCTTCTATGCAACCTACTATGTATCTGTGGCTATAAATTATACTTAATTGTTTTATGGCTTGACATCATACAATTCAGGATTTATTATGAGAAGGCTGAATAGAAATCCAGATATCCAGAAGTCCAGAATGATAAGAGCATAAAAAATACTTTTGTGGAGCAATTGTTTGGTAGTAGGCCAGCACCATGTATTATTGAAGTACAGTATGTCTTTTTAAAAAATATTGCTTTATTTCTGCCTTATATGCAAGTTAATAATGTTTTAGCAGGTGCCACTCTATAAACATAAATAGATATCTGATCATTGAATGTTAAATGTACCTCCTTTAATATGGATGTAGATTCCACTGCAACATAAATCAATGCTGCAAATTGCAGAAAGAACTACAGGCCATCTTGTGGTTGAACTCAGGATAGGTTTAGATAGCAGGAAGGGTGGCTAAAGCATGTATTTATTTATGTGTCTAAATAAGAAGTGATAGTATTTTTTAATTATTGCTGCAAGGTAAATTCTTTTCAACACCACTGTAATTTCTCCCTTCCTTCTGTCCAAATTAGGACAATATTTAACATTCCAGGTTTAGCTTATTTATGGCCTGGTAATGTATTTCATATATGCTCATCTAATCAATTATGATATTTTCCTAAGAGATGCTTAAAGTCTCTTCATAACAGACATGAGTTTGGCATTTTACTTCCTTTCCAACCCCTGCTTTTTTTTTAAAAAAAAGGTTCAATAATTGTAAATCAAACTATAAGCAATTTGTCTTGCAGAGATCCCTTATACTTAAGATGTAGGAATAGATTAAAAGAGCAGGGAATATAGTTAGTCAAATTCGATATCAAAGGTGATATCACCTTAATTTAATGCTAGCTAACATTTTCTCTCTAAGGGTGTCGAACTTCAATTTCACTGCTGGTTGTAATGCTGCAAGTTGAAATTCAACATCTTTAAAAGTAAATGTGCTTTACAGTCAAAAGGAAATTCAAATCAATTTTTAAATTAACCTGTAAACAGACTTAAAAGGCTTAATTCTTAATGTTAGAATTACACCACTCAGACCACTAAGAATTATATATGGAATATTAGTTTCTCCCAGTTTATAAAATAGGTTATAATAATTATATTATTATTGTAGATTATTGATGAATAAACATTTTAAATAATTATTTAAAGAGTTCTGTCTGCTGACTCAAGACTTCAACATTTATATTTTGGAACTTAGACATATCCCTTTCTATACCTTTGCTCTGTTATATCCAGGTTTAGGTTCAGAAAAGTGCATTTTTGTTTATTCAAACAACACATGTCATGACTTATATTTAAGGAGGATATTTTAAATTTATGTTTCAGCAGAGGCAATACCTAGCTCTGCTTGTTTGGGTCAGAAGCTAAGAAGGGGCAGGCTTGGTTTGGACTGGAAGAGGAGAGCTTGAGGAAATAGGAGCATGGCTGAAAAATGTTCTGTCGGGTTCTCTGGTAGAATCCTCCCAAAAATGCACAGATACAATTTCAGACACACACACGTTTGAAAATTCAAAACAATGTTCTTTATAATGAAAATTCACTTAACCTAAGCCCTCTTTTGGTATAGCAAAGAGCACTGGTCTCCAAACAAACTGGTAATTTGTACAAGTCCCTTATCAGTTCTGTGATACTTAGCTTGCAGCTGTGAGGCAATTCAAAGTCCTTCTTTCACAAAGTGAAACACACTTTGCTCTGGTTTAGTTTCAAAGCGGGGGAAAATCAGCACACAAAAGGTCAAAGTCAGTAAAGCAGTCACGAAACACAACGATCAGATAATCCTCCACAATGGCCAAACCCACAGGCTGCTCTTTATAGCTGCCTCACTAATTACCACAGCCCCACCCAACCACAGGTGGCCTCATTTTCTTTGATAATAATCTCTCAGTTGTTGTTGCCTATGCATCGCTCTCCGCATGCGTGGCTGTATCATTAACTCTTGTTCTGAATCCAAGGAGGAGCTAGATAATTGATCTCCTTCTGAGCTGTCTGCCACACTCTCCTCCTCCTGGTCACTCATGTCTTCTTGGTCAGAGGAGCCTTCGTCAGCAGATTCCACCGGGGGGGGAGACAGGCCTGCAGCATGTGGATGTCTCCCCCACATCCACAGTCCTTGGGGCAGGAGCTGGGCAAGAGCTAACCACAACAAAAAACATCTGAGAAAACAATAGCAAACCACATAGTTGTGTGTTGGTGTTACTGAGAACTGAGATCAACCTGAAAATGTCTTTTTTTTTCAACCTTTTATATCCCATAGAGCAGAGGTCCCCAACCTTTTTTGCACCAGGGACCGGCTTTAAGCTAGACCAGTTTTCCATGGCCCGGTGGGGGGGGGGGAGCTAGCTGTCAGTGGCGCCGTAAAAGGGGCGATCAAGAGAGGAATGGGTGAATGAATGGACGGAGGGTGGGAAGGAAGGAAGGAAGGAAAGAGGGAAGGGACAGGAACAGAAGAAGGGTGCAAAGGAAGCAAGGAAAGGTGTGAAAGGGGAGAGTAAGAGAGGAAGGAGTGAAAGAAGGGAATGAGGGAGGAAAGAAGGGAGGAAGGAAAAGGAAAGCAAGAAATGGAGGGAGGAAAGGAAGGAAGGAAAGAAAGAAAGAAGGGGGAAGGGACAGGAACAGAGGAAGGAAGCAAGGAAACTTATGAAAGGGGAGAGTAAGGGAAGAAGGTAGGAAGGAGAAAGAAAAGAAGAAATAGAGGAAGGGAAGGTAAAAGAGAGAAAGAAAAAGAGCAAGAAAGAAAGAAAGAAAGAAAGAAAGAAAGAAAGGCAACTTCAAAGAAAGGCTCACTGAGCATCTCTCACTCTCTCTCTCTTTCTATCCCTCTTTCTTTCTTTCTCTTCCTTTCTCTCTCTCCTCTTCCTTTATCTCCTCTCTCTCTCCCTCTCTCTTTCTCTCCCCCCTCTCTCCCCTTTCCCTCTCTCTTTCTCTCTCTCCCTCTCTTGCTATCTCTCCCCCCTTTCCCTCTCTCTTTCTCTCTCTCCCTCTCTTGCTATCTCTCCCCCCTCTCCCTCTCTCTTTCTCCCTCTCCCTCTCTTTCTCTCTCTCTCCCCCTCTTTCTCTCTCTTCTTCTCACTTTCTCTCTCTTGTTTTCTTTCTGTCTCTTTTGCTTTCTCTCTCTCTCACTCTTTCTTGTTTTCTTTCTCACGCTCTTTCTCTCTCTTGTTCTCTCTCTTGCTATCTCTTTCTCCCCCCCTTTCTCTCACTCTCTCTTTCTCACTTTCTCTCTATCTTGCTGTCTGTTGCTCTCACTCACTCTCGTTCTCCGTTCTTCTCAGCGGTGATGCGCGCACGCCCTGCCCGCCTCACCTTTGCGAGAGCACTTTCGCCCCGGGCTCTCAGCAAGGGGGTTTGCAGGAGAGGTGGGGCCGGCGAAGGTGATATTCAATGTCAGGGGCGCACAGGCGGTTGCACGCGCTCCCTATCTCCCTGCTAGCCCACTCGGAATATTCAAAATAAGAAAAGCCTTCGCCGGCAAAGGTTTTTCTTATTTTGAATACTCCGAGTGGGCTAGCAGGGAGATAGGGAGCGCGTGCAACCGCCCGTGCGCCCCCGACATTGAAGACCTCCGCTGAGAAAAGCCTTTGCCGGCATTTCCTCTCGGCGTCAAGGAGGCGCAGCGGCGGGCGGAGAGAGGGAAGGGGGGGCAGCGGCGTCCCTCCTGGCCTTGGCGGGCCGCCCGACCCTCCCCACCTCCTGCAAACGCGGCGGGCGGCGGGGGGAGAGCGAGGAGCCGGTTCCGGCGGGCGCGGGGCTTGGCTGGCTGGCGGGGGGAGTGCCGCTGGTGGTGCGGAAAGGCCGAGGGGGGCCTGGCGCCGCGGACCGGCTGAAAACCCCCAACGGCCCGGTGCCGGTCCGCGGACCGGCGGTTGGGGACCTCTGCCATAGAGAAGCTACTACTAAATTTTTGTTGCCACAATGTATATTTTATTTTCAAAATCACACTATCTTGAATCGTGTTTAAAATGAATATATAAACCAATTCCCAAAGCTTTTTCTGAATAAAAAGACTAGTATTTCATTGGAAATGTAGTATTTTCATATATCCCTTGAAACCAAATGGATTAGTATTTTCATTGTTTCAAATACCACATTATTTTATATTGCAGCTATGTCTCTGGTATAAACAAAGTGCAATATATCTTCCTCTTATTTTTATGGCTAAGTATTTAAGTTAGCATTCTTCCCTTTTGATAAAACCAGACGTACATAATCCTGTAAAACATTAGTGAACCCTGAAGGCCAGATGTGGTCTTTGGAAGCATGGATGTAGCCACTGCAGCAAAATTCATTGCTACATAAATTTTATTTTGTAATGTGACATGAACAAATGATTAATATATGGGAAGCTACTCCTATTTATTTTAATTGCTATATTGTTCACTTCTTTTTCCTACTTTTTGGAATATGGATTAATTTTGCCTATCTTTCGAGATGTGAACTTGATGATAAAATTTAAAGTTCAAATGTTGACTCAGATACTCATCTCTATCCATGATGATAATTTTACAGAGCATAGTGACATTTATTCTAACTTGTTTTCCTGCATTTCAATTGCTGAATTCACTGTATTATAACTACAGGTAGTCCTTGGTTTATAACAGTTCACTTAATGACCATTCCAAGTTACAACAGCACTAAAAAAAGTGACTTATGACTTTTTTTACACTTATGACTGTAGCAGCTTGACTTATATTTATGACTATTGCAGTGTCCCAGGATTTTGTGATCACTTTTTGTGGCCTTCTGATAAACAAAGTCAATGGGGAAGCCGGACTCACTTAATTGTGTTACTAACTTAACAACTGCAGTGATTCGCATAACAACAGAGAAAGGTCCTAAAATGGGGCAAAACTCATTTAACAAATATCTGACATAAATTTGGGATTCTGTTGTGATCATAAGTTGAGGACTACCTTTACTGATTCAGCTAGATCTTGGGAAAGGATGTAATATCTTGCCACTAAAAAAATTATTTGTTAGATTTCAAACCAGTCGTAATGGGTATTTGCTCTGTTAGCTGAATTTTGTATTATGGTGAGTCGATTCAGTTAGACATATTTATTTTTATGGTTTCTATATTTTTACTTATCCTTTTTATAGTTTTTCATTTTTTTCGTTATGCATAGATATATATAGATGTTAATTTTTAACTTGCATAATTAGTAACTATATTTTTCCTTCTTATGCTGGCCTATGACTGTAATAGAGATTTGATTTGATTTAATAACCATTGATAACAGGAAAAGGTGTGGTATCTGGAACTAAAAGTCTTCTGTTATTTGTTTCTTAATAATTATTCCAATCTAACCTTTTTAGCAATTTAATATAAGTTAATCAGTCTACAATTAGATTTTATTTAAATCTATGAGCAGTATAGTATGTAGCCTTGGAGTATAAACATTTAAGATTAGAAATAATCCTGTCTAACTATACTTTTAATCCACTTTACAATGATTAAAGGCATCTAGTGTCCCGGCAGAAAATGATAGCTGTCACTCTTCCTCTTTCTTTTCAAGGTTACAGAGTGGGATGAATTTACAAATTTGTTTTGTCAATGACAGTGGAAGTGACAAAGATAGTGATGCCGATGACAGCAAGACTGAAACTAGTCTAGATACACCTTTATCTCCTATGGTGAGTGTTGCTGTTGATCTAATAAGCACATGTAGATACTTCATAAATGTTGGGAAGGGTAAATCACCATCATCGTTTCAATGTACTTTTAATACAGTACGGTTTTTTGGCAAATTAAACACTAACTTTATTCAAGGCATTTGGGTGTGTGTAGTTTGAGTATGTAAAAGTCTGTCATCTGCACGTCTTATAACTGTCTGGTTTGGTCCTGCAACCAAACAAGACAGACACAGACTTCAGAAGATAATTAGAACTGCAGAAAAAACAATTTATTTATTTTATTTTATTTATTTGATTGGATTTCCTGCGGACTCAGGGCGGCTTACATAATAAAGTCAATACAATACAAACTCTGAGGAACCCAATATAAAACCTAAAAAGCAATATAAAACCTAATCTAAAACCCCACATAATAAAAAAGCATTTAACTAACATTCATTCATGATCATTCATTCATACCGTTGGCAGGAGCATGAAGGCAATGCTCAACGGCCCCAAGACTGCCAGCAAAGATGTGTTTTTAGAGCCTTACAAAAGGCCAGGAGGGTGGAGGCAGTACGAATCTCTGGAGGGAGCTGATTCCAAAGGGTCACAGCTGACAGAGAAGGCTTTTCCCCTGGGCCCCACCAGGCGACATTGCTTGGCTGACGGGATCCGGAGATGCCCAAATCTGTGAGCTCTAACTGGTCGCTGGGATATATGAGGCAGTATGCGGTCCCATAAGTAACCTGGTCCTAAGCTACGTAGGGCTTTATAGGTAATAACCAACACTTTAAATTGCATTTGGAGACCAATCGGTAGCCAATGCAACTCATGGAGTGATGGTGAAACATGGGTATACCTTGGTATAGGCCCATGATTGCTCACACAGCTGCGTTTTGGACTAACTGTCTCCGAACATTCTTTAAAGGTAGCCTCATGTGGAGAGCATTGCAGTTATCGAGCCGCTGGTGCACTAGGTGGACCTGTGCAAACGCCCCCCCCCCTTGCCACACCTGAGAGATGTTCTTCAAGACTCAGCTGTGGATCAAGGAGGACTCCCAAGTTGCAGACCCTCTCTGAGGGGGATAAAGATCCCCCCCCAGGGTAATGGAAGGACAGGTGGAATTGTCCCTGGGAGGCAAAACCCACAGCCACTCTGTCTTGTCATGGTTGAGCTTTGAGCCTATTAACACCCATCCAGACCCTCAAGGCTCCAGGCACCGGCACATCACTTCCATTGCTTCATTGAATCAACAAACACAGGGTGGAGATGTACCGCTGGGTGTCATCTGCGTACTGGTGGTAACTCGCCCCGTATCGTTTGATGATCTCACCCAACGGTTTCATGTAGATATTAAACAGCAGGGGTTGTTTGGTTGGTTGGTTATGTGTTGCCTGATTCCCAGCAGGAGTTTACAGACTATTAAAACTTTAAAACTTTAAAATATACTGCTCAAAAATATAAAGGGAACACTCAGATAACACATCCTAGATCTGAATGAATGAAATATTCTCATTGAATACTTTGTTCTGTACAAAGTTGAATGTGCACAACAGCATGTGAAATTGATTGTCAATCAGTGTTGCTTCCTAAGTGGACAGTTTGATTTCACAGAAGTTTGATTTACTTGGAGTTATATTGTGTTGTTTAAATGTTCCATTTATTTTTTTGAGCAGTCTACTTTAAAAAAACAAGACAAACTATTCTAAACAAAAATAGAACAAAGAGGGCAGAGATAACAAACTCAAAGAAGAAAAAGGGGCTTCAGTTATCTCTTGCCAAAGATAGGTTTATGCATGTGCGTGAAAATACACACATGTATAATAGTGTTGCCCACTTATATCAGTCATATCAGTGTGTGGCTTTTTATGTTTGTACATATCTAGAGTAAATTACAAAATGTGGTAATTGGTTTGGGTTTTTTTAGATCAGTAGGTGGGATCTTGAAAAAGGCATGTCCATGCTTATTTTACCCTTTCTTTTTTAAGAGCAAGCAGAGCTCCTCCTATTCTGACAGAGATACTACTGAGGAAGAATCTGAATCCTTGGATGATATGGATTTTCTCACAAGACAAAAGAAACTTCAAGCTGAGGCCAAAATGGCTCTGGCGATGGCAAAGCCAATGGCCAAAATGCAAGTAGAGGTGGAAAAACAGAATAGGAAAAAATCTCCAGTAGCTGATCTTGTACGTATCACATAAAAATTCATGCCTATTATTTCCTTACATTTTTCCATAATAACCTTTGTGGAAGGAAGCATTTATAAATCAAAGTGCATGTGTTGGGCTTTTTTTTTTAACTTAGAATATGTTTTTTAAAATAATGTACGATTTATTCCTCAAGTTACAGCCATTTGTTCAGTGGCCATTCATAGTTACAAAAGCACTGAATGGGAAGGACTTACAAGCACTCTACAATGTTGCAGCTGTTAGAAGTTTCCTGTAGTCATGTGATCACATTCCAGGCTCCCGGGGTGACCAGATTTCATGTACGATGGTTGCCATGCACTGCAGTCACATGATCACAATTGGTAACCTTTCCTGCCAGCTTCCCACAAACAAAAGGAACGGGGAATCCAGCAAAGAAAATTACAAGTCACTCCTGTTAAATCTCTCTCGCTCTTATAGTAGCCCTCACTTAATGATATACTTAAAAATGGCAACGGGGATTGCCAATCCTAAGAAGCATGGTAAATGACGTTGTGTTTTATGACCACATAACTTAGTAAAGGAAATATTGGTTCCTATTACTGTCACAATCCTAATACCATCTGCATTTGAATTTATTATTTATTTATTGGATTTCTATGCCGCCCCTCTCCGAGGACTCGGGGCGGCTCACAACATAAAATATACAATATATAATGTATTCTGATATATAAAATTGTATTGTATATATCCGAACATAGATAAATTAATCTTGTGTCATTACAGATTGTGCCCTGCAATTCAATCTTATGAATTGCAGTAGCAATTTTGTTTCTGTTTTTTCAGAAACTAAGTAAGAAAAGTATCTAGGAACATAGTTCATGGATAAGTTATGTTTCTATAATTCATTGAATAATGTTAATTCCTAGATGTCACTGGACAAACAGCACACTCTCCTCATTTCCTCCCAAACAGGCACAATACAGTGAACCCTCGATCATCGCGAGGGTTCCGTTCCAGGAACCCACGCGATGATCGATTTTTAGCGAAGTAGCGGTGCGGAAGTAAAAACACCATCTGCGCGTGCGCAGATGGTGTTTTTGCTTCCACTGCCGCCCGCCCTTCGCCCGCCCACCCCGTTGCTCGCGCCCAGGCTCGCGCGCGCTGCCCGCCCGCCCACGCTGTTGCCGGCTCCGCTTCCCAGCTGGGAGGCGGAGGTGAGGTTTCCCGCGCGCACGGGCTTTCCCCAGCAACGCGCGCAGAGCTAGGGTGTCCCCAGGCTCGCGCGCCGCTGCCCGCCCGCCCACGCTGTTGCCGGCTCCGCTTCCCAGCTGGGAGGCGGAGGTGAGGTTTCCCGCGCGCACGGGCTTTCCCCAGCAACGCGCGCAGAGCTAGGGTGTCCCCAGGCTCGCGCGCCGCCGCCCGCCCACCCACGCTGTTGCCGGCTCCGCTTCCCAGCTGGGAGGCGGAGGTGAGGTTTCCCCAAGCGCGCGCGCTTTCCCCAGCAACGCGCGCGCGCTGGGAAGCAGAGCAAGGGTGTCCCCAGGCTCGCGCGAGTCGCCCGCCCACCCACGCTGTTGCCGGCTCCGCTTCCCAGCTGGGAGGCGGAGGTGAGGTGTCCCCAAGCGCGCGCGCTTTCCCCAGCAACGCGCGCGCGCTGGGAAGCAGAGCAAGGGTGTCCCCAGGCTCGCGCGAGTCGCCCGCCCACCCACGCTGTTGCCGGCTCCGCTTCCCAGCTGGGAGGCGGAGGTGAGGTGTCCCCAAGCGCGCGCGCTTTCCCCAGCAACGCGCGCGCGCTGGGAAGCAGAGCAAGGGTGTCCCCAGGCTCGCGCGAGTCGCCCGCCCACCCACGCTGTTGCCGGCTCCGCTTCCCAGCTGGGAGGCGGAGGTGAGGTGTCCCCAAGCGCGCGCGCTTTCCCCAGCAACGCGCGCGCGCTGGGAAGCAGAGCAAGGGTGTCCCCAGGCTCGCGCGAGTCGCCCGCCCGCCCACGCTGTTGTCGGCTCCGCTTCCCAGCTGGGAGGCGGAGGTGGGGTTTCCCGCGCGCGTGCCGCCCGCCCGCCCACGCCGTTGCTCGCGCCGCCGCTGTCTTACCGGGGCAAGAGGGGGAAGACCCAGGGAAGCCTCTGCCCGGCGGGGAAACTCCACCATCTACGCATGCGTGGAAGGGCACGCATGCGCAGATGGTGGAGTTTACTTCCGGGTTGAAAACTCGCGATATAGCGTTTCGCAATAATCGAGATCGCGAAACTCGAGGGATCACTGTACTCACATGTAATGTTTCCTGTTACATATTTTGACAACCATTATCTGTGACATTAGATAATGTCTAAGACATTATCAGCTTGTGTTACATATATTCCTTAACTCAGTGTTTCCCAACCTTGGCAACTTGAAGATATCTGGACTTCAACTCCCAGAATTGCCCAGACAGAAAATGCTGGCTGGGGAATTCTGGGAGTTGAAGTCCAGATATCTTCAAGTTGCCAAGGTTGGGAAACACTGCCTTAATTTACAATTGTAATTGAACCCGCAATTACAGTTATAAAGCAAGTTACCCTGTGATCAGGATTATGACTTTTTATGGTGATTTTTAAATGGAAAGCACTGGCCGTAAAGCCAAGGCCATAATTATTCTATAATACTGTACACTACCATAGAATCAGGAATTCTGTATACATTCTGTACACTGGTATAGAATCAAGAAACCATTGTTCACTATAGAGTAGTTTTTGTGGGAAGCCAGAGGTCTCTGGCAAAAACGTCATACATTTTCAGGTGATCATGGGACACTGGTCATATCCACAAATGTAGGCCAGTGCTGAGTACTAAAAATGCATTCATGTGACAGGGGCACACATTCAAATCCAGGTCATAAGTCTATTTATAAGGGTTCATCCAAATTTGAACAATTGATAAGCGACAAATTATAAGTGAAGGACTACTTGTATTAATGCTGGCCTTTTAGGTGTTAAACAAAAGTAGTGAGACAAAAGGAATAATTAAAATAACATTTTCCAAGCTTTCAAATTTTTCTTGCCCATGCCAGTTTTGTCATGCTAGTTGCTTGTTTTATATTTTCCTGTTTCATAAAACAAATTATCTTCCCTATCCAATGTAAAATTGTATGGTTCATTAAGTACAGCACCAAGTCCCAGTGTGAATGGCATCAATATTAAATTTTAGTGGATAGGGAGTTTCCCCTATATAATCATTAACCATTACGATTAATAATTGTAACTATGATCTATGATCTATCACTTTGTTGTATGTACATTGAGAGCTTATTTTATGTGTACACTGAGAGCAACCTAAAACTAAGGAGAAATTTCCTGACAGTTAGAACTATTAATCAGTGAAACAACTTGCCTCCAGAAGTTGTGAATACTCCAACACTGTAAGTTTTTAAGAAGGGATTGAATAACCATTTGTCTGAAATAGTATAGGGTTTCCTGCCTAAGCATGGTGTTGGACTAGGAGACCTCCAAGGTCCCTTCCAATTCTGTTATTCTATTCTACTCTACTCCACTCCACTTCACTCTATCATGCACCGGAAACAAATTCTTTGTATGTCCAATCACACTTGGGCAATAAAGAATTCTATAAGACTACGATATATATTCATTCATATATATTCTGTATACAGGTATAGAATCAATAAATTATATAACTTATTATCACAGTAGAGCCCAACATTTCTGTGGCTAAACAAAACAGTTTAAATGAGTTTTGCCCCATTTTACAACTTCTTGCCACAGTTGCTACAAGTGTTTAAATGACTGCAGTTGTTAAGTTAGTAACACGGGTATTAAGTAAACTTCGCTTACCCATTGACTTGGTTTATTGGAAAGTCAGAAAAGTGATCACATGTTTCCGGGACATTCCAATCATGATAAACATATGCCGGATGCCAAACTCTTGAATTGTGATCACATGGCCATGGGGATGTAATAGTTGTAAGTGTGAAAAATAACCATAAGTCATTGTAACTTTGAATGGTCACTGAATGAATGTTGTAAGTCAAGGATACCTGTATGTGTATGTTCAAGACACTTTAATAGAACAATTAAAAAATATCAATGGTATTGCTACTATTTTGACTTAGGATGTTGATTATTGCAAACAAAGAGTGTGCTGCTCAAACTAATACATGCTTTATGTATGTTTTAATGTTATTTTTAGCTGCCACATATGCCTCATATAAGTGAATGCTTAATGAAAAGAAGTTTAAAACCCGCAGACCTGAGAGATATGACAATTGGGCAACTGCAAGTGATAGTCAACGATCTACATTCACAGATAGAAAGTAAGTGGAAAATACTTATTCTACCTTTTTTCTTTGTCTCACTATTAATCATAATATTTTAAGGTCAATGTACTGTACATTGGGTTCCATTGTCCCATGGCAAGATTATAATGATATACTAGATAAGAATAAATCTTATGATTGGACACTATATGTCTAGCAGTAGCTTGGGAGCCAATTATTATTTTGCAATTTGCATACCGACCTCAGGGTTCTTCAGAATCCCCATCTGAATAAACTGACAATTAATAAATTGAGATTAATATTCTAACCTAAGGTGAGATAATAGATTATACAAATTAATGGAGTGAAGAGAGAAAGTGCAAGTATCCCCAAACAAAAAAGGAATCCAAGACTAAAAATACATGTTTTTTCCTAGTCCCATATGAAAGAGCTTGGGGTTTTGTTTGGGAGTTTTTCTGGGAATTTGGGTCAAATTCAGTTTTTGGGTTGGATTTATTTATTTATTAATTTATCAAATTTGTATGCCGCCACTCTCCGCAGACTCGGGGCGGCTAACAACAGTAATAAAACAATATAAACAAATCTGATATTTAAGTTAATTTTAAAAAGAAACCCCAATATAAGAGGCCAATCATACATACAGACATACCATGCATAAATTTTTTATAAGCCTAGGGGAAGGGAATATCTCAATTCCCCCATGCCTGACAACAGAGGTGGGTTTTAAGGAGCTTACGAAAGGCAAGGAGGGTGAGTTGCCACTGCGTTCTTACTATCACTTTTATTTCCTACTCTGATCCAGAAGCATGGGTCAATTTGTCACAAAGAATTTGTGATTTTTTTTCATAAATACATCGTGTGTATGTTTTAATTGTGTATGTTTTAGTGCTTTGTGATTTTTTTTCTTTTATTGTTTGCTTTTATCTGATATGTCATCCAGAGACACAGTGTTCAGGTCGGGTAGCCTTATAAATCTAGAAAATAAAGAAAGAAAGAAATTAAAAGAAATAAAATAAAGAAATAAGCAAGCAAACATTCATCTTCTGGCGAGAGGGCAGTTTGACAAAATTAGTTATAGTCCTGACACATAGGGAGGACAACAGGTTGAGAAACCTTGTGAGGCCTTTATCTAATTAGGGAGTGAAGAATTCACTTTAGTTGTATTCTTCTGATGCGAAGTCAGTAGCTGTTATGGTAAGAACAATAGCTGCTTTCATGTACCAGTAGAGCCAGGGCTGCATCTTACATCAGTCTTTCCTATCATGTGGTGCTCCAGTTGGGTTGGCATTAAAACACAAGACATTTAGTCCCAACACAATTGGAGGCCATGACCTCTTAGATAATGCAGCATCTGGCCTTGGCAATCTGCTGATGGCAAATGCAGCCTTGGTTCCTTAGATATCCAGTCATGAGGATTTTCCATCAATTCCTTCGGAAAAACCAGATGTTCCATAGACTGCCTATCAATTTAACAGTGTAAGATTATGTGCCACTTCTTAAATTTGTCCTTCATTATCCCATGAAACCTGCAACAGTATTATTTCAGTATTTTGCGACCTACTATTCTTAAAACATGACTTCACATCCTTCCTAATTTAGATGCAAGCCAAAAAACTAATGGAAACTGTTATATTGTTTGGAATGAGACATCAAACGTCTGTTTCACGGTGGCTAAAAGTATCTAAAATGTTAGGGACAGAAGAGAACTAATTAAATTCCTTTTATTTTCCCCTTTTTCAAAATTAGGTTTAAATGAAGAATTGGTGCAACTGCTACTTATTCGAGATGAATTGCACACAGAGCAGGATGCAATGCTGGTAGACATTGAAGACTTGACCAGGTTAGTATCAATGTCTGTTAAGTTCTGTTGATAAGGCCTGTATCAGCGGTAAAATCTACTTACCTTCCCTACTGATTTTTTACCCTCTGCACATGTGCAAAGGGTTTAAAACAACAAAATGGCAACGTCCGAGCAGGTTGGAGGAGCCTCGTGTTGCCGCCACTACCAATTCTCCGAACCACTGGCAGTCACTACTACTGGTATGCATGGAACGAGCCAAACAGGTAGTATTTCACCTCTGGCCTGTATGAAAATCATGTTCTGCCCAGCAACGGACCACAAATAATGCAGCACACACAAAGTCTGTACAAAACTTAGTTTACTAATTAAGGACTACTAATGAGCTTTCTTAGTAGTCGTCAAACACAAACAGAAAATAGTCTTTTCTGAACAATGGCTGTTAATTCAACTTAATTAACAGCCAGCATGTCCACAAAACCAGGATGTAATTTGGTCTACTGTATATATAAAGTGAACATACTGTAATTGCAAACAGCCGGGGAGGGGGGGGGGGCTTTTCTGGGCAAAATAAATAAATAAACATTAATTTTTCTTTTCATTTTTCATTTGTTTATGATCAAGCATAGTATACTATAGTATACCAATGCAATAGGTATTCCAGAAAAAATTACAGTAGCTAAAATCAATATTTATTTAGTCCGGGTCAAATAGACCCAGGAACAGAACAAGTATAGTCATTGCGCCCAGAAAAAACTAAGCAACGGGGGGGGGGGGAATACTCAATAGAAAGAACCCCTCAAATGATGCAAAGTTATGTAATTTCAAGTTTCAGATATGCAGGGAAATTTTTTTACAGGATCTCAAACTTCGTTTCGGGTCACATACGGGACCCGAACAGAACAGCAGTGTTAAGCTGCACTGCTTAACCTTCAGTTCGCATTAAACAAATTTGACTGAAGCATCCGACCAAAAGAACTCCTACCATTTCTCCTTGGATAGAAAATGGTGTTTGAGTAAATACCTGCCCCTCTTTTCTCTTTGAACGTTTAGAACATTGAAAGCAAATCTGGTTTGGTAAAGGGTATCATTATTGCTGGTAGGGCTTTGGCTTCTGGGTTGGTTTGTTTTGCTACTTTATTTTGTGTTGATTTAATGCGTGGCTTTGTCCTTTAAAATCAGAAGATAAAGTGCAAATTTTGCCAATTAAACAATTGTCTGTGATTTATACTTCCCTGTCTGGTTATTAATGGAGCACCTTGAATTATTGAATCAATCTGTAATTTAGAATCCGATACTTTGTATTTACTCTAATTGCTTCTAGTGAAATAGTTCTGTCAGTTCCTTTGCTTTGAGAAGATCTTGTTGCCAGGGAAATAGTAAAAATTGTCAGAGAATTGCTTGAAGCGCAGGTATAGCCACTTCTTTATTTAGACTCTATTTTGAGATGTTCGTCTTGACTAGAATGCCAAACGTTTTTGGTTTTTACTTCTGCAACATCTCTTTCTCAATAAACTAGCTGTTCTTTCTCCAACCCCCCTAACTTTGGTATATCTTGGTAAGGGCTCTTTCTCACGGTTGCATTAATATGCGATCTCGAGTTGTTGTTAGAAAAGTGTGCTACTTTAGCTGCCTCTAGGTTAGCTGAAGTGATGAGTCAGAGCAGCTTTGCAACAAAGTCATCTGGTGTGACTCAGGTTTGCAGAAGCAAATCTTTCCCTTAACAATCCATGTACCTAAGAACTGTGTAAAGTTTCTGAAAAAGCCAGAACTTGAAACCCAGGCTGTTTCTAATCATGGTTTATGAGTGCCGTGGCTGTCAAGTCAAACAGAAGAGAATTGCAGTGTGGAGCAGGTTACAGAATCTATACACTCACAAAAAGAGCTTCATCTACTCCATCTATCCTAGACCAGGGATGGCGAACCTTTTTTTGCTCAGGTGCTGTAAGAGCATGTGTGCATGCTATCGTGCACACATGCGCAAGTGCCCATACCCATAATTCAATGCCTGGGGAGGGCAAAAAAGCTTTCTCCATCCCCCGGAGGTCCCCTGGAGGCTGGAAAAAGCCTGTCTCCCAACTTCTGGTGGGCCGAGTCGGCTCGTGTTTCACCCTCCCCAGGCTCCAAAGTCTTCTCTGGAGCCAGAGGAGGGTAAAAATACCTTCCCCATCCCCCTGGAGGCTCTCTAGAAGCCAAAAACACCCCCTCAGAGCCTCTGTGCGAGCAAAAAACCAGCTGGCTGGCACACACATGCACATTAGAGCTGAGCTAGGGCAACGACCCATGTGCCAGCAGATATGGCTCCACGTGCCACTGTCCTAGACCTTTTCACTCAATCACCTGGGCTATTTTTGGACAGCTGTTTGCTGAACTTCCTTCTGCTTGGGCCCAACTGAGAACTTTTTCTAAATTTCACCCCAGTATATCCCAAATATCCTAAAGGAATAAGTACTGCAAGAGAGAGCAAATAGCTGTGATAGGTGGCAACCAGAAATATCCTGATAGCCCAACCGGAAAATGGCATTGGAGTAGGCAAAATGGTACCCCTCTGTTTTCACCCAGTTATATCATAATAAAGGCAACAGAAAACATAACCCAATAAAATCTGTCTGATGAGGAAACCTGTAATGAAATGAGAAAACAACCTAAGCATAGCCCATAAAATCATCTGCTACAACATTCTTCCTGTCAATGACTACTTCAGCTTCAACCACAACAACACACGAGCACACAACAGATACAAACTTAAAGGAAACCACTCTAAACTCAACTGCAGGAAATACAACTTTAGTAACCGAGTACTTGATGCATGGAACTCACTACCAGACTCTATAATATCATCAACTAACCCTCAAAACCTTACCCTTAGACTATCCACTATTGACCTCTCCTGATTCCTAAGAGGTCAGTAAGGGGCGTGCATAAGTGCACCAGAGTGCCTTCCGTCCCCTGTCCTAATGTTTCTCTTTTACTAGTATCGTGTATATAAATATTTTATCTTTGTATACCACCAATACGTATGTGACAAAACAAATAAATAAATAAATCCATGAAAAATCAACTCGCAGGGATTGATTTTTTTAGGGATTAGTTACAGTCTTTTGATAGGCTACTGAGCACAAATTCAATAATAGGGGTAGCAGTTTCTCACAAGAATAGTATACTAGCATTTATAAGGAGCTCACAAAACATGGATCGTGAATTAGTTAGGTAGATGCCCCAGAGAAACCCAGATTCTCTTTCAGCCCAAGATGAAGGGCCATGGTGATTGAAAGATAAGCAGTGTGCATACTGCAGCCTTGACAATCCAATGAGAATCAGCAAACGCCTGTCCTTAGCCACAGCATCACCATGGTAATGAATGAAGTATCAGATCATACAAGCTCTAGGATGGTGCTGATGGAAAACACCACTAAGAACTAGAACTGTAAGGATTAATTTGGATTCTTCTGCATTCATTTGGATCCTTCTACGTGGAAATAACACATAGGCCACCTTATGAGGATATAACTCTCTAAAAGGGACATCTATGCCATAGGTAACAGGGTTTGATGAGCCCTAAATCACCTTTTTAAAAAGATCATGTAGTTCCGTTGTTTCCTACTTCTTGCTTCATAGGATTGTTGATATATATTTACTAATGAATTTTATATGCAACCAGAAGGCATCTATTAATTATTTAAAGAATGGAACCATAGCAGGCCATAGAAAATTACTATGTATTTTTTCACTTGAGGGTGCAAAATCAATCAAAATAACCCCAGGGATGGCTAGAAGATCAATTATGCTAAATTTCTAAATATAGCTTTACCTTTCTCTCCCCCCCCCCCAAAAAAAAATCCCAATTCTGAGTGAAGAAAGCCAAATAATAGTGCCAACATGTATTTATCAAAGAATCAAATAGAGGGTAGAATTTGCTGGGAAAAAACACAGAGATATGATAGGGAAATTCACAAATTACATGATTCAAATGTTGCATTTTTGTGATTAAATTCATAGATTTTTTGCCAATAGATACACACAATGACTTGAAATTGATTGATTTGGCTCTGGCTGGATTTTTCACCTCAACTTTTGATAGATTTTAATCCTAAAAGAAGAATTCATCATCTATAAACCAAGATTTAATAAGACAAAGCAAACCCAATTATGTTTTTTTCTGTAATATTTTTCTTACAGTGCCCCCCCTATCAATGCCATGATAATTTAGCATCATTGCTACAGACAAGGTAAAATATAATAAAAAGCTCTGTTTATCCAGATCTATCTAATCCTTCCCCTCCTTGTGCAATATTCATCCTTTTCTTCTTCTGTAAACCCTTTGTTGTCTTTTGCTCCAATTACTTTCCTGTCTCATTAAGAAAGTATCTGTAGTAATTTCACAGCAAAATATGCTAGTCTGCCTTTCTTTTAACTTTGCTTTCATGTAATGTTGTGTGCTCTACCAGTGATCTAACATCTTCAAAATTCCAGGAATGTAAATTCACACTGTCTCTTCAGTGCTTATTTATGATGTCATGCCATTCATTATTCAACTACATGGTCTTTTTGATGGAGCCAAGGTTTAGATGGGGTAATTTAGAGATGACTAATTGTTTAATAAATGCATTTAGATTGCCCCTTGTACTGTGAACCCTCCCCCTTCACAATACTTTTATGCATAGTAGCCTGAGCATCTATAAACCAATCTAGGAAGTTTTGAAATCTTAAGTTTCATAAAGATCGGAAGTATTAGAAGTGAAAAGTCATTTTAAATTGTAAAGAAAGTTAGCTGTACTTCCAACACATCCTATTTTAATTGAAATGCTTTTCAAATATATAATTTCTCTGCATTAATAGTAATAGTAATAATAATAGTAATAATAATAATAATAATAATAATAATAATAATAATAATTTATTAGATTTGTATGCTGCCCCTCTCCAAAGACTTGGGGCGGCTCACAACAATAATAAAAAACAATATAACAGTGAACAAATCTAATATTAAAAGAAAAAATATATAAAACCCCAGCTATTAAAACCATACAACACACACATACCAAACATAAAATATAAAAGCCTGGGGGAGGTGTCTCAGTTCCCCCATGCCTGACCATTTTTCTAAATCTTCTTTTGTTTTTGTTAATAATTTTGTATAATTTAGTTCTTTCAGTGAAGAATACCTTGTCGTAAACCAAATCCCTAGATATTTAATTTTCTTTTCTATTTGAAAACCTGTTTCTTTTATTAATAATTTGTTTAAATCTTGATTACAATTCTTGGTTAATATTTTAGTTTTGTTCCTATTTATTTTTAAGCCGGCCACTTTCCCATAGTTCTCTAATTCTTTTACTAAATATATCATTGAGCTAACTGGATTCTCTAAGAAGAAGACCAGATCATCAGCGAAGGCCTGTGTTTTATAAATTTGTTGTTTAATTTGGGTGCCCTGTATTGATGATTCCCCTCTAATTCGGTTTAATAGTATTTCTATAGACATTATATATATTAAGGGAGATAGTGGACAGCCTTGTCTCACTCCTTTTTTAATATCGAATGTATTGGTTAAATCTCCATTTATAATTATCCTTGCCTTTTGTTTGGAGTATATTTTATTTATTGTATTTTCAAAGTTCTCTCCAAAATCCATAGTATTTATTAATTTTTTGAAAAAGTTCCAATTGAGGTTATCGAAGGCTTTCTCAGCATCTAGAAATAGCATTGCAAACTCCTTATCATTATGGCTTTCATAATATTCTAGCATATTTAATGTAATTCTTATATTATTTCTAATTTGTCTGTTAGGTAAGAAGCCATTCTGATCAGAGTGTATTATTTTGTTTAATATTTTTTAAAATCTGTCTGCTATTATTGCCATATAAATTTTGTAGTCTACGTTTAACAGAGATATTGGTCTATAATTCTTAATATACTTTGGATCTGTGTCTTCTTTATGTATCAGCGTTATGTTAGCTTCTTGCCATGATACCGGGCATTCTCCGTTCGTTAACATTTTATTATAAATTTCTAATAATAATTCTCCCGTTACATGGAATGTTGCTTTATAGAATTCAATTGGGAAGCCATCTGGACCTGGTGTTTTATTATTATTCTGTTTCATAATTGTTCTTTCCAATTCTTCTTTTGTTATTTCTTTGTTTAATATTTCATTATCTTCTTTACTTATTAAATTGATTTTACATGTCTCTAAATATTTTAATATATCTTCTTCCTTAATATTTTCTTCACTATACAATTCTTTATAGTATTCTAATGCAATTTCTTTCTTTTTTTTTAACTGGTAATGTGTTATTTCTTTTTTATCTGTTAATTGTTGGATTAATTTCTTCTCTCTTTCTTTCCTCAATTTATACGATAGCCATCTGCCAGGTTTATTTGCGTGCTCAAATTGATTTTGTTTTACTTCTCTTAGTTTCTTAGTTACTTCTTCTATCTCTATTAATTCTAGATTTAGAAAAATGGTCAAAGTTAAATCTATCCTTAATGGGAAGGATCAATACAATAAAGTCTAATATACTTCCAAGGTGGCTCTATCTCTTCCAAACAGCACCAATACAACTAAACAAATCGTTCTTTGCTAAAATAAATAAAATAATTTCTAAATTTATCTGGTGCAATAAAAAACCTAGAATAAACATGAAAGCCCTACAAGATTTAAGAACAAGAGGAGGATTCGGTTTACCCAACTTAGAAATATACTACCAAGCCACTAAATTACTGTGGATTAAAGAATGGGTCAACCTTGAAAATCCTAGAATTCTAACAATAGAAGGCCACGATATAAATGAAGGATGGCACGCACATTTGTGGGAAAAAGAACACTCAAAACATTCTCACTTTAAACAACACCAAATTCGGAATACACTATTGACATACTGGCGGAAAGTCAGGAAAAAATACTATAATGAAATTCCCAGATGGCTATCCACTCTAGAAGCTCAAATTCATCCAAACATAATAAGCCAAGAACAAAAAGTAACCTACGAAGCCCTATTAAACACTAAAGGAAGTCTTAAAACTAGAGAAAGACTTAAAGAGGAAGGTATAGTAATAGATTGGCTTCCATATTATCAAATTCAAAGCAGATATAAAAGGGACTTGGTACAATTTGGAATATGTAATAAACAAAATGAAATAGACAAAATATTGACAGGATCTGACAAAAAATTTATAACTAAAATGTATATTTATCTATTAAACTATGAAAACATTGAAGAAATTGTTAAACCTAACATGATATCTTGGATGACCAACTTTGGATATGCAATTCAGCTAGAAGACTGGGAAAAACTATGGTCAGTTAATTATAAGATGACTTTGTCAACACCATATAAAGAAAATCTTTATAAAATGTTCTTCCGATGGCATTATGCGCCAGCACGCCTAGCCAAAATGAATGTAAACATTAGTAACAAATGTTGGAAGTGTAAAAAAGAAGTGGGAACATACTACCACATATGGTGGCAATGTAACGAAGCAAAAAAAATTTGGATTCAAATTAGGGCATGGATGGAAGAAATATTGGGCTATAAAATTGAAATAAAACCGGAAATGTATTTATTGGGCATAATTAGAGGCAAACATAGCAAAGAAAATTACTACTTAATAAATCACTTACTTACTGCTGCAAGATTAGCATATGCACAAGTCTGGAAACAGGATAAGATTCCAAACAAAGAAACGGTAATTAAAAAAATATTAGACTGCGCCAAATTTAGCAAATTAACATACGAAATTCAAAACCAACAAAATAAGGACTATTACAAAGTGTGGGAAAAAATTTACAACTGGGTGGAAATCAAGAAAAAGGTATAGTAAATAGAATTGTTAAAAAATAAATCTTGTAAATATATTAAGTGTAAATGTTTAATGTTGTATTGTTTGATGTCTAAATGTTTGTAAGTCATATAAAATAAAATAAAAATATTTAAAAAAAAAAAAAAAAGTTCCCCCATGCCTGGCGATATAGATTTTGGCCTGCTGAGTTTTAATTGTGAATATTGGGGGGAAAAAGAAGTACAGATTTATCTCGATACGTCAAGACATTCATTATGAAGTAGAATCCATGTTAATCTGAACTTGTTAAAACTGCAAATCTCCAAGTATGTATAGCCAGGAAACCTAAAACTCATAATAGAAATATGACAGAAGAATGCCAGGTTAGAGATGAATGTGAATATTTGATGTCTTTTTGAGCCTTATCGGTAAAATACATTGAGCATACATCATATCTCTTGGCAATTTTTGCAGCACTTAATGATCAAATGGCCTTTATTTATAGACATCTGGAAAGATTAGACTGCACTGTTTCAAAATTGAGTATTTTCATAAATATGTTTATAATATAATAATATAATATAATTTTTATTATAACAACATAGAAACATAGAAACATAGAAGTCTGACGGCAGAAAAAGACCCCATGGTCCATCTAGTCTGCCCTATAACAATAATAATGCATTCTTCATTATGGATTTTCCTGAAGTTGAATAAAGATCCATAGTAAGAAAGAGAATGGATAGCATCTACAGAAATAATTGCATGACCTCTATGGACAAAATTTGGAAATGCAGTTTTGCTTAGCTATAAAATGTGGCTACAAAGAACGAAACTGAATAGACATTAAGCATATATCACTGGAAATTTGTTAATGGTTTGCAGCAAATATCAAACTCTAATATTTTACTTTTAAAAGAATAGCCACATGGAAATGGTTGTTTAACTATTCCTTTGTTGCAGTCAGACACAAGACAGGTTATGTAGACAGAAAACACAGGGTCAACCAAAGTGGACTTAAATATCTATCCACCAATGCACAGATTATGAGGAATAAACAGGGTGAATTAGAAATTCAAGTAAATGAGAGAAGATATGATATAGTTGCTATTACGGAAACTTGGTGGGATGAAACTGACAAATGGGATATACAGCTAGAGGGATTTAAATTATTTAAAAGAAACAGACCAAATAAAAGAGAAGGTGGAGTTGCACTATATACATTGATACCTTGTCTTACGAACTTAATTGGTTCCGGGAGGAGGTTCGTAAGGTGAAAAGTTCATAAGACGAAACAATGTTTCCCATAGGAAACAATGGAAAACCAATTAATGCATGCAACCCCCCAAAAAAATCCACAAAAAAATCCACAAAAATGGGTGCTCTGTTGGGTGCCACCGCCCAGCTGTTACCTTCTGAAACAGCCGGGCGCTTCTTGGTGTTCTCCTGAACCCGAAATTTTCAGGAAAAGTTTGGGTTGGGGTTCGGGAGAATGCTGAGAAGCACCGCCGCCTGGCTGTCATCTTCTGAAACAACCGGAACGCTTTTCAGCGTTCCCCCAAACGCCGAACCCAGAAGTTCAGCAAAAGTTCAGGTTCGGGAGAACACCGAGAAGCACCACCGCCCGGCTGTCACCTTCCCAGAAGAGCCGTGGAGTTTTCGGCCGGTCGGGAGGCTCAAACGGAGGTGGGGAATCCCAGTAGGGAATTCCAGGGGCGGAGCTTTGACGTCATGGAGACGTCCTTCCTGGAGTCCCTGTTTCGTCTCTGTGACGTCAAAGCTCCACCCCTGGAATTCCCTATTGGGATTCCCCACCTCCGTTTGAGCCTCCCGACCGGCCGAAAGCTCCACGGCTCTTCTGGAAAGGTAGCAGCCGAGCGGTGGTGCTTCTCGGCGTTCTTGTCTTGTTTGGACCTGAAAGCGTAACCTGTTCAAAGATTATGCTTAAAAATTATAAAGGAACATTCATACAGATACTCTAGTAGCATCAATTACTCCCTTTTGAATCTAGAAGTCTGCAGGTGAGTAAATTTGAAATTCTGCTCTTATAGAAACTCAGTATGGCAAAACTGGAAGCTTAGAAGCACAGTCCATTCCAATTCTCAATCATCCAGGCCGGGGTTATCCCAAATGTAATATTTTCCAAAAGGCAAATGGACTTGGTGTTTTCTTTGAAAACATTTGGTTTCTCATCCAAGAAGCTTCTTCAGTTCAACTGAAGAAGCCTCATCTTCTGTTCAAGTGAAGAAGCCTCATCTTCAGTTCAAGTGAAGATGCTTCTTGGATGAGAAGAGAAACATTTTCAGAGAAAACATCAAAAAGCCGGGGAGGCGCAGCAGGTAGAGTGCTGTACTGCAGGCCACTGAAGCTGACTGTAGATCTGTAGGTCAGCGGTTCAAATCTCATCACCGGCTCAAGGTTGACTCAGCCTTCCATCCTTCCAAGGTGGGTAAAATGAGGACCAGGATTGTGGGGGCAATAGGCTGGCTCTGTTAAAAAGTGCTATTGCTAACATGTTGTAAGCCGCCCTGCGTCTACGGAGAAGGGCGGCATAAAATTTGAATAAATAAATTAAATAAATAAAGTCCACTTGTCTTTTGGGGGAAAAAACCTTTGGGACCTAGAAACACAGGCACCTAGCAAGGTACTGGTTGACTAAGCAAGAAGGGAAAGCTAACATTAGGCCATGCGTTGTTAAAGCACCAGATTCATGAGATGGAACTACATTCCATTGTAAAATAACATGATTTACAAGCTACAGTATCTCGCCACTTCATCTAGCCGTTTAAAATGATTAGATAATTATAGGAAGTGGAAGAGATCTTCTGAAGGTTTTTGGCAGCTGCAACCTTTTAATAAATAAATATGAAAATAACAGTCCAATTTGATATAACCTTGCATATTGTTTCCTAAAAATTAGTTGTAAAAGATGTGAAAACATCCAAACATCAACAATATATCAAAATCTTAGATAAAGCCATAATTAACAGCTGGTCACTTAGTCTGACTTGAAGTGTGAACCATGGTTACCCCAACTGCATTTTTGGCATTTGGCAACCGGGCTGCATTTATGGCCATTTCCTGCAGTCACATGATCACATTTTATTATGGTTTTGCCAAAAAAGCAGCATTTACTTCTGGTTTTGCCCATGGCAATTCATTCCATTTCCTTAATGGCTGCCGTGATTCACTTTACCACCACCATAAAAAGGGTCGCATGACCAAGTCACTTTACCATAGGCACAAGGGCAGACTTCATTACTGTCATAACTAGAGCACTGCCTATATTATGGGTTTCTTATCTCTCCTCCCTCCAAAATAAGAAGATGTGACTGCAATAAGCAGTACATCTGCACAAGTATGTCTAATAGTATGCCTCTTGACACTATTCCCAAATGTTTGGCTACCGTTATGGTTATGGCCAGGACTACAGTCCAGCACCATAGGAGTGTGAATCCCTGATTCGTGTCATTTTTTGAGATCAAATTGGGATGTGTTATTGCCAGTACTGGCATCCAAAAGGTACGTTACTCATACATTTTTAAATAATACATACGCAAATCCAATTTTACCATTGGTTTCTTTTCATGTACTTCCAGACAGATACTGAGACATTCTGGATTTCCAAAGGGTGGAGGTGGGTGGATGTAGAGTGATGATACATTTTTGTAGATAGAAAATCTGGTTGCTCTTACCATTCACATATCCAAAATAATCAAACGAACAAGATGCAACTATGATGAGGAATACATGAGATCAATTATGGTAATAGGATGCCTCCTATCACTATTCCCAAATGTTTGGCTGTGGCAAATCTTGATTATTGCGGAGCTATTCCTTTAAAAAGAGTGCAAAATGCAGCCTCTGGGTTACAATTGTATGTTTTCCAATATGGTTTAAGAGTTCATGTTCTTTCCAGACAGTTACGTCTACAGCTGTGATGGTGAACCTATGTCATGTGCACCAGAGGTGGCACGCACAGCTCTCTCTGTGGGCACAAGCGCTGTCGCCCCTCAGCCAACTGGTCATTGGGTTTCTGAGTCACACATGCGCGCTGGCCAGCTGGTCATTGGATTTCCAGCGCTCCGGCACACAGGCATGTGCACGCACCTTCCATTTGGGCACTCTGTGTCAAAAAGGTTCACCATCACTGCTCTACAGCAATGTTTCTCAAACTTAAAGAGTGTAGACGTAAACTCCCAGAATTCCCCAGACAGCATCAGCCTTAATAATTATTTGTATACTTTTTTTTTCATTTTTCATTATTACTATTATTATTTATTAGATTTGTATGCCGCCCCTCTCTGGAGACTCGGAGCGGCTTACAACAAGAATACATAGTACAAATCTCATGGTTAAAAAGGACAGTTTAAACCCCTTATTATAAAAACAGTCATGCGTCCCAGACAAACCATACATAAAATGAAACAGCCCAGGGGAATCAATTCCCCCATGCCTGATGGCAGAGGTAGGTTTTTAGGAGTTTGCGAAAGACAAGGAGGGTGGGGGAAATTCTGATCTCTGAAGGGAGTTGGTTTCAGAAGGTCAGGGCCGCCACAGAGAAGGCTCTTCCCCTGGGCCCCACCAGATGACATTGTTGCGTCGACGGGACCCGGAGAAGGCCAACTCTGTGGGACCTAATCATTTGCTAGGATTCATGCGGCAGAAGGCGGTCCCGGAGATATTCTGGTCCAATGCCATGAAGGGCTTTATAGGTCATAACCAACACTTTGAATTGTGACCAGAAACTTATCGGCAACCAATGCAGACTGCAGAGGGTTGGTGTGACATGGGCATACCTAGGGAAGCCCATGATTGCTCTTAGCTGCATTCTGTACGATCTGTAGTTTCCGAACACTCTTCAAAGGTAGCCCCATGTAGAGAGCATTACAGTAGTTGAACCTCGAGGTGATGAGGGCGTGAGTGACTGTGTCTCTTAGTTCTCCAATGCACTTGCAAGGAGAGTCCAGGATGGGTAATTCTCAACCTGATTGGTCGGGACTGAGTTTAATTTAAATATTAGGGAGGCACCGGCCCCTTAGCCCTCCAGTCTAAAAACTCAGTCGCAGTAAAAGGGACTTTGAGTTTGTTCTCCTTTCTCTTTTTGTTAAAAATGAGTTTTTATTATTAAAATTTACTACTAATTTTTTTCTCTTTTGCTTTTGTCTTTCAGGTGCAGCAGGGGGACTGGATTTCCTCGGGCAGCCAGGGTTGAAACCTCCAGAGGGTTTGCCCTGCCAGCTGCTGCTCCTCTGTGATTCTCCCCACATTGTGAAAAGGGCCTGTGGGAGACAGAGAGAGCCCCCGGGCTGTCTGCCTCCGTGGTAGCGCCCGGTAGCCGAGGGGGTGACTGATGCCTCGGGGGGGTCCGCCCCTCCCGTGGCGAATAGGTCACAAGGCCGCCTGTCATTTCGGACAGGGGCCTCCGTGAAGGGCTTTACAAGCGCCCCCCCCCCACAGCTCCGCGCTATCTTGATTTAGCGCTGCGAACCCGACTGTCAGCTGAGAGGAGCGATCGGCGTCGGCGAGGCCTCAGTGGGGAGCCGCCGAGAGAGAGACAGTCGGAGGGCGGGAGAGCTTGGCTTCCCGCCCATTTCCATAGCAACGGCCCAGCGGCCATGTTGGGAGGCCGCAGTGAGCCGGGCTGCTCCTGACGCGCCCAATTGTATCCAGGGTTGCCGGGGCAACGGCCCGGCGGCCATTTTGGAGGCATATCGGCCGAGAGCTCTGCTTCGCGCCCAAATGTATCAGCGGTTGCCATGGCAGCAGGCCGTTATTGCTCTCGTCAGGCTGCCCCCTCCCGAGCGCCGGCGAGGGGACTTCCCTCATTGGCTCAGCTTGCTGAAGGCCTATCTCTGCTCGGAGACACGCAGGCGCATTTCTGCCCTGTCCTTGTGTCTCTTGTCGGTGGTGTGTGAGCAGAGACATCTCTTTACTCTTCGCAGTGCTAATTGTGAGTTGTTTTTGGATCCATGGCTGATCAAGCAGTCCAGGCCGGGGAGGAGGCCAGTGCCAACAGGCCCAGTACCCCCAAGGAGAGGGCTTCCAAATCCAAACCCTCCCAAGGGGCTTCTCTCAGAGAAGCGGAAAAGCGCATCAAGGCGCTTGAAAAACAGTTAGAGGCCTCCCAGAGATCTTCTGCTTCTACTGCCCAGCCTCTCGGCGCCATCCCCCCGCCAGTCTCCCCCATTTTCACTCCAGGGGTTGTAGGCTCGGCCTCTGAAAGGGATTGGTCACCAGAGAGGCCTTTCCAATCCTCCATTTCTTCCAGGCCAGAGGCCCTCGCATTTGGAAGACAAGCTACGTGGCCCTGCACATTCGCTGCTCCACAGCCTATCCATCCACAAGGTGGGCAGTCACAAGCAGCCACATTCACCCCCACGGCAGCTGGCTTACGCACTGCGCAGGACGCCTGGCAGAGTATGCCCCAGGCCCTGCAGGACTTAATTGTCAGTGCATACACTCAGGGGCAGGCTAGTGTGGCTCAACAACAGCAGCTGCCAGCAGATCCTACTCCACCGAGGTTCAGGGACCCCTGGATAGCTCCAGCAACTCAATCCATGCTGGAGTCCAAAGATGAGGATGACTTTTCCAGGGATGAGTTCAGCGAGGCGGAGGATGACTTATCCGGAGATGAACAACCACCTGACCTACCTGCGTTGCCCGGTCTGTTCAAGTCCTCCCTCTTCAGGACTTTGCTGAACAAAGCAAAAATGACCATTGACCAGGCGGGAGAGGGAGGTCAGGGGGCTCCTTCGGCACTGGGTCAGCCTGCAGGGGGCTTGTTTGTGTTTCCACAGCAGGAGACTGTCAATGTCCCATCATCCCACTTGTTCCTGGAGACAGTACAGCGCCCATGGGAGAACCCTGCGACACCCCAGGGCCCGTCTAACCTGGACAAGCGCTTCTACACCTTTGACCAGGCCATGGAGGATCTCTTGGAGCTACCTATAGTGGACAAGCCAGTAACCAGCCTGGTCTCGAATGCCCTTGTTCCTTCGGAGTCTCAGGAGGGATTAAGGGCTGAGGACAAGAGGGCAGACAATGTCATTCGCAGGGCTCATCAGATGTCAGCTTGGGCTGTGAGGGCTGCTTCTGCGGCCTCTTTCTTTAATCGAGCTACGCTCCTCTGGATAAAAGAGATCCAGTCCAGAGTTGATCCTCAAGATGCGAGGCTGCGCCAGGACCTGAACAAACTCCTGGCGGCCACAGAATTTTCCGCAGACGCAACAGTTAATGCCGCTAAGTTTGCATCTAGAGCAATGGCCTCGTCGGTCGCCTCCCGCAGACTCATCTGGTTGCGGAATTGGCAGGCCGACGTAAAATCTAAATGGGCCCTTGCTTCTTCGCCGTTCAAGGGCAAGAAGCTCTTTGGAGAGATCTTGGACGACGTATTGGTGGAGGACAGGGACAAGAAAAAGGTTATGCCCAGCTCCAGCAAAAAGCAAGGAAGGCGCTTTACCCCCTACCAACGGAGGCAGCCCTTTCGGAATGACCCCACCTCGGCCAACAACCAGAGGTCGAGGTCCTACTTTTCAGGATCCTTTGGTCAGGGTTCCTTTCGTTCGGACAGGAACCCGCAATTTGATCGCGGATCCTTCCAGGGCCGCCGCCCCTTTAGAGGTTCCGGCAGGGGGTTCAGGAAGACCAAATGACTTTCCTATGGATACTCCTTTGGGCGGCAGGCTAATCCATTTCTCAGACGTCTGGACAAACACCTCATCGGACCCATGGGCGACTGCCACGGTCTCACAAGGTCTGCAGATGGAGTTTCTTCGCCCTCCACCTTGCCGCTATCTGCCTTGTCATGCCCCCCTGGACATTTCCAAGAAGAGGCTCCTCTACCAAGATGTGTCTCACCTGTTTGAGATAGGAGCAATCGAGGAGGTCCCTCTACCTCAACAGGGTATGGGGTTCTACTCCGCAATTTTCTTGGTCCCGAAGTCCTCAGGAGGGGCCCGTCTCATACTGAACTTTCGGAGGCTGAACCTCTATGTAAAGTACAGGAGGTTCAGAATGCATTCGCTGCGTTCCATTCTGGCTGCCATCCGGCAGGGGGACTACATGACATCCATAGACCTAAAGGAGGCCTACCTCCACGTCCCCATTTTTCCGCCTCACCGTCAATATCTGCGTTTCAGCCTAGATGGGGCCCATTTTCAGTACAGGGCCATGCCTTTCGGGCTTTCATCGGCCCCAAGATCCTTCACGAAGCTGCTGGATGTCCTGACGGCCGGTCTCCGGCAGCAATCGGTACGCCTGATGGCCTATCTAGACGACATCGTGATTCTGTCCAGGACAAGAGACCTGGCGTTTCAGGACTTACATCTCACCATCCAGACGCTTCAGGATCATGGCTTTTTGGTCAACTTCGACAAAAGCCACTTGACTCCCACGACTCGACTAGCTCACCTGGGAACCAGCATAGATTCCAGGAGGGGCCTTGTCTTCCTGTCCCAGGAGAGGCAGTCCACCATCAGGGAGCTCGTTCGGGGCTTGGCATCACAGCGATACCCCAGACTCTCCTTCCTGTCCAAGCTTCTCGGTACACTGGTTTCATGTATCGACATCATTCCATGGGCCAGGTATCACCTAAGACCTCTCCAATGTTTCCTGTTGCCATTCCAGAGAAGGAAGATCAGCCATTCCCACCTACAAGTACATCTCGACTCAAAGGTTCGACGGTCCTTACGGTGGTGGGTATCCCCAGCTCTAACAAGGGGTTCCCTCTTTCTGGAACGTTACCTTCTCACGGTGACAACAGACGCCAGTTTGACTGGGTGGGGAGCCCATCTTTCCTCGAATTTGACCCAGGGCCTTTGGGATCCATCGGACCTGAGGGAGGTGAACATCAACTTCCTGGAGTTGAAGGCGGTTTCCCTGGCTCTCCTCAGTTTCGCAGACCTGGTAAGGGGTCAACATGTCCTCGTTCGGACCGACAACGTCTCCACCCGGTCTCACATCAACAGACAAGGGGGGACACGGTCTCGACGACTGATGAGGGAGTCGGAGTCCCTGCTCAGGTGGGCGGAGGCCAATCTTGCTTCCCTGTCAGCGGAGCACATCTTGGGGGTGGAGAATGTGTGCGCGGACTGGCTGAGCCGGGAGACCTTGGATCCAGGAGAGTGGCAGCTGGATCCCACAGTGTTTCTGGACATTGTTCGAAGGTTTGGGATGCCACTCTTGGACCTGTTTGCTACTCGAAGCAACTCTCAGCTCCCACGTTTCTTCTCCCGCTTCCCGACCCCGGGCGCGGAAGGGGTAGACGCCCTTCGAATACAGTGGCCACCAGGACTTCTGTACGCATTTCCACCGATCTCCATCATTCCCAGGGTAATGCGGAAGATTCTGGAACAACGAGCGGAGGTGCTGTTGCTGGCTCCTTACTGTCCTCGCCGCATTTGGTTTGCGGATTTGATGCAACTGTCAGTGTCACCCCCCTGGAGGATTCTGGATCACCAGATCTCCCTCTCCCAGGGCTCGATATCCCACCCAGAGCCTCAGTGGTGGCAGCTGACCGTGTGGAGATTGAGCGGCAACATCTAAAACGTCAAAATTTGCCAGATACAGTTATCGACACAATTCAGGCCGCTCGCAGACCTTCGACAAGACGAATTTACCAGGCAACCTGGGCTTCCTTTTCCAGGTTCTGTGAGGAGCGGGAGGTGGATCCACAAAAGGCTTCCCCTCCCTTGGTCTTAAGCTTTCTTCAGTCAGGCCTAGAAAAAGGACCGCTTTATCCACAATCATAGGTGGAGACAGTTACCGTTCCCTCGCCAGACATCCTTGGATCAGGGACTTCCTGAAAGGGGCCGCCAACATCAGGCCACCACCGATACATCGGTTCCCTTCCTGGGATTTATCGTTGGTACTTCATGCCTTAACGGGTCCTCCATTCGAACCGTTTCGCCATATATCGCTCAGAATGTTAACACTCAAGACTGCCTTCTTGGTGGCGATCACATCTGCCAGGAGGGTCTCTGAGATTGCAGCTTTCTCTACCAGAGAGGACCTCTGTAGGTTTCACCCTGATAGAATTGTATTGAGACTGGACCCAGCCTTTCTTCCTAAAATCAACTCTACCTTTCACAGGGCACAGGAGATAGTGTTACCAGACTTCTGTAGCCATGGGACTCACCCTTCGGAGCTGCGGTGGCATAAGCTCGATGTGCGACGAGCTTTGAAGATTTATATCCGCAGGACTCAGGAATTCAGGATTTCGGAGGCCTTATTCGTCTCCTTTGCAACTAGAACTTTGGGCACCAGGGTCTCTTCTAGGACAATAAGCCGTTGGTTGTGTGATTGCATCAGGGAGGCTTACCGATCTAAGGGATCACCTGTTCCACAGGGACTTACTGAACATTCCACACGCAGTACGGCTACTACAGCGGCCTGGAGGACCCAGGCTTCACTAGAAGACATTTGTAGGGCGGCCACTTGGGCGGCTCCGTCCTCTTTTGTCAGACACTATCGAATTGACTCCTTTGCTTCCGCGGAAGCAGCTTTTGGGAGGAGGGTTTTACAGCGGGTGTGTTCCTTTTCAGAGCCCCCGGTCCGACCTTCTCCCTCCCTTGGTTAATATCTTGGGTATATCCCATCCTGGACTCTCCTTGCAAGTGCATTGGGGAAGGACCGTTGAAACTTACCTGAACGGTCTTCTCGATGCACTGCAAGGAGAGTCCAGACCCGCCCGAATTCGGGACCGGGGTTACTGTTGGAAGGTTGTGTTTGCTTTCTGATATTTCTGGTTATCTTGCATGTTTTAATAAAGTTTGTTAGTTTTACTGCTCCTTCGTTTCTTTTAGACTGGAGGGCTAAGGGGGCAGTGCCTCCCTAATATTTAAATTAAACTCAGTCCCGACCAATCAGATTGAGAATTACCCATCCTGGACTCTCCTTGCAGTGCATCGAGAAGACCGTTCAGGTAAGTTTCAACGGTCCTTTCAGTGAATGTATTCTAACATTTGTTCAATCATGAAGGAGAAAGATGGGCTGGTAAAGAAAGGAACTATAGTTAGTGCAATAATTCCCATGCATTAGGGGTTTTTTTCATATTCAAAATGACAACGTGGTCCAAACCTTGAATAACTGTAGAGCACGGGTGTCAAATTCCCCTCGTCATGTTGCTGTCATGTGACATTTCATGATTTCCCCCCCCCCCATTTTCTTTCACAGAGCTTTCGCTGGGTGTGATACATCCAGCCCGGGGAGCATCAATTTGACACCCCTGCTCTAGAGAAAAGCCCTGAAGTTATCTGAGGATAGGCATAGCCCTGGAGCCTCAAATTGTTTTCCGCTGTTTTTGAGATAAAAGTCCTAATGTTTATGCGCTCTTGAATAAAATGTTTGGGAGCAAACCCACAATTCTGTGTATTTCCCGGTACTTGCTTCCTCAGAAGCATAAAGTGACAGGCCTGAGAATATTTCTGCCATAAATGTATATGTTGGAGGAAAAAAATAGTAGTTGGTACTACAGTAGTCCCTCACCTATCGCTGGTGTTACGTTCCAGACCTGGCCGCGATAGGTGAAATCCGCGATGGGGAATTTATCGACTGATAGTACTTATTTAAGTATTTATATTGTAATTGTTTGGTAAGTTTTCATTGTTTCAAGTGTTTATAAACCCTTCTCACACAGTATTTATTTTAGATACAGTATTTAAATACAGTATTTACAATTTTAGATTTTTTTTATTTATTTTTTTTGAAAAACCTGCCGATTGAGTTCGGCGGGCTGTTTAAATCTGCCGATCGGCTTCCTCAGAAACCCGCGATGAAGTGAAGCCGCAGTAGGTGAAGCGCGGTATAGCGAGGGACTACTGTATTTGGCATTGGTAGTTTTGACTGGTACCATAGTAAGTAGGCTGTTGTTAGTAAGAAGGAAAAGGGCCCAGTATTTGCTTTGAATTTTATCACTGAGTGATGGGATAAAAGATGAAGAGGGTTGCCTCATAGATAGAAATAAAGTATGAAGTGGCCCAACATGCTCGTGCAGCACCAAATCTGCTCTTAAATTGGTTTAGGCAAAAGAAGTTAAAGTAAAAAAACGCTTTCTACCCTTGTTTCTTTTTTATTTCAAAGGTTATGCAAGTCTCATGAAAACAACTCTATGTTCTCATCTTCTTGGGGTTGTGGGAGGCGGTTGGGATGGGTTTCATTTTGCCAGGAGATGTAATGCAAAGTACGTCATAGCCAAGTGAAATCCAAGGCAACACCTTCATGCAAAATGTGTCTTATCTCCCGTCTACATCTGTGAACCCTAAGCTGAGACAAGTTAGAAAGATTGAAGACAAAAGCATTTCAATTTGGATTTCCTCCATTTTTTTCAGGCGTGTTATTACTATGCTATTCTACACTTGTTTCTTCATGTTCTACATTATTAGTGGTTTTACTGAATTTTCTTTAGCTGTGATGTTCTTTTAGATCTTTTATGACTTGTGAAGTTTAAGTCCCATAATTGATTGATTGATTGATTGATTGATTGATTAGATTTATATGCCACCCCTCTGCGGGGACTCGGGCCAGCATCATAGTTGACTCACGTGTCGACCTTGAACTGAACCTGCCACAAGCCATTTTCCTGGTTCAGTGTTGTCACACTGTATGGGAGAGGGGAGGTGGTTGAAATATATTACTATAGATTATATGTTGACATATTAATATAGTACAGCATAGAGCTTTCTCATGAGAACCAGGGTCATCTCCTGGGCAATGGAGGAAGAAGGAGACGGATACATGAGAAGCCCGCCAACCTAATTGGCCAATGTGACTAATGACACTGGGGTGAAGGGATAATTACTGGTTTTAACTATACCATAACTGTGGGAAAAGTCAGAGTTGGCTTTCCTTCAAAGTGTGCTGATGTGATTTACCTAATAAAGAAGTTATTTGAGGGACTGCTTGGCCTCAGAGTTCCGACATGCTTGGGTTTGTTAGTCAGAACGTTTAGACTCAGCATGGCTGGCTTGGGAATTCTGGGAGTTGAAGTTCACAAAGGGCCATAGTTCCCCACTCCTAGACTATGAAGGGGTGTTCTAGACCAGTATTTTTCAACCAGTGTGCCGCGGCACACTAGTGTGCCGTGAGACATGGTCAGGTATGCCGCGAAGCTCAGAGAGAGAAAGAAAGAAAAAGAAAAAGAAAAAGCAAGAGAGAGAAAGCAAGCAAGTAAGAGAGAAAGAAAACAAGAGAGAGAAAGAGAGAGAGAAAGAAAGAGAGAGAGAAAAAGAAAGAGAACGAGAGAGAGAAAGAAAGAGAGAGAGAGAAAGAGAGACAGAGACAGAGGGAGGGAAGGTGGGAGAGAGAAAGACAGAGGGAGGTAGGGAGGAAGAGAGAAAGAGCAAAAAAGAGGAAGGAAGGGAGAAAGAGGGATGGAAAAAGAGGAAAAAAAGAGGAAGGAAGAGAAAGAGGGAGAGAGAGAGAAATAGAGCGAAAGGGAGGAAGAGAGAGAGAGAGAATTTTTTGTCCAAACTTTTTTTAGCGCCCCCCCCCCCCCCAATGTGCCCCATGGTTTTGTAAATGTAAAAAATGTGCCACGGCTTAAAAAAGGTTGAAAATCACTGTTCTAGAGTCTAGACTATAAATCTTAGCAAGCTTAATTTCTGGAAGAAGAAAGTAAACACTTTTTTTCTCTTTAGCCTACTAAAACTAAATGTGCGCTAACATTAATGCATCGAACACACACCCACATTTTAAAGTAATCAATAATCTTATAGTATAAATGTATTAAATGTATAAATAAAAGACTAAACTAACTCCTTGGTCTTTCCTATCCCAAGATGATTCTTCTGTTCAGTTGTTTCACTTTAAAAGGGAGGGAGGGGAATGTTTCTGTTGTGTTTCTATGCAATAACCTCGCTTTCTCCATTTCTCTCTTCAGACATGCTGAAAGTCAGCAGAAGCATATGACTGAGAAAATGCCAACAAAATAAAATGGGAAGCCATCCAACTAAAAAACAGACTAGAACTTTGTTACTTCTGTGGTTGTACAAACACTGATGTTCCATACTTGGCACACGAGAAAATCAGTGTTAGCCATTGATTCTGGGCACAATCTGCCAAGCACCAGGAATCCTGCACGAACCCCTCCTTAAAACAATGGTGGATGCACTAGAGTGCTTGGTGAATTGCTCCCTGCTATCTGAAGCTTTATGTCCAGTGACTGGCCTAATTGCTTTTTTTAATTTATTTGCTGTTGGTTTAAGTTGTTTTTTTTACTTGTGCCACTAAATATTGGACATTTCAATAACCTTACTGTAGAGCAAAATGTACAATACTTATAAACATTGCAAACATGAAAAGAAGGAGGAAGATAGTTTAACTTTTAATTTTGTTTATTTGGAGACATTTAAGTTAAAACAATATTTTACCATTGACTACTTTTTATCATTTCACTGTAGTTTTAAACAAATGAGACTGTAATTTGAAGGTGCTATACAAGTAAAAGAAAAAAAACATACATGCCTGCCTCGTAGTGAACTTGTAGCTTTCAGTAATATATATATAAATATATATATTTTACTCAGTTTTCAACATTTTGTGAATGTTGACTACCGAAAGTTCATTTTTAGATGTGCTATTTAACATGCAGTTGGGTTGAAAGAGTTACCTTGAAAGTTTTTTGTATAAATATGTAAAATAAAAACTAAAAATTTCTTTCATACGATGCCTTCTTGTTGATTAGTGAAACAAATGGTACACATTTCACT